>NC_138970.1:123617500-124242500 GCF_055761805.1 Camellia sinensis
CTCATTACGTTCTTGTTCTTAGTGTGTTTCTTCATTGACCCTCATTATTATGCCTTAATGTTGGCCTAGGAATGCCTAGGATTGAATAAGGATACAAAAATGCATTGGAAAACACTTGGTCAAATTTCTGAAAACAGGGTCCCCGCTCGAACGGACATGCAAAATATGAGGGTTCGCTCGAGCGTGACTTCCTTCACTCGAGCGGTCTGTAAACTTTGAAAAAGTACTGGTTGCTTATTTTTTATGCTCGACAGACGCTCGATCCCCGCTCGAGCGTGAAACTCAGACCCTCGCTCGAACGTGACTCCTGTCGCTCGAGCGTGCTGCAAAACACAAGAATTTTTAAGGGCTTGCAATCCATGCTCGAGCGTACTTCAGGTCGCTCGAGCGGAAGTGCAGGCACTCAGAGTGGTCGCTTAAACGTGGATTCCTACGCTCGAGCGTAGATGCAAATTCCGGAATTTCCAGATGTGATCTCCAAATTCAAAACTCAATTTCAATGTTGGAATTCATGTTCTTTTGGGACAAAAACTTAAGGAAACTTATGTAGCTTGGAGAAACTTTGTGAATTTAAGATCATTTCGTAAAATCAACGTTCGAGAGCATGTAAATTGTGCAAAATCAACTTAGAATTTCAAGGACATAGCATGTATAGATTTATCTTGGCTTCAACACTTTCAATAAATGAGCTATTGAGGTAAATTGGTATGAAACTTCATGAATTTTCAAAACAAAGACAAGATGAACACATATATGTGGAAGTTCTTTGATATCAAACTCAAAACTTCATGCATTATGCATGCATGCAATGATTCTTCCCAAATTCCTTAATTTAAGCTCAATTCTCATGTTTAGCCATCATAACTTCTTGAACTCTCTCACAAATGTCTAGAATACAAAGCTTAGGGACAAGATCCTCACCTAGAGTCTTCAATTCTTTAAGGTTAGTGATGCTCTTAAGAAATTCTCCAATCTCCTAGCAATTTCCTTTCCAATCTCAAGGTTTGGTCTCAAACTCCCTTGGTTCCTTCCTCTCTACGTGTTTGCTCTCAAGAAAGTGAAATGAAAGTATGAAGGTGTAATCTAGAGCCTACTTCTGCCTTATATAAGCCCAATCAAGAAAGCTTAATTAAACTTGGTTCAAACTAATCAAATGAGCACTAATTATTCTAATTTAATTCGTTCCGAATCAAATTTTACTTGAACCTACCATAAAATTCTAAAATTCCATATAGCACATATAGCAAGCTAATTTCAGAATTGGATGCTGATAAGGCCTTCGATTCACAAAATGTAACAGAAATTTCAAACAGATATTCCTACAATAAATAGATAAAACACAAATAACGCAACACGTGTGCAATTTATTCAAAATCTAAGCTTAATAACTTATTAGGCATATTAAATCATGGTTTATCGTTAATCATGAGTCGGGGTTGTTATAGTCTTCCCCCCTTAGAGAGTTTGGTCCTCCAAACTCGGGTTACCTTCATTCTGGAAGAACACCAGGTCCAAAGGATATAGTTCAGGGTATCTTTTCATCATATCTTCCTCTGTCTCCCAAGTTGCATAAGTTCCGCTGTGGTTTTGCCAATCAACTTTCACCAGCGGTATGTCTTTGTTTCTCAATCTCTTGATTCGATAGTTTACAATTTGCATTGGCCTCTGCTCATATGTATAATCACCTTCTAGAAGTATATGAGTTGGCTCAATTACATATAACGGATCTCTCAGATAGTCTCGAAGCATAGAGACATAAAAGAGATTGTGCACGTTTTCCATCACTGGAGGTAAGGCTACTTGGTATGTTACTGAATTTATCTTCTCAAGAATCTCATATGGCCCAACATATCTTGGTGCCAATTTGCCTTTAACACCAAATCGGGTTTGCCCTTTCATACGGGTTACTTTTATGAACACATGGTCACCAACTTCATATTCTCTATCTCATCTTCGGACATCCACATAACTCTTTTGTCGGCTCTGTGCGGTTCTTAGGCATTGTTGAATCAGTTTCACTTTCTTAGTTGTTTCTTGCACCAGTTTTGGTCCCGATAATGGTCTGTCACCTACTTCAACCTAACAGATAGGAGAACGACATTTCCTTCCATACAAAGCCTTGTAAGGAGCCATCCCAATACTTGAATGATAGCTATTATTATACACAAATTCAACCAATGGTAAATAGGTCTCCCAATTTCCTTGGAAGTCTAAGACACACATCCTCAACATGTCTTTCAAAGTTTGATTTGTTTGTTCAGTTTGGCCATCTATTTGTGGGTGGTAGGCACTACTCAATCGCAATTCAGTCCCCAAAGCTTGTTGTAAACTCTGCCAGAATCTTGATGTAAACTCTGTCAGACACTATAGATACCGGTATACCATGTAATCTCACAATTTCATTTACATATGTTAGCTAACTTGTCTGCATTATAAATAGATTTGATAAGTAGAAAATGAGCAGACTTAGTTAAACGGTCAACAATGACCCAGATAGAATCCATACCTCGGGAGAAGCGGGGCAATCCCACAATGAAATCTATGGTAGTGTGCTCCCATTTCCATTCCGATATCGGAAGTGGTTATAATAAACCAGCGGGACGTTGATGTTCAGCTTTAACTTGTTGGCAGTGTGAACATTTAGCTACAAAGTCTGCAATACCCTTTTTCATTCCCGGCCACTAGAAATTTTGTTTCAAATTATGATACATTTTCGTATTTCTTGGATGCATAGCAAATTTGGAATTGTGGACCTCAGTCAGAATGCATTTCCTCAAATCATCATAGTCCGGCACACAAAGACGACCCTGAAATTTCAATATATTGTTCTCAAGTACAAACCCAGGCCTTGGTTTTGAGCTAATTTCATCCATGATCTTTTTCAAGAACTCATCTTCAAGTTGTTTTTTTCTAATTCCTTCAATGATTATAGGTTGAGCAGAAATAACAGTTAAGATTCCGCCCTGTTCTCGCATCACAATCTCAATTTCATTCTTTTCCAGATCACATAACAATTCCTTCTGCCTAGTGAGCAAACACGACAAATTCCCAATGAATTTTCGGCTCAAAGCATCTGCAATGGTATTTGCCTTTCCTGGATGATACAAAATTTCCAGGTCATTATCTTTGATTAACTCTAACCATCTCATTTGTCTCATGTTCAATTCTTTTTGAGTGAAGAAATATTTAAGACTTTTATGATCCGTATATACTTCACAAGTCACACCATACAGATAATGTCACCAAATTTTCAAAGCAAAGACGACAGCTACTAATTCAAGGTCAAGAGTTGGATAATTCTTTTCATGTAGACGTAGTTGCCAGAAGGCATAAGCAATTATCTTCCCATTCTGCATTAAGATACAACCCAATCCTTTATACGAAGTGTCACTGAACCCATCAGTACCATTAGGTAGAGTTAGGATTGGTGCAGTCACTAATCTAGTTTTCAACTCTTGAAAAGCTATTTCATGCTGATTATTCCAATCAAATGGTACATTTTTTTGTGTCAGCTGCGTCAATGGCATAGCAAGTTTCGAGAAATCTTTCACAAACCTTTTGTAGTAACCTGCAAGTCCCAGAAAACTTCTCACTTCTGACACATTATTTGCTCTTGGCCAGTTCATAATGGCTTTAATTTTCTAAGGGTCAACCGAGATACCATCTCTGTTAATTACATGCCCCAGAAACGCTACATTGTCAAGCCAAAATTCACATTTGGAGAATTTTGCATATAGCTTCTTTTCTCTTAGAATCTATAACATGGTTCTCAAGTGATTCTCATGTTCTTCCCTGCTTTTAGAGTAAATCAAAATATCATCAATAAATATAACAACAAATTCATCCAAAAATCATTTAAACACCCTGTTCATAAGGTCCATGAAGGCAGCAGGTGCATTAGTCACCCCAAATGGCATTACTAAAAATTCATAATGTCCGTATCTAGTTATGAATACAGTTTTCTCTATGTCTTCTGCCTTAACTTTTAACTGGTGATACCTTGATCTAAGGTCAATCTTGGAAAACACTTGGGCTCCCTGAAGTTGGTCAAACAAGTCATCTATTCGGGGTAGAGGGTATTTTGTTCTTGATAGTTACTTTGTTTAATTCCCGATAATCTACACATAACCTCAAAGATCCATCTTTCTTCTTGACAAATAAGACTAGAGCACCCCAAGGTGAAGTGCTCAGATGGATGAATTTCTTGTTTAACAGTTCTTGAAGTTGAGTTTCCAATTCTTTCAATTCTGAAGTTGACATTCTATAGGGGGTCTTGGAAATAGGTTGTGTTCCTGGAGTCACTTCAATAGTGAATTCAATTTCTTTATCAACTATGTCTCTAGGCAAGTCATTCGGAAACACATCGGGAAATTCATAAGCAACATGAATAGTTTCCATATTAGTACTATTAGATAATGCAGTCAGTACACAACACAAGTAGCCCCTACATCCATTCCTAAGCAATTTAACAGCTTTTATAGCCGAAATCAAGTATGGAGAAGGAACTACCCCATTTCCAGTAAAAATAAATTCAGGCATACCCGGTGGTCTAAACACAACAGATTTACTTGCACAATCAATGGTAGCATAGTATTTAGTTAACCAGTCCATACGCAGAATATAATCAAAATTATCAATGTTCAAGGGCAACAAGTCAATATATAATGTCATATCACCAATCATAATATCACATGCCGGATAAACATAAGCACATATCATAGAACCCCTAAACAGTGTAGATACAGATAACATATATGTCATAGGTTCTAGTGGTCTAGTTAATTTCTGAGAGAAAGCATGCGATACCAAGAAATGCGTAGAACCAGAATCTATCAGTACACATGCATTTTGAGAACATATATGGAGTATACCTGACACCACAGCATCGGTGTTCTATACGTCACCAGGCACTAAGCCAAATACTCGACCTTGTCTCAGAGGTTCTTTCCCAGTATTAGCTTTTGCATTCATTTTGACTGTAAAAGTGGACCTAGCTGAACTCACCATAGGGTGATTGGCGTTATCAGACCCAAGTGGGCAATATTTCATTACATGACCTGTCTTGCCACATCAGAAACAAGCACCGGATGCTCGGTAACATACACCCCTATGCCTTCTTCCATAATTAGGACAAACTGGAATAGACCCACTGCTCTGACTCAAGCTGCATGTAGACCCCGTATTCTGCTTTTTACTTACATGAGAACGGCCTTTTCTGAAACTATACCCAGACCTTTTTCCTCTCCAATCAATTGTTGTTGTTGCTGGGGCCTTAATTTGTCTCATAGCGGCTAGGATGGCTTCCACCATTAAGGATCTGTCAAGAACTTGCACACATGTTGACAACTTCAATACACTAACTCGATCAAATATGTCTAAGTCTAATCCTCCTTCAAATTTGCGGGCTTTCTTATAGTCCGTATCCACCATATGAGGAGTAAATCTGGCTAATTTAGTGAACTTAGCCTCGTACTCGGTTACAGACATTCTACCTTGCTTAAGTTCTTGGAATTCGGACACATTTCGGTCCTAGAAACATTGAGGAAAATACTTTTCATAAAAGATCTCATTGAATCGAGTCCACGTCATATTTCCATTTATATTCCGAATTAGTAATCACCATCTTCGAGCTTCATCTTTGAGAGTTCAGGTGACCAATAAAACTTTTCGAGTCTCAGTGCAGGGAAATACTTCAAATAGTTTTTCCATCTCAAGCAACCATGCCTTTGCTTTCAACGGTTCAATTCCACCAAAGAACGTTGGCGGTTTCATCTTCATGAATTTCTGTGTCAGGTTAATTATGTCATTATTATCAGACTCAACTTGTACCGGTAGAGACAGAGGGGGCAAAGGTTGTTGTCTCTGTTGTTGTGTCACAGTTTTGGTCAATGCGGCAAGCATTTGCTCCATTCGGCTCATACGAGCCTCTGAGGATTCGTCTGTATCATGTCCCCTTGTATTCTCCATGTTGATATATAGACACCAAATAATAATAAACATAGGAATAATCTTGTTCATTTTTTTCAATTTATTCACCTAGAGTTAAATTCAGTTTTCATATCCATTTAGATTACCACACACTCCACATGCAGATGGAATGCCCTTACTTCTTACTAGGACATCCTAAGCTCATATGGACATACATGAGGCAGATAATTTAAATACTCTTATAAACTAGCAAGTGGCGTCAAAAGATACAGTATTTACACATCACCCATGAACATATAATCAAAAATGTTGCCCGTAATGCAAAGAAACAAAGTCTAGTACATTCACAAAAACAGCCACTAAACTTGACTTAATCCGGAACCTCCTCGGGAGGCATAAAGGTTGGCTGACAAAAATTGAAACGCTAGGTCCTCAACTCTGAGCCTGGTCACATGCCTGATCACCTACATACATAATATAAATAGTGAGCAGAAGCCCAGTGAATAATAACGAAGTAAAGGATTTAATGAATGAAGTCCATACCAGATTCATAAATCATAATTCAGATTTATAAACAGATTCATATTCATATCCTTGTTCAACTCATACGCAGTAGTTAGAGTTCATGCTGAATTATACGCGGTACATCCATTAGCGCTAACAGAGCAGATACAGAACATGTGGTGGTTATGAGTAACCAGTTCCATAAAGGAACCTCCGGATCTAGGTAACAGAGAAAAAACATGCTGAGCCCCATGATGGAGCCTCTGGTACGGGTAACAAGGTGCAGACATATTAAGTTCCATAATGGAACCTCCGATACCGGGTAACAACTAACAGATATTACATGATACTAAGGATGCCACGAATACATTGTTAGAATTTGGACAATCATTCATTGTACAGAACATATCATTTTAGAAAATAGATCTTAATTCATCATATAGAAAATAAATAAAGTTGAATATAACTTTACTAAGTTATTACTCACAGTTGGCTTCAGGTGCAGACAGACAGAGCAGACTAATTAAACGGTTTACGGCACGTGACCTACATTAACACATAACAAATACACATTTGAAACACACGTTAGAAAACATCTAACTCATTACGTTCTTGTTCTTAGTGTGTTTCTTCATTGACCCTCATTATTATGCCTTAATGCTGGCCTAGGAATGCCTAGGATGGAATGAGGATAAAAAAATGCATTGGAAAACACTTAGTCAAATTTCTGAAAACAGGGTCCCCGCTCGAGCGGACATGCAAAATATGAGGGTTCGCTCGAGCGTGACTTCTTTCGCTCAAGCAGTCTGTAAACTTTGAAAAAGTACTAGTTGCTTATTTTTTACGCTCGACAGACGCTTGATCCCCACTCGAGCGTGAAACTCAGACCCTCGCTCGAACGTGACTCCTGTCGCTCGAGCGTGCTGCAAAACACAAGAACTTCTGAGGGCTTGTAATCCATGCTCGAGTGTGCTTCAGGTCACTCGAGCGGAAGTGGACGCACTCAGATTGGTTGTTCGAGCGTAGATTCCTACGCTCGAGCGTAGATACAAATTCTGGAATTTCCAGATTTGATCTCCAAGTTCAAAACTCATTTTCAATGCTGGAATTCATGTTCTTTTGGGACAAAAACTTAAGGAATCTTATGTAACTTGGACAAACTTTGTGAATTTAAGATCATTTCGCAAAATCAACGTTCGAGAGAATGTAAATTGTGCAAAATCAACTTAGAATTTCAAGGACATAGCATGTATAGATTTATCTTGGCTTCGACACTATCAATACATGAGCTATTGAGGTAAATTGGTATGAAACTTCATGAATTTTCAAAACAAAGACAATATGAACACATGCATGTGGAAGTTCTTTGATATAAACTCAAAACTTCATGAATTATGCATGCATGCATGCAATGACTCTTCCTAAATTCTTTAATTTAAGCTCAATTCTCATGTTTAGCCATCATAACTTCTTGAACTCTCTCACAAATGTCTAGAATACAAATTTTAGGGACAAGATCCTCACCTAGAGTCTTCAATTCTTTAAGGTTAGTGATGCTCTTAAGAAATTCTCCAATCTCCTAGCAATTCCCTTCCTAATCTCAAGGTTTGATCTCAAACTCCTTTGGTTCCTTCCTCTCTCACGTGTTTGCTCTCAAGAAAGTGAAATGAAAGTATAAAGGTGTAATCTAGAGCCTATTTTTTTTCCTTATATAGGCCCAATCAAGAAAGCTTAATTAAACTTGGTTCAAACTAATCAAATGAGCACTAATTATTCTAATTTAATTCGTTCCGAATCAAATTTTAATTGAACCTACCATAAAATTCTAAAAATTCCATATCGCACATATATCAAGCTAATTTCTGAATTGGATGCCGATAAGGCCTTCGATTCACAAAATGTAACAGAAATTTCAAACAAATATTCCTACAATAAATAGATAAAACACAAATAACGCAATACATGTGCAATTTGTTCAAAATCTGAGCTTAATAACTTATTAGGCATATTAAATCATGGTTTATCGTTAATCATGAGTCAGGGTTGTTACACTAAGAGAGAAATTGGGCCTTAGGAGGAGAGAGATTGTGGTAGATCAAGTCAGGAATTGTTAGGGTAGGACCATTAGAAGATTCACACTAGTTAACAGTGTCTTTAACTTTGAAAATACGTGCAGGATCAGTTTTCCATACAAGACTATCATTAGAATCCAATCTCAAATCAGGACCCTCACCTAGAGCAATATGAAGTCTCTATAATTCATCTTCCTCCCAAGCCAATAAGGGTCTTCTGAAGTTAAAAGCCCAGCTATTCTGATTTTGGCCCCTAGACCACTACATGTATAGGGAGATGTCTCTGTCCACTGATAAGTAGTATGATCTAGGGAATTGGGATTTCAAATACCGGGTGCCCATCCAATTATCAATCCAGAAACTAAGTCTTTCACTATTACCAATCTTGATTTCAGTATTGTGCAAATAATAGTTGAACATGCTGCTATTAGACTCATTAACAAGTAGAACGTCACTCCACAATTTTGAAAGATTGTTTGCCTCCACATGAAAAGGAAACCATCTTCCCCCCTCTGACTTGTATTTACTGCAAATGAGCTGTTTCCAAAGTGAGTTATCTTCTATCCCAAATCTCCACCACCACTTGGCAAGCAAGCTATTGTTCACGATTCTTAAATCTCTAATCCCCAACCCACCTTACTTTTTATCCTTGGTTAAATCCTTCCGTTTCACCAAGTAGACTTTTTTCTTGACCACAGAATCTCCCCACAGGAAGGCTGCTTGAATCTTGTCAATCTTTTTTCCCACACTTCGAGGCAACCTAAACAGAGATATGTAATAAATAGGGAGTGAGGAAAGTACAGATTTAATCAGTGTTACTCTACCTACAAAGGATAACAACCTCCTTTTCCAACCTGTTAGTTTCTTTTTGAATTTCTCCACCACAGGCTTCCAGGTTGCTCTTCTTGATGGATTGGCCCCTAATGGCATTCCAAGGTACTTCAGAGGAAGCTTCTGGCAAGTACAATTAAGTTTTGAAGCAAAAGCTTGCACAATATCATCAGGAATGCCTACACTACATACAGTACTCTTATGAAAATTGATTCTTAACCCAGAAATAATCTCAAAGCATCTGAGTATTCTCTTCACAGTTAACACTTCAGGCCACTCAACTTCACAGAAAATAATTGTGTCATCCGCAAATTGAATATGGGAGATATTAATGTCATTGAACCCAATGGTTATTATAGACACCCCATTTTTGACTGCCCTTAAGACTTGGGTGCCACTGATTACTTACTTGATGGTGCAGGCTATGCTATGCAAATGTTCGATTTCTTTGGCAAGGAGAGCGTCAAATCCCAAACCTCACACCCCTTTTTGGACCCTAGCCTTTTGACCAAAATTTTAGACCTTAAAACCCTCTCTTTCAAAATATTTTTGAAAAAAGTTCCTACGATGTTCCGAGACTCGCATTTCATTAAATGTTGCGCTTTTCGGTAAACTGAGCAAGGAAAAAGTGGAAATGAATGAAAGAGAGGTGAACTCTTTGAAAACATCTTCAAAACACCTTATTTAGGGGTTTGGAGTTGAAGAAAAGAGGAGAGGAGAGGAGAGAAGAAAACTAGCTGCGGAGAAGTTAGGCATGAATCTGGTTAAACTGAAACTAAGCAGTCTTCACTAAAATGAGCATAACTTTTTGTACACTTGGAATTTTTATGTGAGTCTGCCACCATTGGAAATAAGACTTCAAGGGCTTCAATTTAGGCTCAAGAATGACCTACAAAGGAGTCCAGATGAAGGAGATATTCCCATTTAAAGTTCGGCCCAAAAAGCAGATTTTTCTGGCCAACCAAAGGTGGAGGTTACTGGCCATGGATAGGCTTTTCTGGCCATGTGCCGGCCATGAATGGCCTTTTTCGGCCATGTTCCGTCCAAGAGTGATCCGCGCCGGCCAAGAATGGACCTGTGCCGGCCATCACTGCTGTAAAAAATCAGATTTTTTGCAGATATTTACCTCCAGCTGTTTCTAGATTGCTCCAGCTGTCCATTAATGGATATTTTCGACCAAAGCTCATGGTTTTCTATATATGGATGGCTTATCTCTCATATTTTGATATTGGAAGAAAGTTTAAGAGCCTCTCTCTCTACAATCCTCTCTCTCTTGATATTTTATGCCTTAAAGCCTAAATTCTTTACACTCTTGCATGTGAGCCCTTGATCAAACTTGATCATCATTGTGTTGAGGTTGCTTGAGGTCCTATTTGAGCTTTAGAAGAGGATATTGGCTTGGTTTGACTTGCCTTTGTTGCCTAAATAGCATCTTGTCTTTAAAGAGGTAGAATACTTGTATTTTAAGCCTAATTTAAATACTTGTTTGGCCATCTTTGCATGTTGTTTTGAAGATGGTTTTAACCTCTGAAATCTCTGTTTTTTATGATTTAAAATGGTGGTTTGAGGTTTGATTTGAGTTAGGGGTAGTCCACCCTTTTTGTAGTTTGTTTATTAAAGTGTTGTGCCATCTTTCAAAGCTTTTAAAACAACTTTTTTTTGGCTCTTTTGTCCACTGAATTCAAGGGGGTTTTCAGTGGTAAAAACTTTGTTTTGAGGTCCAAAATAGGAGGGGGTGGCCTCCCCTCCTTGTGTCTTGTTTGTAAGTGTAGATAACCTAACACGTGAGCATGTTTTTATACCTTTTTGTGACTTGATCTCAGCATGTTTTAGCTACTGATTTGGCATGATTTAACTTTGTTTTGGGTTGTTTTGGTCATATGAGCCTTATCTTGCATGGTTGGAGTGCAAATAGGCCTCCAAACTTGATTTGCTTGAGATATTTGCATGTTGAAGTGTCTTTTACGTGTAATTTCAGTGTTCATAGCTCTTTCACATGCTCATTTGCTTCACTCTTTCATTGCTTTTTAGAGTTGCTCTTGAGTCTTGTTTGTAGCCTAACACGTGATCATGTTTTTCTAGTCTTTTGTGCCTTAATCTCAGCAAGTTTTAGCCACTGTTATGGCATATTTTAACTTTGTTCTGAGCTGGTATGGTTAGTTGAGCTTTATATTGCATGGCTATAGTGTAGTGTTCTTCACTAGTTTAGTATTATTGGCTTTTGAACATGTTGTGCATGAGTTGCTTGCATGTTGTAGTATCATTTTTCATGCCATTTCAGCACTGAAATATCTGTAACCTCCCTCATTTCTTCACTTTTCCATTTGTTTTGAGAGTTGGTTAACCTTAAGGTTGTGTTTAAGCTTGAGATAGAGCTTGTGCTCAATGGTTTTAATCCTCTTTTGAGTGTTTCTACTAACCAAAGGCATGATCTCTCTCATGTCTTAAATCATCCTTTGGTTCACCCCTCTCTCATTAGAGGACAATCACCCTAGAATTTACCGGTTAAAGAATGATTTGGTAATGTAAAATGAGTAAATAAAACATGATAAGTAAAACATAAACAAGATAAGCATGTTGTGTTTGCATTGCATGTGTTCAATCGGACGTTATATTAAACACAAGGTAGATTGGAGCATTTCATACTCAAAATGATGAAATGAGCCAATCTCCTTTGTCTCCATTGCCTTTGATCATTCATGACAAGGTAGTGGTCTAGAGTCTTGGTTTTGTGCATTTATTGAAAGTGTATAACTTGGATCTTTGGTCATTATGCATTGAAAATGCTTGATTGGTAGTTTTGGATCCAATAGTGCCACTCCTTTGATGTTTTGATATGATAAGGAGGGGCACAGTACAAACATATCCTTGGGAAACCCTCCATTTTCCTCTGTTTGTGTACTGTTGCAGTGTGGTGATTCAACACACCAGTGGCCAGCAGTGGCTCACTGATGGCCGACAGTGCTTTATCCTTGGCCGGCATGGCACATTTTTGGCCGGCAAGGGGCCGGCAGCAAGCATTCATGGCCGACTGGCCACTGGTGCAGTCCCCAGCATTGGTTTGGTAAGGTGGAGCAGAAAGTTCTAGAGTGTAGTCAACCCTACAAACAGAGCCTCTCAAGAGCAAACCGGAGGCCTTTTCGGGGCGAAAATCGAGTGCATGCATCCTCCATTTCCTAAAGCAGAGCTGAGGCAGTGTGATTCAGTGCTCTAAATGTTTAATTAGTGTACATTGGTTTTGTAATTTAATTAACTAATGGCTAATTAGTTAAGTGTTGTAATAATTAAGTAGCTTAGTTTAGCTATTTCTTTATTTTGTTTTGTAATAATTAGTCTAATTAGTTTAATTAGATTAGCTTAATTAGCTTAGCTTAGTGTAGCTTAGCATACTCATTCAGACCCTCCTTCGAGAGGGCGCAAGGTTGTAATAAGTGTGTGTGCGTGTGTGCGTGTTTTCCAACCCCATGTCTTTTTCCCTTTTATTTACCCGCTTTTGATGGCTAGATTAGGGACATTTTCAATTAGCATACCTTATGCTCGCATGTTTGCATCCATTCATTTGTCTTGCATGCACCGAGGCTCGACGCATCATTCAAACTGCATCGTATTTCAATACTTATTTGAATACATGTGTCAAAGCATGTTATCAAATTGTATCATATGCCATGAATAGGTAGCTGAGCCTATTAATCTCATATTGCATGTGTTGCATTAGGCATTTTACATAGTTAGGATCATGCATTGTTTCTAACTAGTTTTTTGTTTTGGCTTGGAGTACTCGGTGAGTTTTATGCTTTAGCATACTTGTATGAGTGTGTTTGCCATAATGCCATGTTTCGCATGCTTGCCATGAGGCTATGTGCTTATTTGCTAAACTGCATGAATGCCTGTGGATGAAGGCTTGATTGTTTGAATTGGGACAATTCAACGAATGAGAATTTTAAGCCTACTTTGCGAAATGGCAAATCATGTTTTTAAGCCCATCATGTTTGGGGGGAAATCTGCGTTTTAGCCCACCTGAAGGTGGCAATTTCAAACCATTTTCGAAAACAATCATGAGTTGATTTGTTTTAAGTCTTGCGACTTAGTCTATATTTAATTGTGTGTGCGTCACATAGTAAAGTTAGCTAATAATCGGATAAGAACACATGAGGTTTATAAAACAATATGTCATGCTTAGTAGAGGCCGATCTTTGATCGGGCGAACGGGGGTGCTCATTTCAGGACCTTCCCCTCTCGTACCCAAGTTCCTGAGCTGAGGCAACTTTGGTGATGATGGACACGTGGCCTTTGGCACGAGTTATGGTTTCCTAAATTTCCCAAAAATAAAATATTTAGGTGGCGACTTTGTAAACTGGCAAAGTAGTCTAGTTTTGGCATTGTTTGATTCAAAATCTATTTTTTCAAAATGATTTGCTAGATTGGACTCTTTGGTGTTTATTAGTCTCACATTGCACTTTATGAGATTAGATTCAGAACCGTGACAGGAGTCCGAACTGTAGGACCAATTCGAGCTCTCCGAAAGGGGGCGCGAAGAAAGTCGAGCTACAGTTATCCCTTTGACCAAGCCCAACTCTTTTGCTCTTATAAATAATAGATTTAGGCCTTTAGCCACCACATTAAACAAGAAAGGTGATGATGGATCGCCTTGCCTTGGACCTTTTTAAGGGCTAAATTCAGATGTGGGAGACCCATTTACCAACACTGAGACTTTAGCTGAAGAAATGCAGGTATGGATCCAGTTCACCCACTTAGCACCAAACCCAAAATTGGATAGCATTTGGATAAGAAATTTCCAATTTACTGTGTCATATACTTTTTGGAGATCCAACTTCAATATCAAGCCATTTCTTCTGGATTTCTTCTACCAGTTTACCACCTCATTAGCTATTAATACACTATCCAAAATATTTCTATCCCCTAGAAATGTAGATTGGACATTATCTATAACAACAGGAAGGACTCTTTTCAGTCGATTGGTGAGAACCTTGGAAAGAATTTTATATGTGGAGTTTATAAGACTAATAGGCTTGAAATCTAGAATGCCTGAAGGGTTGTTTTTTTGGGGACCAAAGTGATGAATGAACTATTTAAGCCCCCAACCAATCTGCTATTGGTATAGAATTCCTGCAGGAAAGTAAGAATATCACCTTTTATGAATTTCCACCCTTTTTGGTAGCAAGTCATGTTAAACCCATCAAGACTAGGTGCCTTGTTGCCATCACAATCAGTAACTGCATCCCAAACTTTAGCTTTAGAAAATGCCATTTCCAAACTACTAAAGTGCTGACTCTGTTGGATCACTTTAAATGGGCCTAGAAGCTTTGGTTTGAACTGCCATTGTTCATTAAAGCTAAACCTGAAATGATCATACACAACTTGTTTCACCTCCATAGGATGCTTTAGAACTGCCCCATTCACAGACGTAGTGCCAATGGCATTAATATTCTGCCTTTTCATAGCTATGATGTGAAAAAAAATTAGTGTTTTTATCTCCCTTTAAATTCCAATTCAGCCGTGACTTCTGTAGCCAAATTCTTTCCAATAACTTTCTGAGCTTCCACACCTCGCCTCTCACCTCTCACCTCTCTTCTCCTCCTATCTTCATCTTCATCTAGATTTCTACTCTTAGCAGTTAAATCCAGGGCATGTAATTTTTCTTCAGCTTGCTTCGGTTTAGAGTCCATATTACCAAACACTTCAATGTTCCACTTCTTTAAAGCTTGTTTAAGTGCCTTCAGTTTGGTTTTTAGTTTGTACCCTGCCCAGCCATCTACCTGAGTACCTTCCTACACTTTTTTCACTTCCTGTATGAAAGAAGGGTGAGACGCCCATGCGTTGATGAATCTAAAAGGCTTTGGGCCCCAATCTCTCTCATCCTCCATCAGAATAATTGGATAGTGATCTGAAATGGATCTGGGCAGACCCTAGAGTTTGAATCTAAACCATCCAAACCATTCTGGGCTAACAAGAAATCTGTCTAACCTACTCCATCTCTCACCTTCCACTAAATTGCCCCAAGTATATTTCCTTCCCAATATAGGGATATCAATCAAGACTAGGTTGCTAATGAAGTTACCAAAATCTGCCATTCCCCTAGCCTCTCGAACACAACCTTTCCTTTCTTCTATTGATTTTATTTCATTAAAGTCCCCCCTACACACCAAGGTTTGGGGAAAATAGCCTTAATATTAGTCAAAAGTGCCCATAGTTTCCTCCTATTAATCACATAATTGGGTGCACATATATTCACAATAACACACTCCAGACTATTAAATAAAATACCTGATAAAATGATGAAATTCCTGTTACAGCAGCAATCAGCTAAGGAGAAAATTTCGGGCTTCCAAACATAGAGCAGACCTCCAGCACTCCCAACAGTATCCACATTCATGTAGTCAACTAGATCATGAGGCCAAATAGATTTCACAAACTGCTTGGATACATTTGCCTTTTTTGTTTCTTGCAATATCACCATGTCCACTTTCCTTTCTTTGATAGCTGTTTTTACTTTCCTCATTTTTTCAGGCCTACCAAGGCCTCTGTGTTCCAAGAAAGAATCTTCATAGAGAATATTTTTTACTCTTGAACCTCCCTTGATGCTATTCTAAACCCCAGCACCATTGCTCTTTTCAGCAGTTTGCTCCGTGTCTTTCTCTTCCATTTCAATAAGTTTATTGATAACTTCATCATCTTTGCCTTCAAAGTCTATGCCCAACTCTTTACCAAGTTGTATGGTAGCTTGAGCTTCCAAGAACAATTTGTTGGACAATCTTCACTGTATTTAAAATGATTAAATTCTATTGTGTACAAAACAACAACTAGAATATTAAGAAATAAAGAAAATGAGGGAATTTGTTTGATTACAAAAATCAAATTGATTATTTCTTTAAATAATTATCAGATCAAGTCCAGTGTTTGACACTGTGTCCTGAAGACAGATTCGTCCTCTCCACGGTGCTTTCAGAATTTGGACATCTATCTTCCAGGATAAAATGATCTACTATAAACAATAACAGCACTACAAATTGTTTGCCTAACGAACACACTAAGTGTTTATACTCTCTCTGACAAGAGAATAATGTAGCAAAATGAAGAGGATGTTTGCAGAATTATGAAGGACGAAAATTCGAGTTACAAAATCTAAATGAGGGTTGTCCTATTTACAGATGTAATGGTGGCTGTAGATTTTGAATTGAATAGGTATGAAACCTGTTGGTTTTGAATTCAAACAGATTTGAATCTGTTGGATTACAATTCAAACAGATAACAAAAATGGAAAGGGCCTTGTTTGGGTGTATAGTAAATCGAGATCAGATTATTTCCGATTTAATACGGGAAGGGCCCTGTTTGGATGTACAGAAAAACCAAACCAGTTTAATTTGAATTCTGGATTTTATTTTACCAAAAATTAAATTAAATTCAAATGTTTTTGACCTAAAAAGATTAGTATTAGGCCGGACAAGCCCAACCCAACCTCACACCACGCACCCGCGCCCAAGCCCAGGCCCAGCTCAGCTCAGCCCGCCCGACCGGACGGACGGCGGTGGCGGCCCGCGCGCGTGTGGTTTTTGGGTCCAATGGGTCTAGCCCATTTTGCCCATAACCTCTCCCTCTAAAACACTTGGGTACCCCTTTGGGCACACCCTAAGTACCAAATCCAAGCCTTATAAACCCATTCAAAACTTCCCACCAAATCAATGTGGGACAAGCCATTTTACAACCTTAAGGAATTTCCACCAAAACTCCATTTCCATGGAGCACACTTTGACTTCAATTTCCTATTCACTTGGTAATGGTTTTGAGCAACAAAATATACCACGTGAATCACAACGTGACATAGAACGCGTTACCACTTTGACCCGTGAAAATAGACGCACGGGGCCCACCTAAAAAATAGACCAAACTTAGGAAAAAATTCTGGTTTTACCTAGAATTTTATAACCATTTCCAACAATCCCCCACATGAATGGAATTTGATGATAACGGAAATGCAACAATATGGAGACTTTATTGAAAGAGTATAAGTCGAAAGTATCTTGCATCAGGATAGGTAGCTTTCGGCCTTGAACCTTCTCTAGTGATAACCTATCGGACTTACTGACTAACCAATGGACGCGATGCCTTAAATTGTTCAGCCGTTTGTGTAAGCCAAGACAACAGATTTCACACAAAATATCTTCTAACACATCGTGGTTCTCACTGTTGTGTTCATTTTGGCCTTGAACGCGCCTGGTTTTCATAAGTGTTTCTAGAGAATTTAGCCTCTTCATTCTCATAGAATCGGCCCCAGTTTAACACTCATATAGGAGATTCTTATTGTGAGTATCTCCTTATACTCGTCTTAATTTTATGCCTTAATCAAGATATAAGTAATTATTAAAAGCAAAGCTTATCCTTATATCCCTGCATACAACATATATTGTAGATATCACTCTCACCATAGGAATGGGTAGGAACTTAATCCTTTGGTGATTTTTGGCGAGCCATACATAACTAAATTCAAATCATCCTTGATAAATTTATCAAGAATTTTCTCAATATAATGAGATTGAGATAATGCATATCCGTCAGATGTTTTAGTAATTTTCATTCCTAATATAACATCTGCAACCCCCATATCTTTCATATCAAATCTTTTAAGCATCTGCTTAGTTGATTTGATCATGTTTTGACTGCTTCCAAAGATAAGCATGTCATCCACATAAAGACAAACTATGACATATCCTTGGTCAGTGTTTTTAACATAAACGCATTTGTCACATTCGTTTATCTTAAACCCATTAGTAAGCATTGCATGATCAAATTTTTCATGCCATTGCTTAGGTGCTTGTTTTAATCCATAAAGGGATTTTACAAGTCGACAAACTTTCTTTTCTTGCCCTGATACTACAAACCCTTCGGGTTGCTCCATATAGATCTCTTCATTTAGATCACCGTTTAAGAAAGTTGTCTTAACATCCATTTGATGTATTTCTAAGTTAAACAACGCTGCTATAGAAATAAGCATGCGAATGGATGTTATTCTTGTCATAGGAGAATATGTGTCAAAATAGTCCAGACCTTCCTTTTGTCTGTAACCTTTAACTACAAGTCTTGCTTTATACTTGTCAATTGAACCATCTGCTTTCATTTTTCTCTTGAATATCCATTTATATCCAAGAGGTTTAGAACCTGGTGGAAGATCCACCAATTCCCAAGTATGATTTTGCATAATGGATTCAATTTCATTATTAACAGCCTCTTTCCACAAAGGTACTTCAAGACCTGTCATTGCTGCCTTAAAGCTTTGAGGTTCATTTTCTAACAGGTATGCCAGAAAATCTGGACCAAAGGATTTTGATGTTCTCGCTCTCTGCTTCGTCTTGGTTCATCATCAGTTAAATCCTGTTGGTTGAGACTATTACTGGTCTCTTGTGTTTGATTGTCATTAATCTCTTGACTTTGTGTACAATCATAAGTTCTTTTCTGTGAACTTAATTCCGGTCCTTTTTTGTAAGGAAAGACATGTTCAAAAAACACAGCATTCCTTGACTCTATAATAGTGTTCACATTTATATCAGGTATTTCTAATTTATAAGTCAGAAACCGATATGCACTACTATTCTGAGCATAACCAATAAACACGCAATCTACTGTTTTTGGTCCAACCTTAGTCTTTTTAGGAACAGGAACTTCAACTTTTGTCAAACACCCCCACACTTTTAATTATTTGTAGGAAGGCGATCGACCTTTCCACAATTCATAAGGAGTGCTGTTGGTTTCCTTATGGGGTATTCTGTGAAGAACAAAATTAGCAAACAATATTGTTTCCCCCCACAAGTTCTGTGGTAAGCCTGAACTTAGTAATATGGCATTCATCATTTGTTGTCTATGATGTGCTGGATTCAGAAATTTCAAATCATGATTCATAAATTTCAAATGAAAAATCCAAAATAATTATGACTACATAAATCAAAATTAAAGTTTTGACAAAATCATATCCTCATAAAAATTTTGCCTAAGAATCAAACAATTCAAAAAACCCAATTTGATTATATACATTCTTGCAACTCATTTACGAATAAATGTCACTGTCATAAAAATATTGGTGACAGAAGAAAATTAAATTATCTCAACTAATGTAAGAGATATACCCCCATATTAATAAAATGGTTCATGGTTTAACAAATTCTACTACGCAAATAAAATAATTATTAATGACATCTCATGTCACATAATTCAAAATAAACTAAAAATCAACATAAAAGATTTCTTAAATTTACTTCCCAATTAAATGAAACGATATAACTACATACATCTTCATGTTTAAATTTCTCTGGTGTTTAAACACCCATTCAAAATTGATTGGAAAAACTCAAATTAATCAACATATCAATTTAACATTCCAAATCACATGAAATTTTTGTTAAGAAATAACTTGAGTTGACATCATACATGCATATCAAACGCATCAACTAAAAATAATGAATTAACAAAATAAATTAATCATGCATGATCCCAAAACTTGCATTATGAAATCAAAAGATTCTCAACTCATAAATAAAATTCAATGCGTTTTGAATTTTAAACTTCAAAATGACAAAACATACCTTCATTTAATAAGTTTGATTTGTACATAAATAAACTAATTAAATATGCATTCAAATGTTCTTGTGAATATATATATTTTTTGACTAATGTGCAGAAACTATTCACGACTACGGATCCACACACAGAAAATAAAGAATGATTCAGAAAACCAATAAAGAAAATAATCTTGCCATAAAGGTTTCTTCATAATAAAAATGAAATTAGTTTGTAAAACTAATATTTTATTCTAGAAACAAATTATACCATGTATACTCATAATGAACTATGATAAAGTTAAAAGAATTAACGCCTTTTCACAAAGGGTTCAAAATTAAGTGATCTTACAAACGAAATCGTAAGTCACGTACAAAATTTATAGATTGTGACCGATACACAAAGTTACATGATTGATTAACAAAATTAATTTTCTAGTTACTAAAACCAGAAAATAAACTATAATACAAAATAATTTTATTTTCTTTGTTACTAAAACTAGAAAATAAAATACCACAAATTAATTTTCTAGTTACTAAAACTAGAAAATAAATTATAACACAAAATAATTTTATTTTTCTTGTTACTAAAACCAGAAAATAAAATAATTTTATTTTCCTTGTTACTAAAACTAGAAAAATAAAATATCAAAATAATATCTGATTACAAAAATAAAAAAAAAAACACAAAATAATTTTCTAGTTACCAAAACCAGAAAATAAATTCTAGTTACTAAAACCAGAAAATAAATGATAACAACAAAATAATTTTATTTTCCTTGTTACTAAAACTAGAAAAATAATATACCAAAATAATTTTCTGTAATACCAAATAATATTCTGCAATTGTTAATGACACCAGTATATTACTACTAGTTGTCAAAGAAAAGAGACAGTATATTACTACTATCTGTCAAATAGCATAAATGACTATTTGTTTTTCCAACCAGAATATTACTTTGAAAACACAGAAAATTAAATACAATGAAGATACAAAAAATATTCTGTCTTAAGATTGTTGGACAATCTTCACTGTTTTTAAAATGATTAAATTCTATTGTGTACAAAACAACAACTAGAATATTAAGAAATAAAGAAAATGAGGGAATTTGTTTGATTACAAAAATCAAATTGATTATTTCTTTAAATAATTATCAGATCAAGTCCAGTGTTTGACACTGTGTCCTTAAGACAGATTCGTCATCTCCACGGTGCTTTCAGAATTTGGACATCTATCTTCCAGGATAAAATGATCTACTATAAACAATAACAGTACTACAAATTGTTTGCTTAACGAACACACTAAGTGTTTATACTCTCTCTGACAAGAAAATAATGCAGCAAAATGAAGAGGATGTTTGCAGAATTATGAAGGACGAAAATTCGAGTTACAAAATCTAAATGAGGGTTGTCCTATTTACAGATGTAATGGTGGCTGTAGGTTTTGAATTGAATAGGTATGAAATCTGTTTGGATGTACAGAAAAACCAAACCAGTTTAATTTGAATTCTGGATTTTATTTTACCAAAAATAAAATTCAAATGTTTTTGACTCAAAAAGATTAGTATTGGGCCGCCCGACCTAACCTCACACTCGCGCCCAGGACCAGCCCAGATGGATAGCGGCGGCAGCGTGCGCGTGGTTTTTGGGTCCAATGGGTCTAGCCCATTTTGCCCATAACCTCTCCCTCTAAAACACTTGGGTACCCCTTGGGGCACACCCCAAGTACCAAACCCAAGCCTTATAAACCCATTCAAAACTTTCCACCAAATCAATGTGGGACAAGCCATTTTACAACCTTAAGGAATTTCCACCAAAACTCCATTTCCGTGGAGTACACTTTGGCTTCAATTTTCCATTCACTCGGTAATGGTTTTGAGCAACCAAATATACCACGTGAATCACAACGCGACATAGAACGCATTACCACTTTGACTCGTGAAAATCGGCGCACGGGGCCCACCTAAAAAATAGACCAAACTTAGAAAAAAATTCTGATTTTACCTAAAATTTTATAACCATTTCCAACACAATTTGTGTTGACTGTTTGAGCTGCTGTTGCAAGACAGAGAAGAAGAAATAGTAGCGGCAACTGCTCTAAAAATGGCCCCTCTTTGAAACCCAGATCTCATCACTAATGTTCTCTGGTTTTTCCTCTCTTTTTTTCCCCTGCTCTGTTGACCTTTCATCGACTTGCTGGTTTGTAGACCTAGACTTCTTTGACTTTCCCTTGCACCTGTAGCCACAGCCAAGCCTTATCCTTTTCCATATGGACATCAACATGTGTTGAGATAGGAATTTCTTCAAACTTGTTATACAACTCCACGTCACTACTGCTGCCATGGCCCAGCCCAGTTGGTTTAGAGAAGCCCAAATTAATTCCATGCAAAGGGCCAACAAATTGGGCCTGATCCAAAACAACTTCTAAATTAATGCTGGGTTGTGGAGACAATAACACTAACATCTCTTTTGCTGCCTCTGTCAGAGTTGTGATTCAAATGGCTGCCCCATCTCTGTGCCCCACAAGACTGCAGGTCTCACTTGCAGCTGAGATAGATAGGTAAACCACACCCCCCTCCTTGCAGGCTACTTCCTTATCACTGTGTAGAGCACCATCATGGAGTGCCAGATCACCCTCTACACCTGCCACATCATCTTCTTCTTCCTCCCTACCTCTGTAGTTCTTGGAGCTTCAATCTTCATTGATAATGCCCTTACTAGATTTGGTGGTTCTTTGGATGCTTAGACTACATCCTTGATCGTTGTGATTGAGCTTAGCATCTTCGTACACCCAAACTGGATATAGGCAGCCTGGACAGTCCAAATGAATAAGATTATTAATAGGCTCCACCTGTGAAGTAAGGATTTTCATCTTACCACATTCCACAGAAGCCAAATCAGATAGATTCTTATCTAATTCCACCACTACTCCCCAAATCTGACCAATTTTTAGAAAATTGGGAGTGTTCCAAAGATTAGAAGGGACTCCAGAACAAGATATCCAAACATATATTTCAAACTCAATCTTCATTCCCTTTTTCCAATCCATCACTGATTTGCACCATTCATGAAACCACCCATGCAGAACCTTCATGCTACTCCTCCTTTCTTCTAATGAAGGGAATGATGGGTACACTATTCTTCCACCACCATCCTTCACCTGTACATCCTTCACAACTCTGATTAACAGCTCCTCCTTGAGTTTAGCACTGCAGTATTTCGACCATAGTTTTGCCACCACACTGGTGTACATCCATCCATTTCCATTCTCCTCTGCTTTCAAAACTACTACCTTTTCTTTTGAATCATTCCCACCTTGAAGTGCTTCAGCATATGACACTCTCTTCACAGTGCTTGCACCAGTTGTCATCCTTACCCCCACTGCTCTCGATGGTACTAGAAGATGACTGTCGATTCTATCTTTATTTTTAGCCTGCTTTTTACCAAACTAAGCTTTCTTTACTTGTAACACTTTGTCATCACACCAGGTTCTGTGGCTTTTTGGATAGCCATCTCAGCTGCTACTGGGCAATCATACCTCACGAAACCAAATCTGGATCCTGATGCTTTCCTCCTTTTGCTTGGAATAAAGACATCCTTAACTGTTCCAAAGTTTGTGAATAGGTGGAAAAGTTGTTTTGGAGACATAGAATCTGGGATGTTGTCTACAAACACAGTATGCATACCCCCCTTTGTTCTCAAGCCACTAGTTCCATGTCTTCTCCTGAACACAGGTTGTCATCCTCCTTGCTCCATTTCTGGTTGACTGGTTCTCTCTTTATTTTGACACTTGACAATCAAGCACTAAAATAACTTATCTCATACTTTTAATACTTATAACACATTGGGTGATGGTGATAATATTTTAGAAGAACTGAAAGATGGAAGCCAACTAATGGTAGTCAACTGCCACCCACCATGCCCAGAACCCTATTTGACACTGGGAATGCCTCCTCACTCTGACTGTGGCTTCCTCACTCTTCTTCTTCAAGATGAGGTTCAAGGTCTCCAGATTCAGTTCCAACAAAAATTGCTCACCATTGAACCCATCCCCAATTCTTTTGTCGTCAACGTGGGCGATCACCTTGAGGTCTTTTTCTCATTCTCAATTTAAAATCTTAACAAGATTCCATACCATTAGCTTTACTTACTAGAATATATGGTTCTAAAATAGTAGCAATGGAAATACAAATCAGTACTAGTTGCGATATAGCAGTATTGTAATTACGATGGTATTATGGACATGGACTTGTGGCCAAACGCACAATTATTGACTGTCTGTGAAATAATAGTTTGAGAAAGTGAGAGAGGATAGAGAGAGAGAGAGAGACAATGAATTGTTTGTCTGTAAATGTGTGTGTTTATTACAAAGAGAATGCACTCTTTTTATAGAGAGAATTATGGTGCATTGGATGCCCACCGAAAGCATAAAGAATAAAGTGCTAAAGTGATTAATAATTAAAGCTATTAACAATTATACACTAACATCCCCCCGCAAACTCAAGGAGGGAAAGCATCAACCAAGTTGAGTTTGGAAACAAGATCATTGAAGCGGCCAGGAGGATGAGCCTTAGTGAAGATATCAGCGGGTTGATCGACGGAAGCAATAGGGAGAAGATGAACAGTACCACAGGTAACATGCTGGCGAATGAAATGATAATCAATCTCAATATATTTGGTGCGATCATGAAAAACATGGCACTCTGATTGTCACAATAGAGAGGGGTAGGATCAGAAGAAGAAACACCCATATCAGCAAGGAGCCAGCGAAGCCAGAGAAGTTCTTGAGTAGTATCAGCAAGAGCTCGGTATTCAGCTTCGGTGCTAGAGCGGGCAGCGAGGGATTGTTTTTTGCTATGCCAAGCAAGAAGGAAATCCCCTAAGAAGAAGCAGAATCCCGTGGTGGAGCGTCGATCCGTAGGATCCCCAGTCCAATCAGCATCGGAAAAGGCACGCAGTTCAAGAGAGGAAGAAGCAGAGAAGTGAAGGCCATGGAATAGAGTGCCTTTGAGGTAGCGAAGGATGCGGAGTAGAGCAGTATAGTGGGGAGTGCGAGGAGCCGACATGTACTGACTGACAATGTGAACAGCATAGGCAACGTCAGGACGAGTTACTGTGAGATAGACAAGACTGCCGACGAGCTGGCGATAAAGAGTAGCATCAGAGAGAAGAGTCCCATCGAGAGGAGTGAGACGAATCTGAGGATCAACTGGAGTAGAGGTAGTTTTGCAATCAGTAAGACCAGCACGAGCCAGAAGATCGGATGCATATTTGGCCTGGGACAAATAGGAACCAGTAGAATGATGAGAGACTTCAAGGCCTAAGAAGTAGTTAAGAGTACCAAGATCCTTCATCTCAAACTGTCGGTGGAGAAACTATTTGAGGTGGAGAATACCAGCTTCATCATTACCAGTGATAATCATATCATCCACATACAGAAGAAGAAGAGTGGTACCATGAGAAGTAGTCCGTATAAAAAGAGTAGAGTCATAGGAGCTAGAGGTGAACCTGAAGTCATGAATGGTAGAACTGAACGTAGCAAACCAAGCACGAGGCGCTTGCTTGAGGCCATAGAGAGCACGCTGTAGTTTGCAAACCTGATGAGGTGGAAAAGTGGACCCAGGTGGAGGTTGCATGTAGACCTCCTCAAGAAGATGACCATTGAGGAAAGCATTTTTGACATCCATCTGAAAGAGCCCCCAGTGGCGAGCAGCAGCAACAGCAAGTAAACTACGAACAGAGGTAAGTCGAGCAACAGGAGAGAATGTCTCTTCATAATCAATACCATATTCCTGGTTGAAACCCTTGGCAACAAGACGAGCTTTGTAGCGTTCAATAGAGCCATCAGAATGTGTTTTGATTTTGTAAACCCATTTGCAGCCAATTGCAGTCTTGCCAGGAGGAAGATCAACAAGATCCCAAGTATGAGCTTTGTCCAAGGCTTGGAGTTCATCAGTCATAGCTTGCTGCCAAAGAGGATTAGTACAAGCCTCCCGATAGGAGGTAGGTTCATAAGTAGAGAAGGCAACAGATCCAACAATATAATCATGAAGATGGATAGGCGTGGTCGACCCGTAGGAGGATCGGTGGGAGGAAGAACCGGTGGAGAAAGAGGTGTGGCAATAAGAGGTAGACCTTTAGGGAGAGCAGGCTGGACAGGATCAGGAGTGAGCAAGGGCGTCTCGATGAAGGAGGAACCTGTATCAAAATCAGCAGAGAAAAGATCTATGGAAGGATTAGTAAACAGTACAGTAGTGGAAAGTGCGGGTAAGTGAAAGGAGGATAGCGAGAAAAACATTTGGTGCTCCCAGAAAACGGCATGGCGGGAGATACAAAGACGTTTAGAGAGAGGATCCCAACAGCGAAAACCTTTATGTTCAATACCATATCCAAGAAAGCAACAAAGACGAGAACGAGGTTCAAGCTTGGTGTGTTCATGGGACTGAAGTAGAACAAAGCAGGTAGAGCCAAAAACTCGGAGATTGGCGTAAGGAGGGGGAGTGCCATGCAGACGTTCAAAGGGAGTTTGATTATGGATGACAGGGGTAGGAGCATAGTTGATAGTGTAAACAGCAGTGAGGGCAGCTTCCCCCCAAAAGTTTTTAGGGCAGGAAGAAGAGAGAAGGAGAGCGCGAGTAGTGTCAAGAATATGCCTATGTTTCCGTTCAGCGCGGCCATTTTGCTAGGACGTGCCAGCACAAGAACGATGAGGCAGTGTACCATGATGCTGAAGAAAGGAAAGGAAATCTGAATCCCGATATTCCATAGCATTGTCAGAGCGAAAAATTTTGATGGCTTTGGAGAATTGGGTGTGGACCATTTGGGCAAATCTATAATAAATGTGTTTAAGTTCAGACCTATTTTTCATGAGAAAAAGCCAAGTAAATCGGGAAAAATCATCAATAAAAACAACAAAATAGCGGGATCCCCCCATAGTAGTAGTAGGGGAGGGCCCCCAAATATCCAAATGTATCAGATCAAAAGGTGCAAGGGAAACAGAAGTACTTTTATTAAATGATAAAGCAGGTTGTTTGGCAAGTTGACAGGGTATACAATCGAAATTATCGGGAATTACATGACCCAACTGTCCACTAGAAACCAAAGACTTTAAGCGATTAACAGAAATATGCCATAAGCGACAATGACAAAGATGAAAGGGAGATAATGATGAAGTAGATGTAGGAGCAGCGATTTGAGGAGAGGCAGGAACATGAAGGTGAATGAGTTCATAGAGACGTCCATGTTTACGGCCGATCCCAATAGTCTGCCCCGTCTGAGGGTCCTGTACCAAACAATCAGTAGCAGAAAATGTGATAGTTAGACCAAGTTCACATAATTGACCAATGGAAATAAGGTTTAAGGTAAGAGCAGGGATATGATAAACTTGAGGTATAGATAAAGAAGAGGTGAAAACAGTACCAACATAACGGATAGACATGAGGGAACCATCAGCAGTATGTATTGAGGGAATATGAGGAGATGAAGATAAGGAAGAAAAGATAGTAGAACTGGAGGTCATATGATTACAACAGGCAGAGTCAAAATACCAAGAAGAGTTACCTGGGATTACAGACAAAGCAGTAGGAGGAGGTGTACCAGATGGGGAGAGAAGTTGTTTGAGCATGGCCTCGACATCCGTCGGAGAAAAGCGAGGGGTAGACGGAGCAGGTGACTCAGAGAACCCCGCAGAGACGGCAGTATCAGTGTGATGAGACTGATTCCTGGAAGCAGCAGCAGCAGTGTGATGAGACTGATTCCCGGAAGCAGCAGTAGCAGTGTGATGAGACTGATTCCCGGAATGATGAAAGCTTTCCCGGGAAGAGCCAC
The DNA here is from genome assembly GCF_055761805.1 of Camellia sinensis. NCBI lineage: Eukaryota > Viridiplantae > Streptophyta > Magnoliopsida > Ericales > Theaceae > Camellia > Camellia sinensis. The sequence goes on from NC_138970.1 coordinate 123,645,228, forward strand.
CGCGAGAGGAGTGACTATTGAAGGATGATCGGGATGGATTGCGAAAACAATCTTGTTGCAGATGACCAGGACCAAGTTTGTTGCAGTAGCGGCAGGATCTGACGGGGCAATTGACCAGGAGATGGGTTGAAGGAAGGCCCCGATTCTGACAATAGAGGCAAGCAGTGGTCCGCTGGGTAAATGATGGCCGGTACGGAGGAGTGGCAAGAACAGAGTCCACATGATGAGTTTGAAGAGTACCGAGACGAGTCTCCTCTGATAGCAACTCAGAAATTGCTTGTTCAAGAGTGGGCAATGGATGGCGATAAAGCAGAGAGGCACGTACGGGCTCAAAGGAGGAAGTAAGAGCCATGAGAAAGTGCACCAACCTTTGCTGGTTGCGATAGATAGTAAATAAAACAGCATCTTCGTGGTTATGCCAAGTTGGTTCTGAAAGAGCAAGCTGATCCCAAACAGAGTACATTTGAGAAAGGAAGTCATTAATGGACTAAGTGGATTCTTGGCGCATGCGGTGAAGTTGGTTCTGAAGTTGATATTGATGGGCAAGACCAGTAGTCTGGTATCGTTCTTTCAAAAAATCCTAGATGTCTTTTGCAGGAGTTGTTACGGAGTCAAGCTGAAAGCGACCAAACTGAAGACTGATAGAGGTAACAGAGGTATTACGAAACCAAGTAATGATTTGGTAATTCTTACTGTCCCATTCCTCAAGGCGGTCTTCAAATGTAGCAATAGGAGCAGTAGTTTCATTAGTGTCACTGTCTTTCACCGGTTTAGTCACATCCCCGGTGACAATTCGCCAGAGCTTCTTTCCTTTGAGGAAGGAGGACATGGCTTGGGCCTACAGAACATAGTTTGAACCATTCAAAATAACGAAAATGGGATGGGAGGCATCATGACGATCCATAATACTAGTTGAGTAGGGTTTAAAGCAATAGGAATAGACCTGTAGGAGCAAAATTAGGTAAAACAGAGTGTACCAGTGAATCCGGAAGGTCGAAAATAGCAAGGAAAGGTAGGCTGGATAGAGATAATGTCAGCAATGATGTCAGCGGCGCACGTTAGCAGAGTGCAGGGAGGAACACGTTAGCAGGAAGCTGCGGCGCACGGTAGCTGTTTTGGCGCACGCGGGTGCACACTAGTGAAATGGCGCACGAGAGGCGTATAGTAGCAGGCGCGACGTATGGGAGAGGCAGGGCTGACGTCAGCCGCGGACGTATGGGCGCGTGTGAGCGCGTGGCGGAAGTGAACAACAACAGATAGCGCGTGCGGGCGCGTGTGAGAGTGGTGGCGGAAGTGGTGACGCGCAGAGGACAAAGGCGGCGCGTGTGGGCGCGTGGAAGGTTTTCTGAGGACGGGCTTGGTGCCGTTGGAATCGTGAGGAAATTCCAAGCGGTTTGATGTAGTGCTACTGTGTACGGAACTAAACACCAAAATCGAAAATTGTCAGAAATGTAACACTGGGCTCTGATACCATGAAATAATAGTTTGAGAAAGTGAGAGAGGATAGAGAGAGAGAGAGACAATGAATTGTTTGTCTGTAAATGTGTGTGTTTATTACAAAGAGAATGCACTCTCTTTATAGAGAGAATTATGGTGCATTGGATGCCCACCGAAAGCATAAAGAATAAAGTGCTAAAGTGATTAATAATTAAAGCTATTAACAATTATACACTAATATTAACAATTATACACTAACAGTCTGCAAGATTCCTGATTAATTACACTTTATGACATGATATATGTATATAAATAAATGTACCATAATATATATATATATATATATACATATAATGTTAATATTAAAATAGCATAAGTGCATTATGTACCAACACCGAGTGTTTAATTCTTTGCTTTTATGTCGTCATTCTTGTTAATCTATATATATATATATATATATATATTTTATTTATCCTTATACTTTTACACCATCTACATTTGTTTGTTTCAATCCCTTTCAACCTTGGCAAAAGAGAGTCAATGTAATAATGACTCTGGAGCTTATTGAATGTTTTTTTTAAAAAAATTGAGGAGAACTCAGTGTAATTTATCTTTATATTTTGGTATACTAAAATCCACATAATATTGGCTTTGTCTGTTCAGTTTTTTTTCTGCAGGTGATATCCGACAAAACCCTTGATCTTCCCATGACAAGAACTCAGATAGTTCAAGCCATGGCAAGTTGGCTAATGGCATCCCTGTGGAAGAGACCTCTGAGTTTTTAAACTTCCATGGAGGTCCCAATCCAATAATAATACAAGTGGCTCTCATAACAGTTGTGTGAGCAGGAGTCATCACAGAAACCAACTCATTTAAATCCGCAACACTGCTTCACAGGTGGAACTAACAACATGGTTGATTAAAAAAATAATAAAAATTGCATTATAAACGGAATCTTAATTCACCATTGTAAGGGGATTATTCCATATTATAAAATTCTTAAATGATGACTATTCTATTATATTTCACCTTATTCTAATTGTAAATCAAAGTATTATATTACAGCGGGAAAAAATATCAGAATCATACCTTGTAGCGAAGAACCTCGTGGGTAAGTCACGTGCTTCTAAAATCTGAACAACGAACCCAGCAGTGGAGTGATACTATAAAATGAGTATCACCCACACAAGTCACAGTGCAAAATGGCTTGATCGTTGTTTTCTGGGAGAGAGTCAGAGAGAGTATGGGAAAAAATGTTATGGGTAAAAACCACGTAACGTATATCTGATATACGTATCTGATCTATTAAATATATTATATATAAAATATATAATCAGATATAACAACCAATATCTATCTATCCATCTATCCATATCTATTGATATGATAGATATAGATATCCTGAATGGTTATCCAAATAAGTTTTGAATTCAAATTCAAACTTACATGGATAAGGTTCAAAAGGTTCAGGTTCAAAAGGTTCAAAGGGTCATGCCACATGGGCGCCCAATTTCTAACATCTCCCACTCGCACATGAGTTGGCATGACACTGCCACATCTCTATCTCAATCTCCCAAAAAAAGAACAATCTCATACTAGCCAATGCGTTGTGTGACTGTTGAGAACACTTGCATGTGGGAGCTCTATACTAGAAACTCAAAAATGAGCCAGCATAGAGACATCAACCCAAAAAGAACAGAAATAGTGTCTCATATACCCCAGACCCATCTAATTACACCGGTCCAAAAAACATCTCTAATCCCTTAAAAAGAGCATGTTTGACCCTCTCAATTCTTGCAATATATTCACACTCAATTCGCCTCTCATACAGAGCGATGTGAGTTGTCGGCAGTGAATATACAACAGTGGTGTAATATTAGATGATCTTCCCTTTGCCCTCATGCCATTTAGTTTAGGATTGACCGTTTTCCCAGTGATGTCCCTTAAGGCCGAATCATACATCATCGCAGGCAACACACCAAAGTAGTAGAACATCAACCCCTTATCTTATGACATAGTCAAAAGTCACAAAAGGGTACATAAATGAAAGTCATATCAATAATGACACGTAAGACTCACACGATGAGGAAACGAGGATCCATTCTCTCACCTCATTACTCGGTCGCCAAGCACATATAGTATGAATACATGCTAAGGTGGAGTAACTCTTCCATAAAGAGTGACGTCATACTCGATACACCGTACAGATATTAGTCTAGTCGCTTTCTAGTGCCTAACCCGAATTCTCTATTTGCTCGCCTTCTAGGTGCCAAATGAGATCTCACATCTGGCTAATCATAACAAGCACAACATGGAAAGTGGGTACTAACATCCATGTTTGGTCCTTAACACGACCTCATCTTGGTGGTAACCAAGGCGACATGCATAGTAGATTATTTAAGCCTCTCTTGGCTCCAAATAAAAATAAATCACTAGTCTCATCCTTGCTCGCTCCCAAGCACCAAGGGCGATTGCTCGTGTGAGTGAGCCAATCTTGCCTGCTGACATCATCATCTGCTAATCATTACGACACAAACCATAATAGTGTCAACATCCCATCATCTCAAAATAAGTGATCGATTTAAAAAAAAATGACCACAGCTTGCGCAATTATAGATTCCAAACATAAGCTTTATCAGCACCTCTTGCGATAAGTATATACAACGGAATCCACCATGTGCGCCTCACATGAAGTAATTTAAGATCACTACCTCTTGCGCAATAACCTCTCTAAAGATATTTTGGTGACCAATTTCTGTTCATTCTTAATGCGCCCAACTAGCACAGATGCGCCCAACTAGCGCATTGAATCTTACAAGGAGCAAATTAATATACTACTAGTAAAGCATTTTATCCACAGCTTAATGAGCAAGGTCAATGTCTAAACAACTCAGTTGACCATTTACCAAAGATAACACTTACCATGCCGAATACGCCCACATAGCGTACTTTAGGCTCCCACAACAAAGAAAAGATCAATGAATATAGGTCATCTGTTTCTCCCAAAGACAATCTGAGGATTCACTCAATAGCTAAGGCTCTGGCTTTTACCGATAGGTAAGTCAATGGGTTTGTAATTTTGCATCTAGAATCGTTCTAGGATATTCCTTATGTAAGTCATCGAAGACAAAACATGAATTCTCCCAAAGAAATCCCTAAGGATCGTACATCCGAGCATATAAATTACATCACCCATGTCCATCATATCTAAAATAGAGGACTGCCCACCCTAGGTGGCGACAACCTTATAAATTCCTGGCTCATAATGACTAAGTAAGGAAAAACTTCTTTTGGACCATTGATCATGCCTTAGTGGTCTTCATCGATCATTGTTGGCCTATCATGGCTTGACGAAATCTAAGAACCACTATTTGGATAACTGTTTTAGGCTATAAAAGATTTATTGGAACTAGCAACCTTTTTGCGCTCCTAACTTTTCACCATAAAAGCAGAAGGTAAATCCCTACGGATCTACTTATCCAATTCTCTAACGAGAAAGTTGGGTCACAATGTCCACAAATCAATGTTCCGAACTTATGTCAATCATAGCCTAAGTCAAAACAACGTCATTTCCCAGGAGGAAGTCTTCTCATGGTCTATACTTTCCTCAATGGTGCGATCTTTCGGTATCTAGCGAGCCTTATGCCTCAACAATGACTATCCAAATTATGCATAACTTTATAACAGTTTTGCGTTATAATGGAAAGTCAACCAAATTATAAAAATGGTTAATCCTCAAAGACTTTGTCTTAAACTGCGCAACATTGATCCACTTTCTAAAAATAGGGGACTAGAGCCTTAGGCATTATCCTAGGCTCTTTATGATCTTGCGGAGCATGAATGTTTCCCTCTCAATCACCCAGTGATGACGTGGAAAATTTTCACATTCGCTACCACGCAACTAAGAATGTAGAGTATTCTTCTCTAATGGAGTAATCCATTAGTAGGCACATCGCTCCCACTGTCCCTAGGATATTGGAAATTTCTTTCCATTTTCAACTAGGCTACATAGAGCACTATGCTTAGAATTCTTTATCTTATAGAGTTCCAAAAACTCTATTCACGTCACCTTTACTAATAAAACTTTATGTGACTTAGTTACACTACCACAAAGCTGCTTACCTATATGCACATGACCCGGAGGGTTTGCATGACCGCATACAATAATGCGCCACATGACCCTTTGTGTTTATAAGACAGCATACAATAATGCGCTATAGAACCCTAGGTCTTAACTTCGCAATCTTATGAGAAGTAAAATAAAGATAAGCTGCTTAACGGTTACAGATCGCCCATAGATGGCTCTCCGCTAACCTATTACTCAAAATGGAGTGTAAAATCCGATATAGAGGGCACTTAGTTAGGGATATAGGCAATAAACTAGTGCAATTTCCAATTTGGGAAACATTTTGCGCCATTATCCACCTAACATTAACAATATTTAATTCCTTATCTCTACTACACCATTGTGTTGTTGAGTACTAGGAATAATCAATTTTCTAAGCATCCATCTCTCTTCACAGAGTTTTCTAAAAATAACTCAAATAGATACTCGCCACCTTGGTCAAAACTAAAAGCACGAAAGCTGTTATCTAATTGATCTTAACCTCATATGTGCAATGTCAAAAATCATCTCAAAACTTTTGACTTATGGGAGATCAAATAGTCTTGACTCAGATGTGTATCGTAATTTATAAATGTGTCGAGATGGATGCTTAGCTATCATACCCTTACACATATCTAGTCATAAATATCATAGTGGACTAAATGCGCCAAAACAAATGACCTTCTACGGCTTTCCTACTTACTTGTGCGCACCCATTGCGAACAAAGTTACACATTCACATGAGAGCAGGATGTCATAAGCGAGTGGGCCCGAGAAGGCCTACTCAAACCATCGTGTGATCATCTCATTAATGTGATTAAGTATAATAAGCCACTGGTTCATGACCAATGTCATAAACTAATTCCAATCATCTTAATGTGTGAGTTCTCGAAGACAAGTTTTAAAGGTTTAGGCCCAACTAGGTAATGACTCACGACTAATTCATATTCACTAGATCATAAAAGGATGTTATGGAGATATCAAGTGCGCCTAAGTCGCAAATTTACTAGTAAGTGCTAATCCCCTGCACCTTCAAGTCAATTTTATTCTCCATACACTTTACTGCATCTAGTTGAAAGATGACGATACTCCTCTTGCCATATCTATTTCTCGCTTCATAGTTTCTTGCAATTAATTCTACTATCCACAAGAAAGAGAGAATAAGCTATCAACTATGACAACTCCAAAGTAACTTAAGCGCGAATTAGGCTAAAGAGTCTAATTCAACACAATGCTCTCACAAGCGATGCGTCAAATTCTTAGAGTCATAACAACCTTGTCGGCCTTGACCTTTTCATCACTATGCTGCAACGTTTGCGCTTAGTGCTAAACGTTATTAAAAAAACGTTAGGCTAGCTAAGGAATCATACAAAGAAGCCCCTCCTCATGTCTCACACTCAAGTGTGGAAACAGTAAGTGTCCAGACTTAGACAAGTTGGCAATGCTAATAGATTTTGTAGTTTCTAAGTGTTAATCTTTTCACATAGTGTTAATAGATTTTGCAACTTCTAAGCGCTAATCTTTTCACTTCACGTGATATTTCAACGCACACTATTATAGTGCATGAAATTTTGCTCCATCCACTCCCAATAATTGGGTAGAGAGCAAAACACTGCTCAAACTGACTACTCGTCTTATACTTAATGACTAATTTATTTAAGCTCGCATTTCTTGGATGACGTGACTCTTGAATGTTACTTCATCCAATGATATAACATTATTTACAAGTCAAATTACAAAGTCAATCCGCGCAGCTTAATAGTCAAGATCATATACAGATCTATTGAGGGCTTACTAATTTCATAACTCCAAAACTTGCCAACCAAAACTACAAAGCGTGCCGCTAACCATAGCGCACACAATAGTTTTTATTATGCCAAACAAGACAACAAAACCACGGCGACTTTGAGTCATGTTTCCTTCTTTGGCTCAATTAAGACTTAACCTAAAGTCTCCAAGACTTTTGCTCATCTAAAGAATGGGATTACATTGTTCACATTTGAACATCTTTACTAAGTCTAGGTCAACCAATTAACTTCCATAAGCTAAGTCAATTTAGAGAGAAATTCGCATTGGGATTAATTTGATTAGCATAATATAATTTTACCACAAAAATCTAAATTAAATAGTGACAATATTACACAAGTCGCAAGATCGAAAATCCGCTATGCTCGTAATCATCTCTTGCGCCACAGGTGACAATTATTCAAAATTTAATTTAATTTATGCTCAAAATATTGGTTTTTGGGAGTTAATCTACAAAGATTTCTCTCAACCAAATAACCTCCCACTGACTATGGCAAAAGCATGATAAATTCCATACAATAGCATCTTAATGTAAATTTACAAATAACTCATGCTATATTCATTTAATAATGGAATTCAAATAAATAAATAAATAACTAATCATGCTATTCTAATTACAATATATTAGAAACTCTAAAAAAAATAATATACTGTATTAAATATTCAAATTATGCCATAACAGAATGTACATCATCCTGAATTTTTCTGGAATTTTAAATAACTAATAAACACACATAAAATTAGAAATAAATATTCCAGAATCTGGTAAAATGCTACAATTATACCAGTAAACAGTAAACCATAACAGTAGTCTACAATAAAAAATTTTGCCTCAGAAACTTAATCATGCAACACCAAATGCATTTTAAATCAGAAATAATGAATTATTATTTCTAGAAAAATATTTTTTATTTTCATAAAATTTTCAAAATTTTACAGAAGATAAAAAATTTAATTCTGAGTCTAACGGTACCAACCACGCTTAAAACAAAGCTATAACAAATTAATTATGATCATTTAACGTAATTCAAAATTAAAAAAGAACAAACAGAGCCTTAGAACCAAGCCAGCTGGGAAAAATGGCTCGGCTCAGCTCGCGTTGCTCAACTCAGCGCAACTCGGCGCCAGGTGGCTCAACGGCGGCGCGGCGCATGGCGCACGCGTAGCTGCGCACTTGGAGCCGCGCGAAGCGGCGCGACTAACGCGCGCGTGTGAAGGGCGCGGACAGCGCGCGTGTGGAGCACGTGGGAAGAGCGCCTAGCCCTTGGCGGCGCGTGAACGCGCGTGGTGGCGCGTCGAAGCGCGTGGAACCGCTGGGCGGCGTTATATAGTGCGTGAGGCACACCCGCCGTCTTTCTCTGTGTTTTCTGGTTTGATTTTTGTATTGCCGGACTCCATTTTTCACAAAAAATACATGTATAATCTCAAAAATGACATTTAATGGACATAAAAATGAGATGTATCACATTCTCAATCTAATTTTCATGCAGATAATATGTATGTATATTTGTATAAAATTATACACATATTTTATCGCATACAACTAAGCACGAAAATACCCAAATTGGCTCTGATACCAATGTAAATAAAAGTATTATATTACAGTGGGAAAAAATATCAAAATCATACCTTGTAGCGAAGAATCTCGTGGGTAAGTCATGTGCTTCCAAAATCTGAATAACGAACCCAGCAGTGGAGTGATACTACAAAATGAGTATCACCCACACAAGTCACAATTCAAAATGACTTGATCGTTGTTTTTTGGGAGAGAGTCAGAGAGAGAGAGTATGGGAAAAAATGTTATGGGTAAAAACCACATAACGTATATGTATCTGATCTATTAAATATATTATATATAAAATATATAATCAGATATAACAACTAATATCTATCTATCCATCCATCTATCCATATCTATTGATATGATAGATATAGATATCCTGAATGGTTATCTAAATAAGTTTTGAATTCAAATTCAAACTTACATGGATAAGGTTTAAAAGGTTCAAATTCAAAAGGTTTAAAGGATCATACTACATGGACGCCCAATTTCTAACATTAATGAACCAAATAAAGTATTAGGGAATTGGGATCTTGGGACTCAAACTGAGTGCTAAGTTTGGTTGCCCTTCAGGTAATGTTTATTTCATTGTAATATAATAGAGGAAACTGAAATGAAATGATTATTTTATTAAAATATCTATTTCTATTTTAGTTGATTAAAAAAATAATAAAAAATTTATTAAAAATAAAATTATTATTTACTATTATAAAAAAACAATCATTTTATACAAAAAATTTAAGTAACAACAATTTCATTTGATCTCATCATTTCAATGAATCAAATAAAATATATGACAAATTGAAGAAGCTTCTTTATGATGAGTGGGCTGTGGTCTCTACTATGTATGTTTACAATATTGAAAAGTGTGACTACAGCTAGCTTGATTGCCATCCTCCTAGTTCGGGTGGATTGGGCTACATACACACAATAAACAGTACGTATTGCTATAAATATTAATTAGTATTTATGCGTTAAAATTTGACCACATGATTAATATTTTGATTTTTCTTTCAGAATTCTGGTAATAAAGCTAATAAGCATGCAATTGTTGTTAAAATCCACGTATGCAAGACCGAAAGAAGAATTAAAACAGTTACTTGTTAATCAAGAGAGTACTTCGATGATAAAATTATACTTTAGATCCACGAGTGTATGTCTTTATATCAATTGAGATCTCCATTTTTTGGAGACTCCTACAATCTTCTTTGAATTTTCACCGTATGGGCCCCACACATATGAGTGGGTTCCATACATACATCAATGGCGAAAATTCAAAGGAGATTTTGAAGATCTTCAAAAAATGAGATCTCAAGCATTTTTCCCTTTATATAGAATGTCATATCTCCTCATAGAAGTTGCATTCATATATCATCTAAAATTGATCTCTTATGATTAACTTTTTAAAAGATTCCTAACTCACCCAACCTACGAGTCATTCTTCTACTAAAACTCATGTTTTTTACACTTATCTCGACTTAGGTGTAGATCATTTTTACACGTCGACCAATTACACTTTGCCATGTGGCACGTTAGTCCCAGGTCTCGCCACGTGGACAACTAAAAAATTATATTCCCACTTAGTATTTTAATCTTTATTTAATAAACATATTAATTAAGACACCTGATATGGATTGGGACAAACAATAACTAGCGTATTAATAAGCGTACTAATTAAGACAAAGTATGGAGAAATTATTCAATAATAATATTACGTGACCATACTCCAAGCCAATCACTAATTACTTAACCCTATGCTGTTATCTATCCCTAACATAAATTGTGAGCTCCTACTCCTCTCTACCAATCAAAACCTTATGGAGTATCACGTGCCATACTCTGGAAATACTGAATAACCACCCTAAAATATGTATGTCAAATTCACCATGTAATGTGGTATTTACTTAATATTGTGTCAACTTGTCAAGTTAGTATATGTATTTCCAAATTATTGCACAGTAAAATATAAGAAGAAATGACCAGTGAAACTTTTCAAGTTAATTGCGATTCAAATATTATTAAGGATTTAGTTGCAACCAGATTGCTTTTTCTTTCTTACCCAAGTATATGAAAACATATCTTTATAGAATTGACAAAATATTATATCACATTAGTTTTTCACACATGATCAATCATTTCTTTGGTCGAAAGATGTCTCATGTGGTGGTGAAGAACATCTCACCGGAGAGAGAGAGCTTGTCAATGGAACTCTCTGATACCACCACAACCGTCCTTCTCGCCGGAGACAATCTCCTTTTGGATGATCTCCTCTTTGATGCCACTCAACTATGAGGTGACAAACCCTAGTTGCGAGGTAACAAACATCACATATATCTCTTCTACCATTCTTGTTATCCATTATTGGAATTGGGGGTTTTGTTTTTTTTCTGCTGTTCTTCATTTCCTTTGTTGGTTGGGTCTCTGTTTTCCACAGATCAAAGCATTGAAATTGTTCTCTGCTATTCTTGTTATCCATTAGTGAAATTTGCTTTATTTTTTTGCTGCTATTCTTCATTTCCTTTGTTGGGATTATATAGTATGGAAATTGTTGTGTTTGAGAATCCTTTGTTTTTTTTTTTTTTTTTTTTTTTTGGGGGGGGGGGGGGGGGTGGTAGATTATTCAGTCTCAGCTTTTGTTCATTCTTTTCCAGAAATTAGGAGACGTTCAAACGATGAACTTCACTGCCACTTCACAGCATTTATTGATCTGTGTTGATTGGTTTTTTTTTTTTTTTTGGTGGTTGATTTGGGGATTGTTTCATTTTTGGTTTTATGGTTTGGTGAAGAATTGCATATCTGTGTGAAATCCACACAGTGCTTTGGTGAATGAACAAATAAAAATAACAAATCTATTTGTGTTGTATTTAAACAGATAAGAAAAATTAAAATTTGAACATATCTGATTATCTTTCTTTTATTTCTTGTTGTTGTAGTTTGCAACAGATAAAAAAAAAAGTGTACATCTCGAGCGTTGGTGGTGGAAAATTCCAACAGATAGAATTTTTGAATAGATATGCTTAAAAAAAATAATTTAATGATAAAAAGAATTTGGACAGGAAATTTGTACAGATAAATTTTTGAACTGATATGTGTAAAAAACTCAGCAGATCACATGGCAAATTTCAACAGAAAGGGTAAATTTTTTGAATGGATAGGTAAAATTTTGAACAGATAGGGTAAAATCTTTGAATAGATAGGGTAAAATTTTGAACAGATTGAAAAAAAATTGAATAAATAGGGTAAAATTTTTTAATAGATAGGAGAAAATTTTGAACAAATAGTCAATGACAGTCAATAGATAAATGAAAAGGTAAAATTAGAAATAAAATGTCCTTCAAAATAAACAAAAAAATTTCTTACCGAACTATTTTATAAAGGGTGAGTCTCTCAGCAACAAAAAAATATTTATTGGACCTATATTATCTCTAGAATTAATTGTGGCAAATTAATTAAATTAAACAAATCATGTGCACAAATATTTTGTGTGAAAATAATTTCATTTGATTCGGGAAATATATTGATTAATTTCGATTTTTTCTTTTTTTTCTCTTGATTCTTTTTTGGTCAAGATGTGTAGATCCATCAATTGTGTCTAGTCCATTCATTTCCTCTTGCAAGTCCAAGCGCGACTTCTTTCTATTTCTGGAGTGAGATTTCATAACTTAGGCCTCGTTTGGGAACAGGCTTTTTTAGTAACTTTTTGACTTTTTGGCTAAAATATGATGTAAAAAAAAAAACTAGTATGTTTGGGATGACTTTTTAGCTTTCTACGAAAAGATGTGCAAAAAGTAGAGAGAAAAGGAAATCTTCGACTTCTTAGTATAGGTTGTTGGCTTTTTGGCTTTTTTAGTAACTTTTTGACTTTTTGGCTAAAAAAACCACTTTGCCAAACGAGGCCTTAATCTGAATAGCATATATATTTTTTTAAACAGAGGTTCAATGTCTACTATTTCACCACCCTGCATAGGGTGTGCGTGGTGCGATTCGGGCGGTTTGAGAGTAAAATTATAAATTAAATGGCAGGTTAGTGGATTGACAAATTACGGTTTGGACGGTTTCTGACGGATTGGTAGAATGAAGAATATTCTAACTAATTATCATATATTTGCATAATATATAGCACTAATTTGTATAATATTTTTTAGATATATAACACAAAGTAATTTTACATAATATGTTTTATATATATAATCACTAATTTGTAATAAATTTCACATCTTAAATTTCTCCCGCTTATTTTTATGTTGATATTTTATTGGAAATTAAAAAATATATATATATTAACTATAGCGGGGCGGACTGATTCGGTTGACGAATTATAAATTTTGAAATTTAAACAGCGGTTAAAGCGGTGCAGATTAATGTAGATCGGTACGATTTTAACAGATTGTGTGGTATGTTACACAGTCCTAACCATGCACCATGGGAGTGAATCCTATTTCATGATTATGATATCTATATAGTATGATCTATGAGAAGTATGGAATATAATGGATTAAGCATCACAGTTGTGCTAAAGGTACAACAGTGATTATAATGCCTTAATTTGAGGTGTATTATAGATTTATTTTTATGATCTGAACCGTTCATTTTGTAGGATTTGTTAAGTATTTCGTATCTACTAAAAATCATATTAATCGGATGTAACTATATAATCAAATTGCATATTTTTTATACAATTTCTCAAAAGAAAAACTTATTATTTATATTTTTGATTATCGATCATATAGTTATTAATATCCGATTAATATAATTTTTTGTATGTACGAAATACTCAACAAACCCTACAAAATGACGGTTAGCATCATAAAAATAAGTTGATAATACACTTCAAATTAAGACACAACAATCCCTGATGTGCTAAAAGAGTACAGCAGTAACCCTAGTCCGGAATATATGACAAAGGTGGGTGTTTTAACCAAGAGTTTCTTTTACACAATAAGCTATCCTCATTGATGATATCCTCACCGGAGATTAATCGGTAGCTGAGGGTTAACACAAACTAGCGTTGCAACTGCATCTATCATTTTCGTTAGAGAAATCGTTAGTGGCTCCAGCTTTGGAAAATATTAAAACAGACATTTTGGGAAAAGCTATTAAGGGGTAATTATTAAAGTTGATAATTCAAGAATAAAATAACAAAAGTGTGATAATTAGAAAGGGCTAAATGAATTTTTTTTTTTTTTTGGTCACTTTGAAATTATTGTGCTTTTGATTTCTATTCTTTCTTTTCTAAATAGAAATATTTTGTTGATTTTGTTCAAACATGCATAATTGTTTTCTTAACTATTGATTGTCCTTCAGAAGCAAATTCCTGGATCCGATCCATAATTGCAGTAAACGTGAGATGCTTATTATTCTTTTTTCTATTTTATTTTTCTTATTTTTTTATTTTTATAAATGTATCTCAATTAAACTAAAGGTTTTTTTTTTATTTTTTTATTTAATAATTACAATGAAATACAATTAATCTTTAATTACAACATAAATCACAATTAAATTAAATCTCCTAAAATCGAATACCCTATATAAAATCAGGATAATAAACGTTCAAAATGGAAAACAGATCCGAATAAAATCAAGAGATAAGCCTAGACAAGAGCAACTGTCCCAGTTAGGGGTGGTAATCTGGGTTCATGTTCAAAATAATCTAACACTAATGTGACTCATATAATTAAATATGTTAATTGTCTCAATATTAACATGACTTATAATTGTGTTAATTCTAACATGACACATTTAATCTCATCCCAAAACGCATCATCAAAGTTAATCTCTCACATTTCTACATCACCAGAATAAACGTGAGATTTTATACAAAAGGACGAACGTTGCAGGTAAATATTTATTATTTGTTATTTATTATTTTATTTTATTTTATTATGTTTATTTAGCTATATAATTTTATTTATAACTTTTCAAACTTTCCGATCAAATTAAAATAATATTTTTTTTTCTTGAACCGTTACTCTGATACCACCTTTGTCATGACCCAACCCCAAGGCCTTAGGGTTGGAATCGCAATTTACGAACTTATTCTATTCGAAACAAATTAAACTGCACAAACGGAAATAAAAATAATTAAGCAAGAAATTACTCCATATTACTATTTTAATAAGAGAAAATTCATTTATAGGGCTTTTATTATTTTATTATTCAGTGACCGACCCCAAGTAGAAACAAAAGGGAGCAAAAATAAATTAAAAAAAAAAAGAAGAAAAGAAAGACAAAATAGTGGTTCAACATCAATCCTCGTGCGGGTTCCATTACGTGAGGTTCTGAGTTTCCCCTATATCTCGTCACCTGAAATGATAACAGCTATAAGCACACAGCAGAGAAATATTATGCCAAGAATATAGGGAACACAAAATAACCATGAATAGTTAGTTAGGCCAAAATATTTACATAACTCAATTTAGTAAATAAATCATTTAAGTCGCAGAAATTGAAATATATAAATTATATAAATAAATAACCATAACCATGGTACAGAACAGAACAGAGGTCACAGAAGTGACAATCAGAACAGAGATCCATGGATCCATGACAAACAGAGGACTACAAAATGACCAAACAGAGGCCAATGGTCATTTAAGTCCCTCAAGGAATGAGACTCCCATGGTGGTACTTACAAAACACAATTGTTTATAAGATCATAGTCAAATATTATCTAAAATTTAAACAAACATATCCATGGGTTTCATTTTAACAAATAGAATTCAGAAATTAATCAACGTAACTGAAATATTTATGAAATATAATTTATATTAATATAACTAATAAAATACAACTTGTATAAAATAAATTATGGTAAGTCAAAACATATGTAAAATATATTATGGTAACTCAAGGTATAATATAACTCACCTTAAGATTGAGTCTTACTAATTCCTTTATATTTTTGTTGATTTTCGACTCCTTCCTTTTCTACTGATCTCCTTTTTTTTTTTTTTTTGCTTACACGCTGGCCAGCTTCACCACTTTCTTCTTATTTATAGGCACATGTTGCGTGATGACTCACCCTTTATTAAAAACCCTACTGATGACTCACCACGGCCCCTACATGTAGAAATACAAATGGTCATTCCTCATCTTCTAATCTATATTTACAAATCCTTTTAATTAAAACAAATCTCCGTAATATCTTTGGAATTCATTATTGCTTGATTTATTTAACTAAATCCATACATTCCAATCTTTTTACACTAATTAGTAATTAATTTAGCCGTCAAATAAATCTCCTCATCATATATTTGATAACCACAATGACAAATTAATTTACATAGCACGTATAGCTTATTTATTTTATTATTTTCATTATTATTATTCTTATTCGATATATTTATTTTATTATTATTGTTATTATTATTATTATTATTATTTATTTATTTACTCTTACTTTTATATTTATTTATTTACTATTTTTAACTCTAATTTGGCACAACTAGTATTATAATTCCATATTTCTGTTAATTTAGCCTCAAATAATAATCGCTAATTAATCTCAATTTGACAATCTAATGCCAATTTAGATTCTGTAATTATTATTATTTATTTAATAATATATTATCACATACATCCACAATTGTATATAACTATAAATATTTATGTGATATTTAATTAAACGTTCAGGGTGTCACATATTCGGGTTACATGCGAGTCAATAATGGGTTCGCGTCAATGCGTCTACATGAATTTTTATGCGGATCAAATGTGTTCATTTCAGATTTCGCGTGTTTAACCCAAACACGACCCATTTAATATTCATACTTTTGGGTTATATGATATTTGGGTTCGACTCAAAGAATGATTAACCCTAACACACTAATTATGTGTACGATTTGAGTCATGTTGAAGGGTTACGTGTCAAATTCTCGCCCCTATCTCTAGTCCATTTTGTGGACTAGATTGTACTCAAGCCTGGTTTTGGGAGCAAGCCCACAAAGCAACCGCTTTGGGCCCCCCCAAAAAGGCTAAAAAGAGGGCCCAAAAAAATATAGTCTTATACTTGTCTTTTAAAAAAGGCCTAACTCAAAATTATAGTTCAAAGTAGTAAATGAATAAAAATAAAAAACCCAATTTAAAATATAAATTCATGAAAGGTCCACTTAAAGTACAAAGCCCAAATTAAATTGAAAGGTCCAAAAAACTTGAGGCCTATTGTAAAAAAATTTAAAACGTAAAGTGAAAATAATTTGAGGCCCAACAATCTATTCTTGATGTTCATCATTCCTCCTGTGCGTTGTCTCTTTCTGCCAACAACTTTGACTCTCCACCGTCCATTCCCGCCTTCACTGGCAATTACCCTGCTCACCGCCAGATCTTTCAAATAATCAGTAAGTTCGATTCTTGCCTTTGATTTCGAACAATGAATCAATCATCTCAAAAATTGTCAATTATTTCACTTTATCCCCTCAGTTCCTTCTTAGAACTATGTATTTTTTTATTTTTTTTTTGGTTTTGGTTTTACAGATTATGTGGTTTTTTCACTTTCTGTTTCTTAATTTTTTTCAAAAATTAGTTTAGTGAAATTTTTTTTAAAAAAAATAAAGAAAATCATTATTTTAATTTGGTTTTCTCTTTTCTTGGGAAGGAAATAATTTTTGACAGATCAAATATGTATTTTTTTGAAGTTCATTAATTTTTGATAGATCAAATATACTTTTTGGTCCTTTTTGTTATCGTAAACTTTGTTATATATTTAAGTAAAATTTAGTAGACTTTTTGTGATTAGCTTTTTTTTTAAAAAAAATATGTATGAAAGGCCCATGTATAGTGTTTGCTTTGGGCCGCAAAAATCAAAGCCGACACTGACTGTATTGTTTAGGCTCGTAGAGCTCACCATGGATCCCGTTTCGATGATCCTAATTATTTTTTTTTAGACAACAACGTATAAATCATCTATGAAAAAAATAGGTCAATCTAATAACCGTAGTCACATTAGTTCATATAGCAATTCAGGTTTTACCCCGACCTTTGTTGTGTTCCGGACTCGGGTTCCGTGGTTATATGTTGTTGTCTTTGTTTTGTTTCCTCCCTTTAATTCTGTGAAATTGAGTTTTGGGACTTGGTGGATGAGTTTGGAACAGGTTGGTTGTGAGCTGTTACAAATGGATGCTGCCCAGGTTTTGGCTTCTTCGCTCGAGTAAGGCTTTTTGGGCTCGAGCAGCCTTAGGTATTTGCTTTTTCGCTCGAGCAAGGATTGACAGTCCTCAGGTTTCTTTTTTACACACAACTTTAACTCAAGCGAGCACTCTTGCACTCGAGCGAGTCGTGTGTTATTTGTTCCTTTGCTTGAGCGAGAATTTTTGCGCTTGAGCGTGCGTCTGCATTGGTGGCAGGCATGAAGCTTCACATTGTGCGCTCAAGCGACGCTTCTTGCGCTCGAGCGAGGCCACTTGGTGAGTCTGGTCGCTCGAGTGACAACTCTTTTGCTCGAGCGAGCCTCGCATATATCAGTTCACAGCAGAGATGAATTATACCATTTTTGACCTTCTTCCTTCTTCAAAACCCTAGATCGACAGTTTTCTCTCTGAAACACCCACTCTCTCTACAAATACTCCTTGATTTAGGGTCCTTCTACCATACTCCCTTTGTTAAAAAGCTACAGTTTGGCGTAGGCTTCCTTTTGATCCGAAAAAGTTCAAGTTTGGAGCATCTTTGGGTTTCTCTCTTCTTCTCCTTGGAGCTTCTACACTTGGGGTGGGGATAATCTACTCTCTAATATGAGTTTTAACCTTAATATTTGTCATTTGGTATAAATAGTGAGATTTGGAAAGTTTGGATAAAGTTAGGGTTTGAAATTTGAAATGTTTGAAAGAGGAGTTTTCTATTTTGGGTTCCCTATGGGTATGGGAGGTCTTGAACATGTTATTAGTTGGGTATAATTGATGAAATTTGGTCTTGGGTACAATGTATGTTAAAGGGGGAAAAATGCCCTAGTTTGAATTAAATAAACTATGTTATATAAATAGTGAAATCAATATGGAAATATGAAATTGATTTGAGAATTATGAAATTTGAGGAAAATGTTATTAAGTGGTGTAGTTGGATTGGTAGATCACTCACCTAAGGAAAGTTTAATAAATTATCTGTTGATAGATTTATTTATCTGTTTAGAAATATCTGTTTTGGGCTATTGGTGGAAGATAGCTATGATTGTTGTAGAAAATGCATAAGGATTAGGAAAATTGAAACTAATCAATTGTATTATGTCATTGAATATAACGGTTTGAGTAAATCATTGAATATGCGAATTGATGAGTCATGTATATGACAACGTGTTTAAATACATTGTATATGTATCTTTGAATCTGAGGAGATAGGGGATGTAATCCATTATTTGGGAGGAGATAGGGGATGGACTCTATTGATAATTAAGTTGGCCGGAGTGTCCAGGGTGAAAGTCCCGAAACCTTATATTTATGGGTGCTGGTTCCCTCGGACGTAGTTCCGTAAAATGGCAAGAAATAGAAGTGTTGAATTTGATGAATGTGTTGAACTGTGAACCATTGAGTTGTAGTCTCATTTTGGTTGTTTGATAATAATGAATTTGGTTAATGGATTTACTTGGAATGGATAAGTGAAAATGAATTGAGATATTGGTTATCTACATTGATTGGTCTTGGAAAGAATATATATGTATTGGTTAAGAATATCTCACATTTAGTCGATGCTTATGTCGTAGTTAATTCTCATATGTTGTTTAGCATATCTCTACTGGGCTTTGGCTCACCCTAGTTGGGACACAATTTTCAGGTATAGGTGACATGCCACTTCCAAGGACATAGCTTGGGAGGTTGAGGGGTTGAAGGCTCCATTTTGTATATTTTGTTTGGTGTTTAATGTAAAATTTCAAGCCAAGGGTTTTATATGTAATAGAGTTAGAACTCTTCTTTTGTTGTAACCAAGTGTTGACTTGGAAAGATGTAAGCCCATAGGGCACTCACTTTGTTATTTGCAGTTAGAGTTATATGTAATATCTTTGTAAAGCAGACTCTGATAAATGAAAAGATAATATTTCACTTATGTTTATAGAATTTGTAAATGATTGTCTTATACTGTATTTTGAGGGCGTTACAGTTCTTGATATTTATTTCCAAAAAATGAAAGAAAAATATTTTTTGAAAACTAGATTGTCTATTTTTTGGGAAACAAATGTAATAAATTAATGAGGCTACGATTATCAGATAAACTTGATTTTTTTTTTCAAGAATGATCTACAGGTTGTGGTCTAAAAAAAAACAATTCAAATCATCGAACTGGAATTAACGATAAATCCTATAGACTCAAATAGTACGGTCCAATTCATTTGTGAACTGAAAACAAACTGTTATCAACTTAGACATAGGTGAGGCAAGTCCAAAATTTTCCAGTAGTGTTTATGCACTTTTGGGTCATGCTCCGGAGCTCTAATTAGAGCTGCCACAGTGCAGCTCTAATGAGCTGTCCAACCATTAAAAAAAAAAAAAAAAAAAAAAAAAAAGTGAAGTAAAAGACAAAAAAGAGGGAAGAAAAAGACAAATTAGAGACGCATTAGAGGTCTTTGTTTAGTGATCCAAATCATTTTTGATGCACTTTTATACTTCTAACAATATATACTTGAATTTCTCTTTTGTTTGATAAGAGTTTCTCTTATTTCTTAAAGGCTACAGTATGTCATTCATAATTTTTTTTTTCAATTTTTTTTAACATAAATCATAAAACATTATATTTTTTTTTTCACCACAAAATGTTATAACAAATATTACAAAGCGTCATGATTTTTTCATCCATAACTTTAGATATCATAAATTCACTATTCAAGAATTTATCACAAATATTCATATTATTACAAAAAAAAAGTCGTTACATTTTATAAGGTACACGTTGTAAATTTATCTTATTTCCTATTCTCTAGCAATGCCAAATGACAATGGCAGAGTTAGGAATTCAACAAGGGGGACACAAATTAAAGACAACATTGAATTTTTTTTTTTCATAATAAACAATAATGAATTTTTACTACGTTGGTATTTTTTCATAATAATATTAGAAAAATATATAAAATAAAATTAAATAGAAGTGACAAAACAATTTTTTTTTAATTTTTTTTTAAAGAACGAAATACAAAATAAACTGCAAACTAAAAATATAAAATGAACTAGATTATATCATGAAACATATTACAAGACAGATCCACATAGACATACAAAATAATATACAAGAAATAGTTTAAATCTAAAAGTTTGAAGAACAAAAGATAAAAGACGCAAATCGAAACCTGTGTGATTCTATAGTTTCCTTAAAACAGACTCACTGCCTCCTTATGGGTGTTGGAGGTATGCTGATATCTATTTCCCAAGATACGACGGTCGAAACCAACTCATGCATAAGCATCTTCTGAATAGTTTCGGTGAACTCGACAATGGCAGCACTCTCTCTAACAAGAACCAAAGAAGGGGCTAGCAAAAAGAAGATAGAAAAAATTTCTTTGGTGTAAAAGCCATCTCCAACTTTATCTAAAGAAAACCACAAATTTTCTGTCTCAAAAACATTTATATATCATACATCTAAGTTGGTGGGGAAATGCCCTTTTTATACTTGCAGGGAATGCGTCTTAGCCATGAAGGCTACCATAAAACCTAGCCTCAATGGCCATCAAATGTCATCAACTCTAGCCATTAAGACTACAATTACAAGGGTTCACAACTCTAAAAACATTATATAAATCATAATGTATGTATAATGCCTAAGTTTTGAGAATTAAACCAGATGGGTCGCAAAATGGATATAGGTGTGGGTCATAACTCGATCGAAGCTCAATCTCAAATACATACACAAGTTGAGCCTAACATAGCACAACCCAGTCCAGCCCAAGCTCAAGATTAAGTCTAAGTTCAAGTCCAAGTCCAAGTCCAATACCAATACCAATACCAATACCAAACCCAACACATGTACAAGCGAAAGCCTAGGCCCAATCTCAGTATTTTTATATTGTAATATTCTCACTTAAGATAATACAACTCCACTTGGACCCACCTTAACCGGCAGTTAAGTCCCACTTTAATTTCGAATTAAAGTTGCCAAAATTATTATTTTCCAACAATACCCCACAAGAATAAAATTAGCCGAATAAAGAAAAACAAACAACGCTTAACAACAAAGACTTGGAGAGAGAACACACAGAATAACTCTACATCAGAAAAGGTAGTTGTTGGCCTTGAACCTTTCACAGTGAAAGCCTATCAGATTTATTAACTGACCAGTGAACGTGATATCTTGAGTTGTTCTGCCATTTGTGTAAATCAAGACAATAAATCTTATACACAAGTTATTCCAACCATTGTACTTATTTTCACTGTTGTGTCCGGTTTGGCCCTGGAATACTTATTTGGTTCAGTGAGTGTTTTTAAAAAATTGGCCTTTATCAATCCTTAAAGAAGCGGCCCAACTTCGCACTCATATAGGTGACCTATATAAGGTATCTCGCTATACCACGGTTAACTATTTACAACACTTAGGTCATTAAAAGCATTAGCTTAACCTTCCACCCCACAATATCATTGTATAAAAGAATAGGTGGGATGATTTACCTCCACATTAACTCACTCGTTACACGCAATTAGGTTATCCCTTTGAACTTAGATCTTGGGATCTCTACTCAACTAGGCTGGGTTTTCCGTTCCAATAACACTCGCTTAAGGCTTTAACTCCATTTCTCTTGACGACTTATTACTAACTCTCGATCTAACCCTTAGGTTAGCGGATCCGTAATATTGTCCTTAGATTATACATAGTCTATAACACACGAGAGTAGTCGTCGCATAGAACTATCTCTTTGATGAAAATGCTTAGACCTTTCATTTGTGCCCTACTAATACTTGATTGATTGTCGCAAAGTATATAAAACTGCTAGCACAAGTTTCAATAAACATGGAATATCCTCAAGAAAACGGCAAAGCCATTCAGCTACTTCAGTAATTTTATCTAAATCACTAAACCCGAATTCCATCATTGATCTCGTTACACACATTTGCTTGGAAGATTTCCAAAACACAACTGTACCTCCAATAATGAAAACAAATCCACTAATGGATTTGTAGTCCTTCTATTAGATATCCAAGTGATGTCATTGTACCCTTCTGGTACAACTAGATATCTAGTGTAATGCAATCCATAATCCCGAGTATATCGTAAGTACCTCAACGCCCATACATTTGCCTTCTAATGATAGGTATTGGGATTGCTTGTGTATCTAATTTGCCTACTAACTGAGTAGGGTGTACTTGACCATGTACAACTTATCAGATACTTAGACTTCCTATGATCCGAGAATATTCTATTATTATTAGTCAAACGGAGACACAAGTCTACTGATGTCCTCGACACACTTGTATACTAAATTTCTCAAGTATCTTATCAACATAATGAGACTGAGAAAGCACAACATAAAGATGGTTTTTGGTTATGATCTTGTGGTATTTGGTTATGATGCAATATAGTATTAATTATGGCTCATTGTGGTGTTAATTATAATTTGATTATGACTTCTTGTGGCTATTATTTTGGTTATAACCATTAATTATGGCTCATTGTGATATTAGTTATGACTTAGTTATAACTTATTTAAAATTATTTTTAGGTTATGACCAAAGAGATGGTGTTTGATTATTATTTATTATGGTCCGTTTAGTTATAATTGAAAATGAATTGATTATAACACTTTTTGCTGTCAACAGTATGAAATATTATCGCTTCTATAAGGTACATCTTTTTGGAGAGTCTATGATAAAAGGACCTATTTTAGTAGGATATTTGTAATTAGAAAAAAAAAAATCCTTAAAAAATGGGCACTATTACAATTTTAAAGAGAGCACTATTATAATTTTATAAATGACATATAAGACATAACTTATATATATACATACATATATTGATGGTAATAGGATTATGAAAAATCCATGGGCATGAGAACCCTGCCCCTACACTAAATTTGCAACTCCCAAACGATCTCTTCCTTTTCTTTATTCGATGCGGATTTTGCGTATCAACTTTTCTCTCACTACTAATTTCATGAACAATATAAGGTTGCCTAATCTCCTTCTCAAAATTAGAAAATGTTAGTTGGTAATAAATCCAATTTAAGGACGGTATAAAGCATTAGGTCTAAGGGATATTTTTTATTGATAGGAGGTACACATTTTGTGAAATGGTTGGGTGTGAAGTCTGGGAAAACATTTTTTTTCCAATTTTACCCTTTAACTTTTTCTTATCTGTTTGATTTTTCATTGACTATCTGTTCAAATTATTTTTTATTTGTTCAATTTTTTTTTGTCTATCTGTTCCAATTTTTTGTCTACATTTTTAATTTTTCTCTTAAATTATATCTATTTGTTTAATTTTTTTTTCTATCTGTTCAATTTTTTTTTCTAAATTCTATTTATCTGTTGAAATTTTATAATCTTTTTTCTATCTGTTGAAAATGAACGCAAATTGAATCTGTAAACAATAAATTTCACATTATATTCATAAAACTAAACAGATAGAATCCTTTATCTATTCAATTTTTACTCTCCAAATCCAGTTTCTTTTTCATCTCATCTCTTCTCCATTTTCTATTTCAGTTCTTTGAATGTCCAGCCAAAAAAGACGTCATTTTTTTGCACCATTTTTCTATTAAGCTTTTCTCCACCATTTGAATAGATATGATCTACTTGTCAATATTTTTAATATGTTTCATCATTATCAACAATAACCATAAAAACAATACACACACTAACAAATAGATTTGTTTCTAATATGGTATATATATATATATAGAACATAGATGAAAGAGAAAGAGAGAGAACAGAGAAGAAACCCTTACGGCGGCAACGTCTCGTGGATCAAATGGAGATCTCCGAGATCTCTCTATTTCTCTCCTCCCTCCGAGTAAACCGTGAAAATGTTTTCAACTCTTGGAGTAAGAATTAGAATTAGAAATGGAGACACCAATACCACACTGTTAAAGAATCGATTTCTAGGGTTTAGGTTCAATCCATTGAGATATCTTTCTCTCTCTTTCTTTCGTCTCTTTCTTCTTATTCCATTTCTCTTTCATCACATTCTCCCTCTCTATCTCCACCGTGGCCTCGCTGTAGTTCCACAATGCCACATCACCTTTGGAATTCGATCTCAGACTCGTTCGACTCGTCGTCATCTCCGATGGTCAACTCACTTCTCTGTGGTATTAGATTAGAGAAACTCTAGCCGATTTAACACCACAGATGGCTATCAGATCTGAAAAAGAATGGTGAAGTTAAGGCTAGGGTTTGGGTTTGGGTTTGAGCAATGGAAAATTTCTTAGATCGGCAGAAGGAAATTGACGACGGTGGTGGAAACGGTTAGGAGATAGATAGTGTAAGATAAATTGATAGAGAGAGAGAGCAAGTGAATAAATGAGATGTGTATATGATTTGTTAATTTACAAAGGGAGCCTAGCTCTCTTCTTATAGCCTGTGATGTACATTGGATGCGAGGCACCGAAAGCATAAAGCTGAAAACATAAAGCTAAAGTGGTGTACACTAACAAATGTCTAGGCTAATGGGTCGTGACTGTACATAATGGGAGGACAGCTGGTTGCTATGAATAATACACTAAATTATCACTACACTAAATTAACACTAATAGCCCTCCTCAAACTCAAGGAGGATAGGCACAAACCAACTTGAGTTTGGAAAGAGTAATAAGACAGGAAAATAAACTAATACATAAAATAAAATAGGATAAGAAACACTGTATGGTCGTGTCAGACCGTTGGTGAAGACATTGTATGGTCGTGTCGGACCGTTGTAGCAGCTAATCGGAATCAATGTCGAGACAGTTTACGGGGTCATGCCAGACTGAAGTAGCAGACACTGTGTGGTCGTGTCAGACCGTTGTTGTAGAAGCTAACCGGAATTAATGTTGGGACAGTTTACGGGGTCATGCCGCACCGATGTAGAAGCTAACCGAAATCAATGTCGGGATAGTTTACGGGGTCATGCCGGACCGTTGCAGAAGCTAACCGGAATCAATATCGGGACAGTTTACGAGGTCATGCCGGACCGTTATAGAAGCTAACAGGAATCAATATCGGGACAGTTTACGGGGTCATGCCGGACCGATGTAGAACATTTTGGTGGTGCACCAAGGGAGCGACTTAGGGAGTGCGCCATGGAGTGGCTTGGGTGGTTCCCATGGTATATAACCATGCTCATCAGCTTGGGTGGTTCGCATGGTGTGTAATTATGCTCACCAGGATATATGTATAATACCCCTCGCAAACTCAAATAGGTTTGAAGATAGAAACCTAGTTGAGGTTGAAACAAATGAATGGATAAAGTGGAGTGGAATGGCTCAACACAGAGTGGAGATGTTATTAAAAAAAAAAAATGGTAGAAAGATTTTTTTTTTATTTGTTTTTTTTTTGTAGGTAGAATATAAAAAATAATAAGAAAATGGAAAAAGGGTTGATGTTCACCAACTGAGTTGTATAATAATGAAATATTGATGGAAAAAGAAAGATAAAAAAAATAAAATAAAATAAAATAAAATAAAATAAAATAAAGATAGTGGGAACAGGAATTTGAAAAGACTCACCAACATAGTGTTGAAATAAGGAAACCTCGAGAGAGAAAACGGATGATTTTTTTTTTTTTGATGAATGGAGAAAGGAAGATAAAATAAAATAACATAAATAAAGTTGGGGATAGTGGGATCAGACTGCGGGTTCCTGGAGCTGTGGATTGAAAATAATAATGATGTGAAGGTGAAAAAGGAAATAATGTGAGGGAATGGGATAAAATAAAATAAAATATAAAATCAGTGGGGAATGAGGTTTCCAGCGAGGAAGAGGAAGATTAAAATATATGGTTGGAAATATTAAAATAAAGGTGGGTGTTTGGTGAAAGAAAATAATGGAAGGCCAGGGTGTCCATTGGATACGAAAGAGAGTGCTTTGGAGCTTTAACAGCCTGTGGAGCTTAAAATAAAGATGAATCAGCCATTGAAGACTAGATCTTGAAGTCCAAAAATCAACAGTGAAAGGATTTGAATTAGTTGAGTGAAAATAAAAAACACCCACGTATATATATATATATATATATATATATATATATAAAGAGTTCATTCATAGATCTGGGGCTATAGAGAAGATGAAGCCAATCGAATGAAGACAAGGGGATGGAGAGCAGAACAACACGAGAGGCGCCAGAGTGAGCAAATGCCGAGGTTGGCGGTGGAAATAGAAGGTAGGCCTCAAATCAGCAAAACTACTGGGTAGACCGACGCCGCGTTGCATAGGCGACATGGTCGGCATTGGTCTGTCACAACTGGAAGCAGTGGTGAGGTTGCAGGTGACGGACGTAAGGCGCGCCGGCTGCGCGAGCTGGTTGGTAGCGAGCACACGCTCAGGATGAGAAGAGCGATGATGAAACAATTGTTTGATGAGGTGTGGAGACCGAGGGAGAGGATCAAAGCAAGAGGGAGAGGATCAAAGCCGTCCAGATCGTGACGATCATGACAAGAGTTGCTATGATGTTGTTGGTATGGATCATTTCGGCCGATGAAACACGACCTCCTGTTGTAGAACAGCTCCGAAAAGAGGTTGAGATCCAGCGGGTGTGGGGATGAGTTTGAGTGCATGTCAGTGTTGCAAAGGCATACACAAGATGTTGAAATGGTCCAGTGGCATCCGTCAATGGATGTGTTGGTCTCGTGTAGCTATGACAACACCATTAAGGATTGAGCAGAAGAGTTCTCCGGTGACTGAGCGAGAGCAACACGGCGGAGTTCTCCGGCGAGCTCGGTGGCGGCAGAAACAAAGGGGCAGCAACAAAATTGGACTGTCTGATCAAGAATCAATGCAGATCGTCAAGTGAGTATGTGTAGAAAACTCCAGCGGGCAGCGAAGGCAAGATTGCCGGTCGACTGCCCACCGGCGAGAAAGAAATATAGGCCTAAATCTTATAGCTCTGATACCACGTAAGATAAATTGATAGAGAGAGAGAGCAAGTGAATAAATGGGATGTGTATATGATTTGTTAATTTACAAAAAGAGCCTAGCTCTCTTCTTATAGCTTGTGATGTACATTGGATGCGAGGCACCGAAAGCATAAAGCTGAAAACATAAAGCTAAAGTGGTGTACATTAACAAATATATAGGCTAATGGGTCGTGACTGTACATAATGAGAGGACAGTTGGTTGTTATGAATAATACACTAAATTATCACTACACTAAATTAACACTAACAGATAGAAGATGAAAGAGAAGAAGGATAGGATATGGAGACAATGAGGCTTCAAATAGAGAGAAAGAGAGAGAGAGAAAGAGAGAGAGATTATTTAGAGATAAAGAGACAAACAGGTTTGAGATAGAATGAATAGACATGGTTTTAAATATGTGAGAGTAGTTTAATCATTGTGTAAAAGTATGACTTTATGGGCACACTAATTTTGCAATTGAACTTTTGGACAAAACAATTTTGAATTTAGACTGTTAGACCGAATCCCCAATTAGAAATGACTAGTATATGTTTGGGAAAATATTCAATGGATTTTGGGAGAAGTAATTACATATTAGTGAATAACTTTACAACATTAAAAAGTAAATCTATAAATTTTTGGATGCTCGGGCCAAAAGTTGAAAATGAAATTTTCTTTGCCTAAATGCATTGATTTTCTTTGTCCAGAAGGACAAATTCCCATAAAATGATAAACTATTCATATTATATATATATATGTATATTTTTTTTTTCCCCCAAACTAAACCCAACCTGTTCTCTCTCTTTTTCTCTCTATCTCTCCCCTTATTCTTTACGATCTATAGGCGCCGGCGGCATATCAACGGAGGTGCGACAATAGAGGAAGGTCACGAACGCTTCTCTAGATTTGGAAGAATATAGGCGAATCTCCGATCTGTCTCTGGATTTGTGAGATCTCATAACATAGTGCTTCGATCGACGTCATGGTGCTTCGGTCGGCAACAGTGGGAGCTTGAGAACAACATCGTCACCATAGAGACTCCGGTGTCATTGGAGTCTGATGCGTTGTCCCTGGCTTCGATGTTGGCAGTACAACAACAGCTTCGGATCGAGCCATAGTGGCGACGGCGGTAACGTGGAGGCCAACAGAAATTATTGAATCTCTACCAAATCGACCACAATAGTTGTTCCTTCCCCACCTCACCGGCCCAGAAATTGGCCTATCTCTTCGAAAACCTCACCAACTCCGTCGTCAACTTGCAGATCAGTAAGTTCACGACTCGGACTAATAAGGTGGTGAAGTCCTCTTCTTCTGACAATGACTTCCTCGACCTCTCTCAAGCCTTTAGTGACTTCTCTACTTATAGCAGTGATATTTTCGGCGAGTTATAGAGGCTCGCCACTATCCAAGTACCAAAAAACTCATTGGATCTAAATCTCTAATCCGGTTTAGAGCCATGTGTCGATTTTTTAGAACGCGATAGTTTCTCAACAGAAATTATTGAGAGTATATCACTGGTGGACCTCCAACTGAAGGTGAAGATATGCAAAGATCTATCCAAGAGAGCTACGGTGGTAGGCAGTGAGGAGGTTTTTGGAAGATCATGGATCTGTGAGCGGTGAGGAGAGAAATGCGTTGTGGCAGCGAAGTCTTGGGATTCGGCAATCGGTCACAACAATAAATTTGAGGTTTGGATTATCTGAGGTGATTTAGATTATCCATTATATTTTATACATTTGAATTGAATATCAATATTTTTTTTTTTTTTCATATTCGTCTTTTACATGAAAAGAGAAACATAAACAATGAAAAGTAGTAGAAGATATTTATGTTGTGGTGTTATATTTGATGAAACTCTGAAATTTGATCACAAAGAAAAAATGAAATGATATGATGAATATTATGAACATCGAAGTTTTTAGATCAAACGAAGAAGATTGAAGTTGCAATCAATGAAAAAGTTATTGGAAGGAAGTGAAGAAAGTGTTTGAACAAATAAAGAGAGAGGGAACTGGGTATGTAGAGAAATTATTTGAATAGATAGATAGAGTAGTGGGGTTGTCTTTTTTTTTTTGGATTAAATTCTTGTTGTGATTTTGCTTGACTAAATATATATATATATATATATATATATATATTACATTTATATGTTTCAACAGATCAGATCTGTTTGAACAGATAAAAAAATTGAAATTTTTTGAACAAATAAACTTAAACTGATAGAAAAAATTGTACAGATAAAGTTTTTGAACAAATAATTGTTTTCTATAGATTTTAGATAGATTTTAAACAAATAGAGAGAGAATGTGATGACCCTGTTCCGTATTATGCTAATTGATCTTATTTAGGATTGTGATTATGTGTTTAATATGATTTTGAGTGTTATTTATATGATTATATGTGATTTTGAATTTCTATCTGTTCACCGTAGGAAAATCTATTTGATTTTCTGCTTTAGAATTTAAATTGAAGGCCTTATCGGCTACAGAAAACGAAATTGACTACGCCATTGTAATTGGCGTAATTTTTAGAGCTTATGGTGAAATTTAATTGAAAATTGATTCGGAACGAAATAATTAGATTCAGAACAATTAATTGAGCTCAATTACTTAGCCTTAATCAAATTTGATTAGGCAAACATATAAAAAGGGCCATATTACACTTAACTTCACTCCTCTTATACTCAAAATCTGAAAATCACTCTAGAGAGAGAGAGAGAGAGAGGGCCAGTTTTAGAGAGTGGAAGAGGGAAGATTGTGTATTTTGGCTCAAAGTTTGTGAATTTGGAAGACTATCTCAAGAATCAACTATAATTTGCAAGATTGAAGCTCATAAGTGAGTAATTGAACATAAATTCATAAGTTTGAGTTTGCAATTTTGTAAATTCAAAGTTAGATGGCAATTGAGAATATAATTTGAGATGTAATTGATGAATATGGAGCTTGTATGTACATGCATGTGCATAATTGCCATGAATTTGTATAATTAAGCATGATACATATGATCCATGAAGAATTTGATGTCAATTCATGCCTTGATCATCATCTATATCATTGAAGTTGGAAATACGAGTTGTATCCAACGTGCAAATACAATTCATAGAGGTATGAGCTTTGAATACATGAATTTGTTATGTTGGAAATAAGTTTGGTGTAATTTGAGGCATGCATGTAATTAATTCACATGAGATTTGAGCTTCATAATGTGATGAATTGGTGTTTGTATCATGTTAGTAGCTGTATATGAGAACTATGGATCATAAAATGCAAGATATATCAGTTTGAATGCAAGTTTGAGCCTCAAATAGAATTATGGAAAACTCAGAATTCGGCATGTCCGCTCGAGCGGGGTAATGGCCGCTCGAGCGTGAAATGCTAGCTCCTAGCAGTTTTGCAGACATTGTCGTTCGCTCGAGCGCGGAGAATCACACTCGAGCGTCCAAGGCACATGTTTGACATTCAGCTCGAGCGTCTGAAGTCGCGCTCGAGCGTGAATGTAAGGCAGCCAGTACTTTTGCAAACCATGGGGGTCCGCTCTAGCGGTGAAATCCACGCTCGAGCGGGGAGCCCTGTTTCAGAAACTTTGTAAAGATGTTTTGTGTTTCATTTTTCGTTCTCTTTTATTTCTAAGTAGGCATATATTAAGCATTGTAAATGAGTTAAAAGAATAAGAAAGAAGCCTAAAAGGGATGTATGAATTAAGAATGGATTGAATCGTTTGTGACCCATTATGTTCATGAAATGTGTGGGGTCAAGCATAAGGGCAAACCATCTGGCAGATCACTGTGAGTAATATCTTAGTAAAGATATTTTGAAGTATGTTATTTGTCCAATTACTTACTCATATTTGAGTTCATAAGTTTGTTTGAATTGTGGACAAATATTTGTTATACCATACGATTGGGCCAAAGGCCGTTTGTCATAATTGGTTAGGCCGAAGGCCGTCGAGTATGAATGATTGGGCCAAAGGCCGTTGGATATGAATGATTAGGCCAAAAACCGTCTGACATGAATGATTGGGCCAAAGGCCGTTTGACATGAATGAATGGGCCGAAGGCCATCGGATATGAATAATTAGGCCAAAGGCCGTCGGACATGAACGATTGGGACAAAGGCCGTTTGACATGAATGAATTGGGCCTGAGGCCATTTGATATGTTTGGATCGCTAGTCATTTGATATATTAGATAGAAATATGAATTGGGCCTAAGGCCGTCTGATGTATTTTGCTCTAAATATCGTTCACGTACCTTCTCCGCTTGATATTGTTCACTGGGCGTTCGCTCACTCTCATTCATGTGATTGTAGGTGAGCCAAGCAATATCCAAACCCAGCCCCAGTGAAGCAGGTGTGAAATAGTCAAGTTTTGAGGAGTTAGCCCATACGTCTCACGTATGGGACTTGTTTTCGCCCTTTTGTTCTTTTGTTATATTCTGTTATGTTGGCGAGAACTTTGGTTTACGGTTGTATATAAGCTTTTGATTGGCTGACCATGACTTGAATGATCATGTTATGTAAAGCTATGTGTTAACTTTCTTTAGTGTGGGTTATTAATGAATATATGTGAAATGTTATGATATGCAATGTAAGCACAGCTCTATGGACAAATGTTTTAAGTTGCTTCTGTTTTGACCCCTTAACTCTGTTGAAGTATATCTAATTTGGTCTGAGGCCGTAGGTAATCTCTTGGTTACTGGCGGGTTATGACTTTAACCCATAGGGGTGAGTTCGGGTCATGACAGAGAAACTCACAAATTTTAAACATATAGAGAGATAAACTCACAGATTTGGAATAGATAGGGAAAAAAAAAAAAAGATAGATATAAATTTGAACAGATAGTCAAAAAAATTTGAATAGATAAAAAATAATTTGAACAAATAGTAAAAAAAAGTCAACAGATAAAAAAAAATCAACAGATAGATTAAGAGATAAAATTAAAAATAAAATGTCCTTCAAAACCAATAAAAGGACTTTTCACCAAATTATTTTACAAAATGTAGACCTCTCATCAACAAAAAAATATGCATTGGACCTAATACTTTATATATTTCTTATATTGGATTTATTACTAATTTTCTCTAAGTTTTTTTTTTTAATCAAATTAAAATTATTTTATGGAAGTTTCTTTGATTGTAGGTAGATGTGAACAAACGTTAGGTCAGGCCAACACTACAAAATAAAAGATTTTGTGTCTATCCAAGCCTGGCTCGACCCTAACATCGACTCTTTATATCTGCCCAAGTCAGGTCCAAAAAATAATTATAAATCTCAAACTCACCCATTGGGCTATATGTTAAAAAATAATTAAATCATTTTATAACTAAATTCAATCACACATTATATTTCTTAAATAAATATATTGACATTATTATAAATTGAAAGATTTTGTGCATAAATTGAACGACTTTTTAAAATAAATTCATTCACACATTACACAAATATGAGTTTCAATAAAATAAACAATGATAAAGTTTAGATCCCAACAAAAATATATATTTTAATGTATTATAAATAAATAAATAAATAAATAATTTAATAGTGGGCCAGGCTAGGTTGAAAGTATAAATCCTAAACCCAATCCATTAATATTTCGGGCTAAAAATGTTAGCCTAGCTAGCCCTATGGGCTAAAACAACTTTCCCAAATCCTAAAAAAATAAAACTGGACCGAGTAGACTGGGCTAGTGTGATAACCCAACCCGTACTATGCTTAATTATGCATGTGATTATGTATTTGATATGAATTTGCAAATTTAAATATAAGAATTATGTGAATTTGGAATAATATCTATTGAATGTAGGAAAATCTATTGCAATTACAACTTTGAACTGAAATTGAAAGCCTTAGAGGCGTGATAAGCCAAAACTGACTTTATATTTGTGTTTCGCATGATTTTTTGAGACTACGGTGAAATTTTAAAAAATTACGATTCGTAATGATTAAATTAAGATTTATGAGCCTAAGTTTTATATGCGTATCTAGCACTTGAGTTCTTCATTTCTTGTTGAGAGCTTTGAGTGAGTTAGAGAGAGAGAGAGAAGAAGAAGAGGAGAAGCTAGGATTTTCCAAGGGATTCAAGGGGCAAACCCTAAATTTGAACTAAGGTATGTTAATCTACTTGAAATCTTTGTGTATATCACATCTTTTGCTTGAAATTAAAAAGAAATTAGGAATTCTGAGCTAAGGTTTTGAGTTGTGTATGGGTTTGAAATAAAATCAAGAAATCCCTTCATTTTTGCTTGATTTGAGTTCGTTCTAGTGATTGCTCCATGAAATAAACTCTAAATGGTTCATACAACCAAGATTTGTTGGAAGATTCACCATGCTGTATGTATATTGAGCTTGTGTATGTAATTTATGAATATATGAAATAGTTGAGACCATGAATCTAATGATGAGGCAAGATTGATGTGTGTAATGTAGAATTATACCTACATCATGCTAGTATATCATGTTTTTTTAGTGAGATTTAGTTTAATTTGGACTTGGAAATGAGTTTGGGAAGTTTGCATCTTTGAACCATTTTTGGACTGTCTAATTTTGCCCAGACCGCACGAGCGGCCACGAGCTCCGCACAAGCAAAACATGAAGAAAAATAGAGGTTTTCATTTTTCTCTCTTGGCACTTGAGCAGCCAGTGTTTCTGCTCAAGCGGATTTGGGCTGCACGAGCGGTTAAGACTTCCGTACGTGCGAAACCCCTGTTTCAGCCTAATTTCAAAAAGGTATATCTCCTTCATCCGGATTCCGTTTTAAGTGATTCTTGAGCCTAAATTCTAGCCCTCGATGTCTAGTTTCTAAAGGTGGTGGTCTCATATCCAAATTTGAAGTACCCAAATATATATGCTCAAATTAGTGAAGGCTATTTATTTATTTTTAACCATTTCATGCCATTTCCTACCCTAACTTAGTTCCTTTCGCTTCTTGCTATTTCTTTAAACCTTAAATATGTACATATGATATTTTCGATGAAAAACATATGAAATTTTTATAGGAAACATTAATTTAAGTCATACATCTTTGACACATGTTTTGTATTCGATTCACATATAGAGAAGTATAGCATTAAACACATGAGACGAATTAAAGAATGGGGAACGATTGAACAGTTATGTAACGAATAAATGGATTGAGTGAATTGAAGACAATGTGTTTTGAAATGTTATGCTTGGTTATGTTTTTTCAGGTTGCGTTGTTAAGGAGTATTATCCAACCAATCACTGTGAGTAATTTCTTTGTAACGGTATTTTTATATGAAATACTTTAGAATTGTGAAACTTATGCTTTGTATATATTATGTGCCTTGACAAGTGCTTTCAAAATGGTTGGGCTTGAGGCCACTTGTTATATGATTGGGCCCGAGGCCTTTTGGATATAGGATTGGGCCCGAGGCCATTTGTTATATGATTAGGCCTAAGGCCGTTTTGAATATATGATTATGGATATTGTGAGAATCTTATGATCATCTATTTACACTGCTTTACTGTGTTATTACTCATTGAGTTTCGCTCACCCAATATTATGTGTGCACATGTACGTGGTCCGCAGCATGGAGCACATCCTTAGAGTCGGCTTCAGGAGTTATTTTTGTAACGCAATCGAGTCATGCCTTCGAGATAGAGTTTGTCTTTGACTCACACCATACCTTGACCTTATTTTGTTTTTTCTATTATGGTCTTGGGTTTGTAAACAATAAGTACAAATTTCTTACGGTACTAATATTTTACTTTGACATGTAAATGTTTGAATGTATTATGAGGTTAACTTTATAATTTTGCTCATGATTGGCTCAGCTTAATGAACTTTTCATAATTTTATGCTTACGTTTATGGCCCCATTAGCATAAATATTCTATATGTTTATTTGAGGCCTTCGGTAATTTACGAATTACTGGCCGGTTATAACCCAAATTTTTAGGAGCAGGTTCAGGTTATGACAGTTGGCTAGCTGGCCAATATCCATATCTAATCATAGGTATGTAGTTTCAACAGTAAAAGCGCTAAGCAACCTTTGATTTGACACAACAAATACATATCTTTACTAGTTATGGTGCACGTGCATTGTATCTAATTTTTCATTTCAATGAATTTTATAATTTCCTATTGACTTTTGAGGGTAAAATTTTTGTATATAGCTAATTTTTCTTTTACATATCAAACAAACAAAATCAAAATAATACAATATTGACATACAAAGAATCAAAACAAAGAGACAGACAGAATAAAGATAGCCTTTGAAATTTGGAGATGTGCACTATCTGTAGACACCCCATTTTTGACTGCCCTTAAGACTTGGGAGCTTCATTCCAAACACTCAATGATGAAATGTTATACTGTGTAATCTTTCGAATCTTCAGTAAAAGAATTCAGTTTTGAGCTTATAATCCTAACCTTACACCTCATTTTGACCAAAATGTTTTAGATCCTTAAAAATCCTCTTTTCAAAATTTAGGACCCGACGATGTGTATTTGGGCCTGGCCAGCTCTCAGTAGCAACAAGACTAAAATTGGATAGGCAGGCCACTTTTTTGGGTCGACCATACAATTGATTGGCCGGTCAGCTATGTTCAGCGAAATAGATATTTTGTAGCAGCATACTGCTCTCATGGATGGGATTTGGCTAGCTCTTCCCTTTTGAAGATATTTATGTTGGAAAGTGGTGGAAAATCTATAAATACAACACATTCTCTTTGAATTTAGGGTTAGAGCAATTTCCCAAAGGCTTAGACAATTGCCCAAAGCTTTCCTCCACCCTCTTGAATATGGATACACAATAGATACACCATTGAAGCTTAAACTTATAGCTTTTTGCTGAGGTTTTAAACATAATTTCATATACTTGAGAGTATTTGGATTGAAGTTTATGAACCAAGAAGCTCTTCCTCTTCTCTAGAGGAGAAAGCATGAATGATGAACATCCTTTGGAAACCTTTTATTTTGCTCTGTTCCAGTTTTGTTACAGTAGGACCTTCTCCAGCAGTAGTGGCTGGCCGACCATAATCTTGTATGGCTGACCAGTTCAGTATGTCGGCTGACCTTTGTACAACAGTAGTGGTTTTTCAGCAAACAAAACAGGTTTTTTGAGGTCAAATTGAGGCACAACCATAATGCATTGGATCCAGCTGGGTCTCATTGTTGTCCGGTCAAGCTTTAGAGTGTATACATAGAGAACTGTTGTTGGCAAAATAGAGCAGTAGCTGAGCAGTTTCTGAAGGATGTTCTCACTCGTGTACATGTTGTCCTTGTTTTTTGTTTCTTTAATATTTATTGTTATAATATTTGCAAATGTAATAATTAGTTAATTCATTTGGTGTTGTAATAATTAGTTAATTAGGACATTAGGACCCTCTTGTGCGAGGACAAATTTGTAACACTTGATGTATGTCTTCCAACCTCTATTTCTTTCTCTCTTTTATTTACATGCTTACTGTGGTTGTACAAAACATCATGCTTTTTGTTTCATGTCATTTCCATGCCTTGTATCCATTTTTGCATACATTAGGGTTCGGCTCATCATACTTGATATCATTGATTATTTCGTACTTGAATACGTGCATTGCCATATGCTTTGAGTTGATTGACATATCATACTAGTAGCCGAATCTGGTAATTACATTCTTGTAGGTGATGCATTAGCCATCTTGCATATTAGGATCATGCATTTTTCTAACTATCTTATTTTCTTCGGCTTGCCTCGTTTGAGTACTAGGTGAAGATTGATAAAGAATTGAAAGGAATGGGAGATAGTTGTTCAAGCCTAGCTAGAATGTAAGAGAATTGTAGACTTTAGGGACGAAATTAATTCACACTCTATGAGTTTAAGTTAATTTAGATGTGAATTCAAAGAAATTTGAAGATCAAATGCAGGAATTGAGTTTAGATGGTACAATTGAATATGATCCATGCATGCATGCTCATTTCATCATGTTTTGAATGTTTTTTAAATAATTCACACATGCATGTGCCAATCTTAGCTTTGTTTTGAGTATCCATCAAGTTTTTACATCATTTTATCGCATTTGTTCATGATTTGGGGGATTTGAATTCAAAAGATTACATGCATGAGCATTATACAAAGTTTTAAGCTTTGTTTTGAACAATTGACTTGTTTCTGGCTTTGATTTTGCGAAATGATCTTTAATTCATGAGGTTTTACAAGTTTACAAATGTTTTCTCCAGTTTTGGCCCAAAAGAATGTGTTTTGATGCATTAGAATTGTGTTTTGAAGCTTGGAGAGCAATTTGGAAATTCCAAAATTCGGTATGATCGCTCGAACGACGGTTTCTTTGCTCGAGTGTAAAATTCGAGCTCCCAAAAGTTTTGCAAAGTTTGAGGGTTGGCTCGAGTGACAGAAGTTGTGCTTGAGCGACCACCATTTGTTTTGAACCTTGGCTCGAGCGATTGAAAGTTGGCTCAAGCGTGAAATGAGAGCTTCCAGTACTTTTACAGAAGTTGTAGACCGTTCGAACAACAAAAGTTGAGCTCGAGCGAACCGTCCCATTTTTCAAAATTTGGCTAAGTGTATCAAAGTATCATATTGCATCTTCATTGCATCCTAGGCAATATTTAAGCTATAATAATGAGGATAAGAGTTAGAAACACATGCTAAGAAAGAAGAATGATAAGTCAAACACCTTTGAGATGTGTGTCCAATGTGTATTTGTTATGTGTTTGTGTAGGTCACGTGTTACCGTCCTTCTGATCAATCTGTTCTGTCCACGTGATCTGTTCTACTACTAGAGCTATCTGTGAGTAACAACTCTATAAAGCTAAGTTTGATTATAAGTATTTTCTGACTAAAATGATATGATCTGTTTTCTGAAATGCTATTTGAGAACCATGAATAAATGTCTAATTTTCTGTAACATAATGTGGCATTCTATGTTCACGTGGCCCTTGCTTGGGGGTTACAATACCATGGTCTATGTTCACGTGGCTCTTTCCCGGGGGTAACAATATTGTGCTTTATGTTCATGTAGCCCCTTGCCCAGGGGTAACAATACCGCGGTCTATGTTCATATGGTCCTTGCTCGGGGGTAACAATATCGCGGTCTATGTTCATATGGTCTTTGCCTAGGGTAACCATACCATGGCTATATGTGCACAAAAATCTCTGTCAGTTCCAATTCTTAGAACTACTGTTTACTGTATTGATGGTCATCAAATGACTGTTTGGTCTTTAAGACCTACTATACTGTTCTGCTACTAGATGTACCCCGTATGACTGTTTATGAAACCTGTATAAGCATGCGAATCATAATCTGTTTTTGATTTGGAATCTGATTTCTTTGAATCTAATAGGATATTATTCATAAACCCCTTACCTTGTTGTTATTCACTGGACTCCAACTCACTGTATTATTTATGTATGATCAAGTGCAGGACCAAGCTTAAGCTGTTGCCTGGAGTTCTGTCTTGTCAAGCTAACCAATGTGACTCTCGAGAAGATTCCCAAGTGGTTCAAGTGATTAAGTTTTGTGCACGTGACGTTTGTTTTTATCTTTCCTTTTCTTCTGCTTGGATAAGACTGTTTATCTATGTATAAGGGTGACGTAAGACAATGATATGTATATATATATATATGTATAAGTGACGTCACTATTTATATGTGAATATAAGTTTTAAATTTCTTGTTCTATATATGTTTGCACAGCTCTATGTACATTGTATTATATATATATATATATATATATATATATATGTTTCCGCTAGCCCCTTTATTTCGTTAATCCATTTCAGGGGTATTCGGTAATCTTAGGATTATTGGGCGGTTAAGATGCTAAACTTGCATGGGCAGGTTTGGATCATGATAGTGTGGTATCAAAACACGTGTTATCCCGCACACACGAGTCCATATAAGCTACCGGATGTCCTAGAAAAGAATTAAGGATATTGCATCAGCATGTGTGAGTGTGTGTGACAATCATGTGAACATATTTGACTGAAATGAACATATGAACATGTGTAACATGAAATGAATGAACCTGAACACTATGAACATTGTGAAAAGATTTATTTGCCTATGTTTATTATCGTTTTGTTTACCTATAGCAATGGAAAGAACAAGAAGTGATGATGTATCTAAATCATCTGATGCACAGATAGACCGAATGGAACGAATGTTCGAAGCTTTGACTGAGTCCATAAGACAACAACAGAGACAACAACTACCTCCTTCGCCTTCTCCCAGTTTAAGCCAATGAACAACGATATTATCTCATTGACTCAGAAGTTCAATAGATGATGCCACCGACCTTTTTGGGGGGAATTGAACCGTTGAAAGCTAAGACGTGGATGTTAGAAACTGAAAAATTATTTAGAGTCTTTCCATGTATCGAAATTCAGAAAGTTTTATTGGCTACTTACATGTTGATAGAGGAAGCCCAGCATTGGTAGATGTTGATCCGAGATAGTAATGGAGCCATGACATGGAATCAATTTAAAGAGATCTTTTATGAGAAAAGTGTCAGAGTTTGAACAACTTAAGCAAGGAAACATGTATGTTGCTGCGTATGAAGCTAAGTTCAATGAATTAGCTCAATTTTCTCCTCACATGGTAGACCTAGATTACAAGAAAGCCCAAAAATTTGAAGGAGGCCTCAACCTAGATGTGTTTGATTGAGTCTGCATGTTAAAATTGCCTAAGTATGTGGATGTGCTTAACCGAGCCTTAGTGACAGTATCCAACTTAGCAGTAATGAAACAAACTAAAGCTCCAACAAATGAATGGAGAGGCAAAAGATCTGGGTTCAATTTCAAAAAGGGTCGCTCATTTTCTATGAACAATAAGCAAAATACAGGATCTACTAGTAATTCGAGTCAAAGTAGTGGGTCTGCACCTGTTTGTTCTGAATGTGGGAGAAAACATAAAGGTGCATGTTATCGTGCAACTGGTGCTTGTTTCTGGTGTGGCAAAATTGGCCACATGTTAAAAGACTTCCCATTCATAGCTAAAGGAGCAAACCGTCCTACGACAAGTTTAGCCGAATCTATTTCTGTACTGCGAACAAATACAAGAACCAATACGAGAAAAAGAAACCTTGAGGCAAGAGAGAGTGTTTGCACTTGTGCCAGGAGATGTTCAGAACACCGAATCTGTGGTGTCAGGTATACTCCCTATTAGTGCCTAAAATGCATACGTACTGATAGATTCTGGATCTACACATTCATTTGTGTCATATGCTTTTTCTCGCAAATTGACTAGACCTCTAGAACAAATGAACTATGTGTTATCTGTATCTACACCATCTGGGAGTTCTATGATACGTGCTTATGTGTATCCTGCATGTAAGATTATGATTGGTGATATATTGTTATATGTTGACTTGATGCCTGCGGCTGATGATCATTTTAATTGCATATTGTGGATGGATTGGTTGACGAAATACTATGCAACTATTGATTGCGTTGCCAAATCTATTGTGTTTCAACCACTTGGTTTACTTGAGTTTGTATTTGTTGGGAATGGGATAGTTCTTCTCCCATATTTGATCTCTTCAATGAAAGACAATAAATTGTTGAAAAAAGGGTGTCGAGGTTACTTATGTTGTATATTGACTGTGCTCATAGACTGTGTTAATGTAGAGAACATCTCTATAGTCAATGAATTTCCTAATGTGTTCCCAAATGAACTACCAGTGACTTGATTGATAGGGAAATTGAATTTACCATTGAGGAAATACCTGGACCACAACCAATTTCAAAAACCCCATATAGAATGTCAACCTCTGAACTGAAAGAATTGAAAATCCAACTTCAAGAACTATTAGACAAGAAGTTTATTTGACCGAGCACTTCACCTTGGGGTGCTCCAGTGTTGTTTGTTAAGAATAAAGATGGGTCCTTGAGATTATGCATTGATTATCGGGAATTGAACAAAATAACTATCAAAAATAAATATCCACTGCCCCGAATAAATGATTTGTTTGACCTATTTCAGGAAGCCCAAGTGTTTTCAAAGATAGACCTTAGATCTAGGTATCACTAATTAAAGGTTAAAGCAGAAGACATAGAGAACTGCATTCCAAACTAGATATGGGCACTATGAGTTTTTGGTAATGTTGTTTGGAGTAACAAATGCACCTGTAGCATTCATGGACCTAAGGAATAGGGTCTTCAAACAAATTCTTGATGAGTTTGTTATCGTGTTTATTAATGATATACTAATTTATTCCAAAAGCAGGGAAGATCATGAGAATCATTTGAGAATTGTGTTACAGACTTTGAGAGAAAAGAAACTGTATGCAAAATTGCCAAAATGTGAATTTTGGCTCAACAGCATGGCTTTTTTAGGGCATGTTATCAACAAGGATGTCATATCAATTGACCCGTAGAAAATTGAAGCCATTGTGACCTTGCCAAGACCAACTAATGTGTTAGAAGTTACAGGTT
This sequence comes from Camellia sinensis, assembly GCF_055761805.1. Lineage (NCBI taxonomy): Eukaryota > Viridiplantae > Streptophyta > Magnoliopsida > Ericales > Theaceae > Camellia > Camellia sinensis. Next base: position 123,687,510 of record NC_138970.1, read on the forward strand.
TTCTGGGGTTTGTTGGTTATTACCGCTGGTTTGTGAAAGATTTTTCCAAACTTGCTATGCCACTCACACAATTGACACAAAAAAATGCACCATTTGATTGGAATGACCAAAGAGAGTCTACCTTCCAAGAATTGAAAACCAGATTAGTGACTGCACCAGTTCTAACTCTGTCTAATGGTACAGATAGATTCCAAATCTATAGTGATGCTTCATATAAAGGATTGGGGTGTGTGCTAATGCAAAACGGTAAGGTAATTTCCTATGCTTCTCGACAACTCCGCCCACATGAAAAGAACTATCTAACTCATGACCTTGAACTTGTAGCTGTGATTTTTGCTTTGAAAATCTGGTGTCATTATCTGTACGGAACAACTTGTGAAGTGTATAAAGATCATAAAAGCATAAAATACTTTTTCACCCAGAAAGAACTAAATACAAGACAAAGAAGATAGCTTGAGTTGATAAAAAGGCTTTGATTTGCAGATTCTGTATCATCCAGGAAAGGCCAATACAGTAGCAAATGGTTTGGGCTGAAAATTCTTTGGGAATTGAGCATGTTTGCTCACCGGTTAGAAAGAGTTATTATATGATCTAGAAAGGAATGAAATTAAGATTGTCTTACGTGAACAGGGTGGAGTCTTAGCTGCTATTTCTGCATAGCCGATTATTTTAAAGAAGTTAAAGAAAAATAGCTAGATGAAGAATTTCTGAAAAAGATTGTTGATGAGATTGAATCAAAACCAAGACCGGGATTTGTGCTTGAGGATAATGTGTTGAAATTTTAGAGTAGGCTTTGTGTACCAGATAGTTCAGCATTGAGAAAGCGTATTATGAAAAAAAGCCACAGTTCCAAATTTTCTATGCATTTGGGAAACACAAAAATGTACAAAGATTTGAAACAAAATTTCTGGTGGCCTGGAATGAAGAAGAGTATTGCTGACTATATAGCCAAATGTTTGTATTGCCAACAAGTGAAAACTGAACATCAACGACCAACTAGGTTACTTCAACCGCTTCCAAAATCAAAATGGAAATGGGAGAATATTACAATGGACTTCATTGTCAGTCTACCTCGTTCTCCTAGAGGTATGGACTCTATCTGGGTAATTGTTGATCGTTTGACTAAATCCACACATTTCTTATTTGCCAAAACTTTTTATAATATGGATAAATTGGCTAACATCTATGTGAATGAAATTCTGAGATTGCATAGAGTACCTGCGTCAATTGTATTTGACAGAGATTCTAAGTTCACTTCAAGATTCTAGCAAAGTTTACAGGAAACTTTAGGAATGGAACTGAGACTGAGTAGTGCTTATCACCCATAGACAAACGGCCAATCAGAAAGGACCATTCAATCTTTGGAAGATATGTTGTGAATGTGTGTGTTAGACTTCCAAGGGAATTGGGAAGCTTATTTGCCTTTGGCCAAATTTGTGTATAACAACAGCTACCACTCAAGCATTAGAATGTCTTTTTCTGAAGCTCTGTATGGTAAGAAGTGTCGATCTTTGATTTGTTAGGCCGAAGTAAAGGATAGACCATTATTGGGACCAGAATTGGTTCAAGAGATGATTGGGAAAGTGAAACTGATACAGCAACAGCTGAAAACTGCGCAGAGTCGTCAAAAAAGTTATGTCGACGTCCGAAGAAGAGACCGGGAATATGATGTCGGTGATCATGTGTTCACCAAAGTGACCCCGATATAGGTCAGACACGGTTTAGAGTTAAAGGCAAGTTGGCACCGCCGTACATCGGACCATATGAGATCATTGAGAAAATCAATCCAGTGACGTATTAAGTGGCCTTACCTTCAGTTATGGAAAATATGTACAATGTTTTCCACATTTCTATGCTTCAGGACTATTGGCAAGATCCACTTCATGTCATTGAACTAACCCATGTACTTTTGAAAGATGATTTCACTTATGAAGAATGACCAATACAGATTGTTAACCGTCAAATCGAAAGATTAAGAAATAAAGAAATTTCGTTGGTAAAAGTAGATTAGTAGAGTCACGGAGGGACGTATGCAACTTGGGAGACTGAAGAAGATATGATAAAATGATATCTGAATTTTTTCCTCTAGACCTGGCATTCTTCCAAAATGAAGGTAATTCAAGTTTGGCGAACCAAACTCTTTAAAGGGAAAGGCTGTAACTACCCTGACCTGTGATTAGCCTATAATCCATGATTAAGAATGTATAACAAGTAATTGAGGAGAAATCCTATGTTAATTTCATGTGTCATGTGTTATTTGTGTTCATATCTGGCTGCTATAGGAATATCTGTCGAAAATTCTGCTTGAATCTGTGAATTAAAGGCCTTAACGGCATCCGAACATGAAACTGACTAAGTGTATGTGTTATTTAGAATTTTTAGAATTTTATGGTAAGTTTAATTAGAATTCGATTCGGAATCAAATAATTAGAATAAAGTAATTATTAAGTTGACTTACCTTAGCTCTAATCACAATTACTTAGCCTAAGCTAATTAAGGGTATATAACACCAATACAAGTCAAGAACTCTCTCATACATCCACTTCATCCTCATTCCTTGAGCTAGGAAACACGCGTGCGCGCGCGAGAGCGAGAGAGAGAGAGAGAGAGAGAGAGAGACCAAAGGAAGAGATTGAATTCAAGGAGATAAGAGGAGAATTGCTAAAGATTGATAAAGAATTTGAAGGAATTGGAGATAGTTATTCAAGCCTAGCTAGAATCTAAGAGAATTGTGGACTTTAGGTAAGAAATTAATTCACACTCTATGCATTTAAGTTAATTTACATGTGAATTCAAAGAAATTTCAAGATCAAACGCAGGAATTGAGTTTAGATGGTAGAATTGAACATGATCCATGCATGCATGCTCATTTCATCATGTTTTGAAGTTGTTTTTATAGAATTCACACATGCATGTGCCAATCTTAGCTTTTTTTTGAGTATCCATCAGGTTTTTACATCATTTTATCTCATTTGATCATGATTTGGGGGATTTGAATTCAAAAGATTACATGCATAAGTATTAATTATACAAAGTTTCAAGCTTGGTTTTGAACAATTGATTTGCTTTTGGCTTTGATTTTGCGAAATGATCTTTAATTCATGAGGTTTTACAAGTTTACAAATGTTTTCTCAAGTTTTGGCCCAAAAGAATTTGTTTTGATGCATTAGAATTGTGTTTTGAAGCTTGGAGAGCAATTTGGAAATTCCAGAATTTGGCATGATCGCTCGAGCGACAGTTTCTTTGCTCAAGCGTAAAATTCGAGCTCCCAAAAGTTTTGCAGAGTTTGAGGGTTGGCTCGAGCGACAGAAGTTGCGCTCGAGCGACCACCATTTGTTTTGAACCTTGGCTCGACCGACCAAAAGTTGGCTTGAGCATGAAATGAGAGCTCCTAGTACTTTTACAGACGTTGTAGACCGCTCGAGCGACAAAGTTGCGCCGTCCTATTTTTCAAATTTTGGCTAAGTGTATCAAAGTATAGTATTGCATCCTTATTGCATCTTTGGCATTTCTAGGCTATATTTAAGCTAAAATAATGAGGATAAGAGTTAGAAACACACGCTAAGAAAGAAGAATGATAAGTTAAACACCTTTGAGATGTGTATCCAATGTGTATATGTTACGTGTTTGTGTAGGTCACGTGCTACTGCCCGCCTGATCAGTGTGTTCTATCCATGTGATCTGTTCTGTTACTGGAGCTATTTGTGAGTAACAACTCTATAAAGCTATGTTTGATTATAAGTATTTTCTAACTGAAATGATATGATCCGTTTTCTGAAATGCTATTTGAGAACTGTGAATGAATGTCCAATTTTCTGTAACGTAATGTGGCATCTTATGTTCACGTGGCCCTTGCCCAGGGGTAACAATACCATGGTCTATGTGCACGTGGCTCTTGCCCAGGGGTAACAATACCAGGTATATGTTCATATGGCCCTTGCTTGGGGGTAACAATACTGTGGTCTATGTTCATGTGGCCCTCGTCTGGGGGTAACAATACCAAGGCTATATGTGCACAGAGATCTCTGTCAATTCCAATTCTTGGAACTTCTGTTTACTGTATTGATGGTCATCAAATGACTGTTCAGTCTTTAAGACCTACTGTACTATTCTGCTACTGGATGTGCCACGTATGACTATTTATGAAATCTGTATGAGCACGTGAATCTAAATTTGTTTTTGATTTGGAATCTGATTTCTTTGAATCTAATGGGACATCATTCATAAACACTTTACCTTGTTGTTATTCATTGGCCTCCAGGTCACTGTATTATTTATGTACGTAGGTGATCAGGTGCGGGACCAGGCTTAAGCTGTTGCCTAGAGTTCTATCTTGTCAAGCCAACCAATGTGCCTCCTGAAGAGGTTCCTAAATGGTTTAAGTGATTAAGTTTTGTGCACGTGATGTTTGTTTTTATCTTTCCTTTTCTTCTGCTTGGACAAGACTTTGTTTATCTATGCGTAAGGGTAACGTATGACAATGATATGTATATACATATATATGGCGTCACTATTTATATCTGAATATAAGTTTTAAATTTCCTGTCTCATATATGTTTGCACAGCTCTATGAAAATTGTATTTTATATATTTGCTTCCGCTAGCCCTCTTTATTTCGTTAATCTGTTTCTGAGGCCTTCGGTAATCTTAGGATTATTGACCGGTTATGATGCTAAACCTATAGGGGCGGGTTTGGGTCGTGACAATAACATTTGATTTGAAACTTTAATTACAAATTTAAAGTTTTTTATTTTTATTTTTTTTTGTAAATTGTAAATGATTATATTTGTAATTTATATTTTTATATAGAAATTTTAAAAAATCACGTTTAATTGAACATGAATAAAAGTTTAGCATTACATTATATTGTATTTTATATTCATATATTTTGAATTTTTAAGAAAGAATAATTATTGGTGGTTATTTGGCAATGGTTGAAATGTGGTGTTAGTGCCAAAGGAAAACGTGGTGGTAGTGAAATAATGACGGTAACTTCGGTGACAATGACATTAGTGATGGAGATAGTGGTACGCGTAGTAGTTGTGGTGGTTATGGCGGGGATGGTTATGTCATAACGGTACACTTTGGTACTTACACATAAGTAACTATAAATTTATGGGGTACTTACATGTAGGTCCTAATAAGTGAACTTATTGTCTAATAGGTCCTATGGAAAAAATTTGTCATAAGAAAATGTCACTAATTGTAAGTTTTAGCGACAATTTATAAAAATCATGACAAAAAAAAGTCACTAATTGTCAATTTTTAGCGACATATATAAAAAATTGTCACAAAAAAATTATTTTTAGTGACAATTTTACCAAGACTTATTTTCAATAGGACTTGATGGGAATTAAGTCCAATTATTAGGACAAATTGGTAGTTTACCCTAAATTGATTTAGTGAATATTAAATAAGAATGTTGCTAATTTAAATTTTTGGACAAATTATAAAATAAAAAAAACTCCGGGTTTCATGTGATTTTCAATTTAAACCCCAAGGTTGCAATTTTGGCAAATTCAATTATGGAGTTTTATTCGTGTTTCAATGTGAATCCTTCGTCCATATCCATTTGATTGAACTAATAGAATCTGGGCAAATTTTTCAGATTCAAACACACATGTTCAAGTGCTTATATTTCTTTCGTCGTAATTCCATTTCACCTCACTTTTACGTCGTTAAATTCATTTCATGGCCTAGTTTTCATTCCATCCCTCATATGTCTTGTTCCACCTCTTTTTAAGTGTTGCTGGAGCTCCGAAAGTTGGCCAAAAATAAGATTTTCTCTCCTTAGGAAAAATTTTCATATTTAAACCCATATGTTCAAGCCTTTCATATCTCCCAACTTGTAACTCCATGTAGCTTCATTTCTACGTTGTTGGATTCACTTCATGGCCTAATTTTCATTCCATCCCTCATATGGCTTGTTCCACCTATTTTTGCATGTCCTTAAGGCTCTGAAAGTTGGCCAAAAATAAGATCTCTCTTTCTCTCTCTCTCTCTCTCTCTGTCTCTCTCTTGTATCTTCATCTATCTTTTATCTCCATGCTTCTTTCTTCCTCATTCTTTTTCGCAATTATATTCTCTTTTTCTCTCCCTTTATGGCCCTTCTCTTACTCTTATATTTTTTCCCCTTCTTGTAAGTCATATACCTTCATACTCAATGGTGCTGTCACCGTCGGAGGTTCGGTGGCCGCTACGTGCTCAGTGGAAGGGCTATGAAGGAAAAGGAAAAAAAAGAAGAATTGTGAAAAGGAAGGACAAAGGAAGAAGCATGGAGATAGAAGTGTAGACACCCCATTTTTGACCGCCCTTAAGACTTGGGCACCACTGATGTTTTGCTTGGCGGAGAAAGGTGTGCAGGGCAAATGTTCAGTTTCTTCGGCAAGGAGAGAGGCAAATCCTTCAAAAAACTTTGTTTAGGGGTTTGAAGAGAGGAAAAGAGAGGAGAAAACTGGTTTGGGAGAAGTTCGGCATGAATCCGGGTAGAAGCGAGTCGAGCAGCCCTCGCTGAATCGGGCTTATCTATCTGTACACTTGGAGTTTAGCTATGGGGCCACCACCGTCGGAAATCTTACTTCCGGGGCTTCATTTTTCACTCAAGAATCTCTTAAAGCCAAGTCCGGGTGGGGGAGATATGATCAGTTGAAGTCGGGCATCATCCCGGTTGGATCGAATCTGCGCGGCTTCACGAAAAAGGGCATAACTTTTTTCATAGAAGGAATTTTAATGCAAGGTTTGCGCCATTGGAAAGCTAACTTCTGGGGCTTCAATTTGAACACCAACCGGCTGTTTTTTGACCTTACCGGCCATCCACCGGCACTATATTTATCCGACCGGCCAGTATAAATTGCAGGTCGGCAATATATTGTGCCGACCGGCCATTTATTTTGCCGATGACCTCGTTTCATGGCCGATATGCCCCTTTTTCATCCCTCAAGCATGGTGCATGCCAGCTGTGCCAGCTGGGATGCACAGACCCTACTCCACGTGCATATATGTGGCTATTTTGCACCCTTTGCACACCCTTTGGCCCCTTTTCTTGCACCCTTTGCTCAAGGCTTCTTGAGGAAGCCTTGACCCCTTTTCTTGGCTTCCTCAAGAAGCCTACCATCTGTCCAAGCTTCTCCAATAAGCCTTGACCTCCCCTTTAAACCCCTTTGACCCTTTGAAGCTTGCCTTAGAAACTTAGTATTGCCTATATAAGGGGCCTCTCCTCCTCCATTGTTTTGGTTGGATTTTTGGAACAAAAAACCAGAGATATATAGATATATCTGATATATACATACATATATCCCTTCATCTCTCACTATATCTCTCCCATTCAACCATCAAACACCCTTGTTCTTGGGCCATTTCTTCATCAACTCATAGCACAAGGCATCCAACGCCCATTCCAGCAGCTTGAGGCTGTTCTCCAGAGCTTAGGAGCACCTAAACTTGGTCCAAGAGGTGCTGGTTCATTGGTCTACAAAGGTGAGTCTTCTTCTTCCCTTTTCTAGCCTATTCTTGCATCATATCTAAGCCATAGTTTCTTGCATCTTTGGGCTCCGACCCAAACTGTAACTCATCATATTTTGAGGTCCTCTTAATGTTTGATTGAGGACCTCTTGCTGTTTGAGGACAGTAGCTTGCACTTGCTTCAATATCCTCCTTGAATGCCATAATCTTGCATAGAATTTTTGGCTTACGTGTGATCTGTTTTAGAGCCTGATGTAAACTGAAAATAGGCTTATTTTGAGCCCCTATTCAACATTGAAGAAGGGCTCAACACTGTTTGGGACCTCCATGTTATACTTGCCTTTATATCCTCTCTTTGGTCCCCATTTTTGCATGCTTTGGCAGCCTATCATGCTTCTGTTTTTGGCCTTTTTATAGTTCTGTAAATATGCTTATTTTTGGCCCCTCTTCAATGTTTTAGAAGGGAATTTTTCAGTTTGGGCTTTGTATCTACCACTTGCCTCTTTGGCCACCTTTTGGCCCTTTTTCTTGCACAAAAGCTTAGCCATACCTGTGTTTGTTTTTAGGGTTTTTACAGTTCTGTAAAGTGGCTTATTTTTGGCCCCTCTTCAATGTTGTTGAAGGGCCCTAACCTGTTTGGAGTTAGCAGCTGTGAGTTGCTTCATAACCTTATGTTTAGGGCCATTTTTGCATGCCATTGTTTCCCTATCTTTACTTGTTGTTTGGCCATGACTTGTACTAGAAAAATGCTGATTTTGGGACTGCCTTGCTACTGTCTATTCATTGCATGTCCATATTGTGCATGTTTGGTATAGCTATAGGCCATTTCGGGTGCCAAAAGTCCATGTTTCGGGACTATTCCATGCATCGGGAGTGTGTTCGCCTCATTTCGGGACTGTTTTCCCCCACATTTCAGTGCTGAAATCCCATTGGCATGTTTGCATATCATTTTCCATGCCATTGCATTGCATATGCCATTGCCTCGGTTTGCGTGCCCGTGTGCACGCATTTCGAGGCACTTCATTTTCATCTTATGGCCTCCTATGTGGGTGCGGCTGAGGTTCACTCACATTGGTGTAAGTCCATCTTGCATTGTGTATGCCATGTTTCAATACGTTGTGCATGTTATGTTGTTAGCATTGTGTGTGCCATGTAGTTATATTGCATGTTTGTATGTTTGCTTCCATGCTTAGGTCGCATGTGCATTGTTGTGCATTGCCTCGCCTCTTGACCAACCATGATTGAGGTTGGGTCCTTTGTATGTTTTGTGTGCATTGCATTTGACATTGAAATGCATACTTGACTCTTTGGCCATCACGCATCGAAATGCGCAATTGGTGGTCCGAGAATCAAGGAACATACCCCTTTGAGTCAAAAGCATGATAAGGGATGTGTTGGTGCACACATTTGCTTGAAATTTCATGCCATACACTGCCTGTCCTTTGTTGCTGTCAAAATTGTCTTCTGCAGGAAGTTTCTTCCGACCGGCAACATTCAGTGCCGACCGGCTATTCATTCAGTGCCGATAGCTTTACCTCCAGCCGATGGATATTGTACACGGCCGGTGGCTATTCCTCCCAGCCGATGATGTTCTGCAATGCTCATAGAAGGTTCTCTGGGACTTTGACAAGTTTTCAGAGAAGAAAAGGCAGTGAAAACAGAGGCAGTAGTGCTATGGCAACGAGTTTCCAGGCAAGTTGGATCAAACGTGCATTATTCACGCATCCCAAGGCGGGGGCTGCGGCCATCTTCCCTTGGCACCTTCTTTTGATTAGACTAGAAGTTTTGTAATAATTATTCGGGCTGTATTATTATTTTGGTCCCTCCGAGTGAGGGCGTGTCTGTAATAAGTGTGTGTGCGTGGTGTGCATGTCTTCCAACCTCCACTTCTTTCTTCCATTTTATTTACCTGCTTATGATGGTAGATTAGGGCACATTTATTTTAGCATACCTTATGCTATGCATGCGTGCATTCATGCATTTGTTGACATGCACCGGGCTCGGTACATCATACAAACTACATTGTACTTTTCAATTCCAAATTGAATACATGTTACTTGTAGCATTTCATATGCCATTTTAGGGTTAGCCGAGCCTGTTTAGATTGCATCTTTGCATGTGTTGCATTAGCCATTTTTAACATGAACTATGATCATGTATATGATTACTGACTAGTTTCTGTTTTGGCTCGGAGTACTAGGTAAGCTTTTGTGCTTTAGCATATCGCATGCGTGTGAGTGTTGCCATGACAGTATGATTACCATGAGGCTAGCTGCTTATGTGATATAACTGCTTGAATGCCTGTGGATGGAGGTTGAATTACCTAAATTGGAATAATGCATTAAAACTGTGAGTTTTAAGCCCACTAGATAGTGGCAAAATCATCTTTTCTAAAAGCCCACTTGAGGGTGGCAAAATCTGCATTTTAGCCTACTTGCGAGTAGCAAACCATTTTCAAAACAAACATGAAATGTTTTGTTCCAATTTGGGCGATTTGGTCTATACTTGTTTGCAGCGCGCATAACATAGTAATTCTAGGCTAACAATTGGTTTAAGAACACATAAAGTTTTCAAAAACGGATATCATGGTTAGTAGAGGCCGGTCTTCGGACCGGGCGAAAGGGGGTGCTCATAGCTGACCTTCCCCGATCGTACCCAAGCTCCCGAGCCGAGACAACTCCGGTGATGACGGACATGTGGCCTTCGGCACCGAGTCAGGGTTTCCTAAATTCTCCCATAAAAAAATATTTAGGTGGCGACTCTGTATCTGGCAAAGCAGTCCATGTTTGGCACTTCTTTCAAAATCTGTTTTTTCAAAACGATTTGCCGGATTTGGACTCTTTGGTTCAGATTTAGAACCATAACAAATCTCGAGTCCGAACTGTAGCGAGGTCCCCGGCGGGCTTGTTACAGAAGATAGAGGAGGGAAAAAGAAGAAAAAAGAGAGAAATTTTATTTTTGGCCAACTTTTAGAGCTTTGACGGTATGCAAAAAGAGGTGGAACAAGGCATATGAGGGGTGAAATGAAAACTATGCCATAAGGTGAATCCAACAACGTAAAAATGAGACAAAACGGAGTTATGATGAAGGAGATACAAGGGCTTGAACATTTGGGTTTGAATATAAAAATTTTGTCCAAAGAGAGAAAAATTTTATTTTTGGCCAACTTACGGAGCTCTGACAACAAGCAAAAAGAGGTGAAACAAGGCATATGAAGGGTGGAGTGAAAACTAAGCCCTGAAGTGAATTTAACGACATAAAAATGAGATGAAACGGAGTTACGATGAGGGAGATACAAGGGCTATACATGTGGGTTTGATTACGAAAATTTTGCCCAAAGAGAGAATTTTATTTTTGACTAACTTTCGGAGCTCTGACGGCATGCAAAATGAGGTGGAACAAGGCATATAAGGGGTGGAATGAAAATTAGGTCATGAGATGAATCCAACGATGCAAAAATGAGGTGAAACAGAATTACAACGAGGGAGATACAAGTGACTGAACATGTGTGTTTGAATTTAAAAATTTTGCCTAGATTTTGTTAGTTTAATCAAACGGATATGGACGGAGGGTTCATATTGAAACACAGATGAAATTTTATGGTTTAAATTGTAGAAATTGAAACCTTAGGGTTTAAATTCAAAAACACGCGAAATCCTAATTTTATTTTTTTTTTTTTGTAATTTGCCCTAATTTTTTTAACCATCATTTTATAATTCAATAAAATTTTAAATGATAAGAGTTATAATTATTAAACAGACTTAATTGATTTTAATGGGATAAAAACCTAAACAAATTTTAAATTTTATTTATTTATATGTTATTACAATGATGCCTAATTAGTTACAATAGTAATGAAAATCAAATATAACACATAATAAATACAAATAAACTCTTAAAGTTGAAAAAAAACCTAAACAAATATAAGAGAAATAAGACAACACACACACAAGTGAATAAATTCGAACCATTAATAACGATTGATCTCTTAATAAAGTGTAAGGAAAGCAGAAAAAAAAAAAGGAAAAAGGAAAAAGTTAAAAAATAAAGCATATATTTGATTCAGCCAATACATTTTTGTATTTAAATAAAAACTAAAAATAAAAAAAAAAATGAAAAACACAACTAACTAGGCACAAACAGTAGAGTTAGTTAGATCCAAACAATCTAGAGCATTCATTTCTTCTAATTGGTCTTTAGAAAAATCTTTAATAAATATATGTACCAAATATATTTTTGAATTTTTTATACTATAAATAAATATAAATATATTTAATATTTTCGATAAATCAAAAATAATAAATTATAAACATTGCAAAATAGCATTCATCCAATTTCCATTTTCCGTGAAAATAATTTTTACAAATTCGAAAATCACTTTTTTGATGTCTTCTAATAAGTTGGTTATTTTTAGAAAATTCTGTCCAACTCAATTTTTCCCCCCTAAAGAAACAGGAAATCTTTTTTATTTGTCTTTAGAAAAATGAAAATAGAAAATGAAATCACAATAGATAGGCATAAATTGTGGATTTTTTTTTTTTTTTTTTTATCAGCAGAATTTAGTTGTTAGTTATTAAATTAATACTAATAAGAATTAGCCTTCTCACTCTTGCAAAGCACCAAGTGATTGCTCCTAATTCAACCTCCCTTGTGGTGAGTTGAACCCATGACTCCCTCTTTAGACTAAACTCTTAAAAAATGTCACGCCTCGCTTTTTATTACTTGGATTCCATTATCAAACCATTATTATAGATTCAATTTCAGAGATAACATGCGGAAACTCTTTACATTTACAAGAACACATGAATAAAGATTCTCTCATCCGAATACAATATGAATGCAACAGGAGTTATAATTAAATAAATTTCCCGTAGGCTTACGTCTTTTAAATTAAGAGAAAGGGTTTAACCCTTTTACATCAATAGCATTCTACCCACAAATAAAAGGCCCCGGGGATAAAGAAGATCCTTGACCTTGAAACACTTCTCAATGTTCACCTGAAAAAGGATTAGCAACGTGAGATGAACATAAAGTCTAGTAGGGATCTCAACATGATCCTAAACAATAACAGCATACAGATAACTATGATCATGAATGCTTTATATCATATCATATACATAATGTGACGGTTTATACTGAATATATACTTATACAGGTACTTTTCTTTAAAATTATTCAATTTACCCAACAACAGAAACAATTCACTTTTCTTTAAAAGTTCACATTTATAAATAACGCATCACAAGTGGTTTTTTTTTATTTTATTTAAAGTACTTTCACAAAACCCGATTACTTCTCATTATTTATGCCCAATATGAAACATACGTTCACTTCACATTCCCTTGGTCCTAAGTCCATGGTCAAGAAACACTTTCAACAACTCACCCAATACACCTATGTACATACATATATGTCCTAACACGAATACGAAATCAATACATGTACAATGATTACTACATTATCACATAAAACAATCCAGCCTCACCCAACCATAACCATCACCTACTCATGATAGATAAGGATACACCGAGACAAAATGAGCAACGAAACAATGCTCTACCTACCTTAAGCACGGTAAGCCAATGATATACCTTTCCATAACGAAATGCCAATTTACCAGACACAAGCTGGAAGGTAATAGTACCTCTGCCAATTTACTAGACATCGGCTAGAAAGTAATGGTACCTCTGCCAAGTTCTCCAGGCCCTAGTTGGAAGGTACTGGTACCTCTCATTCTAAACGCGGCTAATTCTGCAGGCCCTAACTGGTAGTGGTACCTCTCATTCTTAGCGCGTGAACATTTCTAACCATCTCAACATACTGTAGACGTGCCCAAACATCACGGGGAAATCCCGTTTTGTTCATTGGGCTCACTACAGTTCGGACTCAAATGTCACAATTCTTAATCTGATCTTGCAAAGTGCAATGCGAGATTGATAAATCACCAAAGAGTCCAAATCCGACAAATCGTTTTGAAAAACTAATTTTTAGAAAGAAGTGCCAAACATGGACTGCTTTGCCAGATACAGAGTCATCACCTAAATATTTTATTTTTGAAAAATTTAGGAAATCCTGACTCGTGCCTAAGGCCACGTGTCCGTCATCACCAAAGTTGCCTCGGCTCGGGAACTTGGGTACGAGAGGGGAAGGTCATGCAATGAGCACCCCCGCTCGACCAATCAAAGATCGGCCTTTACTAACATGATATCTTGTTTTTGAAAACACATGTGCTCTTATTCCGGTTATTGTGTGATGCGCACAGTATACAAGTATAGACTGGATCACCTAAGTTGGAACATCTCATGTTTGTTTTTTAAAGCGGTTTGCTACTCGCAAGTAGACTAAAATGCGGATTTTGCCACCCTCAAGTGGACTTAGAAAACATGGTGATTTGCCACTCTCAAGTGGGCTTAAAACTCGCAATCAATGAATTGTTTCAATTCAAGTAATCCAACCTTCACCCACAAGCATTCAGGCAGTTATATCACATAAGCAGTTAGCCTCATGGCAAGCATGCTAACATGGAAGTCACTCACGCACATGCAAGGATGCTAAAGCATAAACACTCACCGAGTACTCCAAGCCAAAACAGAAGATAGTTAGTAATCATGCATGATCCTAGCTATGTCAAGAGTGCCTAATGCAACACATGCAAAATGCAACTAAGATAGGCTATTCTAAAATGTCATGTGAAATGCAACTTGATACATGTATTCAAATAGGAATCGAAATACAATGCAATTAGTATGATGTGCCGAGCCCGGTGCATGCAAGACAGATGAATGAATGCGAACATGTGAGCATAAGAATGCTAATCAAAACATGACCTAGAACTAACCATCAAAAGCATGTAGTAAAAAGGAGAAAGACGTGGGGTTGGAAGACATGTACACACTCACGCACACTTATTACAAAATTTGCCCTCTCGACAGAGGGTCCGAATGAATAATACAGAGCCAACTAGCTAATCTAAGCTAATCTAATTAAACTAGTTATTACACAACAGAATGAATAACAAGCTACAGCTAATTATTACACAACTCTAACTAATTAACAAATTAAACTAAGTTAGGAATTAAAGAAGCATATAAATTATATGATGTAGGCTGCCTTAGCTCTATTTTGGATGACAAAGGACGCATGCATGCTCGCGTCGCCTTGTTTGGAAATCCCTCGCGACGCCCCGACTTGCCTCTGTTTGCAATTGATCTCAGAACACTGCACAAAGCTCCAGAAGGCTGAAACTCCACCAAGGGAACCTTTGGGACGGCTGCCGACCAGCTGTTGGCTTTAGAGACCACCTGCCGACCACTTTTTGTGGTGAAAACCAAAAAAAGTGGTCGGCTTGCCACTTTATCTGGTCAACCGACCAGTTTTTGCTACTGGTTTCTGGTTTTCTGTAACAGAGGGCAAGAAAGGGGCATGGCAAAGTATTTGCAACACATGTATGCGCGACCACCCTCCCTATTATGACATAAGCTCAAGGGAGTGTAGGTCTCGACTTTCAGGCCACCAATCACGCATCTCGATGCATGATGGCCAATGGAATGAATGCACATATAAACACCTAAAGCCTAGAACTCCATCATGTAGAGTCAAGAGTGTCGGCGACTGGGAATCGAGGTACGTTTCATCACTTCAAGTATGAAACGTGCCTCGTTTCCCGTGTTTGGACTAACGCCTATTCCAAACACGATGCAACAAACATGGCATGCTCAATGCGACTCAATCATGCAACTATGCGATACAGCCTAAGCATGCAAATATGCAAGGGACATGATGGCATACACAATGCCAATATGGAATGCAACATGAACAACCTAACAAGGCTAATGGCATGCACAATGCACAATGCTAATGCACGCATACTCAATGCAAGACAACATAAGAACAATATGACAAAATGCGACTAGCATACCCAATGCGAATGTCAAATAGCATACTCAATGCAACGAACAACATGGCATGCGCAATGCTAAGTGGACTTAAACCGAAATGGACAGACCTCAGTCATGTCCAAATCAGTGGCCAATGGTGATGAAATCAAGGCAATAAAATACATACAAGCGTGCACAATGTAAGGGCCCAAGCCTAAGGCACAAAACACAACTTTTCAAAAGCATTGAAAGGATGCAACATGGAGGACAATGGCATGTGTACCAACACTGAAATGACATACAAAATGACTTCGAATCATGCAAACAACTCACGCAACGCATGTTGAAAGGCTCAAGTATCGAAAGCTAGTGAAGCATATTACACTAGAGACATGCAAGACGATGCTCAAATGACCAAACCAATCCCAAACAGACCCTATGCAAGCCAAAATAGTAGCAAAATGAGTTGGGATGATGGCTTTGAAAGGCACAAAAATGGGGCTCATGCAATGGCTCACAAATAGGGCATAAAAGCATAACTCTAAAGAGCACTTAAAGAGTGAAAAATATGGAAGTATAGCAGCCCTACATGCTCTGAAATAACATTCCCAATGATGCCAAAACATGCAAATATCTCAAGTTAAGCATGCAAGAGACCTCAAAACTCAAAACTAGTCAAGGCTATTACACTATAAGCATGCATGGCAAGCATCATTCGGCCAAGGAGCCTCAAAACAGAGTTAAGGCAGCCCAAAATATGAACAAAACCATGTTGGAGCATAGCCAAAATATGCTAGAATAAAGAGCCAAAACATCATGCGAACCAAGCTAGTAAACAAGATTTACACTACAAGCATATGGAGCATGTGAGAGGCTGCTAAACCAGCCAAAAATATAGCCATGATATGTCAAATGATGACCAAAAACCCACTGAAATGGAGCTAAAACATGCTAGATTGACATGCTACCTTGATGAGCCATAAATGGGAACACACTACACATATGAGAAGCATGCCAAGGGTGACCAAACCAACCATGGACAGAGTCTATGCAGGCCCTAAAAGTCACCAAAAAGTGCCTGAACTAAGCCTTGAAAGTATGAAAATGTATGCTCCTTTGATAGGCCAAAATTACAAGTAAACAAGACAATAAGAGAGGGGATCACCCTTCTCTGATTTAGGACCTCAAAACCACATGCTAACCACTGGCACAGCTGGCATCCATTCAGTCTGACAAAACAGGGGAAAAGCTGCCGACCAGAAAAGGTGGTTGGCCTGTTACTTGAAGTGGTCGGCCGACTACCCAAAGTGGTTTCCCAGGCAAAAAGGTGGTCGGCCAGGGGAATTGGTGGTCTCCACACTGAAAGCAAGCCAATGGTGGGGTGGGAAACCAGAAAATGTGGCCCCAAGACCAAGAAAACCAGTTTCCTAACCAAAAAACTAGCTGGCAGGAAGAAAAGTGGTCTCCATGGAAAAAGATGGTCTCCCACCCTTGTGTCACTTCCCAAACAAGGAAACTAAGGTTTGTACCCAAGACAAACCAAAACGGATGCAAGACGAGGGTTCGGGAGGCAAAACGCACGGTCAGAAGCCCCGAAAACTAGCTGTCGAGCATCAAAAGTGGTGTACAACTGCAAAAGTGGTCTCTCGGACCATAGTGTCCCTCTAGATAGAGAAAACGAGTTATGTTCCAAAAAAAACCGTGCCAAACGGAGACTGTTAAGCGGTCCCGAGCCGAGGCGCACGACCGACGGCTCCGAAAACCAGAAACTAGTCTCCAAATGGGAACAGTAGTCTACGACCACGAAAAGTAGCCTGCGACCACTGAGAGATGGTCTACAAGACCTCTCCCTCCCTCCGGGAAGAGAAAACAAGACTTGGTCCGCGGATCGAGTCAAAGTACAAAGGGTCTTGAGGTTCGGAGGCGAGGCTCTCAACCAAGAACTCTGAAACCTCGAAACAAGCACAACAGACGCAACCACTGAGCGCTCAGTCAGTGACGTCTGAGTCTTAAGGTCGGTTAAAAATGGGGTGTCTACATATACTAGAATGCATAATGACACAAGTGTACTACACACAAGATATTAATCAATATCACACTGTCATCCTCCACCGATGACCAAGGACAAAACCTCTAAGCATAGGTATTAAATACATGTAAGACAAGAATCCAATTCTTACGAGACCTTAAGTCCAATAACAATAATAATATGTAAAGGTTTCAAAATCTGACCTCAAGTTCATTATTAATTTATGAAGGGCTATGATTTCATTTTCTTTTCAAAACTAGTTTTCCTTATTTTCCAATCCACACTACTCCAATCATTTTCTAAAAATTCATTCTCTTCATTTAATTAAAAACCACATCCTTGATGCCAAAGCCACAACTCAACCTCACTCAACATGATTAATCCAAACAATTCAAATACCATGGTTACCTCTCATTTTTAGATATTAACATAATTATATAATCCATATTAACAAAATATAAAAGGTTATTTAATTTCCTCCCTTTTAAATTCATTAAGTCAACAATATTAAATTAGGCCTTTCTCTCTCTCAACATAAACATGTTAAACTACTCACCAATTAACCCAAACAATAACCAGCTAAACAACTTCAATCACAAGTATCAAACCCTAGATCCCTTTTTATGTCTTTCAAGGAAGTCCATTATGAATCATTATGAATATGATTTTTAATCAATAAAATCTACCACATGTCTATCTATATACGAGGTATTAAAAAGGAGCAAAGAAATCCCCACCTCTTGAAATGAAGAGGAGACAACCCAAAAATCACCGGTGACGAAACCATGAACTACTTGGATAAAAAGGAAGCCCTTGACGAGATCTACAACCTGTCTCAAAGAACCAAGGTAAAAAGATGGTTCTAGGTGAGTAGATCTAAAGATCTAAGTGTAAAAGTTGAGTTTAGAAAGAGAGAAGGGAGACTCACAGTGTAGAGATGGAAAAAAGAAAGAGAGAGGAAAGAAAATAATGAGAAAAGTGTGTTTGGAGCCTATTTATAGTAGCAGAATAATAGCTCCAAAGTAAATAAAAATAATAATTCAAAACCTCCAAAAAGTAGAGCCCAAACCGCACCCAAAAATCTTAAATTTACTGACAGGGGTCGACCCTTAGGACAGTGGTATCGACTCTTACGAAGAAATGCTGAGGCACCAATGTGTGTAGCAGACAAGGGTCGACCCTTTATTTCAGTAGCAACACCCAAAACACAGCAGTAGACAAGAGTCAACCCTTGGAGTTAGTGGTATCAATCTTTTAAACCAGTAGAGACACTAAGAGCAAGGCAGAAAGGTGGTGTTGACCCCCAAGAAGACTAGTGTCGACACTAGAACAAAATTTTCAAGTTCCTAAAGAACTTTTCAACGCAGGCAAGCGTGAATGAACAATCCCAACAAGTCCAAATTGAATTATGTTCCTCCAAAACCAAGATACAACAACTCCAATGACTCCCAAAATGAAAATAAAGGAATTAAATACACTCTCCAATAGTTTAAAGGACATAAGTGCTACAAAAAAGTCATGGTGGCCCAACTAAGTTAGACCTAGTTGGTTAAATCCAAATAATCCATAACATGCACTTTTTGTAGTTGTTCTTTAGAAAAATCATTAATTTGTATGTTTAGATGAATTGATGAAGTTTTCTTATGATGGTTTGGAGTATAATCTTTCATATTCATTTTCATTCTTGATTATAGATATTAGAATGGCTTTGTTTCAAAAATATAATTCGGCCTCACATGTAGAAACAACACTTCTTTTTTTCTTTTTTTCTTTCTTTCTTTCTTTCTTTTTTTTTTTTTTTTTTTTTTTGTATTCTGTTTGTGATATATTTTCTTTTCTAATTTTTTCTTTATTACACTGTAGTATTATTGTAATCTGTTTATCCAACATCATTCTTTTTTTTCTTGAAAGACGTTCCCTTTTTTTAGTAGCAGAACAAAGATTCAGAATTTCTATCTCGATTTTTTGATTTCAGAATTGAATGTAGCCATTTTTCTTCGATTGTTTGTAAAATTTATAAGTCAAACATTTTTCTATGATCTGTTTATAAAATCTATAAGTCAAAAATTTTATTGCATAAATAACACATACATATTTTTTTCAAACAAAAGTTGAACCACCATGAAAAATATATAATTGTTCAACCAAACACAAGATTGGAGACTTGGACACACCTTGGTACTCCATAACTTAGACTTTTTATTAATTTTCTTGTTAGTGCTTTAGCACCCCATTCATAAAAATCCAATACATACGTGTGATGTTATTCACGCCTTTTGATTTAAGGAATAATGCTTGAGTGACATTGTCCTAACCTTTTAATTTTGCTAGGTTGTCTGTAGGTTTTTTCCGGTGGTTAAAATAAATCGTATGAAATACGACCTTGATATTAGTTTCCTCGCCAAAGGCACTCACTTTCTGTCAAGGAGGACCAAATAAAAGCAGTTGCTTTAGTTATAATAAAAAAAAAAAAAAAAAGAAAAAAAAAAGAAAAAGAAAAAAGAAGAAGAAGAAGTTGGTTTTATGAAAGAAATCAATTTCCAGTGACCTTTTCCAAATTGACGGAGCTATAAATATCAACTAGTAAGGAAGGGTGTTTTGGGGAAAAAAATTGTAAAAAATATTTTATGGTCTTTGTATATTTTAATATGTAGTAGATAGATATATGATCAAAAAAGCAAAAAGGATGAAAGTGTAAATTTGAGGAATTGAAATTAGAAGGTTAAATTACACTGTCTTTTTTATATTTGTGTATTTTTTATTTTGGTTTTAATTTTTTTTTTTCATTTTACCTCTTTACAATTTAATTTTTTTCCCTCAGTTTACTCTAAAAACAAACTTTATATTTGAAACTAGACTAAAAATGATACATTAATCACCATGTGACATAAAAATAATATATATATTTTTTATGTTGTGTGGTAGTTAACGTGACATTTTCTTTCTAGTTTTGAACAAAAGTAAATTTTATAAGTTTACTAGGGAAAAAAATTGAAATATAAAGGGCTAAAATAGGGGGGGAAAATTGAAGGATAAAATTCAAGGATCAAAGTGAAAAAATAGCTGAACATAATGGGGGCAAAATATAATTTATTTTATTTAGAAATAAAAATCATAATTGAAAGAATTTCTAACTTAAAAATAATTTTTGGCAATTAAGCACCCATTAAGAATTAACAGGACTAGTCTATTAGCCAAAACTCAACTCTTCACTAAAAGTCTAAAAGGTTGTGGAAGTCGAGTAAAAACAAACTTAAAACAGCAAATCGAGTACATCCAAACCCATTCGAGATGGGCCAAATGAGGCCAAAGCCTACTGGACTCAGAGTCATTGCTGAATAGACACAAAAAACAAAATGAGGAACACGACGAGTTAGGGGTACCTGGGTTGCAAGTATGAGTTGAGTACATCGGATAAGTCGGCCAGACGACGTTAGGCGGATTCGGGTTGTCCCTTTCCAAAGAGTACAATAGGGAGATGGGCCTTGACAAAGTGATGATGAGAGCCTAAGCTACAGGGGAAAAGATCCAGAAGAATGACTCTATAAAAGAATGAGGAAGTGAGAGAAAAAGGTATGTTCTAAGCAATTGGCACCTTAAGAAATAAAAGACTATTATTTGAAGATAAACTAACTTGCTCGTCAGAGTGCTAATTCCGACACCACCGACCAGAGCTCTTCTTCTGTCCCAGGTGACAATTGGAAGATCTTTTAAGGGCTTGTTTGGATTGAAGGAGTATTCTAAAACCACTTCCCCACAATTGGCAATGTTTGTGGGAATACTCAAACTTGTCCATGGCAAACCTAAATCAAGATCCTTTAGTCGCTGGAGTTGACAATGCTACAGCGGGAGCAACTTTTGGTCTAGAAGAAACCCTCACAATGAGGTCTCTAAATTTTGACTCGGTAATCCTATTTCAGCCTTCAACATTTGTAGAGGATGCCATGCAAACATTGATGAATCAAATGCAATGTAACGAATAACGTTTGAGGATATGGCAGCAGAGAATGAGCAATTGCGTCAGAAGTTGGTGAAGTCCCAACAACTACCACCTCACCATGAATGAGATCGGTCGCCAGGTGGGCAGAAGAGGCGACAAAGTCTACCTCGAAGGCATGATGTCAACACTTCAAATTTTTCTCGGTCAAAGCCTAGGAAACGAACCCGAGCTAATGATTTCAGTTCGACTGATGGAGAAGATTCTTCACAGGCTCGACACAGGCAAAAGAAGGAAGACTCAGATTCAGAAGATAAGCACAACCTATTTGGTCATCGAATTGTAAAGGCTATCTTTCCTAAAAAGTTTAAGGCACCGGCATTTACTCTATATGATGGAAAGTTGGACCCCACTGATCACGTTCGTTATTACAAGCAAGTAATGGCACTACATACACATGACGAAGTGCTCATGTACCAAATATTCCCCAGTAGTTTGGGACCACTCGTCGTTATGTGGTATTGCAAGCTTGAACCGGCTTCAATTAAGAGTTTCTTTCAACTCCAAAAATCCTCCTAGGCTAGATTCATCACCAATGAGACTCAGCCGAAACAAGAAGACTCTTTATGGGTGATAAAAATCATACCGAATGAGACTCTGCACATGTACTCGGTGTGCTATTGGAAGTGCTTTAATTTGGTGGATGACGATTGCAATGACTTAATGGCAATCACTGCCTTCAAGATAGGATTGCAAATCGATAGTCTACTTAGAAGTTCATTGGCTCCAAGGCCCCCCTAAGACAGTCTGGGCCCTAATGAAGAGGGTCAAAGAATACTGCAAAATGGAAGATAATGCAGTCCGAGTCAAAATCGGACTGCAAGCCTCAAAATCGGCAGCACTTGTCTTGGTACAACCACTGATTATTGCACTACCAACTAGAACCCAACCAATTAGGAGCCTCGAGCTAAGAGGTTGATTAAAAAGCAAAAACTGCCAAAATTCACGCTGATAGAGCGAACAATATCAGGTGGATAAAAGGCGCTCTAGGAGGTTAGATAAAAAATACACAGAACTATCTAAGCCGATCAGTAAGATTCTACCAAAGATCTAAAATCTGGCTTTCTTCAAATGACCGACAAAGATGTCTGAGCCCCTTGACATAAGATGAAAAGACCAGAGATACTAGTATCACAAGGACCATGTGCACATGATTGACAAATGCTATGCTTTGAAGGATCATTTGTGTCACGACCCCAAACCCGGCCCTATGGGTTTAGCACCGTAACCGGCCAGTAATCCGAGATTACCAAAGGCCTGCAGAACAGTAGTACAGTAAAACAGAGTACAGGGCCTGGCGGAAACCAATACAGTAAATGAATAGTGTCCATTGAGCTGTGTCAGTCTGTATGCCAAAAAGATTTTTCATGCATTCACATATACAAACAGTACAGTCTATACAGAATTTACAGTCACACAGTACAGGGACCTAATCCCTTGACAACAGTACAGTAAACATTCAGTCTATACAAAACAGTGAAACAGTACAAAAGGGGGAATTGTAAAACACCCCTAAGCCCTAACACGTTAGGGTCGGAGCCTCGCAATGAGGCACAAAGGCTGGCTTGACAAAACTGGAGTAACCCTGACGCCTCTAGCTTCAATCCGGTGCCTGTACACCTACATATATATATATAAACAGTGAGCTAAAGCCCAGTGAATAACATAATGCGTAAAGAGGTTAAGAATGAATGTCCTTACAGTATGAAAACAATTCATTTCAATCAGTCTTTCAGTTGTTCAGTACAGTAAACAGTCATATGTGGTACATCCGTTAGCAGAACAGTAAACAGTAGGTCTAGAAGACCGAACAGTAATGATGGCCATCAGTCAGTAAACAGTAGTGGTTCCAACGAGGGAACTGACAGAGAATTCTGTCACAGTAACAGTAAGCAGTAGGTGCCAAGGATGCCACAATACAGTTCAGAATATAGGACACACATTCATTCCGTTAGCAGTAATCAGTTCAGAAACAGTACAGTTCAGTTGTTCAGAAAATAATCATTTGTGAACATATCTTTACACAATCATTACTCACAGAGTTTGGGCTACAGTATGCTAGAGCGTGCCTCTCCAGTCGCTAACCCTACACAATTAACAGATTGAACACACTAAGCTACACAGCTGGGAAAGATAATAACTTAACCCCTAATGCCTCGGTGTGTTCTACATCTATATCCTCAACAAGATGTCTACAACTAGGCCTAAGAATGCCTAGAATGAGATAAGGATGCAAAGATGCACATTTAAAAGCATTTTCAGAAAAACAGAGTTCCGCTCGAGCGCAGGTTTCCCCGCTCGAGTGGTAATGCAACAAAGGTACACGCTCGAGCGTAAACTTTCCCGCTCGAGCGTACTGTAAAAGTACTGGATGGGTGAAATCTCCGCTCGACGCCCGCTCGAGCGTGAGACATGACTCCGCTCGAGTGCCCAATCCTCCGCTCGAGCGGACTGCAAAATAGTGCAGAGAGATGCTGGATGCTCGGATTCCACGCTCGAGCGCCACTTTCCCCGCTCGAGCGTAAGTGCAAAATCTGGGAATTCCAGATTGCACCTCCAAGCTCCAACTCACACTCAAATGCATCAAAACCAATCCTCTTGGGCCCATTTTCTGGAAAACATTTATAAACACATAGTATAACATGGTTCAAAGCTCAATTTTGAGAAATCAAAGCCCAAGGGTGTTTAATTCAAGCTCAATTTCAAATCATTTTCAAGAACAATCTTCAAACATGACATGCATGATCTTTAAATAACTTTCAAGCTTCAAAACATACTCTAGTGAGCCAATTGATTCACAAACAAGATGAAAACATGGACCATTACAAAATTATGGACATGCATGTGACAATTTGCCA
Source organism: Camellia sinensis (assembly GCF_055761805.1). Lineage (NCBI taxonomy): Eukaryota > Viridiplantae > Streptophyta > Magnoliopsida > Ericales > Theaceae > Camellia > Camellia sinensis. Next base: position 123,711,732 of record NC_138970.1, read on the forward strand.
TGAATTCAACTCAAATCCAACAATTCAAACATGCATGCATGAATTATGTTCTATTTCAACATGTATGAACTAAAACAAGACTTAGCTCCTTAATTTGACATGAATCATGCAAGAACAAGCTCAATTCATAAGCAAGAGGGTAATTACTCTACCTTAGGTCTTGAATTAGAAGACTAGGAGCTCAATTTAGCAATCTACATTTCAATTCTCTTCAAATTCTAAGCAATATGGAGATGAACTCAACTCCTCAAGTCTCTCTCTCTCTATGGTCGGCTAAGGGTCTCACAAATAGGCTAAAGAAATGTTTGATTCAATGTATAAGGCTCAAGTGTGTGTGTGAGATAGTGGTCCACTAGGGGTAGTTCGGTAAATAAGGCCAACTCTGCAATTGATCAATATTTAATCTAATTTAATCATACCTAATCAGTTTTCAGATAATTATACCATAAAATCATATTAAATATGACGATCATAATACACTAACCCATTTTCGGTTCGACCGCCGATAAGGCCTTCAATTAATCGTTTAAACATAAAACACGAACAGATCAAACAAACAGTCAACAGATAAAATGCAATTCAAACAGATGTATTCACTCAATTCAGTTTCAATTTCGGTCAGTCAGTTCAGTACTTTAATCAGTTCAATTCTCAGTCAGTTATCAGTCATTATCAGTTCCGTTTAACAGTAATCGGTGATTATCGGTAATCAATCAGTCATTAATCAGTAAACAGTATGAGGGTTGTTACAATTTGGAAGACTTGGTCCAGGATAGCCGACTAATTGAATATCTCCCAAAAGGAGTTGACCCACCGAATACACTCATCATATGCCCTGATTCATCTCTACTCAGCATAATTCACATGATATACAGCTTACCCCCACCAAACAAGCTGAATACAATTCAATTGCAACATTGCTCCCAACGCAGCTCCAAGTTTAATATATCAGCCAAATGGCAGTGACTGTTGAATGAAATTAGCTTCTTTGACGCCGACCTCAAAAAGGTCACCGTGCCTCATGATAACACTCTTGTCATCGAGTTACGAGTAAATAAGTTCGTCGTTGGGTGTATTCTGGTTGACCAAGGAAGTACCTCCGAAATAATGTATTACAAAACGTTCCTCAAGCTCAACCTTAAGGATTCGGATGTTATACCGGCAGATTACCACTTTTTGGCTTTAACGCCAATTCGAAATATCCCCTAGGTAAGGTCGTCTTACCAGGGCGTGTAGGCACTAAGACGCTAGAGGTTGAATTCCTAGTTGTCTGGCTTTCATCACCCTACAATATGATCAAGGGTTGAACATGACTCCACGCAATACAGGCCGTACCGAGTGCTTACCATCAACTCTTTCGCTATTCAACTTAGTATTACATCGAGCAAGTCTATGGTTCACGACAAGATGATGCAATTTGAGTCAAAGCTGAACTGCAAGCCTCAGAATTGGCAGCACCCATCCTAGTACAACCACTGACTATTGCACTACCAAATAGAACCCCACCAAAGAGGAGCCCAGAGCCAATAGGCCGATCAAGAAGGGAAAATTGCCAAGATTCACGCCAACAGAGCGAAGAATATCAGGTGGATAACAAGCGCTCTAGGAGGTTAGATAAAAAATACACAAAACTATCTGAGCTGATCAGTAAGATTCTGCAAAAGATCCAACATCTGGCTTTCTTCAAATGGCCGACTAAGATGTCTTGGCCCCCTGACATAAGAGGAAGAGACTAGAGATGCGAGTATCACAAGGACCATATGCACATGATTGACAAATGTTATGCTTTGAAGGATGATTTGGAGGACTTGGTCCAGGATAGCCGACTAACTGAATACCTCCCAAAAAGGGTTGACCCACTAAATACACTCATTGTACACCCTAATTCACCTCTACTCGACGTAATTCACATGATATACAGCTTACCCTCACCAAATAAGGCTAAATACAATTCAATTACGACATTCCTCTCAACCCAGCTCCGAGTCTAATTGTAGCTTGACTTTTTTACGCCCCCTTTCGGAAACTCGAAATAAGCCTTACAGTTCGAACTTCCGCGGTTCTCAATCTAATCTTACAAGTGCAATGTGAAATTGATAAACACAAAAGAGTCCAAATCCGGCAAATCTTTTGAAAAATTGATTTTGAATCAAATTGCCAAAAATGGACTGCTTTGCCAGATACAGAGTCGCTACCTAAATATTTTTAGAAAATCTAGGAAACCCATGACTCATGCGAAAGGCCATGTGTCCGTCATCACCAAAGTTGTCTTGGCTTGAGAACTTAGGTACAAGAGGGGTAGGTTATGAATTGAGCACCCCCGCTCGCCCGATCAAAGATCGGCCTCTACTAATCATGATATGATTTTTATCAACATTATATGCTCTTGTTCCGATTTTATTAGGCTAGCATTTATTATGTGATGCGCAACACAAGGTATAGATTAGTTTGCCCAAATTAGAACAATTCAATTTCATGTTTGTTTTTTTTAAAAAGGGATTGAATTTGCCACTTGACAAAGTGGGCTCAAAGCTCGTGAATTTGCCACTTAACAAAGTAGGCTTAAAATGTACATTGATTGAATCGTTCCAATTCAAGTAGCAAGCCTTCATCCACAGCCACTTAAACATTTTAACAAGTAAGCATTTAGCCTCGTGGCACGCATGCTAATCATGGCAGTCACTCACACTCGTGCAAGTATGCTGAAGCATTAAAACTCACCTAGTACTCCAAGCCGAAAAAAGAAACTAGTTAGAAAAATGCATGTTCCTAACTACACCAAATGTCTAATGTAACACATGCAACTAAAAAAAATAGGCTCGGCTAATAAGCATGACATATGAATCGATTTGATAACATGCGTTCTAAGCACGTAATCAAAGAAGTATTGAAATAACAATGCAGTTAGAATGATGCGCCGAGCCTCGGTGCATGCAATACAAATGAATGGATGCAAACATGCGATATGCTAATTGAAACGTGATGCTCCTAATCTAACCATCGTAAGCGGATAAATAAAAGGGAGAAAGACGTGGGGTTGGAAGACATGCGCGCTATTACAACATTAATGCCCCCGCGCAGGAGGGTCCGAATGAATAAACTAGCTAAGCTAAACTACTTAACTAATTATTACAAAACTTGAATGAATTAAATTAACTAACTATTCTAAGCTAATCAATTAAGTACAACAATTAAATAATTTAACTAGGCTAAGCTAATTAAATATTTACAACACAAACAAATTTAATTATTCAATCTAAACTAATTAAATAAGTACAAAACAAACTAATTAGTTACAACTAATTAAGTACAACAAATAAATGGCTAAATGCTAATTAAACTAATTAACTATTCCAGGGAAGCAAGGGAGGCCCATGCATGCTCGGTTTTCCACCCAAAGAACATCCACTATCTGCCCTCGGAAGCCTCTGTTGCATAACCCTTGCACTGATTTTCCACTTCCAGGTCAAAGCTACTCTGCTTCACAAACATTCTGCTCAAAATTCATTGGTGGCCGATAGGCCAGAAGTGGTGGCTAGTCGGCCACCATCGGGGGGTTGCCGTCTAACACTAGTGGCCTGCTGGCCAGAAACAGTGGCCGACCAGCCATTGATGATGCACTATTCCTTGCTGCAACAGAGGGCAAATAGGGCAAAAAGAGGGTATTCTCACAGATTGTTTATACTGTATACCCCTCCTTATCTTTAAAACATATCATAGGAGTGATACACTTGGTCCTCAAACCATCAATCAAGCAATTTCATTGCATGAGGGCTAAGCAACCAAGGTGTACAAGTTTAATAAATGCACAAACAAGACCAAAAACCATCACCCTATCATGCATGATCAAAGGCAATGGAGACCTTAGAAAAATTGGCACATTTCATCACTTTGAGTATGAAATGCCCCAATTTTCCTTGTGTTCAATTAACGTCCGATTGAACACACCAAAACACAATCAAATCTTTGCACAATTTTAGTTTCCATTTTTGTTTACTCATTTTAATTTACCATTCCATTCTTTAACCAATTAAGTCCATTGGTGAGTAAGTCCTCTAAAAGAGAAAGAAGTGTCAAACAAGGGGTAGTTTAAGGCAAGAGAGAAGTGTCATGCTGTTGATAATGAACCCTCAAAAGAGGATTAAACCATTAGGCGTGGACCTTAATCTCGGGCTTAACCTATCCTAAGGTTGAAACAACTCTCAAAGCGAACAAATAAAGTCAAGAAATGAGGGAGGTTGCAGAGATTAATGAGTGCTGAAATTAAGTGAGAAAAACACTAAAACATGCAATCAACTCAAACAAATGGTGTCTAAAGGCCTAAAACACCAAGCTTGTGAGGACACTTACACTAAAAGCATGCAAAACAAGACTCAAATGCAACAACCAGCTAAAACCAGAGGTAAAACAGTCCAAAATATAGCCTAAAATATGCTGGAATTAAACCACAAATGGCTAGAAAAATAAGCTAACACATAGAGCTAACTAGGCTAGCAAACAAGACACAAGGAGGGGAGACTAACCCCTCCAAATTTGGACTTCAAAACATGATTTTTACCACTAAAAATGCTCTGAAATTCAGTGTTTAAAAGCCCAAAAAAAGATAGTTTGAAAGTGGGAAACAAAGGTGGAAATGCCTTATAAACAAGGAACAAATAGGAGTGGACCACCCCCTAACCTTAAATGGCCTAAAACCACCAATTTCAACTCACCAAAACAGAGTTTTTTATGGCCCAAAACAGCCCAAAATCAGTGGGAAAAGGATAGAAAAACAAGTATGCAGAACAAGTTAAAAAGGCAAGTATTATACCTCTTGAAGCAAATATCAACTTTAGGCAACAATTCAAGCCAAAACCATCTTCTAGAGCTCCAAGAAGGCTTCAAGAAACCTCAGCTCGAAGATGATCAACTTTTATTAAGGAGGTGTCGGCAAAAGTGTAGTGTATGTAGGCTAATGTGTACAAATGTAGAGAAAGAGAGAGATAATTTTTGCTCCAAAAATTCTAACCTTCAAAAATGGGGGAGGAGATCCCCTATATATAGAAAAACATGCATTTGGTTGAGATATATCCCTTTGTACACGTGTAAGGAGATGCAGCCAATTATGCCAACGGCTGGCACAACTGTCAACAAAATATCTGAAAAAAGACACTGATGGCCGGCAGGCCACCAGTGATGGCCGACAAGGCATAAGGGTGGCCGACTGGGCACAATTGGTAGCTAGCTGGGCACAATTGGGTGCCGGCAGCCCACCAGAGGAGGCCTGCAAGTCCTAGGGTCTTGAGGTTTGAAGCACTAAGGTTTTGGTCCAAAACAAGGCACAAAATGGATAGAGTTTAAAGGCTCAAAGGCAGGGCATTCCACCGAGGTCTTCGGGCACTAAAACAAGCACATGCAATCATAATCATCGAGTGCACAAGCGATGAAGTCCAAGTCTTGAAGACGGTCAAAAATGGGATATCTACAGTTATCTTTCTTTGATAGAACTCGAAAGTCATGAAATGACGTAAGTGAATGTCAAAGCTCGAAGATGACCCATTTTGACAAGGCCGAAGACTTGGACAAACAAACAAGACAAAGAATGGTTGCGCCCACAAGCTGCCTACGTATCCCTTTGCAAGGAATCTAACTAGCGTAGTTCTGGGGTGATGCAAATAATATGCATGCAAAGCAGTTTGAAGGTTGGACTTACACGCCTTGCGAAACCGACCGTGTTAAAGACTTATGACTATGCAAGATGATGCATTTTGCAATAACAAATGCGATAAGTAAGAATGAATACTATAAGGAAGACAACAACATATGAATGAGCAGTTTCAAGCTTAAAACCAACACAAGTTTTGATACAAGAGATTAAACACACTCTAACCTTGCCAAAACAAGAGACGAGGAAAGAAAACACCGCTCAAGGTTGCGTTTCACGCATCCAGAGAAACGGAGAACAAAACCGTTTGGGGTCGTGTTTCACACGTCTCGAGAAACTGAAAATCGCCCAGGGCCGCGTTTCACGCATCCTGAGAAACAAGGAAGACCACTTGGGTTCGCGTTTCACGCGTCCTAAGGCACAACACAAAAAGCGCTCGAGCTCAGGCTTCGCATGTCCCGAGATGAAACCCGTCTAGGGTCGCGTTTCACACGTCCTGAGAAACAACCACTCGGGCGCGTACTTCGTATGTCCCGAGGTAAAACCCGCCCAGGGCCACGTTTCACCCACATTTTACGTGTCCTGAGAAACAACCACTTGGGTATATGCTTCGTACGTCTCGAGGTAAAACAATAGAGTGGTGTGCGATAGATGCTCGAAAGCGAACAAGTGTGATAGATGCACAAAGGTGAACAAGTGCGATAGATGCACTCATGATGCTAGCTATAAAGCTATGCAGGTTCTCCTATTGAGACACAAATGACTTATCCATAACTCCTCTGAATGAACCGTACATACAATATCGTGCATTTCTTCAAATGAACCGATGTACAATATTGTGCATTTCTTTGAATAAACCGTACATACAATATCGTTTCTCTGTATAAGAAAGAAACTTAACGAGTGCGATACAGTAAGAATGCATGTTCTATGGAAGACAAACAACCGAGATACAATGTTAAATGAGAGCATGACAAAAGCATATCCTATCCGTAAAACAAAAGCGAAAGCATATTCTATGCGTGATTCATAATGGATGCAAGACGCGCATGCAGCATATATGTGAAATGCATATTCCACGCAAAATGTATGTTCTATACAAGAAACAAAAGCGTAATTTGACAAAAGCAAATTCAATGGCAACTTCTGATTTGCCTCTCGGAAGAATTACAATATGTTTAAAGGATACACCTCGTTCATGTTGACAAGTGACGAACTTTGTGCCCCGAAAACACAGTTTTGAGCATCCGCAGAGATAATCTGAACCCAACAGTGAACCATCCCTACATTTCTTGGAAACCAAGGACACAAATCAGCATCAGGACTCCAAGGGAGACCGCCAGCCACTGGCTGGCCATAGGAGGAGGCCGCCGGCCACCGGCTGACCACTGAAAAGTGGCCTACCTGCCACCCGTGACAGATTGAGGACCTTTTGGTCTTTTCAGCTCGGGTCTTTAAATATAGGACACAAGGGCTCATTTCCTGACTACCTCATGTCCGAAATTCCTCCCCCTCTCTCTCTAGACACTTTTTCTCTCTAGATTTTTACTTTCTACGTGTTTCCCAATGCCCTACACGAAGTTCATTCGCTAAACCCTCTTTATTTCCTTCATTTTTAACCGATTAAAATTTTATTTTAGAACTTTTTCTTGGAATTTCACCACTTGAGGCTTGTTTCCCTCGAGTTTCTCTTGGGTTTTGTGCCTTTTCTTGGGCTTTGACTTTTCCTTCCACTTTCTCTCTCCCAGGGTTGACTTTTTCTAAGTTTTCCCTTTTCTCTCCGTTTTTCTTCATTTTTCGACCACTTTCCCATATTCTTTCCAGCTGGCAGATGAACTACCTCATGACGGAGCTCCCCTAGAGGTCCCACCTGCATTTCCACTTGTTCTTGAGGTAGAGTTTATTCCAAAGCCCGAGCCAGAGCCACTACCATTTGGGATTTGATCCTTTGATCGGCTACATATCATCCTTGGACACACGTACTGCCGCTCGGGGGCATCAGACATTTTTATGCATTCGCGCGGTGCACACCTAAGGACCTCCTACTTAGGGAGCCGGACTCTTACATTTCTCACAGGGCCACTGAGGTATACACCAAACCCTCGTGTTTTTCTGCATTTTGGCACTATATTTCTTGATTTCTCTGTATTTCTTGCACCGTATTGCGTACTTTCACTGTATTTCTTGCACTTGCACTATATTTCCCACACTGTCTTCTATCTGACTACCTTTTTATCACCTGTTTATCCTTGTCTTGATCACAGGAGGACTCTCGCTCTATCGGAGGCTGTAGAGCAACGACCGCTAGGGACTGGTATCTTGAGCTTCCCGCTAGGGTCTATGATATCATAGACGAGGCCGATTTTGGTTTGTTCTGCTTCAGTCTTTTCCACCACATAGCGAGTCGGCCCTTACTCAGAGCATTGGTAGAGAGGTGGTGGGATACCACCAACTCCTTGCATTTCTCTGCTGCTGGGGAGATGACGATGACTCCCTATGACTTCTCCATGCTCACTGGCGGAGGAGTAAGGGGTTATCCGATCCCTTATGATATGGACATGGGCGAGTGGAAGGCTGCCTGGATCTACCTGTCAGGGACACGTCCGTCACTATACTGATCAGCCATGGTGCAATACAGTTGGTTTGTGAAGCAGTTTCGCGGGAGCGAGTTGCAGACACCAGAGGAGACTGATCAGTACGCCCGAGGCTTCTTGATGTTCCTCTTCGGTACCACTTTGTTTGCAAACAGGTGGAACACTGTAAGATTATATCTTCTGAGCGCCTTGGTGACACTACCCTAGGTGCGATTCTATGATTGGGGCAGCGCTGGCCTCGCCACATTGTATGAGCTCCATGTCCCGCAGGAGGGGAGATAGGGTCGGAGGCTATTGGCGAGCCTAGGAGGTATGCCGTGCAACTTTCACTTTTGCTTCATAGTTTTCTGCTTTCTATTTATGTACTTTCTGCTTTGCACTTTCTGTACACTGCATCTGTATTCTTTACACCTATACATTGTGCTTTCTACATCGTATATTCTACGTTCTCTGTATCTATACATTGTGTACTCATTGTTGACTTTTTCTTACAGCTCTAGGTATATGCATATTTCCCAACTCTTACTCTAGAGCCGGAGGTGGAGATGCCCCTCGTTGTTCTGTACTCTCACCGGTATGATGGCAGATGCCTACGGAGGACCCGGGAGACCTTCGCATTCTTTCGCTAGCACTTCGACAAGGTGACCGCCGATGAGGTAACCCAAAACTCACAATTATTTTTGCTTTACTTCGGCTCTGATTCATACTTCGATATTTGATGGTAACTAACAATATGTGCATTCTCTGTTTCCAGATCGCTTGGCAGCCTTGGGCAACAATGCCAGCAGGAGTTAGAGACCAGTACGTCGGAGCTTGGGGGACCCCCTGTTTTCAGCTTCTACTGGAGGGCCCAGTTTGCCGAGCCTGGTTTCTAGGCGAGCGGTTCGTGCGCCAGACCATAGGTTTGCCTGAGCCAGTAGTTCCCATGACGCTTCACGCATCTCTGAGGACTACAGAGAGCCTCTCCTTCCAGGAAATGATTTAGTTCGCCAAGGGCTTAGACGCTGACTATTTCCTCGGGGAGGGAGATTATTCGACATTTATCTAGACACATCTCATGCCTTTCTTGATGGGTGCTCGTCCAAACAGAGCAATAGGTGCCACTCCAACAGGTAGGACTTGGGCGACAAGAGCTCAGACTAGAGAGGCCCCTCCCACCAGGCAGGTCACTGGTTGGCCAGAGCTTCCGACCACGCTGACATGCTGGCAGTATACTGGGGATCCTTACCAAGTCTCGATTTAACCCGCAACGGCCGGGCATGCGCTTGTCGTAGTTCGAGGCTCGACTCAGGTATGGACCATTTTTTTATGTTTACACCCCACATTTCATTTCAGATATGTTCATTGTCGATACTGATCACCCAAATACATTTGCAGGCCTCCACAGAGTACACGGGGACGGCTCTTGAGCTGATAGCCTCCCTGATGGGCTTGGTGCAGAGGAGAGAGACGCTGCTCAGTCTCTACGGTATTCAGGTAATTTTTCTTATTCTCTGCCTGCATTTCATTATTTTCCACATTGTTATACTTATCATTCTGACTGAAACACTGATACTCATATCACGATATGCATTTTGCCCCTTATCACATCACATTGATATGCTGCACTAACACCGTACTGTATTTGTACTGTATCTGGCTCATTACATTCCATCACTTTCATCGTACTGCATCTGCAACTATACATTATATTTGATATGTCAATATTGTATCTTTTTAGGTTCCAGCCGTACCGAGAGTAGCAGTGGCAGTGACTGTGCCTGCACCATCACCACCTCTTCCAACAGCAGAGGGAAGAGAGAGACGGGCCCCAGCATGCGGCCGAGAGGAGCGTCGTGTTCGAGGCCGGAGGAGCCCCTTGGGGCTAGTGTTGGGTGACGATGATGCTGAGACCAGTGACTCCGGAGAGGCGGTGAGTCCACAGTCTGAGTCCTCCGAGATGGACGATGGCTCAAGATCCGAGAGTGGAGGTGATGCTGAGTCAGGCTCTGAGGTAGAGAGCGGCGACGATTCCAGTTCTGGCTCGGCATCTGAGTCAAATAGCGGCGCTGATGGTGATAGCTCTAAGTCCCCACCTAGAAAGAGGACAAAGAGGGCCTCTCGAGTCTGAGATGACTGGTGCTGATCTATTTGTATTTTAGTTTAGTTTCTTTTTGTTAGTAACATTAACACATGTATAGCTTTAGGAAGTTCTGTTTTGCTTTAAAACTTGTACTCCTCTATTGTAAAAAGCCATGATTGGAAAAAAAACTCGCAGTTGTTTTTATGAAAAGTGTGTTATCATTTTTGCATCATGAGCACCATATATGCAAGAAATGAACAGGGAATTGAAACCAAGAGTGCTTGATTGAAACAAAATGCTTAATCGGGTAATGAACCGACCAACAACTAAAATACAAAATGCAATATACAACTCGATAAACAAAATAACTCAAATACAATTCAACAAACTTGATAAAAAAAAACAAAAAACAAAAGGACTCAAAACAAGACCTTAAAACACATAAAGAGCAAAACAAGACGCATGTCTTCAGCATTTTCAGCGCATAGGTGGGCGGAAGGATAAAAAAGATGGCTGCCGGCCACATAAAGGGTTTGTTGGCCATCTGCCGGCCATGGATGAACCTTGCCAGCCACCAACAGTGGCTTGTCGGCCATAAAAGTGGCCTGCCGACCATCAATGTACAGAACCCCCTAATTGTTGACAGCTGGCTTCCACTCACTGCCTTATCTTCTACAAAAGCTTCAACTTCGTGATTTCTTCTTTAGAACTCATTCTAGCTGTTATTTTTGCCACAAATAGAGTCATTTCTTGCCCAAAACCTCGTGGATTGGATTGCAACTTTGGACGGCTCGGAAAAAGTGAGTTTTTTGGGTTTCGGCTTAAATGCACTTTATCCATTGAGTCAGACCCCATTTTGTTTTCCGTTCCTTCACGCTGCGGCTAGATGTTGGAACACGATTACGCACATCTTTAGCTTTGGGAGACAAGAAATGTTCCCGGAAATTGAAAAATATCAGGTGCTAATGGAATCCTGGCAGGATGAGAAAATCATGCCACAGCCCCTTTTTGGCCACGCTTAAGCTCTGGGATAGATGTGTGGACTTACTATGCATGAGGCTCGATTTCTGGTCCACAACAGAGAGCTAGACATTCCCAGTTTGATTCGTCAACTTTTCGATGCCGGTGACCGCAGCGATTGTCTTTGGCAGGGTTTTTGACAGCATGCCCTTTGCTTATATATGCTATCTCATTTCCTTCTTGCCCCTAGTTTTGGCGAGTCTAGCATTTGCTTGATCGAAGTAGCACAAGGCCTGAAAGAAGGCAAAAGTTGCATTGGCTTGGCACTGGCCGAGACTTTGTTGGGCTTAGACGCATTCTATCGGCAGGAGACTACCAGATTCGTGAGAAGTCCACTACTTCTTCAAGTAATGTTTCCCACTCTTTCTAATATATGTTTCTCACATCTCTCGGCACTTATGCTCTATTTTTCTCTAAAAGCCCTTTTCTCACTTTTCTCTCAATATGCATCTCTCTATTCTTTAATCTCTCTTTTCTTTCATCCCTTCCCAAATGTGGCTTATGGATAAGCTGAAGGTAGTGGACTCTTGCCCCGAGTATTCGACTCGTGGATATTTCTTCCACCACCGACTTGTGGATTTCTCGAACAAGGAGTGGTGGTGCGAATGGATGTGCAACAGGTCTGCTGCTGACATAGCCTAGTGCTACCCCTGGCTTAATCTGACCAAAATGAGCTATAGCATGGCTCAGCTGCCTGGCATATAGATGATCGGCCTTACACACTGTGTGTTCTACTTCCCATTCAGGTTCAGACGTCAGTTTGGGCATAACCAGATCCGCCCAGAGGAAGGGGTAGAGTACCCGGTTTCATTCCTCGTCCGAGGTTCACACTGGCTAGGTACCTCACTGATTGGAGGACGAGAGAGCTTCTGGCTTCTGGCCCTAGTTTCAATTGCGCCCTTTCTGGTGAATGCCTAGCTTGGCTCGAGGAAGAGGCACAAACCAGGCCCACTTTAGCATCGGAAGCTTCCACAAGTACGAGCGGGGGATGCAAGAGCACCTGACTCATCTATGCCCCTAGTTTATTGCTTTGATCTTTGTTTTCAAGTTTTTTGAATGTAATAAAAGCAACTTTGATTTGTATCAAGAGTTAGAGAACTTTGTATTGAAATCAATGAAATTAAAGTTGTGAGCACTGAAAATTTTCCTTTTAGTCCAAAAATGGTCTAAGTTATAAAAGGTAAAATTTGAATAAAATCAACTTTTAGTAAAACTTTCCAAAACCATTTTCGAAAAAGATCACCACCTGACACACACAGAATCTATCCTCAAGATGTACAACCTCGAATCCAAAGATCATAGATTACCCCTTGATTGGACAGCACTGCTCAGCATTGTAATCAATTCTCTCAGAGTAAAGATCACAACTGAACTTTTAGGTAAAGAACAAACAAAGATGACCTGATCAAACACATGGACAGGACAGTTGAGTTGGAGGTGTTTACGGCCGAATTTCAGGATAAAGTTGCCTACGTATCTTGAAGATGGGAATCAGGCCTTTCGTAGCTCGGTTCGGGTTCACTTGAGTATTAACATCCTCTTTTTGTGCTCTAACTTTTGCCAATGCCGCCCTTTAGGGTTTTTAACCTTGCGAGCTCAGTTTTTCTTTATTTCTGATTTTTTGTGCTCTAACTTTTGCCTAGGTCGCCCTTTCGGGTTTTCGGCCTAGCGCCTCTCAAGGATAGTATTTCTTCAACTTGTCCGTGTTGATCGATTGGGAAAATTCTAGGCCATCCAGGTCCGTGAGAATGATAGCTCCACCCGACCAAATAGTTTTAATGATGTAAGGACTATTCCAATTCGGCCTGAACTTGCCCTTAGGGTCATGGATGGGAGCTCGGTTGTCTTTCAGCACCAAATCCCCTTCTTTGAGATTCCGGGACTTAACTTTCTTGTTGAAAGCCCTAGCAATCCTGCATTGATAACCCTAAACATGGTACAATGCTTTCAGCCTTTTCTCATCAAAGAATATTAGTTCTTCAAGCCTGCTCTGCTGCCAGTCCGCTTCTACTATTTGACACTCAGCCATCACTTACAGCGACGGGACTTCTATTTCGATTGGCAGAATAGCTTTTATCCCATAGACAAGAGAATAAGGAGTGTCCCCTGTAGACGTCCAGATTGAAGTTCTATAACCCTAGAGTGGGAATGGCAATTTGTCTGGCCAGTCCTTGTAGGTCTCGACTATCTTCTGTAGAATATGCTTGATGTTCTTGTTGGCAACCTCAACAGCTTCGTTGGTTTGCGGCCAGTGTGTAGATGACTTATGAAAAGCCACATTGTATTTCTTCAACAAGTCTATCACTTCTTTCTTGAAGTGGGAGCCATTATCTGAGATGATCTCATTTGGGACTCCATATCGGCAAATGATGTTGTTTCGGATGAACTTAGCCAGATGCACTGCTTTCAACGCTGCATAAGACTGAACTTCCACCCATTTTGTGAAGTAATCAATTGCCACCAGAATGTATTCATGCACATTCAACCCTTTCGGTGTCACTGCGCTGATGACATCAATTTCCCAAACTGAAAAAAGCCATGGTGAAGTCATGTTGTACAGCTTCAACAACGGGATATTCATGCAATTAGTGTGAATTTGGCATTTGTGGCATCGCTGAACAAAACCAATACAATTCTCCTCCATGGTAGACCAGTAGTAACCTTGCTTAAGAATCTTCCGGGCTAAAATTACTCCATTCATGTGTGCTTTGCACTCTCTCCCACGGATGGCCTCCATCAGGCGCTTTGATTCCTTTGCTTCGACACACAACTTGTGCATTCCCAGATGACCTCTCTTGTACAATTTACCTCCGCAAATGATAAATTGGATGGCTATTAGCCATATTTCCCTTTTGCCCTTGGCATTTGCCCCTGGTGGATAAACCTCTTTTTTCAAAAAGTTCCAAATATCATAATACCAACGGTTTTGATCTTGTGATTCATCAATTGTGGTGATAGTTTCATAGGTCGATGTATATCTTTGCTCAATGATGATCAAACGCATCCGGACTCCAAGCTGGATATCTATCATAGAAGATAGAGTTGATAAAGCGTCAGCGAATCTGTTGTTCTTTCTCAGTAGATGCGTGAAAGTAAACTTTTAAACCTAGGAATCAGAACATCCAGGGTCTAGTGATAGATCTTCATCTTTTCTTCTTTGACCTTCCAGTCTCCATTTGCTTGAGATACAACTAGGTTCGAGTCTCCGATCACGTCCAACCTTTTTGCCCCTAGTTCCAGGGGGGCTTCCAAACCAACGATACACGCCTCATACTCTGCTTTGTTGTTGGATACCTTGAACCAGAGTTTGAAGGCTAAAGGTATATGGGAATTGTCGAGTGCTATCAGTAACACACTTATCCCATAACCATATTGATTAGACACTCCGCCAAAGTACATTGTCCAAATCTCTTCCTCAACTTGCAGATTGGCTTTATCTGGGAACAGGTATTCTACCGCTTCATCCCTTTCTACCAAGTGATCTGCCAGGAACTCTGCTACAGCTCTCCCCTTGACTGACTTGCGAGTGACATACTTTAGATCAAATTCGGAGAGAAGAAACAACCAACGAGCTAGCCTACCCACAAGCACTGGTTTCTCAGAGAGATATTTCATGGGATCTAATCTCGAAACCAGAATTACGGAGTGAGCTAACAAATAGTGCCTCAACTTCTTGGTAACCCATACCAAGGCTAGGCAAGGTTTCTCCAGCGGGGTGTAGCAGGTCTCATAATCTAGCATTTTCTTGCTCAGATAATAGATAGATTTCTCCACCCTATCCTTAAATTCCTGAGCAAGCATGCATCCCATCGTTGTGTCCGTTACGGACAGATACAAAATCAAAGGCTTTCCCAGCTCTGGCGGCGACAACACAGGTGGATTCTGAAGGTATTGCTTGATCTGCTCAAAAATGAATTGATATCGATTATCCCATCGGAATTTCTTTCCTTTCTTCAGAAGACCAAAAAGTGATTCACAAGTCAAGGTTAATTTAGACATAAACCGTCTTATGAATTGCACTTTACCCAGAAAGCCTCGCACCTCCTTTTCAATCCTTGGTGGTGGCATTTCTAGGATGGCCTTGATTTTGGAAGGGTCTACCTCGATCCCCCTCTGTGTGATCAAGAAACCCAGGATTTTTTTTGCTGTTACGCCGAAAGTACACTTCTATGGATTCAACCTCAACTGGTACTCTCTGATCCGTTGAAAGAATTTCTTCAAGGCGGTGTATTGGCCCTCTCTTTCTTTGGACTTGACAATCATGTCGTCCACGTGCACCTCAACCTCTTTATGGATCATATCAGGCAGAATTATGGTTGCAACCCCTTGATAAGTAGCCCTGACATTCTTCAGCCCAAATGATATCACTCTATAATAGTAGGTTCCCCACGGCGTAGTGAAGGCGATTTTCTCTCTGTCTTCGGGCGCCATCAGAATCTAGTTATACCTAGAAAATCCATCCATGAAGGAAAGCAATGCATGGCCCGCGGTGAAGTCTACCAACCCATTGATATGTAGCAGGGGAAAATCATCCTTTGGACTAGCCTTATTTAGATCCCTGAAGTCGACACAGACTCTGATTCTGGCATCCTTCTTTGAGACTAGAACAATGTTGGCCAACTACATTGGATATTCAGACACAAGCAAGAACGTTGCCTCAATCTGTTTGGTAACTTCTTCCTTAATCTTTAGAGCCTAATCCGGGCGTATTCTCACAACTTCTGTTTGACGAGTTGGGCCTCGGGGTCAAGAGGGATCCGATGCTGTACAATCTTAGGATTTATTCCAGGCATGTCTTTGTAGGACAATGCGAAAACATCTTTGAAATCTTTTAATAAAGCAACTAAGCGCTCGCGCTCCTCCAAAGACAACGTGGACCCGATCTGGACCAGACGTGAATCCTTCTTAGTACCCAAGTTGGGCCTTGGGTCAAGAGGGAACTGAGGCTGTACAATCTTAGGATCGATTCCAGGCATGTCTCCGTAGGACCACGCGAAAAAATCTTTGAAATCTTTTAATAAAGCAACTAAGCGCTCGCACTCCTCCAAAGACAACGTGGACCCGATTGGACCAGACGCGAATCCTTCTTAGTACCCACATTAAATGCAATGATTTCATTAGCAAGGGGTTTTGCAAACCTCTCATCCTCTCGATTAATCAAAATTTTCAAAACCAGAGGAATTCCTTCCTCATCATTTTCATTAAAATTTTGAAAGTCCTGATCAATGCAATAAACAAGCGGCACAGAGCAATACTCAAAATCTGCAGTGGCATTCTCATTTATGAAATCTAACTCATCCAACTCTTCGGTTACAACCCACTCAAAAGAAAAAAAAGGAGGACGTAGACAAGACCTTAACATCTGGGTTATCACCCCCAAGAATATCGAACTCAGACTCCGAAAAACCGAAATTTGATTCCGACTCCACAGACTCTGTGGAATCAGATTCTCGTTCACTACCTAACTTAGAACTACTAAACAAGTAGCCCTCCTCCAATTTCCAGACGAGAGATGGTGTTTTAGATGCATCCAAAATGCTGCTAGCAGGGTTCACACCCGGTTGGTCCCCGATCATGGAGATGGTCAGGTTATCTCCAAAGCTCTCTGAGTCGATTAGAGGATCTGAAAGGAGACACGCCAATGCTACCCCTACTCTGAGCTCGCTATTATCTGAGTCATTTTCCATGCTCTTCTAAGCTTCAGTAGTTGGCTCAACCTTTTCCTCTGTATCACCGTCTTGCAGCTGCAAGTCAAAGAAAATTTCGAAGCCAGGAACACGCTGCTTCTCAAAATTCATCTAGGGCTCAGGAAAGCCGCAAAATGGGATGTCTTCCACTTCCCGAACAAAATGGTTGTTCAGTGTTCCTCAGATCGGCCTGCGAACGAGCTCATAGCGCTTCCTGGCCTGCTTGCCTTTAGCTCTGCCTGCCATCTCTTCTCTCTTCTTGACCCAATCCTCTTTGGTGGGCGCATAACCAAGACCAAAGGCATGCGAATTATGTAGCACATCGGCCAATGTTGTGACGCCCTTCAAACCACTTCTTCCAAGCCCTATTCCTGGCATATGTTGTAGCTTGTTCATGAACTAAATTGATAGGGCACTGACATACAAGCCCTCATCTGCTGCCAAGATGGTTTGCACTGTTCAGGCCTTGCCCAAAATAAACCCTAAAAGGAATACATCTTCCTTGCCATAGTTGATTTCTAGCACAGGTGTAGTGTAGACACCCCATTTTTGACCGACCTTAAGACTCAGACGTCATTGATTAAGCGCTCGGTGATCGTGCATGTTGTGCTCGTTTCGAGGTTTCGGAGTTCTTGGCTGAGAGCCTCACCTCCGGACCTTGGGACCCTTTCTACTTTAACTCGATCCGCGGACCGAGTTTTGTTTTCTCTTCCCAGAGGGAGGGAGAGGTCTTGTAGACCATCTCTCAGTGGTCGTAGACTACTTTTCGTGGTCGTAGGCCACTGTTCTCGTTTGGAGACTAGTTTCTGGTTTTTGAAGCCATCGGCCATGCGCCTCGGTTCGGGACCGCTTAACATTCTCTGTTTGGCACATTCTTTGGAACACACCTTGTTTCCTCTGTCTAGAGGAACACTGTGGTCCGGGAGACCACTTTTGTGGTCGTACGCCACTTTTTGTGCTCAACAGCCAGTTTTCGAGGCCCCCGGCCGCGCGTCTTGCCTCCCGAACTCTCGTTTTGCATCTGTGTTGGTTCGTTCTTGGCACAAACCTTGTTTTCCTTGTTTGGAAGTGGTACAAGGGTGGGAAACCAACTTTTTTCCTTGGAGACCACTTTTCTCCCCGCCAGCCGATTTTATGGTCGGGAAACTGGTTTTCTTGGTCTTTGGGCCACATTTTCTGGTTTTCCACCCCACCATTGGCTTGCTTTCTGTGTGGAGACCACTATTTCCCCTGGCCGGCCACTTTTTTTCTTGGGAAACCACTTTGGGTGGTCGGCCGACCACTTAAAGTAGCAGGCCGATCACCTTTTCTGGTCAGCCCCTTTCCACTTGCTTTGTCAGGCTGTGTGGATGCCAGTTGTGCCAGCTGGAGGGTACAGACTGCCCCTTTCCCCTTGCATCCATGTTTAGTTTCTCCAAGAAGCTTGAATCTTTGTTTCTTCTATAAGAGAGGGACTCCCGCTCCATTCCAGAGGTTCTGAAAATTGCTTAAGGCAAAAACATATATCTCCCTCTCTATATTCCTCTTTTGTGGCTTGAGAGTGAGTGTTTTTCATACATTTTGCCTACAACCCCTTAGCCAAGCCTCTTAACCTTGGACTTGAGATGCCATAGGGCTTCTTTAGGCTTCTTAAAGTTGGTTTTGGCCCAGAGAAGCTGCTGGTTGTTTTGTTCTTCAAGGGTGAGACCTTTAGCTTCTTTAAAGCTTTGTCGTAGTTTGTTTATCTAGCCTACTTGCATGCTTATTTGAGCTTTGTTGTTAACTAAAAAAAGCTCCATATTTAAGTGTTTTTCATGTTTGTTTAAGGCCCTTTTGGTGTTGAGGGTCATCTTCCCTCTTGCATGCCCTATTTGGCCTTGTTTTGTGCCATGTCATAAGGCCTTTGAGTTAACCCTTGCATGGCCTTTTAGCCACTGAAATCTAGTGGATTTTCAGTGGTTGGCATGTGGTTTTCAGGCCCTAAATCAGAGAGGGGTGACCCTCTCTTTTTTAGTCTTGTTTGCTTGCATTTTTAGCCTATCAAAGGAGCATATGCTTTCATACTTTCAAGGCTCGGTTCATGCACTTTTTGGTGACTTTTAGGGCCTTCCTAGACTCTGTCTATGTCTGGTATGGTCACCTTGGGTTTGCCTCTTGCATGTGTAGAGTAATCCCTTTTGTGGCTTATCAAAGTAGCATGTCATTCTTGCATGTATTGGTCATATTTCAGTGGGTTTTTGGTCATCATTTGGCATACCATGACTCTGTTTTCAGCTGGTTTGGTAGCCTCTCACATGCTTCATATGCTTGTAGTGTAAATCATGTTTACTAGCTTAGAATGCATGATGTTTTGGCCCTCTATTCTAGCATATTTTGGCCATGCTGCAACCTAGTTTTGTTTATGTTTTGGGCTTCCTTAGCTCTGTTTTGAGGCCTCTTGGTCGAAAGATGCTTGCCATGCATGCTTGTAGTGTAATAGCCTTGACTAGCTTCGAGTTTTGAAGTCCCTTGCATGCTTAACTTGAGGTATTTTCATGTTTTGGCATCATTGAACATGATATTTCAGAGCATATAGGGTTGTCATACTTCCATGTTTTCCACTCTTTAAGTGCCCTTGAGAGTTGTGCTTTTATACCCTATTTTGCGAGCCATTGCATGAGCTTCATTTTTGTGCCTTTTAAGCCATCATCCCAACTCATTTTGCTACTATTTTGACCTGCATAGGGTCTATTTGGAGTTGGTTTGGCCATTTGAGCATTGCCTTGCATGCCTATAGTGTAATACACTTCACCAGTTTCGATGCTTGAGCCATTCAACATGCATTACATAAGTTGTTTGCATAATTCGAAGTCATTTTGTATGCCATTTCAGAGCTGAAACATGTGTCATTGCACACCATATTTCATCCTTTCAATGCGTTTGGAAAGTTGTGTTTTGTGCCTTAGACTTGGAGCCATTGCATTGTGCATGATCGTATGTGTTTTGATGCCTTATTTCCATCATCTATTGGCCACTGATTTGGGTGTGGTTGGGGCCCATCCCTTTTGGTTTAAGTCCATTTTGCATTGAGTATGCCATTGTAGTTCATAGCATTGA
Organism: Camellia sinensis; assembly: GCF_055761805.1. Lineage (NCBI taxonomy): Eukaryota > Viridiplantae > Streptophyta > Magnoliopsida > Ericales > Theaceae > Camellia > Camellia sinensis. The sequence continues at coordinate 123,731,814 of NC_138970.1, forward strand.
GTATGCCATGTTGTCGCATGATTGATCATTGCATTGTGCATGCCTTGTTCATCTCATTGTGTATGTTAATTTCTACATGCATTGTGTATGCTAAGTGTCATGTGCATTGAGTATGCCATTGTTAGTTCATAGCATTGTGTATGCTAGTTGCATGTTTGCATGTTAGCCCTTGCATGTTTACATGACTTAGTTGCATTGCATTAAGATTGCATGCTAGAGTTGCATTGGTGCATGCCTTATTTGTTGCATTGTGTTCAGAATAGGCGTTAGTCCAAACATGGGAATCGAGGCACGTTTCATACTTGAAGTGATGAAACGTGCCTTAATTCCCGGTCGCCGACATTCTTGACTACCCATGACGGAGTTGTTGGCTTTAGGTGTTAATATGTGCATTCATTTCACATTGAGTCGTGCAATTCAGCTCATCGGCCATCATGCATCGAAATGCGTGATTGGTGGCCTGAGGGTTGAGGACTACACTTCCTTGAGCTTATGCAATGATGGGAAAAGTGGTCGTGCACACATGTGTTGCGAATACTTTATCATCTCTCTCTCTTGCCTTCTGTTGTAGAAAACCAGAAACCAGGGGCAGAAACTGGTCGGCTGACCAGATAAAGTGGCAGGCCGACCACTTTTTCTGGTTTTCACCACAAAAGGTGGTCGGCCGGTGGTCTCCAAGGCCAATATCTGGTCGGCAACCTTCCCACAAGTTCCCTTGGTGGAGTTTCAACCTTCTGGAGCTTTGTGCAGTGTTCTGAGGTCAATTGCAAACAGAGACAAGTCGAGGCATCGCGAGGGATTTCCGAACAAGACAATTCAAGCATGCACGCATCCTTTGTCATTCAAAGCAGAGTTGGGGTAGTCCATATTCATTTAGTTCGCATGCTCATTTTGATTGCTTACTTAGTTAATGTTGTGTAATAAGTAGTTGTAACTTGTTATTCCTTTCGTCGTGTAATTACTAGTTTAATTAGATTAGCTTAGACTAGCTAGCTGGTTCTGTATTATTTATTCAGACCCTCCGTTGAGAGGGCGAATTTTGTAATAAGTGTGCGTGTGTGTGATGCATGTCTTCCAACCCCCACTTCTTTCTCCTTTTTATTTACCAGTTTATGATGGTTAGTTTTAGGGCATGTTTTAATTAGCATCCTTATGTTCGCATGTTTGTATTCATTCATTTGCCTTGCATGCACCGGGCTCGGCACATCATACTAACTGCATTGTATTTCAATTCCTGTTTGAATACATGTATCAAGTTGCATTTCACATGACATTTTAGAATAGCCGAGCCTATCTTAGTTGCATTTTGTATGTGTTGCATTAGGCATTCTTGACATAGCTAGTATCATGCATTGATTTCTAACGTAGTTTTCATTTTGGCTCAGAGTACTCGGTAAGTGTTTATGCTTTAGCATCCTTGCATGTGTGTGAGTGACTACCATGATAGCATGCTTGCCATGAGGCTAACTGCTTATGTGATATAACTGCCTAAATGCCTGTGGGTGAAGGTTGGATTACTTGAATTGGAACAATTCATTGATTGCGAGTTTTAAGCCTACTTGAGAGTGGCAAATCACCTTGTTTTCTAAGCCCACTTGAGGGTGGCAAAACCCGTATTTTAGCCTACTTGCGAGTACCAAACCGCTTTCAAAAACAAACATGAGATGTTGTGTTCCAATTTGGGCGATCCAGTCTATACTTGTTTGCCGTGCGCATAACATAGTAATTCTAGGCTAATAACCGGAATAAGAGCGCATGTGTTTTCAAAAACAACATATCATGTTAGTAAAGGCCGATCTTTGATCGGGCGAGTGGAGGTGCTCATTGCATGACCTTCCCCTCTCGTACCCAAGTTCCCGAGCCGAGGCAACTTTGGTGATGACGGACACATGGCCTTAGGCACGAGTCAGGGTTTCCTAAATTTTCCCCAAAAAAAATATTTAGGTGGCGACTCTGTAACAAAGTTGTCCATGTTTGGCAGTTCTTTCTAAAAATCATTTTTTCAAAACGATTTGTCAAATTTGGACTCTTTGGTGATTTATCAATCTTGCATTGCACTTTGCAAGATCAGATTAAGAACCGTGACAATGAGTACGAACTGTAGTGAAGCCCAATGAACAAAACGGGATTTTCCCGGGATGTTCGGGCGCGTCTAGATGTAGTTACCTCTGGCGGATGATGTATAGACGACTTCTCGAACACAATAGCCACCCCCTTCCCGTGAGGGTATTTCAGCATTTGGTGGAGGGTAGAAGAGATTGCTTTCACAGGGTGCAGCCAAGGTCTTTCTAGCAGTAAATTGAAAGTAGCCGGCACATCTAGGACGTGGAACTCAACATCCTATTGCGCTGGGCCCACCTGAACTCGAATTTGTATTGTGCCTATCATCTCCGTGCTGGTATTGTCATATGCTCTAATCACTTGGGCTGTAGGCACGAAATCTGCTAGTTTCAGGCCGATGGCATAAGCTGTGCGCAATAGACATACATTGATAGCCGACCCAATATCGACTAACACCACTGGCACCCATTTTTCTTTGCACTCAATAGATATGTACAGAGGTTTGTTGTGTGCTGAGCCTTCTGGTGGCAGTTCTTTCTCCAAAAAGGTTAGGGTTGGACTGGTACCTCCTGGGAAAACTAACCCCACAAGCTGTTCAGGGGTGGTGTCAATGGACAGTTTGGCTTTATCCATTGCTGATAGTACAGCTTGTCAATGCACACGAAAAGCCATGAGCAAGCCCCAGATTGAAATATCGGCTTGAATTTTCTTCAACTGTTTTAGCACTGCCTTTTCTTCCAACTATTTTTCAACCTCTTTATCTTTCCCAGAGGCCTCGGCTTGGTCCAAATGTGGGGGTTTGAAATACCGTCCACTCCTCCTCATGTGGTCCACCTCTTCGAAGTACCAGGTGTTGTCTGGGAGGGACTCATCCCAATCCTCGTTAGTGTGGGCCAAATGTAGATCATCATTTTCCCACCATACACCTCTGGCAATCGACAAACAATTTTTCAGCTCCGTCCTAATCACTCTCATATCAGAAACATCCCCTGCAGGGTGTTGGGCTTTTCCAGCTTCGTGTTTGTCTTGATCCCTTTCTTGCACAAACTGCTTCAACGCAGCTTCTTGTTCTATATCTGTGGTACTCACAGCGTCCAGTTCTTGAGCTAAATTCTTGATACTGGTGCTCTTTAGCAGTTTTCCCTCTTCTTCAGCCATTCCAACAACTGTAACTATTCTTGCCTTCTTTTCTTCTGGTTTTGTTTCAGTTTCTTCCTCTTGGTCAGGCTCATCACTAAGCCACCCCAAGTTGTCTGTCGACCCATTCAGATCAAACTAGTCAATCTGCACGTCCCCCTGATCTTCTTCATCGTAGAACTACAGATTGTCTAAGTCCTCCTCTAACTCCGCTAGATCGTCAAGTCCTTGACTTGGGCTATCTTCTCTAGCCACATTGACCTCCGCTGCTGTTTGCAATACCACTTCAGACTTGGCTTGATCAAATGGCACAATGTAGTGACGTGGATCATATTCCCCTTCAGCCAAATCCTCAGAGCACTCAGGCAGCGGACTGATACTCTCTTCCAAGGCCAACCTCCCTTCTTCTGTCGTTGTCACCACCATGGGTTCAGTTTGAAGTGTGGACGTGTCCATCATACACAAGTCTGTGCTTTCAGGGATGAACACCGCCGGTTTGGGTAGGTGGGAAGGGGTAATATCTACATTGAGGTCATAGGAGATGGCCAGTGTATGTATTAGGTTTAGGTTCCGAGGTAGGGGAACTTGGTTATGGGCTGGGAGAGGGTTGGTGGTTACATTTGGCTTTTGGGGTGGTGTTATCACCTTTTTGTCGATGAGATCTTGAATCTCATGATGCAGCCTGAAGCATTGGTCGGTGTCGTGACCGTGCTGCTGGTGAAAAGAACAGTATTTTGCTTGGTTGTGTTTTGGTGGGAGAGGATCAGGTAGTGGGCGAGGGTCTAATGGTTTAAGATGCCCCTTTTTGATCAGCACACTCAAGGCTTGGGATAAAGGCATATAGAGTGGGGTAAAGGTCCTCTGGGATCCGGCCTGGTTGTTTAAAGTTCGTGGGTTTGTACTGGCGAAAGGATTGGTGGTCTTGGCTGTAGTGGTGACAACACTCACATTAGATGGCCGCGTGGCTGTGCTTCCACTAGTGGTTGCATTGGAACTGCACGCAAAAGGCCTCTTGGCATGCTCCTTCTCATCAGTTATCAACCCCTGTTTCATTGCATCTTCAATCTGAATCCCTATTTCATAGAGCTCAGTGAATGTGAACAACGGCAAGACAATCACCTTCTGTAATAATTTTCCTTGCAGATTGTAGACCACCATTCTGATTTGATCATTCTCAGATGGCTTGGTAGTCATCATCGAAGCCTTGGCCCTCCATCTCATTACAAAATCTGAGAAGCCCTACTTTGGCTCCTGATGGGTTGCCTCAAGGTCATGGGCTGTGACCTCGATCTGCATGTTATATGGGTATTGTGCGATGAAGGCCTGGGCCATTTCCTCCCAGCTCCGTTTCACAGAGTCCTCCAGCTTTGCATACTAGATAGCCGCTATTCCTGACAAGGTCTGGCCGAAAAGTGACAGCTTTTGAAGTCTAGTGAGGCCCACCGGCCGCAGGATATTAGAGAACAACCGCAAATGAACCATGGGTTCTCTAGAGCCATTGAACCGATCTATGTGTGGCATTTTAAACCAGTATGGCAAGGCTACTGTGGAATCAGTATATCCATCTTCGATGTCGGGGATAGAGTTCATACCCTGCACCCACTTGAAAAGCTTCTCCAACTTGTTGACATTAAGTACAGTCGGGTCAACCTTGAACTCAAACGAAGGCTCGATTTGGTACACTGGTGCCTTGGAGGCATGCGGTAGGATAGGGTCTACCGGATTGCCCAGATTCTCTTGAACATTGGAAGTGATTCCAGGTGCTGGGATACCCGCAAGAGAAACATGGGAAGCAAAAGCCACTGCCGGCTGTGGTTGTTGTTGCTGCAGCCTGTTTATCACTTCAGCTTGGCGAGCAGCATCTTTCTACATGGTTTTCATTGCTTACTGGAGATGACAGATCAAGTCCTCCACACTAGCTGTAGGGTACTGAGTTATCTGAATAGGCAAATGATCTCTTGTTGGCCTAGATGTAGAAGATTGAGCCTGACTAGATGCAGGTGATTGCTGAACTAGTGAATTGTGTCGAACTCTCCTCCGTCTAGTGACCGGTGGGAGCGAAGCAAACACAGGTTGTCCCCTAACAAGATCCCCGGATTTGTAAAGTCTCCTTACATAGGCCCAAAGTGCTTGGGGGGTAACCGAACTGTCTGAAGCAATTGTGATAAACTGCCTTGCAAAAAAAAACAAAAAAAAAAAACAAAAGGAAAACAAAAATTAGAAACCGCACAGCACCTCAGCTCAGATGTGAACAACACATAGATGTAATAAAAGCTGTTAGGACTGCACTCAATACTGAATTATGCCCCCAAAACGGATACCCAACTTGCAACTGATCCACACATTCCTATAGAGGTTCACTTTAAAAGCCCATACTGATTAAGTGAGATCCAAAACACCCCTATGAGGGGGTAGGGTTACCCTGTCCTAGTTTCGTCAGGAACTAAGTTTTACTATTCAAACAATGCGGCTTCATGCAATCCTGAATTCGGGTGAGCATCCTGTCTTAGTTTGGACCAGTCTCTATGGCTTTCGATTTGCAACTAACCTAAATGATCAAAAAGAGTACCTCGACAAGACTACCTAATATACCTCTCGCACCCAACACCGAAAAGTGAAAGACGGATCAAACGGTATAGCGACAATCCAGATCCAAGGGTTGTGTTCCTATTATGGCAAAGCCCGTGACCGGTCAGCCTTTTGGCAGGCTTTTAGGCAAGCCTCCGGCAAACCATCCAGGAATAGCAAATAGCAAACACAGAGATTTAAATGCACCAATGCAAATACAATGCAAAGAAACATATAAGGGTAGATAAAAGTTATATCATGAGTCCGAGTCAAGTTCTCTAACTTCGCAGTAGAGTCGCCAAAAACTATAGCTCGACTTTTTTGTGCTCTCTTTCGAAAATTCAAAATAAGCCTTACAGTTCGGACTCCCGTGGTTCTAAATCTAATCTCACAAGTGCAATGTAAAATTGATAAAAACCCATAGAGTCCAAATCCGGCAAATCTTTTGAAAAATTGAATTTGAATCAAATTGTCAAAAATGGACTACTTTCCCAAATACAGAGTCGCCACCTAAATATTTTTGAAAAATCTAGGAAATCCATGACTCGTGCTAAAGGCCACGTGTCCGTCATCACCAAAGTTTTCTCGGCTCGAGAACTTAGGTACGAGAGAGGAAGGTCATGAATTGAGCACCCCCGCTCGCCCGATCAAAGATCGGCCTCTACTAATCATGATATGATTTTTATCAACATCATATGCTCTTGTTTTGGTTTTATTGGGCTAGCATTTACTATGTGATGTGCACATACAAGGTATAGACTAATTTGCCCGAATTGGAACAATTCAATTCATGTTTGTTTTTTTTGAAAAGGGTTTGAATTTGCCACTTGACAAAGTGGGCTCAAAGCTTCTAAATTTGCCACTTAACAAAGTGGGCTTAAAATGTACATTGATTGAATCATTCCAATTCAAGCAACAAGCTTTCATCCACAGGCACTCAAACATTTTAACAAGTAAGCATTTAGCCTCATGGAAAGCATGCTAATCATGGCAGTCACTCACACTCGTTCAAGTATGCTAAAGCATTAAACCTCACCTAGTACTCCAAGCCGAAAAAGGAAACTAGTTAGAAAAATGCATGTTTCTAACTACGCTAAATGTCTAATGCAACACATGCAATAATGTAACTAAAAAAAATAAGCTCAGCTAATAAGCATGGCATATGAATCGATTTGATAACATGCGTTCTAGCACGTATTCAAAGAAGTATTAAAATAACAATGCAGTTAGAATGGTACGCTGAGCCTCGGTGCATGCAATACAAATGAATGGATGCAAACATGCGATATGCTAATTGATACGTGATGCTCCTAATCTAACCATCGTAAGCGGATAAATAAAAGGGAGAAAGACGTGGGGTTGGAAGACATGCACGTTATTACAACATTAATGCCCTTGCGTAGGAGGGTCTGAATGAATAAACTAGCTAAGCTAAACTACTTAACTAATTATTACAAAACTTGAATGAATTCAATTAACTAACTATTCTAAGCTAATTAATAAAGTACAACAATTAAATAATTTAACTAGGTTAAGCTAATTAAATATTTACAACACAAACTAATTTAATTAATCAATCTAAACTAATTAAATAAGTACAAAACAAACTAATTAGTTATAACTAATTAAGTACAACAAATAAATGACTAAATGCTAATTAAACTAATTAACTATTCCCAGGAAACAAGGGAGGCCCATGTATGCTCGGTTTTTCACCTAAAGAACATCCACTATCTGCCCTCGGAAGCCTCTATTACACAATCCTTGCACTGATTTTCCACTTCCAGGTCAAAGCTGCTCTGTTTCACAAACATTCTGCTCAAAATTCATTGGTGGCCGGCAGGCCAGAAGTGGTAGCCGATCGGCCACCATCGAGGGGTTGCCGTCCAACACTAGTGGCCTGCCAGCCAGAAACAGTGGCCGGCCGGCCACTGATGATGCACTATTCCTTGCTGCAACAAAGGCAAAACAGGGCAAAAAGGGTATTCTCACAGATTGTTTGTACTGTATACCTCTCCTTATCATCAAAACATATCAATAAGTGATACACTTGGTCCTCAAACCATCAATCAAGCAATTTCATTGCATGAGGGCTAAGGAACCAAGGTGTACAAGTTTAATAAACTCACAAACAAGACCAAAAACCATCACCCTATCATGCATGATCAAAGGCAATGGAGACCTTAGAAAAATTGGCACATTTCATCACTTGGAGTATGAAATGCCCCAATTTTCCTTGTGTTTAATTAACGTCCGATTGAACACACCAAAACACAATCAAATCTTTGCACAATTTTAGTTTCCATTTTTGTTTGCTCATTTTAATTTACCATTCCATTCTTTAACCAATTAAGTCCATTGGTGAGTAAGTCCTCTAAAAGAGAAAGAAGTGTCAAACAAGGGGTAGTTTAAGGCAAGAGAGAAGTGTCATGCCGTTGATAATAAACCCTCAAAAGAAGATTAAACCATTAGACACGGACCTCAATCTCAAGCTTAAACTATCCTAAGGTTGAAACAACCCTCAAAGCAAACAAAAAAAGTCAAGAAATGAGGGAGGTTGCAGAGATTAATGAGTGCTAAAATTAAGTGAGAAAAGCACTAAAACATGCAATCAACTCAAACAAATGGTGTCTAAAGGCCTAAAACACCAAGCTTGTGAGGACACTTACACTAGAAGCATGCAAAACAAGACTCAAATGCAACAACTAGCTAAAAGAGAGGTAAACAGTCCAAAATAAAGCCTAAAACATGCTGGAATTAAATCACAAATGGCTAGAAAAATAAGCTAACACATAGAGCTAACTAGGCTAGCAAACAAGACACATGGAGGGGAGACTAACCCCTCCAAATTTGGACTTCAAAACATGATTTTTACCACTAAAAATGCTCTGAAATTCAGTGTTTAAAAGCCCAAGAAAAGATAGTTTGAAAGTGGGAAACAAAGGTGGAAAGGCCTTATAAACAAGGAATAAAGAGGGGTGGACCACCTCCTAACCTTAAATGGCCTAAAACCACCAATTTCAGCCCACCAAAATAGAGTTTTTCGTGGCTCAAAACAGCTCAAAATCAGTGGAAAAATGATAGAAAAACAATTATGCAAAACAAGTTAAAAAGGCAAGTATTATACCTCTTGAAGTAAAGATCAACTTTAGGCAACAATTCAAGCCAAAACCACCTTCTAGAGCTCCAAGAAGGCTTCAAAGAACCTCAGCTCGAAGATGATCAACTTTGGTTAAGGAAGTGTAGGCAAAAGTGTAGTGTATGTTGGCTAATGTGCACAAATTTGCACAAGAGAGAGAGAAATGTAGAGAGAGAGAGAGAGATAATTTTTGCTCCAAAAATTTTAACCTTCAAAAATGGGGGAGGAGACCCCCTATATATAGAAAAACATGCATTTGGCTAAGATATATCCCTCCATATACGTCTAGGGGGAGGCAGTCAATTGTGCCAACAGCTGGCACAACTGTCAACAAAATATCTAAAAAAAGACACTGATGGCCAGCAGGCCACACCATTGGCCAACAAGGCACAATTGGTGGCTAGCAACCCACTAGAAAAGGCCTACAGGTCCTAAGGTCTTGAGGTTTGATGCACTAAGGTTTTGGTCCAAAACAAGGCACATAATGGACAGGGTTTAAAGGCTCAAAGGCAGGGCATTCCGTCGAGATATTCGGGCACTAAAATGAGCACATACAATCAGAATCATCGAGTGCACAAGCGATGACGTCCAAGTGTTGAGGACAGTAAAAAATGGGGTGTCTACACTAATATATCAGCTAAATGGCAGTGACTTTCGAATGAAATTAGCTTCTCTGACGCCAATCTCAAAGGGGTCACCGTGCCTTATGATGACATTTTTGTGATCGAGTTACAAGTAAATAAGTTCGTCGTTGGGCGTATAATGGTCGGCCAAGGAAGTACCTCCAGATTAATGTACTACAAAACATTCCTCAAGCTCGGCTTTAAGAATTCAAATCTTATGCTAGCCGATTACCTCTTTTTGGCTTTAACGCTAATTTGAAATATCCCTTGGGTAAGGTTGTATTACCAGTGCGTGTAGGCACTAAGACGCTAGAGGTTGAATTCCTAGTCGGTTGAACATGGCTCCACCCAATACAGGTCGTACCAAGTACTTACCATCAGCTCCTTCGCTATCTGACTTAGTATTACATCATGCAAATCCGTGGTTCACAAAGGTTAGTGAAAAATTATTATATCACAGCCTTAATGAAGAAGGCAAAAGATTTGGAGATGAATTCAATTAAAATTCCAGATCAGGAAAATCTTTAGGATGTTGGGAAGACCTCGTCCGAAAAAGTAACAAAAGATTTGGACCGAGTAATAATTAATGATGATCTAGAGAAATTCTTTTTCGTCGGCATAGGTCTTAGTGTCGTTGAGTGACAAGAACTGGTTTATTTCTTCCTTGGCAGTATCGATGTTTTTGCATGGACACTTTATGATATGCCAGGGGTAGACCCAACCATAGTTATGCATAGCCTGAATGTCAACCCCGAACTAAGCCAACTGTTCAAAAAAGTTTTCGTTTAGCAGCTGAACATGTCATGGCGTAGTTGATGAAGTCGACAAGCTAGTGCAAGATAGGGCAATTCGGGAAGTCACTTATCCCACTTGGTTGTCCAATATTGTTGTAATGAAGAAGAAGACGGCGTCGTGGCGTGTCTGTGTAGTTTTTACAAATTTAAACAAAGTTTGCTCCAAGGACTGCTTTTCTTTATCGAGAATTGACCAACTTGTGGACACTACTGCCCAACATCAACACATGAGCTTCCTGAACGCTTATTGGGGGTATCGTCAAATTGCTATGGATCCAACCGACCAATACATGATGGCATTTATCACTCCAATGGGAACCTACTATTACAAGGTTATAGACACACCATTCTTGACCGACCTTGAGACTCAGACGTCATCATTTGTGCACCTGATGATTGTGCATGTTTGTGCTCATTTTGAGTGCCTGAAGGTCTCGGCCGAGCGTCTTGTCTTTGTGCCTCTAAACTCACCGTGTTTTGGCCTTGTTTTTGGGCCAAACCTTGGTGCCCCTTGCCTAGAGGGAGGGAAGGCCTTGTCGGCCACCCTTGTTGGCCACTTTTTCCTGTTATCGGCCACCTTGGGTGGCCGGTTGGCAAGAGGAGGTGGCCGACGGCCATTTTTCTCCTTTTTCAGATATTTTGTGTGCTAGTTGTTGATCACTGAAGCCATCCTCCATACACGTGTGTGAAGGGATGGAAACAAGCCTTAGGCTTGTATTTCTATATAAGGAGAGGTCCCTCTCCCTTTTTGGGTGTTCAAAATTTTAAGAGCAAAAAATTCTCTCTCTAAAACTCTCTCTATATATATATATTGTGCTTGAAAGTGAGCTTTCTCCATATATTTGCAAAGAGACCCTTGATCAAATATCCCAATCTTGGAGCTAAGGTTCCTTAAGGCTTGTTTGGAGCTCCTAAAGCTGATTTTGGCTTAGAAATTGTGTTGTTTGTTGCTGTGCTTCAAGGAAAACAGAGACGAGTGCAAATAGAGACAACCGACGGTAAGGCGATGGATTTCCGGGATGACGCTAACAGAGCATTCATGTCTCCCTCGCCCGCGAGGCCATTTCACTGCTTATGATTAGTTTGTGTAATTAATCATTCAATTTGTTTTGTAATATCTTAATTAGCTTAGCGTAGCTAGTTATTCAATTGACTTGTAATAATTAATTAGCTAGGATAGTTAATTAGTTGTTTTGTAATAATTAGCTTAGCTTAGTGTAGCTTAGCTTATATATTCGAACCCTCCTTCGCGAGGGCGCAATGTTGTAATAAGCGTGCGTGTGTGTGTGCATGTCTTTCAACCCCACTTCTTTCTCCCTTTTACTTAACCGCTTTCGATAGTTAGTTTAGGGCACGTTTTCAATTAGCATATCTTATGCTTTGTATGTTTGCATCATTCTGTCTTGCATGCACCGGGTTCGGCGCATCATTCAAACTGCATTGTATTTCAATCCTTATTTGAATACATGTATCAAATTGTTGCATTTACATGTGATCTTAGATAGCCGAGCTTATTTAGTTGCATTATTGCATGTGTTGCATTAGGCATCTTGTATAGTTAGGATCATGCATTATTTCTAACTAGTTTCTTTTTTGGCTTGGAGTGCACTGTAAGTTTTTATGCTTTAGCATCCTTGCATGAGTATAAGTGTTGCCATGTTTAGCATGCTTGCCATGAGGCTATGTGCTTACTTGATCAACTGCATGAATGCCTGTGGATGAAGGCTTTGTTGCTTGAATTGGAACAATTCGATGATTGTGAGTTTTAAGCCCACCTTGCGAAGTTGCAAAATCATGTTTTCAAGCCCACTTGAGGGTGGCAAATCCGCGCTTTAGCCGACTTGCAAGTGGCACTTTCAAACCATTTTCGAAAATGAACATGAGTCGATTTGTTCCAAATCTTGCGACTTAGTCTATACTTGTATGTGTGCACCCCATAGTAAAGTTAAATTAATAACTGGATAAGAGCACATGAGGTTTATAAAACAACATATCATACTTAGTAGAGGTCGATCCTTTGATCGGGCAAGCGGGGGTGCTCATTGCATGACCTTCCCCTCTCGTGCCCAAGTTCCCGAGCCGAGGCAACTTTGGTGATGATGGACACGTGGCCTTTGGCACAAGTCAGGGTTTCCTAAATTTTTCAAAAATAAAATATTTAGGTGACAACTCTGTAATCTGGCAAAGCAGTCTAGTTTTGGCATTATTTGATTTAAAATTTGATTTTCCAAAATGATTTGTCGGATTGGACTCTTTGGTGTTTATCAGTCTCACAGTGCACTTTGTAAGATTAGATTCAGAACCGTGACAAGAGTCCGAACTGTAGTAAAGGGGGGTGCACGATGGAAGTCGGGTCTATAGTTTCTGGCGACTCTGCTGGGGATTTAGAGAACTTGACTCGAACTCATGATATGTTGTTTTATCTACATTTATGTGTTTCTTTGCATTGCATTTGCATTGGTGTGCCTAAGTCACAATGTTTGCCATCTGCTATTCCTGAACGGTTTGCCGAAGGCTTACTTGGAAAAGCATGCCATAAGGCTAACCGGTTGTGGGCTCTGCCATGATGGGAACACAAACATTGGATCTGGATCACTGTTGTACCGTTTGATCCATCTTTCACTTCTCGGTGTTAGGTGCGAGAGGTATATTAGATGGTCTTGCTGAGGCACCCTTTTCGACCATTTGACTTAGTTGCATATCGGAAGCCTTAGAGACTATTCTAAGCTAGGACAGGTTGCTCACCCAAATGCAGGATTGTTTGAAACCACATGCATGTGTAGTGAAACCCTAGCTCCTGACAAAACTATGACAGGGAGACCCTACCCCACCATAGGGGTGTTTTGGCTCTCACTTGCTTGATTTGTGCTGTTAGGGTGTGTCTCTACAAAAATGTATGTATTAGTTGTAAGGTTGGGTATCAGTCTGAGGATATCAGTGTTTGAGGGTATCAGTATTGTGGCAGAAAATTTGGGGGGCAGAAATCAGTGTTTGAGTGCAGATAGTCCAGCTTATGATTTCAACTGTGTGTTGTCTCTATCTAAGCCGAGGTGCTGTACGTTTTTCTGATTTTTGTTTCTTTTGCTTTATTTTCTGTTTTGCAAGGTAGTATTTTCATCATTGCTTCCAACGAGGCAGTCACCCCCCCAAGCACTCTAGACCCGAGTAAGGAGGCTTTATCGATCTGGGGATCTTGTGAGAGGACAACCTGTGTTTGCTTCGCTTCCCCCGGTTACAAGACAGAGGAGAGTTCGGCATAATTCACCAGTTCGTGAGTCACCTATGCTCAGTGAAAATCAGTTTTCTGTTTCCACTTCAGAGGGTACACAGAGTCTGATAGATCAGCATTTTTCAATTAGTGTGGAGGAAATGATGTGTCAACTCCAACAAACTATCGAGACTAGCGGGACACTGCTCGCCAAGCGGAGGCTACCGGTCGGCAAACAGAGGTTGTAGCCCAGCAAGCTAAGCTGACTTCCAGGCTTCAACTACAACAACAACCACAACAAGCTGCAGCATCTGCTTCGCACCCACCCCCACCTAGGGTTCCAATACCCAGGGGGACAGCAAATGTCCAGGAGAACACAGACATTCCACCAGGGCCAGTCCCACCTCAGACAGTAGAGCCAGTCCCACCTCAGACCTCTAAAGCGTCGGCTTACCCAACGGACACACCGTTCGAGTTTGAGGTCGATTCAACCGCTCTGAAAGTGAGCAAGTTCGAAAAGCTGTTTAAGCTAGCTCAGGGAGTTAACTCGATCCCGGACATAGAGGATGGCTACCCAGATTCGGCGGTGATATTGCCGGACAGATTTAAAATGCCTTACATAAACCGCTTCGACGGCTCGGGCGATCCTATGGTCCATTTGGGGCTGTTTTCAGATATTCTGCGCCCGATGGGCTTGACTAGAATGCAGAAGCTATCCCTTTTTGGTTGAACCCTATCGGGTATTGCAGCCATTTGGTACGCCAAACTAGAGGATTCAGTGAAGAGGAATTGGGAGGAGATGGCCGAGGCCTTCATTGCCTAATATTCATACAATACTCAAATTGAGGTCACAACTCATGATCTCAAGTCAACCAGGCAAGAGCTGAAGGAGGGCTTCTCTGACTTTGTTACTCGGTGGAAGGCTAAGGCCTCCATGATGACAACCAGGCCAGCCGAGAAAGACCGAATAAGGATGGTCATGCGGAATCTGCAACCGAAGCTGCTGCAGAAGATGATTGTCTTACCCCTCCCCACCTTTACTGATCTTCACGAGATTGGGGTACAAATAGAAGATGCTATGAAACAGGGTCTGATTGACCAAGAGAAAGAGCAGCCCAAGAGGGCGTTTACTTGCGGTTCGAATGCAGCTACAAGTAGCAATGCAGCCGCAAGGACTTCTGATGTTGGAATGGTTACCACCGCACCAGAAATAGCTACACCCTTTACCAGTTTATCTGGAGCCACCCCACCACCTACAAAGTACCCACCTCGAGGCCAAAGGACATTCATCCCACTTTATATGTCTCTGTCTGCGGCCTTAAGGGTCCTGATTAGAAAAGGGCATCTGAAGCCCCTGGAACCCCGACCATTGCCAAATCCCCTCCCTCCTATACACAACCCAGCCAAGTATTGTGCCTTCCATCAGCAGCATGGGCATGATACTGACTAGTGCTTCAGATTACGTCATGAGATTCAAGATCTCATTGACAACAAGGTGATTGCGCCACCCGAGAAGCCAAATGTCACCAGTAACCCTCTCCCACCACATAACAACCCCCCTTCTCCACCCAGGCAAATAAACCTGATCCAAACAATGGTCGTCCCGTATGACCCCAGCATATACATCACTCCATCCCACCTGCCTAAGCAAACGTTGTTCATCCCAGAGAGCACAGACTTGTGCATGATGAGCACGTCATTAACCCTACCCAAGCTAGTGGTGGTGACTGTCGAAGACAAAGTTGGGGTGACCTTAGAGGAGAATGGGAACGTTGGTTCAGAGCCTGAGGGATTTGAGAACTTAATTGAGGAAACATACAACCCTTGCCACTTTATTGCGCTAGCTGATCAGGCCAAGCTGAGGGTAGAATTGCTGGGGGAAACTGAGGTGAATGTAATCAGGGAAGACAAGCCAAGTCAGGGGCTGAATGATTTAGCAAAGCTTGAAGAGGACATTACTAATCTGCAGTTCTTTGATGAGCAGGATCCGGGGGATGTGAGCGTCAACTGGTTTGACCTGAATGGATCAACAGATGATACAGGGTGGCTTAATGATGAGCCAGACATTGATGAGGGGTCTCAGCCGAAACAGGGACAGTTAGAAACAAGAACGTCTGCAGTGGCCGGAACGGTCGATGACAAAGAGGATTTGCCGAAGAGCACCGGCACGAAGAATTTTGCTCGGGAATCGGGCAGCATTTGTATAGCAGACACAAAACAAGAGGCTGCGTTGAAGTAGTTTGAACAAAAGAGGATTGAAACTGATTAGAGGGCTAGAAAAGCCAAGGCCCCAGTGGGGACAGAATGTGCTATGAGCACGAAAACAACTACAGCGGAACCGGATAATTGTTTGTCGATTGTCGAGGGCATGTGGTGGGAAGACGATGATTTGCGTCTTGCCCATCCTGATGAAGACTGGGGACAGAATCTCCCGAATGATACGTGGTATACCGAGGAAGTCGACCACATGACCCGTAGTGGGCGGTACTTTAAGCCCCCACACCTGGACCAGCTAGAGGCATCTGGGAAAGACAAGGAAGCTGACAAGCAGAGGCACAAACTGTTAGAGGAGGAAGCTGTACTGAAGCAGCTAAAAAAGATTCAAGTAGACATCTCCATCTGGGGACTGCTCATGGCCTCACGGGTGCATAGACAAGCTGTCCTATCAGCAATGGATAAGGCTAAGCTTTCTATTGATACAACCCCCAAACAGTTGGTGGGACTAGCATTTCCTGGTGGTGCTTCACCAACTTTGACCTTCACAGACAAATAATTACCGCCTGAGGGCTCCGAGCACAACAAACCATTATACATCTCTGTGGAGTGTAAGCATAAGTGGATACCAGTTGTCCTAGTTGATACAGGATCTGCAATCAACGTATGTCTATCGCGAACGGCATATGCTATCGGGTTGAAGCCCGCAGATTTCGCACCAACAGCCCAAGTGACACAGACTTTTGACAACACTAGCCGGGAGGTGATGGGGACAGTGCGGATCAAAACTCAGGTTGGCCCAGGCCAATAGGACATCGAATTTCATGCTCTAGATGTTCCAGCCACTTTTAACTTACTCTTTGGACAGCCGTGGCTGCACCAAGTAAGAGCTGTCTCTTTCACCCTACACCAGATATTGAAATACCCCCACGAGAAGGGGGTGGCAATTGTTTTTCGAAACTCTTTCATGCATCCGCCGCCAGAGGTTACTATGCCGATCTTGGAAATTACACATGGTGAGGAGGATGTCTTCCTGTCTAGGTTCACCTTGGCTGAGGCTCAGGTAGTACAAGATCTTCTAGCTATTGATGAGGGACTGTATGTCAGGGCGCAATCTATTTACCTCATGAACAAGCTTCAACATGTGCCCGGGATGGGATTAGGAAGAAGTGGCCGAAAGGACGTCGCTGAATTAGCCGAAGTGTCACACAATCCCCATACCTTTGGTCTAGGTTATACACCTACCAAAGAGGATTGGGTAAGAAAAGGAAAGGAGATGGCTAGAAGAGCCAAGGCTGAATAGGCTGGGAAGCACTATGAGTTAGTGCATAGACCTACCCAAAGGACCCTGAACGGACGCTTTGTCCGGGAGGGGGAAGATTTCCCATTTTGCGACTTTCTAGAGCCATGGCTGAATTCAGAGAGACGACGCTTGCCGGGTTTTGAGATCTTTTTTGACTTACAGTTACCAGGGGATAAAGTTGTCGAAGAGCAGGCTGACCCAACAGCTGAGACTAAGCAGTGCAAAGAGGATGAGTCCAGTGGCACAGATTTTGAGCTGGGAGCAGCGCTGGCCTGTCTTCTCTCAGATCCTTAGATTACACTAGAGTGCTCGGGGGTTGATTTCTCAGTTTCCATGATTGGAGATAACTCGGCTGTGGGCCCTTCTTTCGGCATTCTGGATGCATCCATCGCACCCTCCCTCGTCTGGCAATACAAGGAAGGCTTTTT
Organism: Camellia sinensis; assembly: GCF_055761805.1. Classification (NCBI taxonomy): domain Eukaryota; kingdom Viridiplantae; phylum Streptophyta; class Magnoliopsida; order Ericales; family Theaceae; genus Camellia; species Camellia sinensis. Next base: position 123,749,289 of record NC_138970.1, read on the forward strand.
ATCTAGCAGTTCTGGGTCAGGTAGTGAACCGGAATCTAATTCCATAGAGTCTGTGGAGTCGAAATCAAATTCCAGTTCTTCTGAGTCAGAGTCCGGTATTCCTGGAGGTGACAACCCGGATGCTGTTGTTTTGTCTAGGTCATCTTTTTCATTTTCTTTTGAGTAAGTTGTAACCGAAGAATCAGACAATCTAGAAATTGCTAATGAGAATGGTACCGCTATGGCTTTTGAGTACTTTTTTGTGCCTTTAGTATATTGCATTAATCAGGACTTTCAAAATTTTGATGAAAACGACGAGGAAGAAATTCCTCTGGTTTTGAAACGCTTGATTGATCGAAAGTAGGAGAGGTTTGTAAAACCTTTGGTTGATGAAATCACCTCAATTAATGTTGGTATTGAGAAGGATCTGCGCCTAGTCCAGATCGGGTCCACGTTGTCCTCGGAGGAACGCAAGCACTTAGTCACTTTATGAAAAGATTTCAAAGATGTTTTCGCGTGGGCCTACGAAGACATGCCTGGAATCGATCCTGAGATTGTATAGCACCGGATCCCTCCTCTTGACCCAAAGGCCCAACCTATTAAGCAGAAGCTTTGAAGAATCCGCCCAGATTGGGCTCTAAAAATCAAAGAAGAGGTCACCAAGCAGATTGATGCAGGGTTCTTGTTAGTATTTGAATATCCTACTTAGTTGGCCAATATTGTTCTGGTGTCGAAGAAAGACGACAGAATTCAGGTATGTGTGGACATCAGAGATCTGAACAAAGCCAGTCCGAAGGACGACTTTCCTCTACCGCATATCGACGACTTGGTGGACTTCACCGCTGGCCATGCGTTGCTCTCGTTCATGGATAGGTTTTCCAGCTACAACCAGATTTTGATGGCACCCGAAGATAGCGAGAAAACTGTCTTCACTACCTCGTAGGGGACCTACTGCTATAGGGTGATGTCGTTCGATTTGAAGAATACTGGGGCTATTTATCAACGAGCTGCGACCACTATCTTGCATGATATGATCCCCAAAGAGGTTAAGGTGTACGTGGATGACATGATTGTCAAGTCCAAGGAAAGAGAGGGTCACTACACTGCCTTGAAGAAATTTTTCCAGCGGATTTGAGAATATCGGTTGCGACTGAATCCTCAGAAATGTAGTTTTGGTGTCACAGCAGGGAAAATACTGGGGTTCTTGATTACAAAAAGGGGTATCGAGGTCGATCCTTCCAAGATCAAGGCCATCTTAGAAATGCCACCACTAAGGACTAAAATAAAGGTGCCCGACTTTCTGGGTAAAGTGCAATTCATAAGACGGTTTATAGCAAAATTAACCTTGACTTGTGAACCACTATTTGGTCTCCTCAAGAAAGGAAAGAAATTCCAATGGAATGACCGATGCCAAGTTACTTTTGAGCAGATCAAATAGTATCTACAGAACCTGCCTATGTTGTCACTGCCAGAGCCGGAGAAACTGTTGATATTGTATCTGTTAGTAACCGACACGACAATGGGCTGCATGCTTGCATAAGAGTCTGAGGACAAAGTGGAGAAGGCTATTTATTACCTGAGCAAGAAGATGCTGGAATATGAGACCCGTTACACTCCGTTAGAAAATGCTTGTTTGGCCTTGGTATGGGCTACCAGGAAGTGGAGGCACTACCTGCTAGCTCACTCTGTAATACTGGTTTCGAGATTAGATCCCATCAAAATCTCTTCGAGAAACCAGCACTTACGGGTAGACTAGCCCGTTGGTTGCTTCTTCTCTCCAATTTGATTTGAAGTATATGACTCGCAAGTCTGTAAAAGGGAGAGCAGTAGCGGAGTTCCTAGCTGATCACCCAGTGGGGGGAGACGAAGCAGTAAAATATCTGTTCCTGGATGAGGCCATTCTGCAGGTCGAAGAAGAAATTTGGACTATGTACTTTGACGGAGCATCTAATCAATACAAGTATGGGATAGGGGTGTTGCTGATAGCACCCGACAATTCCCACATACCCTTAGCTTTCAAACTCCGGTTCAAGGTATCAAACAACGAAGCAGAGTATGAGGCATGTATCGCTGGCTTGGAAGCTGCCCTGGAACTAGGGGAAAAATGGTTGGACGTCATTGGGGACTCGAACCTGGTTGTGTCTCAAGCGAAAGGAGATTGGAAGGTTAAAGAAGAAAGGATGAAAATCTATCACCAAACCCTAGACGTTCTAATTCCCAGGTTTAAGAAGCTAACCTTCACCCATCTGTTAAGAGAGAGCAACAGGTTCGTTGATGCCTTATCAACTCTATCTTCTATGATAGACATCCCTTTGGGAGTCCGGATGCGTCCGATCATCATTGAACAGAGGTATGTGTCGGCTTATGAGTTGATCGCTGCGATAGATGAAGTACAAGATCAGAACCCCTGGTATCATGACATCTGGAACTTCTTGGAAAAGGAAGCTTATCCACCATGGGCAAATTCCAAAGATAAGAGGGTGATACGGTGAATGGCTACTCAGTTTATCATCTGCGGGGGTAAATTGTATAAACGGGGTCATCTGGGAATGCATAAACTGTGTGCTGATGCTGAAGAGTCGAAGCGCCTGATGAAGGCCATCCACGGAGGAGAGTGCGGAGTGCACATGAGCGGAGTGATGCTAGCTCGAAAAATTCTCAGACAGGGTTCCTACTGATCAACCATGAATGAGGATTGTATTGGTTTTGTTCGACGATGCCACAAATTCCAGATCCATGCAAATCACATGAACATCCCACTATCGAAGCTGTACAATATGACTTCACCGTGGCCACTTTCAGTCTGGGAAATTGAAGTGATTGGGGCAATTACTTTGAAGGGGTCGAACAAGCATGAGTACATTCTGGTAGCGATAAAATATTTTACAAAGTGGGTCGAGGCCCAATCCTATGCACTGCTGAAAGCATCACACGTTGCTAAGTTCATCAGAAACAACATTATCTGCCAGTATGGGGTCTTGAATGAGATCATCTCGGATAATGGTTCCCACTTCAAAAAGGAAGTGATCGACTTGTTGGAGAAGTACAACGTGGCTTTTCATAAGTCATCCACATATAGGCCGCAAACCAACGGAGTAGTTGAGGCCGCCAACAAGAACATCAAGCACATTCTGCAGAAGATGGTGAAAACCTACAGGGACGGGCCAGAGAAGCTGTCATTTGCTCTCTGGGGCTATAAAACATCAATTCAGACTTCTACTGGGGCAACTCCGTATTCCTTAGTTTACAAGATGGAGGTTGTTCTGCCGATCGAGGTTGAGGTTCCATCACTGCGGGTGATGGCCGAGTGCCAAATAGCGGAAGCAGATTGGCAGCAGAGTAGGTTTGAGGAACTCATGTTGTTCGATGAAAGAAGGTTGAAAGCACTATACCATATTCAAGGTTATCAACGCCGGATTGCCAAGGCTTTAAACAAGAAAGTTAAGTCCAGAAATCTGAAAGAAGGCAATTTGCTGCTCAAAGACAACCGAGCTCCCATCCATGACCCTAAGGGCAAGTTTAGACCCAATTGGACTGGTCCTTACATCATCAAGTCAATTTGGTCAGGTGGAGCTGTCACTCTAATGGACTTAGATGGGCTTGAGTTCTCCCAACCTATCAACATGGACAAGTTGAAGAAATACTATCCCTGAGTGGCTCGCTAGGCCAAAAACCTGAAAGGGCGACCTAGGCAAAAGTTAGAGCACAAAAAATTTGAAATAAGAAAAACTAAGCTCGCTAGGTTGAAAACCCAGAAAGGGCAGCCTTGGCAAAAGTTAGAGCGCAAAAAGAGAGTGTTAAAACCCAAGTGAACCTGAACCGAACTACATAAGGCTTGATTCCCATCTTTGGGATACGTAGGCAACTTCATTCTGAAGTCTAGCCACAAACACTTCAACTCAACTGTGTCCATGTAATTGTTTTGGTCATCTTTGTATTTTCTGCATCCAAAGGTTCGATTGTGATCTCCAGTGCAGTGCTATTCAGACAAGGGGCAACTTTCCAATTATCGAAGCCGGGGTTGTACATCTCAGTGATAGATCTCGGGCGTGTCCAGTTGTGATCCATACCGAAAATGGTTTTGAAAAGTTTTAAAAAAAGTTGATTTTGTTCAAATTAATCTTTTTACAACTTAGACCATTTTTGGACAAAACGGAAAATTTTCAGTACCCACAACCTTCAATTTCATTGATTTTAATACAGAGTTCTCTGACTCTCAATACAAATTGATGTTGCTTTTTATTACATTCAAAAAAAAACTTGAAAGTACAGACCAAAGCAATAAACTTGGGGCATGGCTAAGTCAGGTGTTCATGTGCCCCCTCCCAGAGCTTGTGGAAGCTTAAGATGCCAAAGTAGGCCCAGTTTGTGCCTCGTCTTCAAGCCAAGCTACGCATATGCCTGAAAGGGCACAACTGAAAGTGGGAGCGAGGGCCAGAAGCTCTCTCGTCCTCCACGCAGTGGTATACCGAGCTAGCTGTGGGCCACGGATCAAAATTGAAGCTGGGTATTCTATCCCCTCTTCCAAGGAAGTCTGGTCGTGGCCGAACTGACACTGGAACCAAAATGGAAAGTAAAAGACATAGTGTGTCAAACCAACCAACTGAATGCTGGGCTGCCGGGACATGCTGTAGCTCATTTTAGGTAGATCAAACTAGGGGCAACGCCAAGCAATGTCAACAGCAGATCTGTTGCACATCCAGTGGCACCACCACCCCTCGTTTGGGAAGTCAACTAGTCGAGGGTGAAAGAAATAGCCGCGCACTGAATATGCAGGACAAGTGTCCACTACTTTTAACTTATCCATCAGCCATACATGGGGAGGGATGAAAAATAAGAGAGATTAAAGAATAGGGAGGTGTACGTGGAGAGAAAAGTAAGAAAGGGTTTTGAGAGAAAAACAAAGCCTGAGGGCCGAGTGATGTGAGAAACACATGTGAGAGGGGTGGGAAACATTACCTGCAGTAGTAGTGGACTTCCTGCCAACTTGGTCGTCTCCCGGTGGTGGAAAGCATCCAAGCCCATCAAAGCCTCGACTAGTGTCATGCCAATACAGCTCTTTCCCTCTTTCAAGCCTTGGGCAACTTCAATCAAGTGAATGTTGGACCCTCTAAAGCCAGGGGCAAGTAGAAAATGGGCCAACATATATAAGCAGAGGGCATGTTGCCGAAAACTTTGCCAAAAGTGGTCACCGCGGTCACCAGCGTCAGAAAAACGATGAATCAAGTTGGGGATGTCTAACTCCCCATTGTGAACCAAAGATTGGGCATCCTGTAAAGTAAGCCCGCACATCCTTCCCAAAGCTTGGATATGACCAAAACGAGACTGGGGCAAGATTTCCTCGTCGCGCCGAGATTCCATCAAAGCTTGGAACTCTTCAATTGTGGGGCATACCTCTTGTCCCCCAAAGCTAAACACATGTGTAACTGGATTCCAACATCTAGCCGCGGCGTGGAGGAACGAAAAACATAGCGGGCTACGACTCAGCAAGAATAGTGCGTTTATCCCAAAACCCCAGAAATTTAACTTTTTCGAGGCGTCCAAATTCGCAATCCAATCGGAGAGTTTTTTCGATGAGAAATGGTTCCATTTTGGGGCAAAAATGGAGCTGAAATGAAGAAACCACGAAGCTGGTGCTTTTGTAGAAGATAAGGTACCGAGTGGAGGACAGGTGGCAGCAATCTAGGGATTTTCAAAATTTCTGGCCGACCGGCCAGTTCAAGTAGCCGACCGGCCACCTTTATTGGCCGACAATGCTCATAAGTGGTCGACAATGAGCCTAAGTGGCCGACAGCCACTTATTGTCTCCAGCAGAGAACCTCTAGCCTTCCTGTGAGCTAAGGTTACTGAAAACCTGAGTTTGATCCTACTTCGGATGCGTCCTGTTGTTCTGCTTAACAGTTGTAATTCGTTTATCGAGTTGTTGCAATTTGCTTATCGAGTTTGTTACAATTTGTTTATCGAGTTGTTGCACTTTGCTTATCGAGTTTGTAGTAATTTGTTTATCGAGTTGTCGTTGTTTTGCTTATCGAGTTATTCTTTCAGTTGTCCTATTTTGTTTGTTATGTTTGTTGTGTCGGTTCACTACCTGACCTTGCAATGTACAAATGTTCAGTTTTCATCAATCTCATTTTTGTGTAAAATGATGCAATGCAATGCTCAGAATATAAAATACAACACTTTTTCGGTCAAAATAGCTGTTTTCCATTCCAGTCATGGTCTCTTTTTACAAAGTGCGCAAGTTTTAAAGAAAATAAAACTGTCTAAGGCTGTACAATGTGCTAATACTACTAGCAAAAAAGAGAAACAAAACAAAAAACATCTGGATCGGTGCCACCCATCTCAAGATTGAGAGGCTCTCTTCGTTCTCTTCCGCGACAGAGCGGACTCTGAGCTGTCACTGTCGGCGCCGCTGTCTGAATCTGAGTCGAAGCCAGAATCAGAGTTGTCTCCGCCCTCATCCCCGGAGCCCTCATCACCGTCATCACCACCCTCAGAACCTGAGCCGATGTCGTTGCCTCCATCCTTGGATGACTCTAACTGGGGACTCGCTGGCTCCCGACCTCTCCCTCGGCTGCGTGCCGAAATCTCCCTCCCTGCTGCTGGAGAAGGCTCTGATGGTCCCATCTGTAAGGGTGTAACCTGAAAATGAAGTTTGAATATATCAGCTACAGTAGATGTAGCAAATGCAAGTATGTTATGCAGAGCAAGTACATGCAGAAAGCAGATATAGTATGTGAATGCAATGTGTCAGATGTGATCTACGCATGTAGTGCATCAGTGCAATATGGGGAAATGTTCAGTAGAGATGTCAGTTTTAGTATATCAGCAGAAGTATGATAAATGCAAGAAAACTAAAAAATTACCTAAATCCTGTGGGAGTTCAACATCATCTCTCTCCTCAAGATCATGCCCTCAAATAAGGCCATCACCTGGAGTAACCCCTCGACATACTTTGCGGAGGGCTGTAAATGCAAGTTGAAATCATGAGTGCATGAATGAATAAGAATCTGAGTGAAACTGAACTGAAATGAAAGCTGTAAAGTATACCGGTGGTGAGCCGAGTGTCCTGACGTATCGGTGATTAGGCAATGGTGGCTCGAGCAGAATCTGATAGGGCACTCCGGAGTACCGCCAACTAGTCAGCGTAGTCGGAGGATCAGGCCATCCAACACTCTGCTTGGAGGGAGGTATCTCTCTAGCCCTACCCCTCGGTGCCTGGGCCCTGCTCGTCAAAGGAGCATCTGCTACCTGAGCCCTGCTCGTCGAAGGAACATCTGCCGCTCGGGCCCTCCTCGATGAAACAATATCAGCTGTCCTCCCCGTGTGAGCACAAGCACCTGTCAGAGGAGGCATCAGGTATGTCTGAAGGTAAGTCATGTAGTCCCCTTCCCCAATGAACTGATCTGCATCTGCGCCTCACATGACATCAATAATCTCCTGAGAGGAGATACTCTCTGTAGCGCGCATAGAAGGCGGGGGCGGTACGGGAACTGACTGCAGTGGCAGGCCCAGTGTCTGTCGCATGAAGCGCTCGCCTAAGAACCAGGCTCGGCCTACCAGTCTCTCGAGCAGGATCCAGTATCGGAAAGCACCCCAAGCGCCGCAAAATGAAATCGGGCAAACCCTAGCATCAACACCCAAGGCTACCATGAGATCTGCAGACAACAAGTACATGAACTGTTTAGTTGCCATTAGATATGCAAAATGAATTGAAGTTGAAAGTAAGAAAAACTGTGAGTTTTGAGTTACCTCGATCACCCTCACGGTGTCAAAATACTGACAAAGATATGGAAGGGTCTCCCGGGCCCTCGGCGGGCAGCGACCATCATATCTATATGGTGTCTCAACCTCTGGCTCAGGGGCAAGCGCTGGGAAATAGGCGTACACCCACAATTGTGAAAAACAAAACAATGGCAGTGAGAATACAGAATACATAGAAAATACAGGATACAGAGGGTACAGAATACAGATAATGCAGTGTGTGCAGTGTGCAGTATGTGCAGCGTACAGAAAGTGCAAAGCATAAAGCACAATAGAAAGTGTAAAGCAGAAAGTATGACAAAAACTGTAAAGCTAAAAAGTAAGAAATCCCTCCCAGGCTCTCCAATAGCCGTCCATTATGTTCCCGCTCCTGCGGGAGGTCGAGCTCATGTAACAGTAAAGGGTAGCGAGGCTGGAGCCGCCCCAATCATAGTGCCGAACCCGGGAGAGGTCTACTAAAGCACTCAAAAGATACAGCCCGACTGTGTTCGCCCTGTCGGCGAACAATGTAGTGCCGAAGAGGAACATAAGGAAACCTCGGGCGTACTGCCCTGTAGCCTCAATCATCGTGGGCTCTCCTCCTCTGAAGTGGTCAGCGAACCAGGTATATCTGACCGTGCCTGATCGGAATATGAATGGGTGTGCTCCCAGTAGATAGGTCCAAGTAGCCTCCCATTTACCCATGTCGGAGTCGTATGGGATCAGCCGACCTCCCACCTCTAGGCCTGTCAGCATCGCAAAGTCATACGGGGTCAACGTCATGTCCTCGGTGGTAGAAAAATGGAAGGAGTTGGTGGTGTCCCACTATCTCTCCACCAATGCGCCTAAAAGGGACCTGTTCACTATGAGACGCAAGAGCCCCATACAGAATAGGTCAAATCCCGCCTGGTCTATGATCTGTCGGACGCTGTCGGGGAGGTCCTTATACCACTCCCTCGCTGCGGTCGATCCGTATCCGCGAGTGAAGCGAGAGTCTACTTGTGTTCAGAATGAGAAGGAATGCAGTGTGTGAGATATGTTCAGAATGAGCAAGAATGCAGTGTGTGAGATGTGTTCAGAATGAGCAGGAATGCAGTGTGAGAGATGTGTTTAGAATGAGCATAAATACAGTGTGTAAATGTGTTCAGAACGAGCAGGTGAAATACAGTAAAAAAGTGCGAGCCATACAAGAAATGTAAAGTGCTTCGCAAAAATTATGAGAGGGCAGTGTGTACCTCAGGCGCATCATGAGACAAGTGAGACTCCGGCTCTTGTAGCAAAAGATCTACAGGTGCGCGCCGTGCAAATCCGGTAAAGTGGCGGACTGTACTAGGAGGTAGTATATGTACCTGGGGATAGTACGTCGCTAGGTCGAATGGCCGGACTCGAGGTGACAACGGAATGTGCTCCGGCTCCCCCTCCATCCTCGGGGAACCCCCGTCATGTGGAGCATCGTCTGCCATCTAAAACGAAGGTGAAAAATAGACAAAAATGAGCAAAATGGGAGAAAAATGCCAAATGTCAACAAAAATCAACTCTCGGGAAAAGAAAAAGTCAAAGAAAGTCAAAACCCGAGAAAAGGCACCAAACTCAAGACAAACTTGTGGAAAACATACCTCAAATGGTGAATGTGGAGGAAAAAGCTCCGAAAACAAGTTTTGATCAGTTCAAAGTGAAGGAAACCAAAAGGTTTTGGCGAATCAACTTCACGAGGGGTGTTGGAAAACGCGTGTGGGGCACGGATCTAAGGGGGAAAAGTGTCTAGGAGCAGAGATGAAGGAATTTTGGCCTTGTGTGTGTGAGCAAAAGTGATTTGGATGTGTGTTTTTAAAGTTCTCCAAGCAAAATGACCAAACTGACCCGAATCTGCCACAACTGGCCGATCGGCCAGTTTTTGTGGCCGACCGGCCACTTAGGTGGCCGACAGGGTCCTAAGGTGGCCGACAGGTGTCCAATCTTCTCCCTGTGTGTTTTCAGACTGATTTGAGTTCTTGGCTCTCGAGAAAGTGCAAGAAAAGACCACTTTTCAACTCAAAATGTCTCCGCGGGAGTTTCAATTCATGTCTTCGACGCGAGACTCGTTGTCAGCCGACATCAACAAAGGTGTATCCTTTTGAAACACATCGTAATCCCTCCGAGAGGTAAATCGGAGATCGTAATTGAGTTGGCCTTGTTAAGGCGTGTATTTCTTTATGCGACATTTTGCATTAAGCATGCTATTAATGTGCATAATATATTGTTATCATTGTGCACAGAACATGTACGTCGCATTTCATTGCACTACATATTTTCTTTTGTTTGCATAGAATATGCATGTCACGTTGTATTGCATTGTGCATGCTCTTTCATTCGTATAGGAATTCTCCTTACTGGTTGCATTGAACATGCATTCGATGTTGCCTAGAACACGCTTCATATTATGCTTATGTTTTGTTTTTGGCATAATGTGCATGAAACATGCCTTCCTAAGCATTGTATCATGGTTATTGATGTTGCATTGAATATGCATTTGTATTGCATTGTACTTGTCATAGTTTCTTCCTTGTGCAAGTGCGATATTGTATGTACGGTTTATTCGAAGCTGATGCAACCAGACGATATTGTATGTACAGTTCATTCAGAGATACTCCAGGTAAGATCATTCCTATCGTTTGAACTCCTTGTTGGTTAGAAATATTCGGGTACGCCTGGTGGTTACACCACTCCTTGTTGGTTAGAAACATTCGGGTACGCCTGGTGTTTACACCACTCTTTGTTGGTTAGAAACATTCTAGTACGCCTAGTGGTTTACACTACTCCTTGTTGGTTAGAAACATTCGGGTACGCCCGGTGTCTACACCACTCCTAGTTGGTTAGAAACATTCGGATACGCCCAGTGTTTACACTGACTCATTGGTTAGAGACATTGGGTTATGCGCCCGATGTCTATATCCCCTCCTTCAGTTAAGAGCGTTTGGACCATGTGTCCGACGCTTAAACCATCTTGTTGGTTAGAGACATTGGGTCGTGTGCCCGATGTTTATACCACCCCCTTTGATTAGAAGCGTTTGGACCGTGTGTCCGACGCTTAAACCATCCTGTTGGTTAGAGACATTGGGTCGTGTGCCCAATGTTTATACCACCCCCTTGGTTAGAAGCGTTTGGACCGTGTGTCCGACGCTTATACCATCCTGTTGGTTAGAGACATTGGGTCGTGTGCCCGCTGTTTATACCACCCCCTTTGGTTAGAAGTGTTTGGATCGTGTGCCCGACACTTATACCACTCCTCGGTTAAAAGCATTTGGGATGTGTGTCTGACGCTTACACCACCTATGTTTTGGTTAGAAGCACATGGGACGTGTGCCCAATGTTTATACCATCCTTCGGTGTTTACACCGCTCTCTTTTCCCTCTCACGTGTGGCGCGCTAGGATGCTTAGGTTAAATGCGTTTGGACAGGTTCCAATGCTTATACTACTCTTTGTTTTGATTGCATCATAGTTGGATGTGTTCCACTTGTTATTATGTGCTTTCTTTAGTTTGGAACCTTGGGGTGTGTCCCTGGGTTCACATCACTTCTCCCCTCGCGTGTGCCACGCGTTGGGATCTTGTTTGCCACCTCGGGTGCGCCCGACGGTTGTTGTTCTTTATCCTTTTCTACGTGAGGCACAGTCAAGATTGAATAATTTTCTTACATCATTTCTGCATGAAATGTAGTTCGGTCTATAATTCTCACGCGTGGCGTGTTTGCTTACTTTTATATACGAGTTTGCTGTAGCATTTCTTTGCATAACATTTACATTCAGATGTTTCATTACAGCCCTCATTGCATGATCATAAGTTATGTTCTGCATTGTGCATATCATTTGCATTTTCCCTAGCCTGAGGACGCGTCTCTATATTATTTTCTTGTTTGTTTGTCTGAGTCTTCGGCCTTGTCAAAAATTGGTCGTCTCTAGACTTTGACATTCACTCCTGTCATTTCATGACTTCCGAGTTTTGTCAAAGAGGGGCAACTGTAGACACCCCATTTTTGACCGACCTTGAGACTCAGACGTCATCGTTTATGCACCCGATGATTGTGCATGTTTGTGCTCGTTTTGAGTGCCTGAAGGTCTCGGCCGAGTGCCTTGTCTTTGAGCCTCTAAATTCTCTGTGTTTTGGCCTTGTTTTTGGGCCAAACCTTCATGCCCCTTGCCTGGAGGGAGGGAAGGCCTTGTCGGCTACTTTTAGGCCTTGTCGGCCACTTTTTCCTCTTGTCGGCCACGTTGGGTGGCCGACGGCCATTTTTCTACTTTTTCAGATATTTTGTGTGCCAGCTGTTGATCACTAAAGCCATCTTCCATACACGTGTATAGAGGGATGGAAATAAGCCACTGAAGCCATCCTCTATACACGTGTATAGAGGGATGGAAATAAGCCTTAGGCTTGTATTTCTATATAAAGGGAGGTCCCTCCCCTTTTTTGGGGGTTCAAAATTTTAAGAGCAAAAAATTCTCTCTCTCTCTAGAACTCTCTATATATATATATATATATATTGTGTGCTTGAAAGTGAGCTTTCTCTATATATTTGTAAAGAGACCCTTAATCAAATATCCCTATCTTAGAGCTGAAGTTCCTTAAGGCTTGTTTGAAGCTGCTAAAGCTGATTTTGGCTCAGAAATTGTGTTGTTTGTTGCTGTACTTCAAGGAAAACAAAGGCGAGTGCAAACAGAGACAACCAACAGTAAGGCGATGGATTTCCGGGATGACGCCAACCGAGCATGCATGTCTCCCTCGCCCGCAAGACCATTTCATTTCTTATGATTAGTTTGTGTAATTAATCATTCAATTTGTTTTGTAATATCTTAATTAGCTTAGCGTAGCTAGTTATTCAATTGACTTGTAATAATTAATTAGTTAGGATAGTTAATTAGTTGTTTTGTAATAATTAGCTTAGCATAGTGTAGCTTAGCTTATTTATTCAGACCCTCCTTCGCGAGGACACAATGTTGTAATAAGCGTGCGTGTGTGTGCATGCCTTCCAACCCCACTTCTTTCTCCCTTTTACTTAACCGCTTTCGACGGCTAGTTTAGGGCACGTTTTCAATTAGCATATCTTATGTTTTGCATGTTTGCATCATTCTGTCTTGCATGCACCGGGTTCGGCGCATCATTCAAACTGCATTGTATTTCAATCCTTATTTGAATACATGTATCAAATTGTTGTATTTACATGTGATCTTAGATAGCCGAGCTTATTTAGTTGCATTATTGCATGTGTTGCATTAGGCATCTTGTATAGTTAGGATCATGCATTATTTCTAACTAGTTTCTTTTTTGGCTTGGAGTGCACTGTAAGTTTTTATGCTTTAGCATCCTTGCATGAGTATAAGTGTTGCCATGTTTAGCATGCTTGCCATGAGGCTATGTGCTTACTTGATCAACTGCATGAATGCCTGTGGATGAAGGCTTTGTTGCTTGAATTGGAACAATTCGACGATTGTGAGTTTTAAGCCCACTTTGCGAAGTGGCAAAATCATGTTTTCAAGCCCACTTGTAAGTGGCACTTTCAAACCATTTTTGAAAATGAACATGAGTCGATTTGTTCCAAATCTTGCGACTTAGTCTATACGTGTATGTGTCCGCTACATAGTAAAGTTAGATTAATAACCGAAAAAGAACACATGAGGTTTATAAAACAACATATCATGCTTATTAGAGGCCGATCCTTTGATCGGGCGAGCGGGGGTGCTCATTGCATGACCTTCCCCTCTCGTACCCAAGCTCCCGAGCCTAGGCAACTTTGGTGATGACGGACACGTAGCCTTTGGCACGAGTCAGGGTTTCCTAAATTTCCTAAAAATAAAATATTTAGGTGGCGACTCTATAATCTGGCAAAGCAGTCCAGTTTTGGCATTATTTGATTTAAAATATGATTTTTAAAAATGATTTTCCAGATTGGACTCTTTGGTGTTTATCAGTCTCATATTGCACTTTGTGAGATTAGATTCAGAAATGTGACAGGAGTCCGAACTGTAGTAAGACCACTTTGCGCCTCTCCAAAAGGGGGGCGCGAAAAGGAAGTCGGGTCTACAAAGGTCATCCCTTTGAACTGAAACATACTGGGCAACATATCAGAGATTGGTCACTACCATGTTAAAAGATCAAATCGGAAAAACTATGGAAGTTTACATTGATGAGATGGTAGTGAAGTCCAAAGAAAATGATGTACACTTAGCCGATCTTGCCATAACTTTTGATACTCTTTGGCAATATAAAATGATGCTAAATGCCTCAAAATGTGCATTCAGCATTGGGTTAGGCAAATTCCTCATCTACATCATAAATCATCGTGGAATAGAAGCTAACCCAAAACAAATCAAGGCCATCATGGAACTCGACTCACCAGGTGTGATAACCCTGTCCCTTATTATGCTAATTGGTCCTTAATACAAATTTGATTATGTGTTTTGATATGATTTTGTGTGCCATTATATGAAAATATGTGGTTTTGAATTTCTATCTGTTCACCGTAGGAATATCTGTTTGATTATTTGCTTTGGAATTTAAATTGAAGGCCCTGTCGGCCACCGAAATCGAAATTGATTACGCCATTGTGATTGGCATAATTTTTATGGCATAATTTTTAGAGCCTACGGTGAAATTTAATTAGAAATTGATTTGGATCAAATTAAATTGATTTAATTAGCGAATTAGTACCCCATTATTTGATATTAAAATAATGTGACCAAAGGGGCTTTTAATAAAGGCACTATACACTCAATTTCACCCTTTTATCTTCATTTTGGTTGATTATAAACTCTAAGAAAGGGAAAGGGTCGGCTAGAGAAGGAGCAAGGGGAAAAATTATGTGTTTGGCTCAAGTTTGAAAAATTGGAAGGTTGAACTCAAGAATTAAGTATACATTGGGGGGATTAAGCTTCTAGGTGAGTAATCAACCCTTTGACTCATGAGTTTGATTTGTAATTTTTGGGGATCAAAGATTAATTAGTGAGTTAGACTATGGATTGAGTTGTGTTTGTTGAATTTAAAGTCCATAGATGCATGCATGTAGGAAGTCACTATGAATTTCTATAATTGAGCACAAAGTGTGTAATCCATGATGAATCTTGTTTGAAATCCATGTATTTGATCTTTTCTTCACTAATTTAGTTGAGAATAATGAATATCTCTCACATGCAAGTGAAGATCATGGAGGTGTAAGCTTTGCATGTTTAAATTTGATGTGTTGGTGATGAGTTTGGGTTAATTTGGGACGTGCATGTGATTAAATTGTGAAATTGGGCTTTATAATGATGTAATTTGGTATTTATACCATGTTAGTATATGTATATGTGAAGATTGAGCCAAAAACATGCATTTTGAACCTTTGAATATCAAGTTGAAGCTCAAGAACACATTCTAGAAAGCCCAAAAAATTTGACGTCCGCTCGAGCGGGAGAACCGCCGCGCGAGCGTGAATTTCGAGCTCCCAGTATTTTCTGCAGACATGGTGTCTACTCGAGCGGGGAAGTTCACGCTCGAGCGGGGAGCCATGTAGAGAGGCCTTCCGCTCGAGCGCCAGAGTGTACGATCGAGCGTAAATTCGACATAACCAGTACTTTTGCAGGCCTTGTGGGTCCGCTCGAGCGGGGACACTGTTTTCTGAAATTTTGAAAAGGCATTCTGAGTTCCATTTTCGTTGTTTTTCACTTCTAAGTACTCTTATTCATGCATTGAGCATTGTAATTGAGTTAAAGAGATAAGAATGAGGCCTAAAGAGGAAAAATGTGAATTTAGAACTGATTGAATTATTAGTGACCCTTTTGTGTTCATAGTATGTGTAGGGTCGAGCTCCAGGGCATATCAATCAGCCAATCACTGTGAGCAATATCTTAATAAAGATATCTGAAGTATGTTATTTGTCCAATTGCTTACTTTCATATAAGCCTTGTAAGTTGCTATACTAAATTGGGGACAAATATCTGGTATGCTATGCATTGGGCCAAAGGCCGTCTGATACGAATAATGATCTGATACAAATGATTTGACACGAATGATAGTCTGATGATCTGACACGAATGATAGTCTGACACGAATAATAGTCTGATACGAATGACGATCTGATATGAATGATAATCTGACACGAATAACAGTTTGACATGAATGAATGGGCCAAAGGCCGTTTTAACAATAATGAGCGAATGGGCCAGAGGCCGTTTTGACAAAGAATGAGTGAATGGGCCAGAGGCCGTTTTGACATGAATGGATGGGCCAGAGGCTGTTTTGACATGAATGGATGGGCCAGAGGCCGTTCTGACAAAGAATGAATGGATGGGCCAGAGGCCGTTTTGACATGAATGGATGGGCCAGAGACCGTTCTGACAAAGAATGAATAGATGGGCCAGAGGTCGTTTTGACATGAATAGATGGGCCAGAGGCCGTTTTGACATGAATGGATGGGTCAGAGGCCGTTTTGACATGAATTGATGGGCCAGAGGCCGTTCTGACAAAGAATGAATGGATAGGCCAGAGGCCGTTTTGACATGAATGAATAGGCCAGAGGCCGTTCTGACAAAGAATGAATGGATGGGCCAGAGGCCGTTTTGACATGAATGGATGGGTCAAAGGCCGTTTTGACATGAATGAATGAATGGGCCAAAGGCCAGTTTGTCATTTGAATGGGCCAAAGGCCAGTTTGATATAAATGAAAGTTTGAATGGGCCAAAGGCCAGTTTGATATGGGAAGATAAATGGCCAAAGGCCAGTATGTTTGGAACTGCAGTCACTTGACTTAAATTGTGTATATACATGTTACATAGAAATATGAATTGGGCCCAAGGCCGTTTGGAGCATGTTGTTCTACATATCATTTGTATAACTTCTTTATTTGATATTATTCACTAGGCTATCGCTCACGCTCATTCATGTGTTTGTAGGTGAGCCAAGAGAAGTCCAAACCCAGCCCCAGTGAAGTCTGTGTGGAACAACAAAGGTTTTGAAGGGTCAGCCCTTGTATCTCACGCACGAGACTCGTCTTCGCCTTTTGTCATTTTGTTTTATATTGTCATGTTGGCGAAGTCTTTGAGTATGTCTGTATATAGTTTTCATGGGTTGACTTAGATTTGGATGATCCTGTCTGTACAGAACTTTATGTTACTATGCTTTCTGTTGTGAGTTATTGACATATGTATGTATGGAACGTTATGATGTGCATATAAGCACGGCTCTATGGGCAAAGTTTTAAATTTACTTCCGTTTGGCCCCTTTACTCTGATGAGTTTTGTCTTATTTGGTTTGAGGTCGTAGGTAATCTCGTGATTGCTGGCCGGTTATGACCTTAACCCATAGGGGCGGGTTCGGGTCGTGACACCAGGGTTAGTCAAAGAAGTTCAGAAGTTAATGGGTATGGTAACAGCACTTAACAGATTTATCAGCCAGTCCTCAAATCAGGGTAAGCCATTTTTCCAACACTTTGATAGGGTAAACTATTTAAATGGACTATAGAATGCCAAATCGCTCTGGAAAGATTATAAACCTATCTCAGTTTCGTCCCTCTTTTGTCTGCCCCCTCGCCAGGTGACGTACTTATCTTATCTTTGGACTAATCTGATCATGCAGTAATCGTCGTCTTGCTTAAAGAGGCACTTGGTGGGCAGCAACCATCTTTTATGTTAGCATGTCAATGGTTGACGCCAAAGCCCAATACTTACCCTTAAAGAAGTTGATTCTAGCTCTTGTAGCGACTACCAGAAAATTGATGCATTACTTTCAAGCCTAAACCATTAAAGTATTAATAGATCACCCCATCTATTCAATCCTTCACAAAACAGAATCGTCGAGAAGAGTTTTCAAATAGGCATTGGAACTCAGACTAACCTCCAGTTTTCACCAAGGACGGCTATCAAAGGGTAAGTCTTGGTCGATTTTGTTGCTGAGTTTACTACGCCAGTGTCCCATGTCTAGTTCGTCAATCACAGCCGGAATAAAATATGTCGGGGATATTTGGCAGTTGTATTGTGACGAGTCATCCCACCAGCGCGGCAATGGAGCAGGAGTAGTTATTATGACCCCTGAAGGAGTAGTAGTGGAACAATCGGTCAAACTTGGCTTTGACGCCTCGAACAACGAGGCCGAATACTAAACCTTTCTAGTTGACCTTAGAAATTCATTTCAAATAGGGGCTAAACAGTTGTAAATTTTTTATGATTCGAAACTAGTCATAAACCAATTGAAAGGTGAATATGTAGCTAAAAACGACCGCGTGGCAGCTTACATGAAAATGGCTAATTCCTTGCTCTTGAAATTTGATAGCCATGAATTGAATCAGATTACTAGCGATCAAAATACACATCCCGATGCTCTGGCCTTTTTAGCCTCGACCGCAAACTCAGAAATTAAATGAACCATCAAAATGGGTTTCATCCTAGAGCCGAGTATCAGTATTCCCGAATATCCCATTGTGAACATCATCCAATGGGGCCCGAGTTGAATGGATTTCATTGCTGCATTCCTCGCCTCGAAACAATTGTCGGAAAATAAGAAGGAAGCCCACAAGCTGTAGAATAAGGCTTTGAGATATTATTTGGATCCTCAAGGAAAACTTTGCAAGAAATCTCTCTCTAGGCCTTACGTGGAATGCATCCATCTAGACATGGTTGAGGATTATTTGGATAAAATACATGAAGGTAGCTATGGCGCTATTTCAGGAAGTAGATCATTGGCCCATTGAGCCGTTACTGAAGGGTATTAGTGGCTGACTATGCGAACTGACAGTGAGAATTATGTTAAGAAACGCGAGCAATGCCAAAAGTTTTCTCCACTAACATATCTGCCCGTCGAAAAGTTAAATTCCATGACTAGTCTTTGGCCTTTTGCTCAATGGAGTTTGGATATAGTTGGGCCGCCACTGAAAGCTCCAAGCAATAAGCGATTCTTAATTGTTGTTACTGATTATTTCACAAAATGAGTTGAAGCAAAACCATTAGCACATATACAGGATGCAGTTATTAAGCATTTTTTTTTTATAAAGAATATCATTACTTGATTTGGCATCTTCATGGCGCTTATTTTGGATAACGACACTCAGTTCGATTGCGGCGTCTACTGGGAACTGTGCGATATATATGGCATTCGACCCTATTTTTCTTCACCAGTTTATCTGCAAACTAATGGCTAGGCAGAGGCTTCCAACAAAGTAGTCTTGGAAGATATCAAGAAGCATTTGGAAAAAACCAAGGGCAAATGAGTTAAAGAATTGCCCAGTGTACTGTGGGCCCATCTCACCACACCGAGACAGTCTACGAGAGAGACTCCATTTGCTTTGTATTTTGGCAATGAAGCTATCATCCTCCAAGAGATTGGTTTACCGACCCTTCAATCAAGGGCTTTTGATACGGGCCGAGATGATATGATGTTGGCCTTGGATATGGATATAGTTGAAGAACACCAAGATCAAGCCCTTGTGACCATGGTGTGATATCAACAGTAACTTGCCAGGTCATACAACCAACGAGTGCATCTACGCCGATATACTCCTGGAGAGTTGGTCCTTTAAAAAAGTACTACGTGCTAGTAAAATTCCTGTGGACTGTAAACTTGACCCAAATTAAAACGGCCCATACCAAATTGATTCCATCGTTGGGGTATGGCCATATCGACTCTTAGGCATGAACGGAAAGAAGTTACCCCAGCCCTAGAATTCGACTCATCTTTGTAAATTTTATCATTAGTATTGATAGTTATCTTAATTCCTGCGTCTGTTTTATCAAATTAATGTTTGTCGGCTTTTATGTATATCACTACCTTGTATATGTATAGTCAATCAATGATACAAGACGTTTGTTACTCCTTTGATTATTTAACTCTGATTGCCTTACTTTCATTTAGCCTGTGAAGTCAAACGAAGCACTTTTCGTGCTCGACACGCCATTAATGAAAGCTTCTGAATTCGAAGCGTTTATCGTGCTCGGCTCAAAGCATTCTTTGTGCTCGGTATGAAGCTCCATTAATGAAAATCTCCAAATTCAGAGAGCTCTTAGTGCAATTTGAAAACACAATTAGTCTGATCATTTCAAGCAAGCATAACTGCGTTTTTATTAAGAAAATATCATGACAAATTCAAATTGCATTACGGATACATTTATCCCATGGTCGATTGGCGCCCTAATTACAAAAGGTGAACCCAAGAATCAAATTGGATCTTTCGTTGTTTACATGTTCTCAGGGTTCATGGCTTTTTCTTGATCGTCTGTTTTCCCGGCGTCATAGGTCTCGAACGACATTACATAGTTTTGACACAATGGCAAAGCAGAATCAACACCCGCCGCTTGAAGTGACTTTGCCCATCCATGCTTGAAGCTACGGTTTTCACATCGGTAGACATCATCGGCCAGCTTCTCCCTTGTCTTATCGATACCAATCTTTCTTTCCTCGAAGAAGTCCTTATTATAGGCTCGGGTCTCTATGGCTTCTTTTGCAAAAATGTTGGCAGTATCTTGATCGGTTATCGCATGATCCATAAGGCATTGTGTTACTTTGTCTTTCGATATTGCTGAACACTCCCGTCACCGCCTTGAACTTAACCACTTTGGCTTTTCGAGCCTCGTTCTTTGCCCTCTCATGGGTTTCCTCAAATCAATGTTCTAAGTTCCATATCTACCCATTTTTATGTTCAATTTCCCTTTAAATGGCACGAAGGCCCATGTCGATCTCATACGAACTATAGAGTCCTTTGATAGCCCTGTGGACCTCTTCTCTAAAAACTTTATAATCTCTCCGATTAGTCATTGATTGGTGCACTTTAGGGGGCAAGATTTTCCGCACGAATCCAATTGCCACATTCGGATCATGGACAATTGAATCAGCTTCGATCATGGGTTTGTTCCTGATAAAAATCGAGAAGCTCAACAAACGTGGTGGTCTACTTGACTCATTTTGAATTAGGGCATGGGCACTGGTGGTTCTACTGCTTTCTTTTTCTGGATTCCACTTCTAGGCAACCTACTTCACTTGTCTTTCCTGATCGTTCCTTGTTGCTTGGGTGACCAACACCTATTTGGCTCCTCCAGTTCCACGGTCTCCTTGTGAACAGGTGTACAACTTTATATTAACAACAGATGCACTACTTTTAATACCACCAAAATGATTCCACGTGTCCTCCATCTCATTAATCATTAATGCACGCCACCGATGCGTATTATGCGTCGTCGGCTCATTTTTGGGCATACCATTCCTTCATCCTAATCAGGACAGGAGCAGATATATGAATCTACTCGGACTCAGGTATTGCCCTACCCGTAACTCAGCGATATTTATCTGGCCAAGAAAAATATACTCATTCCTAACCGAGGCAGGGGCAAATATATGAATCTATTCGACAAATAAGTAGTGTGAAATCACAGAGAAGTGTCGAATTAACATAGTATACCCCGTTTGAGAAACAACAACTCAATCACTCGGCTTCCGTTTGGCCTTCAGGTTCAGGCTCACTAAGCCACTATTAAGTTGGCCCCCGTTTTTTGCCTTGGTCTCCCAATCATCGCAAGGGTAGATGTTTGAATTTATTCGACTATAAAGTCTACCTCATTTACGAAATCACAAAAAGGTGGCCAATTAACATTGTTCAATTGCATCAATAATTACGTTATGCCAATTGTACAAGCATCAATTCATACATGATAAGTATGGTTCAATTACACACATTCATCAAAAGCAACTTTCATGTACAATGGAACATTTTCATTCATAAAATGACTTGATTACACATGTTGGTCAATTTACACATGAAAATGGCCCTAGTACAATATCTAACCAACAATAAAAAATAAAAAAATAAAAAACTAAAACACAACACTTAAAATACCAATGGACGCCAAGATAGCAAGTCTAGCCCTCTATTCTCAACCTTAACATCATTCTGGGTCTGATTCCAAAGGCTTGATACGTTCTTGTTCGAATGGAATCAACACATCCAATTACACTTAAGTAGCTGCAAGCGCCTTGAGCTAGCCATGTTTAAAGCCCCGATTCTTAAACTTTAAAACCTTGTCAGTGTATTTCTCGCTCGCCACCTTCTCGCCCTCTTCAAAGGCTTTCGAAGCAGTTGATTGCATCTTCTCTTTTGCCCTCTGGGCCTCTAGCAGTTCAGCCCTAAGTTTCTTCAGCTCATCACCTATTGTCTTAAAGAACGTGTTAGAAATGTTGGCCCTCTGTTCAACGGCACAGCGTAAGAGATCGCCGTGCTTGGTTTTTTTGCATTTGGCAATGACCCTCTGCTGTCTTTCATCGGCTCTCTTCCTTTCAACATTTGCCTTTTACGATGTACTACAAGCTCAGCCATTGCCAATTTGGCCTTGTTCTATTCCATTTTGAGTTGGTTTATCAATTCTACTACATCGTGGTGACAATGACCGATGCAGTCTGTGAAAATAGAAGTAGTTAGTAATGATACATTTTTATGCCAATAAACACATTCGGCAAAGAGTACCTACCAGAATGGCTGATTGAGCGGCGAGAACAATGGCCAAGGCATCCTTTTCGGCTCTGAATTTTGCCTTGTCCAATGAAAGAATAATAGTTGTGGCCATGCTCAAGGCAACTCCTGATTCCTTAAGGGTCGACACCCCTTTTATCTTGGGCTGAATAGAGAATTGCACCATCAAGTCCAAAGCAGGTGAGGTCCATGGTCTTTTATCAAGTTGTTCGACTGGTTACTCAAACTCGACGGGACGTTTGGAGCCCCCTAGATCGGTTACATCGGTTTCTGTTTCGACAGGAATAGTCTATGTATGCACTGACTCTGCCAGAATGGACTGCTCGGCAACCTCCGTTTGGGTAATCACTTTCGGAGGGGCCTCTCGGCTTGCACTATAGCTTTCAATTGCTTTCTTTTTGCAACCAACCTCTCACCATTCCTCCTCTTTGTAAATTGGGCAAGTGAAAGGGTTTCGTTGGCCATCTCTTTGGTTACAAACCCAGGCAAATTATCCAAGTCTAAAAAATATCGTCTTCTTGAGTAACCCCTAAATACACTCAACCAGGAGACGGTACTAGATCTAGATCTCAACAGGGACTATTTTTTTGGTCGACAATTTTGATAGCCGAATTAAAACCTATTTGTTCGATGCGTGGGACGAGGACATCTGTAGACGTCCCCGAACGCCCCGGGAGGGAATCCCCCCCGTTCTGTTCGTTTTGGGTTCACTACAGTTCGGGACTCTCAAATTGTCACGGTTCTTAATCTGAACCAAAGAGTCCAAATCCGGCAAATCGTTTTGAAAAACAGATTTTTAAAAGAAGTGCCGAACATGGACTGCTTTGCCAGATACAGAGTCGCCACCTAAATATTTTTTATGGGGGAATTTAGGAAACCCTGAATCAGTGCCAAAGGCCACGTGTCCGTTATCACCAAAGTTGCCTCGGCTCGGGAGTTTGGATACGATTGGGGAAGGTCAGCTATGAGCACCCCTTCTCGCCCGATCCGAAGATCGGCCTCTACTAACCGTGATATCCGATTTTGAAAACGTTATGTGTTCTTATTCCGGTTATTAGCCTAGAATTACTACGTTGTGCGCACAGCAAACAAGTATAGACCAAATCGCCTGAATTGGAACGAAGCATTGCATATCCATTTGTTTGAAAAAAAAAAAGTTTGAAATTTGCTACTCGCAAGTAGGCTAAAGCGCGGATTTCAACGAGTTGTTCCAACTCAAACAATCCAACCTTCACCCACAGGCATTCAAGCAGTTTATATCATATAAGCATCTAGCCTCATGGTAATCATGCTATTATCGCAACACTCACACGCATGCGGTATGCTAAAGCATAAATGCTTACCTAGTACTCAGAGCCAAAACAAAAAACATGTTAGCAATTATTGCATGATCCAAGTCCATGTTAAGTGGCTAATGCAACGCATACAGAATGTCACTAGAGTAGGCTCTGCTAGTCTATAAATGATATGTGAAAATGCACAAATAGCATGTATTCAAGTTAGATTTGAAATACTTATGCAGTTAGTATGATGTACCGAACCTGGTGCATGCAAGACTAATGAATAATGCACGCATGCTATCATACTGTATGCTAATTGAAACATGCCCTAGGCTAACCATCGAAAGCTAGTAAATAAAAGGGAAGAAAGACGTGGGGTTGGGAGACATACACACACTCACGCATACTTATTACACAATTGCCCTCGCTCGGAGGGTCCGAATAAATATTACAGTCCGAATAAATAAAACTAAATTAATTATTACAGAATTTCTAATTAATTAACAAATTAAATGTAAAAAGAAGGTGGCCACAGCCTCGCCTCGGGATGTGTGGATGATGCATGCTTGACTCGTCTCGCCCGGAAACTCGCTGCCATAGCACTGTTGCCTCCGTTTACACTGTCTCACCCCTCTGAAATTTATGAAAGTCTCCAGAACTGCTCTGAACTTCATTCTGAGTGCAGTGGAGTGCCACCAGCCATGGGAATGAGGTTATCGGCTAAATATTGTGCTCTCAGCCAAAATTCTTTGCCGGTCGGCACTCAACACTGCCGACCGGCCAAATCTTCCTGTTGAAACCTGCAGTTGACAACAGTAGAGGGCAAGCAGTGTATGGCATGGAATTTTCAAGCAAATGTAAGCATGGGCACACTCCCTATCATGAAAGGGACTTAAGGGAGCATGACCCTCGACCATCGGGCCATCAATTATGCATTTTGATGCATGATGGCCTAAGAGGCCAAGTTAGCAACTTTGACGTAAATGCATGCAAACAAAACACATGAATGCCAACACCCCATCATGTTGAGGTCAAGGGAGTCGGCAGCCGAAGATTGAGACGTGTTACGTCACCTTGAGTACGAACACTCCTCAATCTTCGTGCTTGGTTTGACACCCCAAACCAAGCAATGTAATGCATGTATACAAACATGGCTCAAGTGTACAAAAGACTAATGTTACAAAACATGCCAAATGCAATGTAAGCTACTATGCAAGTGTGCAATGTGCCAAGCATGCAATGCTACAATACAACCTAGAATGTAATGTAAACATTGCACAATGCAAGCATGCAACTAAAGGTAACAAGTCAAGCATGCAACCATATACAAGAATGGACTTAGGCTGAAATGGGAGGCCCCGGCCACACCCCAAAACAGTGGCCAAAGATGCCAAAATGATGGACAATAAGCATACCAAACAAGCAAATCAAAGGGGCCTAAAGCTAAGGCATAGAGGGCTATTCTCAAGAGCACCCAAAGGTGAGGTACATGGATACCAAACACTTATGTTAGACTCTAAAATGCATGCAAAAGATAGCACCAAAGCATGCTAGGAAATGGATACGGAAGAGGAAGCATTCAAGGCCACTAAAGAGAGTATCCTACTACAACCACCCCAACCACTCATGGCATGCACTTTTCAATACAAATCAGAGTTTCAATATGTAAAATGAGCCCCCAAAACCCACTGATATGGCAACCCAAATGACTTAATCACAAGGCATGCATTATGACCTTTGCCAAGGCACAAAAGAACAACCTTTCAAGGCAAGAAAGTGATGATGAATGTGAGCATACAAGCATGGATTAGGGACTGAAATGGCATATGAAATGACTCCAAATCATTGAAACAACCCAACTAAAGCATGCTAGTGACTCACACACTCAAGGCTCACAAGCCAAAATACAAAGGGGCTATACCAAACATGGCAAATACAATCAAAACAGCACCCAACAGACCTTAAGCATGGTAAGACATGGCTAAGAACTTCACAAAGTTAGGCCAAAACATAAGAGCATAGTAGGCTAAATGCATGATGCACTTCTAGACAAAATGGGAGAATACAAAGCAAGTATTTTATGCATGTGAGGGACCACAAATCCGACCAAAAAGAAAGGTAAGATATGCCCAAATAACGCCCAAAAACCTCTGAAATAGGGCCAAATACAACCAAGCATACATGCTACCCTTATGAGCCAAAACATGAACAAAATGAGAGACCAATGGAGAGGGGTGTCCCTCCCCTACGCAAGACCTCAAACCCCCTTCTTCATCACTGAAAATCCACTGGATTTCAGTGGTGAGAAGGCTAATACACCAAAGGAATCAAAACTTAATAAAAGAAGCTCAAAAAGGGGCCAAACAAAGCCTAAGAGGAGGAGGTCGACCCCCAATGCCAAAACAACCTTAATGAGATATCTTGAGCATGCAAATACAAGCCTTTTTTCAGTTATACACAAAGTCTAAAACAATGAGAAAGATAGGCAAAAGTCTAGTGCAAGATTTGGGAATCTAAAGTAAAAGAGTTACCCTTGAAGAACCCTTGATGAACAGCAAGTACAGCCTTCTTCTTTTGATCAAAACCAGTCCAAAACCTCAAGAACAAAACCCCAAAGCCTCTCAAATTCGAAGTATTGTGTAGTAGTGTGTGTTTGTGTGCAAAACTAAGAACAAACACACACTTTAGGCCCTCAAACCACACAAAATGAAGAGAGAGAGGGAGATAGAGAGAAAGGATGATATATATCAGATATATATGTGTATAGCTCTGGTTTTTTTTGCTCAACCCTAACAAAGGAGGAGGAGAGGCTCTTATATAGACAAGGGAAAGCTTTGAAGCTTCTCAAAGAAGCTAAACAAAAAAGAGTCAAAGGGGGCAAGGCTTCCTGAGGAAGCTAGGACAGCTGGCAAGCTTCTTGAGAAAGCTTTGCCAAAGGGTCAAGCTTCCTCAAGAAGCTTTGACCAAAGGGGGCAAAAGGGGCAAAACAGCCACATGCATGCCCCGGGGTAGGTTTGGTGCATTCCAGCTGGCACAGCTGGCATGCACCATGCCTGAAGAAGGTAAAAAGGTGTTACCGGCCAGAAAATGAGGTTACCGGCCATACTGAATGCCGACCGCCCAATGGTATAATTCACCAATGGCCGGCAGCCTCAAAACATAGTTGGTGGCCTCAAACCAAGGTCGGTGGGTGTCAGGGGTAGCTAACAAGCTACTTTCTACCCTCAGAAGCAAAAAAACACAAGTGTTTGGTGCAAAACCAAACACAGAACAGTCGAGTTGAGAGATCCTGAGGCAAGGCGCGTAGCCGAGACCTCCGAGAATTCAAAACGAAACACAAACATGAGTAATCACCGAATGTTCGAGCGGTGACATCCAAGTCTTGAGGACGGTCAAAAATGGGGTGTCTACAGTTGCCCCTCTTTAACAGAACTCGAAAGTCATAACAATGACGGGAGTGATTGTCAAAGTCCAGAGACGACCTATTTTTGATCAGGCCGAAGACTTAGACAAGGCATACAAGCTTTAGATAAAGATATGTACCCAAGGACAGGGGCAGAATGCAAGACAATGCACCAAGCCGAGCATAACTTATGATCATGCAAAGAAAGCTATAACGAAGCATAATATGTGATAGTTTTAAGCTAGCATACACCAAACTATACTACAATGCAGAAAGGATGTAAGATAATTATGCAATTCTCGATACGTCTCACTCGGAGAATACGGTACCTGTCTGGTTCGTCTGGTTGCACCAGCCTCAAATGAACCGTACATACAATATCGTGCCTGCAAAGAAAGCAAACTTAACAGGTACAATATTGTTAGCAACATGCCTAATAATGCAATCGAAGGTGCGTGACAACGCAAGTCGAGTGGGGCACATAACAATGCTGTGAAGGCACGAACACATGTAAGTAAAGAACATGTGACAAGTTGCACAATGCGTATGAATAAATTTGAACACATGTAAGTAAAGTATGCGGTCTACGCAAGCAATGTGTATAGAAAGGAACTTGAAATTGAACACATGTAAGTAAAGCAATGCACGTATGCACACAATGTGTATAGGAACTTGAAATTGAACACATGTAAGTAAAGCAATGCACGTATGCAAGCAATGTGTATAAAAAGGAGCTTGAACACATGTAAGTGAAGCATGTGGTCTACGCAAGCAATGTGTATAAAAAGGAACTTGAACACATGTAAGTAAAGCATGCGGTCTACGCAAGCAATGTGTATAAAAAGGAACTTGAAATTGAACACATGTAAGTAAAGCATGCGGTCTACGCAAGCAATGTGTATAAAAAGGAACTTGAACACATGTAAGTAAAGCATGCAGTCTACGCAAGCAATGTGTATAAAAAGGAACTTGAAATTGAACACATGTAAGTAAAGCATGCGGTCTACGCAAGCAATGTGTATAAAAAGGAACTTGAAATTGAACACATGTAAGTAAAGCAATGCACGTATGCACGCAATGTGTATAGGAACTTGAAATTGAACAAAGACGAGCTATTCATGATGCTGAAATGCAAAGTACTGCAACACAGTATGATTGAAAGGATTCGTGAAGCTCACAAGATACATAAAGGATACGGGAAGGGATGTTTCTCGTATGTACAGAGCATCGTGCATAGAAAACACAACTTGAGGTCAACTCGGAGATCTATGAATGTTCCGAAGGCGTACTTCCTTGCACTGCCTCGAGAAATGAAGGTGCCAAACCATACAATTGATCCAAACAAAGACGCGAGAGATGTATTGACTACAAGGGAGGGGGTTACCGGCATCAATCCTGATACTTTGTTGCCTTGCTCCTTCCTTTTTTTTTTTACTTTCCTTTTTACTAGTAGTTAAGCACATTGCACTGCCTCAGGCAGGGTTTGTTATCAGTTTTTCAAAACTGCACATTTTTGTAAAGCATGTGATGGGAATGAAACTGCTATTTTGTTCAAAAAGGTGTTGCATTTGTACATTCTATGCATTGCATCGCATGGCATCACATAACAATGAGATGAGATTCATTTTGAAAATAGAGCATTCGCATCGTAATAATCAGGTAGTGAGCCAATTTACAACTTGATAAGCAAAGCAGAGAGACTCGATATAACCAACCAAACGTGAGTACAACTCGATAAGCAAATCAAAGATTTGAAGAGAGTGACATACGATTCAATAAGCAAATGTACAATAACTCGATAAGCAAATAGGCGTGACTCCATAAGAATCGATCACCGGAGGGCATTGAAGGTGGTGGAATTCCCCAATCCTCAGTATAAACAGCTCAGAGAACAAGGAGGAAGACCACCGCCCAGAGATAAAGGCCATCGGCCGTGAGAAATGGCCATCGGCCAGAAACTCTGATCAATCGGCCAAAAGTGGTGGCCGGTCGGCACTATATTTGGCCGGCCGGCCGTGAATTGTCAAAATCAACAGAATGCTAACATCTGTCCTTCACTCAACCTTATCTTTTACAAAAAGGCCTCAGCTTCGTGGTTCTTCCCAATTCAACACTGATTTTCCCCAAATGGAAGCGCTTCTTGCCCAAAATCTCACAACTTGGATTAACAACTTGGATGGCTCGGAAAAGCTGAATTTCCGGGGTTTCGGCATAAACACACTATTCACTCTGGGTCGTACCTCGTTACACCTCCCGTTTCTCCATGCAGCGGCAAGGTTTTGGAATCCGGTGACACATGTCTTTAGCTTTATCGGGCAAGAAGTGTGTCCTACCTTTGAAGATTTCTGAGTTTTACTGGAATCTGAGCGTGACGAGGAGATCCTGCCCTATCTTAATTTTGGCCATGTCCAAGCCTTAAGGCGAATGTGTGGACTCACTATGCGTAACGCTTGGTCTCTGATTTATGACGGAATGCTGGACATTCCCAGCTTGATCTATCGGTTTTCCGATGCCGGTAACCGCGGCGACCATCATTGGCAAGGTTTTCGGCAACACGCCCTTTGTTTGTGCATACTATCTCACTTTTTGCTTGCCCCAGGCTTTAGCGGATCTAGCGTCCGTCTGATTGAAGTTGCTCAAGGCTTGAAAGAAGGAAAGAGCTGCATTGCCATCACATTGGTCGAGACGTTGATGGGCTTGGATGCTTTCTATCGCCGAGAGATGACCAGATTCGCGGGGAGTCCACTACTGCTGCAGGTAATGTTTCTCACCCTTTCTCACATATACATTGCTCACATCACTCGGCCCTCAGGATCAATTTTTCTCACAAAACCCTTTTCTTACTTTTCTCTCATCGTACATCTCTCTATTCTTTATTCTCTCATTTTTCATCCCTCCCCAGGTATGGTTGATGGATAAATTGCAGGTTGTGGACTCTTGCCCAGCCTACTCAGCTCACGGCTACTTCTTCCGACAACGACTAGTCGATGCCCTTGATAAGGGATGGTGGTTCGACTGGATGTGCGGTTTGTCTGCAGATCGCATTGCTTGGCGCTGTCCTTGGCTCAATCTCCCGGCAATGAGCTATAGCATGTCCCGGCAGACCGGGATCCAGTTGATTGGTCTGACTCACTGTGTGTTCTATTTTCCGTTCCGGTTCCGGCGCCAGTTTGGTCATGATTAGACTTGCCCGCCAGAGGGGATAGAGTATCCTGCTGCATTCCCAGTTTGAGGTGCACAACTTGCCCGGTATGCCACAGCATGGAGGATTAGAGAGCTCCTGGCCCCGGCTCCCACTTTCAGTTGCACCTTATCTGATGAGTGCTTAGATTGGCTCAATGAAGAGGCACAGGAAGGGCCCACTTTGGTATCAGAGGCTTCGACCAGCTCTGGGAGGGGGCGCAGGAACATCTGACTTAGCTATGCCCCAGATTTATTGCTTTATTAGAACTTTCAAGTTTTCTTTATGAATTTAATAAAAAGTAACTTCAATTTGTATGCAAGAGCAGGAGAACTCTGTATTGAAATCAATGAAATTGAAGGTTGTGGGTACTGAAAATTCTCCGCTTTGGTCCAAAAATGGTCTAAGTTGTAAAAAATATTAATTTTGAACAAAGTCAACTTTTATTAAAACTTTTCAAAACCATTTTCGATATGGATCAGAACTGGACATATCTGAAATCTGTCACTGAGGTGCACAACCCCAGATCCCAGCAACTGGAAAGTTGCCCCTAGTCTGAAGAGTACCGCAGCACTGCGCAGCAACGGAAAGTTGCCCCTAGTCTGAAGAGCACTGCACCAGAGATCATAACCGAACCCTTGAATGCTGAATAGACAAAGATAGCCGAGACGGTCAAATGGACGAAGTTGGTCGGGGAAGTGTTTATGGCTGAACTCCAAGATGAAGTTGCCTACGTATCCCAAAGATGGGAATCAAGCCTTACGTAGTTCAGGCTCAGGTTCACTCGAGTATTTTCACTCTCCTTTTACACTCTAACTTTTGCCAAGGCCGCCCTTTGCGGGTTTTCAACCTTGCGAGCTCAGTTTTTATATTTTCCAATTTTTTCAATGCTCTAACTTTTGCCTAGGTCACCTTTTCAAGTTTTCGGCCTAGCGAGCCTCTCAGGGATAATATTTCTTCAACTTGTCCATGTTGATCGGTTGGGAGGACTCTAGTCCATCTAGGTCCATCAAAACGACAGCTCCACCTGACCAGATTGACTTGATGATGTAGGGACCAGTCCAATTGGGTCTGAACTTGCCCCTTGGGTCATGGATGGGGGCTCGGTTATCCTTGAGTACCAAATCTCCTTCTTTTAGATTTCTGGACTTAACTTTCTTGTTGAAAGCCCGGGCAATTCTGCGCTGATAACCTTGAACATGGTACAATGCTTTCAGTCTTCTCTCATCAAAGAGCATGAGTTCCTCGAATCTGCTCTGCTGCCAATCTGCTTCGGCTATTTGACACTCAGCCAATACTCGCAATGACGGAACCTCAATTTTGATAGGTAGAACGGCCTCCATCCCATAGACTAATGAATACGGAGTCGCCCCAGTAGAAGTTCTAATTGAAGTCCGGTAGCCCCACAGAGCAAACGGCAACTTATCTGGCCAGTCCCAGTAGGTTTCCACCATCTTCTGGAGTATGTGCTTAATGTTCTTGTTGGCGGCCTCAACTGCTCCGTTGGTCTGCGGCCGGTATGTGGACGACTTATGAAAAGCCACATTGTATTTCTTTTACAAATCAATCATCTCCTTCTTGAAATGGGAACCATTGTCTGAAATAATCTCGTTTGGGACCCCATAGCGGCAGATGATGTTGTTTCTGATGAATTTCGCAAGATGTGAAGCCTTCAACACCGCATAAGATTGGGCCTCGACCCACTTCGTAAAGTAATCTATCGCAACCAGGATGAACTCATGCCCATTCGACCCCTTCAGGGTAACAGCCCCGATCACATCGATTCCCCAAACTGAAAATGGCCATGGCGAAGTCATATTGTACAGCTTCGACAGCGGAATGTTCATGCGATTTGCATGGATCTGACATTTGTGGCATCGCCAAACAAAGCCGATACAATCTTCCTCCATGGTGGACCAGTAGTAACCCTGTCTGAGGATCTTCCGCGCTAGCATTACCCCCATTCATATGTGCCCCACATTCTCCTCCATGGATGGCCTCCATCAGGCGCTTTGATTCCTCAGCTTCTACACATAGCTTATGCATTCCCAGGTGACCTCTCTTATACAGCTTACCCCCACAGATGATGAACTGAACGGCCATTCTTCTGATTGCCCTTTTATCCTTGGCGTTTGCCTCCGGTGGATACATTTCCTTCTCCAAGAAGTTCCAAATGTTGTAATACCAGGGGTTTTCATCCTGAACCTCATCTATGGCGGCGATCGACTCGTAGGCTGGCGCAAATTTCTGGTCAATGATAACTGGACGCATCCAGACTCCGGACGGGATGTCTATCATGGAAGATAGAGTTGCTAAAGAATCTGCGAACCTGTTGTTCTCTCTTAGTAGATGAGCAAAATTTAGCTTCTCAAACCGAGGAATTAACAAGTCCAAGGTCCGGTGATACATCATCATCTTTTCTTCTTTGACTTTCCAGTCTCCTTTTGCTTGAGACACAACAAGGTTCGAGTCCCCGATGACGTCCAACCGTCTTGCCCCTAGTTCCAGGGCTGCTTCTAGACCGGCAATGCATGCCTCATATTCTGCTTCGTTGTTCGAGACTTTGAACCGGAGTTTGAATGCTAGAGGGATACGGGAATTGTCGGGTGCTATCAGTAACACCCCTATTCCATACCCGTACTGGTTTGACGCTCCATCAAAGTACATTGTCCAAGTTTCATCGTCGATATGAAAAATGGCCTTATCTGGGAATGAGTACTCAACTGCTTCACCCCCTTCAACTGGATGGTCGGCTAAGAATTCTGCTACTGCTCTTCCTTTGACTGACTTGCGCGTCACATATTTCAGATCAAATTCGGAAAGCAACAGCAACCAACGAGCTAGCCTACCCGTAAGTGCCAGTTTCTCGAAAAGATATTTGATGGGATCGAGTCGTAAAACCAACATTACGGAGTGAGCTAACAGGTAGTGCCGCAGCTTCCTGGTAGCCCATACCAAAGCTAAGCAAGCCTTTTCCAATGGTGTGTAGCGAGTCTCATACTCTAGCATCTTCTTGCTCAGATAGTAGATGGCTCTCTCCACTTTTTCCTCTGATTCTTGCGCGAGCATGCGGCCCATTGTGGTCTCGGTTACCGAAAGGTACAATATCAACGGTCTTCCCGGTTCTGGCGGTGACAACACAGGTGGGTTCTGTAAGTATTTCTTGACTTGTTCAAAAGCAGCTTGGCATCGGCCGTCCCATTGGAATTTCTTTCCTTTCTTCAGAAGACCAAAAAGTGGTTCACAAGTCAAGGTTAATTTTGAGATAAACTGTCTTATGAATTGCACTTTACCCAGAAAGCCTCGCACCTCTTTTTCAGTCCTTGGTGGTGGCATTTCTAGGATGTCCTTGATTTTGGAAGAGTCAACTTCGATACCTCTCTGTGTAATAAGAAACCCCAGCATTTTCCCTGCTGTGACACCGAACGTACACTTCTGAGGATTCAGCCGCAACCGGAATTCTCTGATCCTTTGAAAGAACTTTTGCAAGGCGGTGTAGTGGCCCTCCCTTTCTTTGGACTTGACAATCATGTTGTCCACGTACACCTCAACCTCTCTGTGGATCATGTCATGCAATATTGTGGTCGCGGCCCGTTGATATGTAGCTCCAGCATTCTTCAACCCAAACGGCATCACTCTGTAGCAGTATGTCCCCCACGGGGTGGTGAAGGCAGTCTTTTCCTGGTCTTCTGGTGCCATCACTATCTAATTGTAGCCTGAGAAGCCATCCATAAACAAAAGCAAAGCATGCCCCGCTGTGAAATCCACCAACTCATCAATATGTGGCAAGGGGAAGTCGTCCTTCGGACTAGCTCTGTTCAAATCCCTGAAATCCATGCATACTCGGATCTTGCCATCTTTCTTCGGTACTGGAACAATGTTGGCCAACCAAGTTGGGTATTCGGATACCAGCAGGAAACCTGCATCGATTTGCTTGGTGACCTCTTCCTTAATCTTGATGGCCCAGTCAGGGCGGATTCTTCTGAGTTTTTGCTTGACGAGTCGGGCCTCGGGGTCAAGAGGGATCCGGTGCTGTACAATCTCAGGATCGATTCCAGGCATGTCTTCGTAGGACCACGCGAAAACATCTTTGAAATCTTTTAATAAAGCGAGTAAGCGCTCGCGTTTCTCCGAAGACAACGGGGACCCGATCTGGACCAGCCGCGGGTCCTTCTCAGTACCAATATTCACAGTAGTGATTTCATCAACTAAAGGTTTAACAAATCTTTCCTGCTCTTGATCAATTAATCGTTGCAAAACTGGAGGAATTTCTCCTTCGTCGTTTTCGTCAAAATTTTGAAAGTCCTGATTTAAGCAATATATCAAAGGCACAGAAAAGTACTCGGAAACCACATCCACATTATTCTCATTAAGTACTTCCAAACCGTCCGATTCTTCTGTTACAACAGACTCAAAGGAGAAAGAAAAAGACGACCTGGACAGGACTGTGGCATCCGAGTTATCACCCCCAGGAATACCGGACTCAGACTCAGTCGAGCTGGAACCTGATTCCGACTCACAAGACTCGGTGGAATCAGATTCCGGCTCACTACCTGACCCGATGCTGCTGGACAAAAATCCCTCTTCATATTGCCAAATGAGAGAGGGTGAGATGGATGCATCCAAAATAGTTGATGGTAAGCCCGCAGCCGTTTCATTCCCAATCATGGACACCGAGAAGTTATCCCCCAAGCACTTCTGCTCGATCGGAGGATCTGAAAGTAGGCATGCCAATGCTACCCCCATTTCAAGTTCGGTGTCCTCAGACTCCATTTCCCCACTATGCTCAGCCTCGACTGTCGGGTCTGTTTGCTCTTCGGCAACATCGTCCCCAAGTAATTGTAGATCAAAGAAAATCTCGAATCCCAGTACGCGCTTCCTCTCCGCGTTCAGCTACGGCTCCGGAAAACCACAGAATGGAAAATCTTCCCCCTCCCGGACGAAGCGTCTGTTTAGGGTACCCTGGATGGGCCGGTGCATCAACTCAAATGGCTTTCCCATCTGTTTCGCTCTGGCTCTTCCAGCCATTTCCTTTCCTTTCCTTACCCAATCCTCCTTGGTGGGCAGATAACCTAAGCCAAAGGTATGAGGGTTATGTGGCACTTCGGCCAATGCTATGACGCCCTTCCGGCCGCTCCTTCCTAACCCCATCCCGGGGATGTGTTGGAGTTTGTTCATGAGGTATACCGCTTGAGCACCGACATATATCCCCTCGTTAGTAGCCATGATGTTTTGTACAACCCGAGCCTCAGCAAGGGTGAAACCTGATATAAACACGTCCTCCATGCCGTGCTCAATTTCTAAGACTAGTATAGATACCTCTGGAGGTGAGTGGATCGATGAATTTCCGAAAGCAATGGCTACTCCCTTTTCATAGGGGTATTTCACCATCTGATGCAGAGAGGACGAGACGGCCTTCACTTGATGCAGCCACAGCCTCCCCAAAGCAGGTTGAAAGTCGTCGGAACTTCTAAGACATGGAAATCTACCTCATGCTGTCCTGGCCCAACTTTAGTCTGAATTTTCACCGTCCCCATGACCTCTCTACTTGTGTTATCGTATGCCCGAATTACTTGGGCTGTTGGTAAAAAGTCCGCGGTTTTCAAGCCGATCGCATACGCTGTCCTTGCCGGGTAGACGTTGATGGCGGATCCGGTATCAACGAGAACCACCAGTATCCATTTATTCTTACACTCCACAGAGATGTAGAGTGGTTTGTTATGGTTTGCCCCCTCAGGTGGCAGTTCCTTGTCGGAGAAAGTCAGCGTCGGGGTAGCCCCTCCCGGAAAAACTAATCCTACTAGCTGTTCTGGCGTAGTTTCTATCGAAAGCTTTGCCTTGTCCATGGCTGATAAGACAGCCTGTCTGTGCACTCGTGATGCCATAAGCAGTCCCCAGATGGAGATGTTTGCTTGTATCTTTTTTAACTATTTGAGCACAACCTCCTCTTCAAGTTGCTTCTCTTTCTGCTTCTCTGCCTCCTTATCTTTCCCAGACGCCTCTAGCTGATCTAGATGTGGGGGCTTGAAATACCGCCCACTTCGTGTCATATGGTCGATTTCTCCAAGGTACCAGGTGTCATCGGGTTGGTTGTTCCCCCAATCTTTGTCCGTATGGGGAAGACATAAATCCTCATCTTCCCACCACATTCTATCAGCAGTCGACAGACACCTGCCCGGTTCTGGTATGACTGTTCTCGTACCCGCGGTACCTTCCATCCCTATGCTCGCAGCATCCTCTGTTCCTATGCACACAGCAGTTTCAGTCCCCACATGGGCCTTTGCCTTTCTGATTCTTGCGGGATCTTCAAATCTTTCCTGTTCCGACCGTATCAACACAGCTGGCTGCTCGACAATTCCTGTATTCAAAATACTCCAATCCTGAGCGAAATTCTTAACACCGGCACTCCCCGGCGATGCATGCTGTTCTCTGACTCTCTCGACTGTCACCGACATTCGTGCCCCTGCCGAACCCTGTCCTGGATGGAACTCTTCCACCACATCCGGTTGATCATCCAACCACCCAGTAGCCTCTGTTGATTCCTCATAATCAAACCAGTTAACTGCTGCGCCCTCTGGATCTTGGTTACTGTAAAACTGGAGATTGGCAAGGTCCTCTTCCACAGCCCTTAAATCATCTGTTCTCTGTCCCAGACTATCCCCTTGGATCACACACAGTTCTCCCCCTGTTGGCAATTCCACATCTGGCCCATCCTGGCCTGTCGATGAAATGTAGTCACCCGGACTATCTGTCTTCTCAATACAACTCCCAGATTCTGAAGACTCTGACTCAACAACCTTTGTCTCCTTTGGGATCTTCTCTCTCCTGTTCTCGATAGTCACCACCGTTGGCTTAGGTCGGGTCATGGAGATGTCCATCATGCACAAGTTGGTGCAGTCGGGAAGGAATACCTCCGGCTTAGGCAGGTGGGAATGAGTGATATAGATGCTAGGATCGTAAGGCACAACCCCAATTTCGATGAAGTTGATCCTTTTAGGCAGTGGGGCTTGGTTATGTGTGGGGAGAGGGTTTGTTGTAACATTAGGTTTCTCGGGAGGCAGAATCACCCCGTTATCGATGAGATCTTGAATCTCATGACGTAATCGGAAGCACAGATCGATGTCATGACCGTGCTGTTGGTGAAATACGTAATATTTGGCTGGGTTGTGGGTAGGAGGAAGTCTTTCTGGTAAGGGCCGCGGTTCTAGGGGCTTCAAATGCCCTTTTCTGATTAAAACCCCCAGAGCTTTGGATAGGGGCATATACAGTGGTGCGAAGGTTCTTGTGTTTTTGGGTGGGTATTTGGCTGTTTGGGTATGGCTTCCGGACGCGCCGGAGAATGGCGCAGCTGCCATGGTTCTTGGAGGGGGGTTGGTGGTGACCATGCTCACTTCAGAGGCTCTTGTAGTTGTAGTACCGCTCGGGCCTGGATTAGTGTTGCAGTTGAAAGTTCTTCGGGGTTGCTCCCGGTCATTATCAATTAAGCCTTGTTTTAAGGCATCCTCAATCTGCACCCCCATTTCATGTAGATCAGAAAAGGGAGGGAAGGGGAGTACAATCATCTTTTGCATCAACTTCGGCTGAAGATTGCGCACAATCATCCGAATCTGGTCTTTGTCTGTAGGCCTTAAGGTCATCATCGAAGCCTTGGCCCTCCATCTAGTCACGAATTCTGATAAACTCTCTTTAGGCTCTTACCTTGTTGTCTCGAGATCACGGGTTGTAATCCCGATTTGTGTATTGTATGAGTATTGCGTAATGAAGGCCTCGGCCATCTCGTCCCAGTTTCTCTTGACATCATCTTCTAATTTGGCATACCATATGGCCGCCACACCCGACAGGGTTCGGCCGAATAGAGACAGCTTCTGAAGTCTACTGAGGCCCATTGGCCTTAAGATGTTTGAAAACAATCTCAGGTGCACCATGGGGTCCCCGGACCCATCAAATTGATCAATGTACGGCATTTTGAATCTGTCAGGCAGCGTCACAGCTGTGTCGATATATCCATCTTCGATGTCTGGGATAGTCTTGACTCCTTGGGATCTCTTGAACAGCTTTTCGAGCTTGCTCAACTTCAATGTTGTGGGGTCTGTCTCAAACTCAAAGGGAGAGTCCGGTAGGTTGGTGGGTGTTTTGGATAACTGGGGTTAGATTTGGGGTAGGATTGGGGGTAGAGGTGGTCCCGTGGGAATGTCCGTATCATTCTGAACATTAGTTGTCTCCCCGGGGGTAAGAATTCCTGGCGAGGGAGGAACTTGCTGTGAAGCAGATGCTCCGGTTTGCTGCTGTAACCTCACGATTAACTCTGCTTGTTCATTCATAACCGTGGCCTGCTGCTTGGTGAACTCTGCCTGTCGGACAGCATCCTGCTGCATCATTTTCATACTCTCTTGGAGATGGCGCACCATCTTCTCTAAATTGGCCATACTGTTATGCTCTGACTGAATTATCGATATATGTTCCCTTTTTGTGGGAGAAGCAGAATCCTGATCCCTACTGTACACAGGTGGGGTAGATAAAGCCCTCTGTACTGACTGTTGAACTGATGCCCTCTGCCTAGCTGTCCTCCGTCTAGTAACCGGGGGTAGAAAGTGGTACACTGGTTGTCTGTCTACCAGATCCTCAGATCGATGGAGTCGACGACCTCTAATCCAGAGTGCTTGGGGAATATCTACTGGGTCAGAAGCAATTGTGCTCGACTACCCTAGTAAAAAGATAAATAAAGCATATAAATAAACAGACAATTGGACAACGTAACAACGTAAAATAAACACAACACACAGCTGGGTATCACAACAAACTGCCAACAGGCTGAATGTACTGTTCCTTAGTCACTGATCACTGTTTCCAAATTGTTACCCCTAAGTCTGAATCTGATACCCGTAGATAACTGATTCCCAAAAAACACTGATGCCCGCAGGCCTGACAGTCAGACTTGCGAATTGGTATGCGTGTTCCCTGCATAGATACACTCTAAAAACACATAGCAAGTAAACGAGAGCCAAAACACCCCTATGGAGGGGCAGGGTTTCCCTGTCCTATTTTTGTCAGGAGCTAGGGTTTCACTATGCACTCAGCAGTTTTCAAACAACCTAACATCGGATAAGCAACCTGTCCTAGTTTGGGATAGTCACTATGAATTTCTATATGCACTAGGTCGAATGGTCGAAAAGGGTGCCCCGGTAAAACTGGGGTTTGTGTTCCCATACTGTCAGAGCCTACAACCGGTCAGCCTTATGGCATGCTTTGACAAAGTCAAGCCTCCGGCAAACCGTTTAGGAATGGCAGATGGCAAACACGGTGTCCTAGGTGCACCAATGCACATGCAATGCAAAGAGACACATAAATGAAATCAAAACAGGATATCACGAGTTCGAGTCAAGCTCTCTAACTCCCCAACAGAGTCGCCAGAAACTGTAGACGTCCCCGAACGCCCCGGGAGGGAATCCCCCCCGTTCTGTTCGTTTTGGGTTCACTACAGTTCAGGACTCTCAAATTGTCACGGTTCTTAATCTGAACCAAAGAGTCCAAATCTGGCAAATCGTTTTGAAAAACAGATTTTTGAAAGAAGTGCCAAACATGGACTGCTTTGCCAGATACAGAGTCGCCACCTAAACATTTTTTATGGGGGAATTTAGAAAATCCTGACTCAGTGCCAAAGGCCACATGACCGTCATCACCAAAGTTGCCTCGGCTCGAGAGCTTGGGTACGATTGAGGAAGGTCAGCTATGAGCACCCCCTCTCGCCCAATCCGAAGATCGGCCTCTACTAACCGTGATATCCGATTTTGAAAACGTTATGTGTTCTTATTCCGGTTATTAGCCTAGAATTACTACGTTATGCACACAGCAAACAAGTATAGACCAAATCGCCTGAATTGGAACGAAGCATTGCATATCCGTTTGTTTGAAAAAAAAAAGTTTGAAATTTGCTACTCGCAAGTAGGCTAAAGCGCGGATTTCAACGAGTTGTTCCAACTCAAACAATCCAACCTTCCCTCACAGGCATTCAA
Organism: Camellia sinensis; assembly: GCF_055761805.1. Lineage (NCBI taxonomy): Eukaryota > Viridiplantae > Streptophyta > Magnoliopsida > Ericales > Theaceae > Camellia > Camellia sinensis. The sequence continues at coordinate 123,789,342 of NC_138970.1, forward strand.
GCAGTTTATATCATATAAGCATCTAGCCTCATGGTAATCATGCTATTATCGCAACACTCACACGCATGCGGTATGCTAAAGCATAAATGCTTACCTAGTACTTCGAGCCAAAACAAAAAACATGTTAGCAATCAATGCATGATCCAAGTCCATGTTAAGTGGCTAATGCAACGCATACAGAATGTCACTAGAGTAGGCTCGGTTAGTCTATAAATGATATGTGAAAATGCACAAGTAGCATGTATTCAAGTTAGATTTGAAATACTTATGCAGTTAGTATAATGTACCGAGCCTGGTGCATGCAAGACTAATAAATGATGCACGCATGCTATCATACTGTCTGCTAATTGAAACATGCCCTAGGCTAACCATCGAAAGCTAGTAAATAAAAGGGAAGAAAGACGTGGGGTTGGGAGACATACACACACTCACGCATACTTATTACACAATTGCCCTCGCTCGGAGGGTCCGAATAAATATTACAGTCCGAATAAATAATACTAAATTAATTATTACAGAATTTCTAATTAATTAACAAATTAAATGCAAAAAGAAGGTGGCCACAGCCTCACCTCGGGATGCGTGGATGATGCATGCTTGACTCGTCTCGCCCAGAAACTCGCTGCCATAGCACTGTTGCCTCCGTTTACACTGTCTCACCGCTCTGAAATTTATGAAAGTCTCCAGAACTGCTCTGAACTTCATTCTGAGTGCAGTGGAGTGCCACCGGCCATGGGAATGAGGTTATCGGCTAAATATTGTGCTCTCAGCCAAAATTCTTTGCCGGTCGGCACTCAACACTGCCGACCGGCCAAATCTTCCTGTTCAAACCTGCAGTTGACAACAGTAGAGGGCAAGCAGTGTATGGCATGGAATGTCACTAGAGTAGGCTCGGTTAGTCTATAAATGATATGTGAAAATGCACAAGTAGCATGTATTCAAGTTAGATTTGAAATACTTATGCAGTTAGTATAATGTACCGAGCCTGGTGCATGCAAGACTAATAAATGATGCACGCATGCTATCATACTGTCTGCTAATTGAAACATGCCCTAGGCTAACCATCGAAAGCTAGTAAATAAAAGGGAAGAAAGACGTGGGGTTGGGAGACATACACACACTCACGCATACTTATTACACAATTGCCCTCGCTCGGAGGGTCCGAATAAATATTACAGTCCGAATAAATAATACTAAATTAATTATTACAGAATTTCTAATTAATTAACAAATTAAATGCAAAAAGAAGGTGGCCACAGCCTCACCTCGGGATGCGTGGATGATGCATGCTTGACTCGTCTCGCCCAGAAACTCGCTGCCATAGCACTGTTGCCTCCGTTTACACTGTCTCACCCCTCTGAAATTTATGAAAGTCTCCAGAACTGCTCTGAACTTCATTCTGAGTGCAATGGAGTGCCACCGGCCATGGGAATGAGGTTATCGGCTAAATATTGTGCTCTCAGCCAAAATTCTTTGCCGGTCGGCACTCAACACTGCCGACCGGCCAAATCTTCCTGTTCAAACCTGCAGTTGACAACAGTAGAGGGCAAGCAGTGTATGGCATGGAATTTTCAAGCAAATGTAAGCATGGGCACACTCCCTATTATGAAAGGGACTTAAGGGAGCATGACCCTCAACCATCGGGCCATCAATTATGCATTTTGATGCATGATGGCCTAAGAGGCCAAGTTAGCAACTTTGACGTAAATGCATGCAAACAAAACACATGAATGCCAACACCCCATCATGTTGAGGTCAAGGGGGTCGGCGGCCGAAGATTGAGACGTGTTACGTAACCTTGAGTACGAACACTCCTCAATCTTCGTTATGCATTTTGATGCATGATGGCCTAAGAGGCCAAGTTAGCAACTTTGACGTAAATGCATGCAAACAAAACACATGAATGCCAACACCCCATCATGTTGAGGTCAAGGGGGTCGGCGGCCGAAGATTGAGACGTGTTACGTCACCTTGAGTACGAACACTCCTCAATCTTCGTGCTTGGTTTGACACCCCAAACCAAGCAATGTAATGCATGTATACAAACATGGCTCAAGTGTACAAAAGACTAATGTTACAAAACATGCCAAATGCAATGTAAGCTACTATGCAAGTGTGCAATGTGCCAAGCATGCAATGCTACAATACAACCTAGAATGTAATGTAAACATTGCACAATGCAAGCATGCAACTAAATGTAACAAGTCAAGCATGCAACCATATACAAGAATGGACTTAGGCTGAAATGGGAGGCCCCGGCCACACCCCAAAACAGTGGCCAAAGATGCCAAAATGATGGACAAAAAGCATACCAAACAAGCAAATCAAAGGGGCCTAAAGCTAAGGCATAGAGGGCTATTCTCAAGAGCACCCAAAGGTGAGGTACATGGATACCAAACACTTATGTTAGACTCTAAAATGCATGCAAAAGATAGCACCAAAGCATGCTAGGAAATGGATACGGAAGAGGAAGCATTCAAGGCCACTAAAGAGAGTATCCTACTACAACCACCCCAACCACTCATGGCATGCACTTTTCAATACAAATCAAAGTTTCAATATGTAAAATGAGCCCCCAAAACCCACTGATATGGCAACCCAAATGACTTAATCACAAGGCATGCATTATGACCTTTGCCAAGGCACAAAAGAACAACCTTTCCAAGGCAAGAAAGTGATGATGAATGTGAGCATACAAGCATGGATTAGGGACTGAAATGGCATATGAAATGACTCCAAATCATTGAAACAACCCAACTAAAGCATGCTAGTGACTCACACACTCAAGGCTCACAAGCCAAAATACAAAGGGGCTATACCAAACATGGCAAATACAATCAAAACAGCACCTAACAGACCTTAAGCATGGTAAGACATGGCTAAGAACTTCACAAAGTTAGGCCAAAACATAAGAGCATGGTAGGCTAAATGCATGATGCACTTCTAGACAAAATGGGAGAATACAAAGCAAGTATATTATGCATGTGAGGGACCACAAATCCGACCAAAAAGAAAGGTAAGATATGCCCAAATAACACCCAAAAACCTCTGAAATAGGGCCAAATACAACCAAGCATACATGCTACCCTTATGAGCCAAAACATGAACAAAATGAGAGACCAAGGGAGAGGGGTGTCCCTCCCCTATGCAAGACCTCAAACCCCCTTCTTCATCACTGAAAATCCACTGGATTTCAGTGGTGAGAAGGCTAATACACCAAAGGAATCAAAACTTAATAAAAGAAGCTCAAAAGGGGGCCAAACAAAGCCTAAGAGGAGGAGGTCGACCCCCAATGCCAAAACAACCTTAATGAGATATCTTGAGCATGCAAATACAAGCCTTTTTTCAGTTATACACAAAGTCTAAAACAATGAGAAAGATAGGCAAAAGTCTAGTGCAAGATTTAGGAATCTAAAGTAAAAGAGTTACCCTTGAAGAACCCTTGATGAACAGCAAGTACAGCCTTCTTCTTTTGATCAAAACTAGTCCAAAACCTCAAGAACAAAACCCCAAAGCCTCTCAAATTCGAAGTATGGTGTAGTAGTGTGTGTTTGTGTGCAAAACTAAGAACAAACACACACTTTAGGCCCTCAAACCACACAAAATGAAGAGAGAGAGGGAGATAGAGAGAAAGGATGATATATATCAGATATATATGTGTATAGCTCTGGTTTTTTTTGCTCAACCCTAACAAAGGAGGAGGAGAGGCTCTTATATAGACAAGGGAAAGCTTTGAAGCTTCTCAAAGAAGCTAAACAAAAAATAGTCAAAGGGGGCAAGGCTTCCTGAGGAAGCTAGGACAGCTGGCAAGCTTCTTGAGGAAGCTTTGCCATAGGGTCAAGCTTCCTCAAGAAGCTTTGACCAAAGGGGGGCAAAAGGGGCAAAACAGCTACATGTATGCCCCGGGGTAGGTTTGGTGCATTCCAGCTGGCACAGCTAGCATGCACCATGCCTGAAGAAGGTAAAAAGGTGTTACCGGCCAGAAAATGAGGTTACCGGCCATACTGAATGCCGACCGCCCAATGGTATAATTCACCAATGGCCGGCAGCCTCAAAACATAGTTGGTGGCCTCAAACCAAGGTCGGTGGGTGTCAGGGGTAGCTAACAAGCTACTTTCTACCCTCAGAAGCAAAAAAACACAAGTGTTTGGTGCAAAACCAAACACAGAACAGTCGAGTTGAGAGATCCTGAGGCAAGGTGCGTAGCCGAGACCTCCGGGAACTCAAAACGAAACACAAATATGAGTAATCACCGAGTGTTCGAGCGGTGACGTCCAAGTCTTAAGGACGGTCAAAAATGGGGTGTCTACAGCATCCTATTGAACTTGTTCGATATCTTGATTATCAGTGGCTTGACTTACTTCTTCGGCGCTCCCTTCTGCGATCTCTTCGTCATTCTCACTATCTGCTACCTCAACCGTTCCTATATCCCTTAGGTTGACATAACTCTCAAATACTAAAGCGATGAGTTGTCCTTCTCCCTGAGGAATTTAAATATGATCGGCAATAGCACAAGTGGCATAAGATGGATCGTATTTTAAAATAATGTGGGCAGCGCAACCTTCTCTCTCAAGACTCTTTAGGCCAATGTAATCAAAAGCGATTTTAACTTGGGCTAGAATTGCTTCGTCCTCTAAGGTGATTCCCTTTTTAAGATCGTTACCTATAAGGAAATATGTTATTAATACATCAGAAGCCGAATGGAATCAAAAACAATTTATGAATTACTCGGCCACCTAGTTTCCCTTTTTGTCTAGGAATTGGGTTCAAGTGGTCTTCCTTCACGCTGAATTCCCAATTTCCACTAACCAAGACCATGACATCATCCACCTTTTTTCCTAAGCTAGCAAGCATGGTCACCAATTGGTGATTTGTGTCCTTGGCCCTAAGGAAGAATCACCCTAGCTAACTAGATGATTTGGCAAAGGCGTAGTAGTGCCGAATATCTGGGATGCCTAGGTTAATGCTCAATTAGCGATTGAGTGCTACAATGCCCATGACTATTCTATAGAAATTCATATTCGGTTGTGAGGGAATCAACCCCCAATAGAGAAGAATAACTCGAAGAAATTGATGAAGAGGAAATCGTATTCCGCCTTTGGCAATAGCTAATAACGGAAGCACTATGGTTCTAGTGTCATATCTCTCCATGTCCACCACCGTATCTGCGATGAGCTCGATTCGAACGTCATCATGAATAAAATAATTGTGGCAAAAAACGACAATCTTTCATTCATAAAGTAAAGCTTTCAGGTAATTTGCCATGAAAATGATGAGGGATGGGCAAACCAAAGGCAAAATGATGGACCAGAGGTGGAGCAAAGTTGAAAAAATAAAGAAAAACTCAAGTAAAATGAAAAAAAGAGATTTAGAATACTTATAAGAAAAAAACAATGAATATTTTAAACGAAGGCTGCAATAGTAGCAATCAAGTGGTAGAAACTGAAGGGGTGTGGGAGCAAAGTCCTTTCGAAAGTGAAGGGAAAAAGGTGGCGATTTTTAAAATCGCAATAAATGAAGAGCCAATAGAGAGTGAAAAGGCAGGAAGCTTTACATATTCCCTATTGGGTCCCATTCATTATGTCAAGTGTGATAGCGTATCCATCACACGCCTGAATTTCTATGCATGAAGTGTAATTGGTTTCAAATATCCATATGAAGTTGACCCGACAAAAGCCGAGCATGCAACCCACTCGGCATATGAGTTAATTCGGTGCTTGGGGGGCAATTGTGGAAGCCGAGTAAAAATATACCTAAAACGGAAAACAGAGTACATCCAAGTCAATCCGAAATGGGCCAAATAAGGCCAAAGCCCACTGGACTCAAAGTCATTGCCAAATAGACACACACACAAAAAAATAAATAAATAAATAAATAAATAAAATAATTTGAGGAGCACGCCGAGTTAGGGGTACCTAGACCGCACGTCTGAGCCAAGTACATTAGATAAGTCGGCCAGACAACGTTAGGCGGATTCGGGTTGTCCTTTCCCAAAGAGTATAATAGCGAGATGGGCCCTAACAAAGTAATGATGAGGGCCTAAGCTACAGGGAAAAATATCCAGAAGAATGACTCTATAAAATAAGGAGGAAGTGCGAGAAAAATGCATGTTCTAAGCAATTGGCACCTTAAGAAATAAAAGACTATTCTTTAAAGAGAAACAAACTTGCTTGTTGGAATGCTAATTCTGGCACCACCAACCGGAACTCTCCTTCTATTTTAGGTGACGATTGGAAGATCTTTTAAGGGCTTGTTTGGATTGAAAAAGTATTCCAAAACCACTTCCCCACAAATGTTAATGATTCAAATCACTTCAAATATTTGAGAGTATTGTTTTATCTATATGCATTTAGAGATTTCTCTATCCTACTTTGAGAAGAAAAAAAATTTTAATTAAATGTTACATTTGATCTTTATTGCAATTGTGATTCTTTTATTGGTGGTAGGACACATGAAGAGGGGGAAAAAAATAAAGTGTATAAGAGTAGTAAAAAATAGTAAATATTTTTAATAAAATCCTTGTAGGAGTAGAATCCTTGATATGAATGATCTCAAATAATGAATTTTATATAGTTAATTTAAACTATCATGATAAATTTTTTAAATTCAATCCTAAACTATTAAATTTAAATTTGATTATTTTTTCAATGAATATTATTTTATTCTTTTTTATTTGAAGTCCATAAAACCTAACACAAGATATATTAGGGTTTGCTGAAATCCAAAAGATAGCAACAAGAATCCGTGAGTCTTCTCTTTGTCATGGGTTTCATACTAAACCGATGCCAAACTGTGACATTTAAAAGGGAGAGAGAAGCCTTTTTCATGACTGGAAAAGGCCATCTTATTAGTTTTTTAGTTAATTTTCAATTCGTGCCTTTTCATGACTGGAGCTTCTATTCACATCACAACTTTATCTTATTATATTTGATTTTACGATTTATAAATATATATATATATATATATATATATATATATATTATTAGAAAGAAATTTTCATTAAAGATGCCAAACGGCACGCACCGAGATGAGTTCATCCAACAGATGAACTTACACCAGATGAACTTACACCAAATAAAGAAAAGATCATAACAAGAAACACAAAGGAGTAAAAATTATGAAAATATCTAAATGCATAACCCATGCTCGTGTACTCTAAAGCAAAAACCAATTAATCGGCAATATAACATGTCTGAGATATATCATAGGTTATAACCACAAGTTATATAACATAGCACCGATGGACTCCAAAAAACATAACCAAAACCAAAACCAAATATTTTGAAAAATTACTATTCAATTTATAAGCAAAAATGCAATGAAGAAGGGCATTAAAGGACCATGCAATGTTTTTATGGTAGGTTCCATCTTACACTTGTTTGAATAAAAGAGTAGCAATCTTATTGAGATTATAACTCTTGGGAAAGGAAATAAATTTATTAATAAAATTAAGAATAAATTACACTTTGTACTCTTACACTTTGCACCAAATTGTATTTTGGCTTTTACACATGAAATCATGATAATTAATCCCCTGCATTTTTAGTGAAATCTCATTTTTATCCATACACATGAAATCGTGACAGCCAACCCCTCGCATTTTTGGTCAAATCCCACTTTAGTCCTTATACAAGTATCAATGTCTCATTTCTACTACTATATTGTTTAAATATTTAACAAAATCCAGTTATGTGATAAAAACATATTTACGAAATTATGGTAAAAGAGGAAAACCATCTCCACTTTCCACCGATACACACTTTGACCAAAAATCACATCGAATTATGATTGTATTAGATCAAAACAAAATGCATATTATAAATTAGGGTTTTACATAAATTGGAATCACGAAACTCTGTTTTCTATAGTAACAGGTTTTTTTGTCTATTCAACTTTTTCTCTTCGATTTCTCTACTGCATTTTTTGATTTCAAAACCTTTATTGTATTATATGTTTGTTCTAATTTTCATCATACGAATATATATATATATATATATATATATATTGTATTATATAACTCTCATGTGCTTATTAAGCAGAACAAAGATTATATTGATGAAAAATATAGATAATTTTTCTCTTTTATCCTTATTTCGTAGTCATATTTTTGTCACATGATTGATTTTGTTAAAGATTAATAATTGAGTAACAAAAGGGAAGATATTGACACTTGTGTAGGGATCAGAGTAAAATTTGCTCAAAAGTGTAGGGGTTAACTATCACAATTTTATATATAAGAACCAAAATGAGATTTGACCAAAAGTTATAGGGGTTGACTATCGTGTTTTTACGTGTAGAGACCAAAATAAAATTTGATACAAAATATAAGGATGCAAAGTGTAATTTATCCTAAAATTAAATATATGACATTTACAGATGAAAAGTATTTTGGCCTCATTTGGAAATAGGTTAATTTAGTAACTTTTTAGCTATTTGGCTAAAATATGAGCTAAAAAAAACAGGTATGTTTGGGATGACTTTTTGGCTTTTTACGAAAAGATGTGCAAAAAGCAGAAAGAAAATAGAATCTTTGACTTTTTTGTATGGGTTGTTGGCTCTTTGACTAATTTAGTAACTTTTTGACTTTTTGGCTAAAAAAGAGGGTTCCCAAACGAGACCTTTTTTATTGTTAATTTAGGTTAGGTTTGGTTTGGTATGTTTGAAAAAAAGTCAAAAAGTTACTATCATATTTAAGTCACATCACCTCTCTAATACATCACTTCAAATCCAACACAAATCCAATCCATATTTCATAAAAAGCCAAAAGAATATACTTATTTAAATCATCCCAAATAAAAAGTCTATTACGTGGAACATTTTAAAAAAATTTAATAATAAAATTATATATATTTATATATATATATATGGTGTATTTGAATGCACATAATATAAAATGGTAAAAAATAGTCACACGTGAATGTTTTAACTTTGAAAAGATAGCACGGAGAAAGAGAGTGCGAGATCGGATGTAACAAACAAATTTACAAACGTTGTAAACAAGGCCGTGGGAGCAAACTGATAAAGCTAACCTAAGGTCTCCTCTGGAACGACTCGTTTAGTTAAAAAATTAAAAAATTATTTTAAAAAAAAAAAAAAAAAGTTAAAAAATCAAAAATTTATATTAAAAAGTTAAAAATTCTCTTTTTTTTTATTTTTTATACATATTTTTATAAAAAATCAAAATATCATCTCAAAAATACTAATTTTTTTAACTCATATTTTAACTAAATAATCAAAAAATTATTAAATTAACCTCTTTCCAAACAAAACTGAAATTATTATTTTTAAGGAGTGTTATTAGCTCTTATCTCTTTAGTTTGAATTTTCCATTCTTTTATTTTTGTAATTTTAATTTTATTCAAAGATAAAATTTCATTTCTATCCTCGTTCTTAACCCACCATCACTAATTTTTCAAATCCTAACCCTAATTTCATCACCTCCGGCAGCCATCTCCATCTCCATCTCAAAATCGATGGCCACCGTTGTATCCTTAACCGGAAACCTCCTGACCGTCCGATTGAAATCGATCGCGACCCCAATCATAATCATCATCATCGAATCGAGGACTATGCACAATCATGGACTGTGGAAACATAGCAATCTTTTGCTCGATCAACCTCTTTCTCTCCTTATTCTTCTTCTTCAAAGCTTTTCAAACAAACCAGTGAGAACCTTATACATAGCCAGAACCACCAGATTCATGACCGTGCAAGGGTAGCAGCAGCACATCGCCGCGAACACCGTCATGGTCCGCCCCGCCACCTCCCCTACTCGATGGTCCTTTCTCCATGGCGGTGACGGCGTCGACCACAGTAGCTGAGCGGTCATTATGATATTGAGAGAGATGGGAGAAGAGAGAGACAAATATTTATAGAGAGAGAGAGAGAGAGAGAGAAAGAGGGGGGATTGAGAAGGGATAGCTGGATTCCACAAAACTGATGAGGAAGGTGTTGATGAGGATAGAGGCAGCTGAGAGTAGTTGACCGGTGAGGAGGAATGTAGTCGCCTGTGCCGGAGTTAGAGGGAGATTGTAAAGAAGATTGTGGGGACTCTTGAGGTTTTTGGGAAACTGACTCTTCCAATTTCAGCTAAGAAGAAGAATGTGGGCTGCCGGAGGCAACGGTAGTGGTGCCGGAGGTGGTGGTTGGGGAGTGGGGATTAGGGTATGGATTTAGGTTTGGATTTGGAATTAAAGGGTATAATTGGTATTAAGACGGGAGGTCAAAGAAAAAATGATGAGTACTCATTTGGGTAATGTTAGTATATCAAATTTTTTACCAAACAAATGATTAAATGTCTCACATTGTGAGGTCCGTAATTTTGTAAGTCTCACACCCATACGAGACATTTAATTATTTATTTAATAGAAAATTTAAAACCTCCAAAGTATTTTCCGTACTCATTTTGTTGGTGGGGATTCATAGAATTGAAAGGGCAAAGTAAAAAAACATGTGTTAATAGTCGATCTCTTATTTTTTAATTAATTTTCTAAGTTGACCAACACCATTGACAGGTCAAAAATAAAGAAGTATGTGCTAATAGCATACCTCTTATTTTTTAATTAATTTTCTAAGTTGACTAACACCATTCCTTTATACAGTAGTGATTGGGGGTCCGAAAACGGGACCCCCGAATGCCCCGAATTTTTTTTTTTTTTTTTTTCTTCAGCAGACGAAGAAGAGAAGGAGGGGAGGGGGAGGGGGAAGGGGAAGGGGGAGGAGGAGGAGGGGGAGGAAGGACTGGAGGGGGCCTAAAAAATGGAGGAAGAAGACGGAGGAAGAAGAGGTGGCGATCGGCTACAGAGGCGGAGGCGCGGCGACGAGCAGAGGCGGCGATCGGCGACGGAGGCGGAGGCACGGCGACGAGCAGAGGCGGCGATCGGCGACGGAGGCGCGGCGACGCGATCGGCGACCAGCGACCTGTCTTCCCTCTCTCTCTCTTTCTCTCTTCTCTTTCTCTCCCTCTCCCTCTCTGTCTCTGCGAAGAAGACGAAGACGAAGAAAATGGCGGAAGAAAAGAAAAAAAAAAAAAAAAAAAAATCAAAACCCAAAACGACGTCGTTTTGGGTTTTGAGCCAAATTCGACCCACGAATTTCGGGCCCTCAAACATTACTCTTCCTTATAACATGACGCTGCTTAAAAATTTCATTAAAATTAGGGTAAATTACAGACACCCATGAGGTTGTTGTTAATATAAATTCTTCTTTTATATTTTTAAAATTATATTTTTTTATTTAAAGTTTGTAATCTCATTATAAATTACTTCTTGAATTATTAATGTTATGCTCTAAAATTTTTTAAATAATCATCTTGTCCTTTTTTCTAACTTTTCTTTTTTCTATCATCATGACTACATTTTATAATTTTTCATTATTAAATTCTACTTGAAAATATTTTTATTGAGTGATGATATATAAACATAAATTTTATATAGAATTTTCAAGAACAATACTATAGCTTAATGGTAACCTTTCACTTTAAAGCAAAATACTCATAAACATGATTTATATTTATAACAATATCACTTTCACAACATTTTTATGATATTTTTTATATAAATTTTTATATATGAATATAATTTTTTTTTTATATTTCCACCATTATATCTAGATTGGATTAATTTAATCTACATATATTTACAAAGTATAAAATTTATACACAAAATTTTTAAAAAATTCATTAAATACAACAAAATAAGACAATGTATTGAATTTTTATATTTTTTATTTGGTAAATTTTTTTTAAAAAAATCACAAAATATTATACTTTTTAAATATATCTAGATTAGGTCTATCTAAAAAAAAAAATGCTTAAAATATTTTTTAAAAATTAACGAAAAAAATAAATAAATAGCAATTAAAAAAAAACTCAATTTTTTTGAATGAGTTAAACTAAGAAGATGGTTGTTATTTCCCTTAAAATGACATAAACAAAATATCTGTATTATTTTATTATTTTATACATATAAAGACTAAGGGGCAAATATATCATTTTAATCTAATAGGCGGATAAGTGTAATTTTTTAAATGTGAAAGGTGAATCTGTATTAAATAAAAATCTCAATAGGTGTTAGTGTAATTTACCCTTAAAACTAAGTTTATTTTAATATAAAAAAAATTTCACACTCAACCTGATTTGACAAGTTGAGTTGAGACTAAAATAATTAATAAGTCAAATTAAAATTAAAATAATCAATAAATCAAAATATCTAATCACATTACTCTCTTTATTTTTTTTTTATATTTTTTCATAAAAAAAATTAAAAACTAACTAAAATAGTCTATTCCCAAATACCCGACTAGTAGAGCCGACTTTAATAGTTAAGCTGCTAAAGCAAGGGCTTAGGCCCCATTTGGTCAAGAAGGCCCTTAAATTTATAATATATAAAATAAAAAATAAAAATTCACAATTACTAAAAGGTGCATTTAGAAACATTATAATAAAAAAATCCCAACCCATGGATATAATAAATGTCATACATTTTTGGAAAAAGGACCTACCAGTTTGTTATATGATTGTAGTTTAAGCATATTCATAAAGTCCCATATATGTTTGTTTTATTTATTTATTTATATTATATATATATATATATATATATTTTAATCAGTAAAGAATTGGTAATTAACGTGAAACATATTCATTACCTGATAAAATAGTTTCATAGGAATTTACCATGTTTTTGATGGTGAGAAGTTATGAGGAGTTACACTTGGATCATGGGTTCAAGCCTATCTATATATACATGTGATAACCATCAAAACACAACCGTTGTTTTTGTGAATAGAATAGGCTTGAAGTTCTGTTATTTTCACTTTTCAATATAGTTTTGTGAAAGTGTTTTATGAGTAATTTTGCTTATACATTCAAAACTTGATCAATCAAAAATAATATTCAAAAACTTAAATATCATGATAAGAAATATTTTTCTTTCTTATTGAATTATTTTAGTTCTCAAATTGGTATAAGTGTATCTTTCTGTTTTGCTGTTTAACGTTATTGTATTTTTTGAAGGGCCAAATTTCATTTGGCTCTTTCACTAGACCTTTGTTTTGTCATGTTTGAAAACTTTGGACATTGACAATTTTCGGCGTTAGTTCAGGCTATAATTATTGTATTTACGCTTCCTAATGCTTCGGCATGTTCGTCCACTGGCACACAAGCTCTTAGACCTTTGTTTTGTTGTCTCTTGTGAATTCAAGTTATATATATAGAGATTTGATATTCTAGTACATAATGATAAATTTTGAGCCAATATAGTGGTCATCATTATACGTGACTTTTGTGGCAGCAATGCTGCAGACCCGCACTGGGGATGACCCAGTGACCCCCCCAGTGCCACGTGTCGGCTTGGGATTGGCTGAAAACTCAAAAAAAAAAAAAAAAAAAAATTGTTTTTTTTTTTACCAATGGGAGGTGACCCCCAGTACCCCCACTGGGGGTCCAAAGCTTTATTCCTTTTGTGGTTGTATTGTATATTCTTGTACTATTTGAAGTTTTAACTTTTAAATCAGTATAAATATTCACTGTTTGGTTCATTTATAAAATAATAAAAAAAAATTAAAAAAAAAATCTAAAACTTGTTAGTTACTTTTCTCGCAACTAAAGATGAACAGTTGCATAATGTATAGAAGCAATAACCATTGCATCCCTAAATTTCGGGGTCGAATGTCCCGAAATTCCACTTTAGGTAAAAAAATAAAATAAAATAAAAAAAAAAGAAAAAAGAAAGAAAAAAAGAAAAAAAGAAAATAGTTTCCAAAATTGGAAATTAGGGACATTGGGGGCAAATTTTTTAGGGCCACCAATCATTTTCCGTATACTAATTTGAAGCACTAGTAGAATTCATCTTTGTTTGTGCCAGTGGGATTTACATTAATTTAGAATTTTTCCTACTTTGAATCTATTTTATTTAGGAGACATGTTGTATGGCATTAAGTATTGTTTTCATTAATTTGCTTTTATTTGGGTTTATTCAATTAATTTTAAAAGGCATAAAAGACTTAAATTTATTAGGGTGATGATTGAGACCCCCTACAATCACCACCCCCACCACCCCACACACACACATGGTGGGTGGTGATTGGAGGAGAAGGAAGAAAAAAAATAAATGTGGCCAATCAGGTGAAGAGGGGGGTCAAGGGGGTGGAAAAAAAAGAAGTCCAAGTCATTATTGAATTTATTTTTAGATTTTTATAAGGACATGATATTACGAATATTTTGTTTATTATAGTTGGATGTTTAAAGAGTAAGTAAATTCATTTAAATTTCATACAGTGAGCTATTTTAACATATCTTTTAAAGCCTATTTTCATATTCATTGGCATGTTCTCTAGTATAGTGTAATATCATATTACATGTATTAAGATTATTTATGTCATGAAAATTTATGTGAAATAAGAACATGTATACACTGTGTGTTGGACTTATGGAATTTATTTTGGTCCAATGTTTAAGCAAAATTTAGTATAAAGTTGAATTATATGTGTTTGGTCTTGGAATTTTTCAAGTGATATTACTCTGATTGCATATATTATACTTTATGTGCATTAAAAGATTATGAACTTGTTGTGACCATAAAAATTTGCTCACATTAATAAATCATGCCATAATTAAAATATTAAAAAAATTGTTTTAAGAGTAGCCACAATATCTTAAGACATAAAGGCGTAGTGATTCTCAGTATTTTGATCACATAAAGTTAAAAATCAATTTGGCATTTTTATATTGCAATTATGTTTTATAAATAATTTCTCGGTCCCATAGGAAAGTTGTTATTTATAAAATTTAATTTGAATAAGATAATAGATTGGGTATTAAAAGGATTGGATACTCTAAACCCATAGGTATAAGTTTTCTTTTTCTTGAATATTTCGGAATCCATTAGTCTTATTATAAAGTAATAGCAAATCTAATACAGCTTAGTGATCTCTACCCACAAGAAGGTTTAGATTTGTCACTGAATTTGACATTGGTTGATTCAGGTCATAGTTATTGTTTCAAAGCATTAATGATATTCTTGGTAATTGCAATGATTTCTACCTTTGTTTTATCTGATAAGTCTTCTTGTATTCCATTCTTGAACGGTGATAATTTTTCGAACTGGAAAGAAAAAATCCTTAAGACATTAGGGTGCATGGACCTCAATCTGGCACTCTGTGTGGATGAACATCCTGAACCCATGAACGAGAGTTCTGCTGCAAAAAAGAATGCTTATGACAAATGTAAGTGATCTAATCGCTTAAGCCTAATGCTCATAAAATCACATAGTATTAACAAAATTAGATTCATAACACACAAGAGATATGAGATTACCTTTCTTCTCAAGTCATTTCTTATATTTGGGGTAGTCTTTCTTTATGTGACCTTTTTTCTTGCAAAAGAAGCATGCATCCTTATTGCCATGATTTTTGAATGGTACTTTACCAAGCTCATTCCATTTTTGATCACCTTTTCCTTTTTCATTGCCCTCCTTTATGTGTTGCTAAATGAGCACTTTCCACTTTTCCATGCTTCAATCTCTCCTCCTCTTGAACACACATGGTCAAAAGTTCATTGATAGACTAATTTTCCTTCTGTGTGTTGTAAGAAATTTGGAATGCTCCATATTCCACAATAAGAGAATTGAGTATGAAATTGACAAGGAATGACTCAGAAATCTCAATCTCTAAGGACTTAAGACGAGCTGTAATGTCCCTCATTTCCATAATGTGCTTATTCACACTCCTAGAATTGTTATGTTTTATGCCTGATAGTTTGTTCATTAGGCTGCTTGCCAATGCCTTGTGAGAACTAACAAATTGCTCTTCAATAGCCATCATGTAGTTCTTGATCTTATCAGATGGTGAGATTGTTTTGGGTTCTACAATTCACATTGCTAATACCATGCAGGGCTTCCTCAGCCTAAGGAAACTGACGGGAAGTGAACAAGGCATCTATTCAGGCAATGGGATGTGTTTTCATGTCCAAGCTGTGGGAACTTTCAGACTTGTTTAAAGAATGACTTTGTTCTGGATCTTGAAAACACTTTTTTATATTCCATCGTTTTCTAAAAATTTAATTTTTGTTTCTAGGTTAGTACCGTTTGATTTGAATTTCAGTTTGTTGGTTCAAATTTTAGTATGTTAAAGACTTTATTTCTATAGGATTTGGTACTTTAATTAATGGTTTGTACAAATTAAATTTGGATCCTGTTTTTGAACAAAATCTTTTAACCTTACATAGTGATATTGGCATTAAGTGTAATATTGTTGATAAGTCCTTTGTACTTTGGCATAGGAGATTGGGACATATCTCCATTGAGAGAATAAAAAGGTTAGTTAATGATGAAATCCTTCCAACTCTTGATTTTACCAACGTTGGTATTTGTGTGGACTACATAAAGGGAAAACAAACCAACAAGACCAGTAAAGGTGTCAAAAAGAGTGAGGAAATTCTTGGAATCATACACACTAATATTTGTGGACCATTTACCCCATCTTGTCTGAATGGTTAGAGATATTTTATCTCGTTTATTGATGACTATACACGATATAACCTCTTGTTTGATAAGGCCAAGGCACTTGATGCCTTTAAAGTTTATAAAATAGAGGTAGAGAAACAAATAGAAAGGAAATTAAAATTATGAGGTCAGACAGGGGTGGAGAATATTATGGGAGATACACAGAATTGGGACAATTACCAGGTCCATTTGCTAAGTTCCTTAAGGAAGAACGCATTATTGCACAATATTCAATGTCTGGCACACCACAACAAAATGGTGTTGCCGAAAGAAGGAACCGAACACTTATGGACATGGTAAGTAGCATGCTTAGTTATTCTAATGTGCCTATAAAGTTGTGGAGTGAAGCTTTCAAAACCGCTGTGTATATCTTAAATATGGTTCTGTAGACACCCCATTTTGATTGGTCTTAAGACGCGCTTTCTTCTAAACACCCGATGATGAAAATTGAAATATGTTATTTCATAAAAATCTCAGCAGAAAAGTCAGATTTAAGCTTTAATTCCAACCTTACTCCCGTTTTGGCCAAATTATTTTGGACCTATTAAAAAACCAGTTAATAAAACTCATATCATGGTTTAGTAGAGATCAATCTTTTGATCGGGTGAGCGGGGGTGCTCAATTAATGGCCTTCCCCCCTCATACCTAAGCTTCTGAACCAAGACATCTTTGGTTACGACGAACAGTGGCCTTGGCACGAATCACGAGTTTCCTAGTTTTCTTAAAAGATTAGGTGGCGATTCTGAGATCTAATGATGCAGTCCATTTCTAGAAACGGTTTTGTACTAAAATGGATTTTCTATAAAAGCTATCAAATCTAAACTCTCATCTATGTTTCACATTACACTCGTGAAACTAGATCAAAGAAATCGATGGTCCAAACTGTTTAGTGCACTCGGGTACCCCCCTGGGCATGCAACATGTTTCATCAAAGGTTGTTCCCAAAACACCATTTGAGTTATGGAAAGGATGGAAACCAAGTTTATAAGACTTACACGTTTGGGGTTGTACAATTGAAGTGGGGGTGTATAGCCCACATTTAAAGAAATTAGACCCCAGAACAGTTAATAGTTTTTTCATAGGCTATGTAGAAAACTCCATGGGCTACAAATGTTATTGTCCTTCAAATTCACTTAGAATTGTTGAAGTCAGTAATGCTAAATTTATTGAGGAAATTGACCTTAGTGGAAGTTACCCTCAAAAGATAGAGTAAGAGGAATCACGGGATCCGGATACAACACCTATGAATATAGGTGAATTGATTGTCTTTCAGGATAATTAACCCGATGTCCTCGAAGATCAACAAATTCAAGAATTTCCAGCACAAGAGGAACAAGTCAACATAGAGCCTTTAGCTCAAGTCCCAAATGAGACTATAGAATTAAGGAGATCTTCACAAGTTAGAAAGTCAACAATTTCTGGTGATTATTTTGTATACTTAATGAAGTTTAATTTTGACATCGGACCTAAGGATGATCCTATTTTGTTTTCCAATGCCATTAATAGGGACGATTCTAAATTATGGTATGATGCCATGAAGGAAGAGTTGGAATCTATGGCTAAGAATCAAGTTTGAGAAATTGCCGAGTTGCCTAAGGGGGTCAATGTTGTTGGTTGTAAATGGGTCTATGAGACCAAGAAAGACTGAAATGGCAATGTCAAACGATATAAGGTCAGACTTGTAGCCTAGGGTTTTACTCAAAAAGAAGGCATCAATTATCAGAATACCTTCTCTCCGATTTCTAAGAATGATTCATTTAGAATTATCATGGCATTAGTAGCTCATTTTGATTTAGAGCTACATCATCAAATAGATATGAAAACGACATTTTTAAATGGGGATCTTGAGGAAGAAGTATACATGAAAGAAGCTGAAGTTTTTGTTCTAATAAAGATAGTCATTTAGATTGCAAGTTCAAGAAATCTATATATGGACTAAAACAATCTTCCTAACAATGGTATTTAAAATTTTACAATGTCATTACTTCATATGGTTTTATGAAGAACGTTGTGGATAAGTGTATATACCTTAAGGTTAGTGGAAGCAAGTATATTTTCTTAGTTCTATTTGTGGATGACATTTTACTTGCATCTAATGATTTGGGTTTGTTACATGACACTAAACAATTTCTTTCTCAAAACTTTGAAATGAAGGATATGGGTGAAGCTTCTTATGTCATTGGCATAGAGATTCACAAAAATAGGTCCAAAAGGACATTAGGATTGTCTCCATTGAAAGATTTTTGGAGAAATTTAGGATGAGTGATTGCACTCCTAATGCAGCACCCATTTTAAAATGTGCCAAATTCAATTTAAGTCAATGTCCGAAGAATGATTTGGAAAAAGAACAAATGGTTAGCATTCCTTTTGCATATGTCGTAGGCAATTTAAAGCATGCTTTGGTTTGTACACAACTTGACATTGCATTTGCAGTTGAGATACTTGAAAGATATCAAAGCAATCCAAGAATGGAACTTTGGAAGGATACAAAGAAAGTGTTGAGGTACTTAAAGGGAACCAAGGACTGCATGCTTATTTACAAGCACGTTGACTGTCTTAAAGTGGTTGGATATTCAAACTCGGATTTTGCGGGTTGTCAAAATTCTAGAAAATCCACTTTAAGATATGTCTATCTGCTAGCAGACGGTGCTATTTCATGGAAGAACGCCAAAGAGACGATAATAACATTGTCAACATTGGAAGCAGAGTTTGTAGCATGCTTTGAAGCAACATCACAGGCTATTTGGTTAAGAAATTTTATTCCAGGGTTTCGAATTGTGAATTCAATTTCTAGGCAATTAAGATTTTACTATGATAATTCGGTTACGGTTTTCTTTTCTAAAAACAACAAACGTGGCAGCCGAAGCAAGCATATCAACATAAAGTATTTTGTTGTTCGAGACTGTGTACAGAAGCAAGAAGTCAGCATTGAGCATATTAGTACTGATATGATAGTTGTTAATCCCATGACCAAAGGTCTTTCTATAAAGGTGTTTTCAAAACACGTAGAGGGCATGGGATTAGCTCAATCTAATTATTGTTTATTTTATTTTATTTTGTCATAACATTTTGATTATTATTAACAAAAAACATCATTTTGTACACCTAAATTATTTGTGATACTATGTAGTCCATTAGGACTATTGATCCATAGGGATCATCGGACTCAAAATAACTTGTTAGAAGTTATTCATAAAAAATGACACCAAAAAAGTTGAGAATATCATATAATGTAATACATGGAAGGAAATACTCATTTGATAGAGTATAACAGCCATGATTCGTGTATTATGTCTTTTAATACAGTTTGGGTATTTTTATTTAATGCCCATAATCAATTTGTTAGTTATCCGAAAGTTAGCAAAATGTATCATATGTGCCAAGTGAGAGAATGTAAACATATCCATAAAGTGGCACATATGCTACATGTTTGTTTTATTTATTTATTTATATTATTATATATATTTTAATCAGTAAAGAATTTGGTAACTAATGTAAAACATGTCCGCTACCCTATAAAGTGGTTTCATGGGAAGTTACTTTCCTGATAGTGGAAAGTTATGAGGAGTTACACTTGGATTGTGGGTTCAAGCTTATCTATATATGCCTATGATAGCCATCAAAACACAGACGTTTTTGTGAATAGAATATGTTTGAAACTTTATTCCTTTCACTTTTCCATATAGTTCTGTGAAAGTATTTTATGAGTAATTTTATTTATACATTCAAGATTTGATCAATTAAGAACATAATTCAAATACTTTAAATATCATGACAGGAAGTATTCTTTTTTTTTTATTGAATTATTTTATTTCTCACATATAAAATGCACTCACTCTGCTTTTTAGAAAGTTTACAGTGAAAAGAAATTACACAATTTAAGAAGATTTGTTTTGAAAAAGGTCTCCATCAATATAGAATAAGTTCCAACAGTTTAATATTCAATTTTCACCTTCTTTTTTTTTTTTTCTTTTTTCTTTTTCTTGACATGATGTTCACTTTTATTTCTTTTCATTTCATAACCCTCATAAAGGCTTTTAAATAACTCCCAACATTTTTATTGTAAGAAAAATATGATTTAAATTTTTATTTAAATATGAAAGAACCACTAGGGCTTCGTTTAAGAAGTGGATTGGTTTTTTGACTTTTTTAGTTTGGAGCTAAAAAACTTAGTTTGGGAAGGATTTTTGACTTTTTTGAATTTTTTGATTTTTTTGTAAGAGAATGAATGTAATGATTATGGGTTGGACGTGATATTTTGTCTTATTAGACTAAAAAGTCAATTTTATCTTTTGTGACTATTTTAGTCAAAAAAAAACTCCAAACCTCTCTTTCCAAACGGAACCTAAGTAAGATTTCACCTTAAGGAAGGTTGGGCCGACCCTACTTGCCAGCAACTACCACTCCTCTCATTCACTCTATCATCGCCAGTTCTCCAATTAGATTGGGATTCTGTCACTTTTTTTTTATTTAAATGATCTTATTCTCCCATCTTAGCACTCTCTTTTAATCTGTGGTGGAGAGAGAGAGAGTGAGAGAGAGAGAGAGGAGGGAAAGGTAGGTTAGGGATGTGAGAAAGTGATTATAACTTATAACCTAATAGCTTATAACTGTGAATATAAGTTGATTTTTGATTTATAAATTAAGCTTCTCCTCCCCTACTTAAAGAATAAGTTGATTTTTGACTTACAAAAAGTTATAAGCTGTATTGTTAAGTTGAACCAAACACATCAAAATAGCTTAAATTAAGTTAAAAGCTGAAATAAGCTGAAAATAAGTCCTACCAAATAGGACCAATATATGATTGTAACTTATTTAATTATTTTTTATAATTTCTAGTTTTTTTTTAATGAAAAAATAAGTTAATGAGATTTTAAAAATATATAATAATAGTGAGACAGGTGTAAATAAAAGCTTCTTGCATAAGACTAGTAGCATTAAACACGGATAGTGTTTGGCACTTTGGCATAAAATGGGCCTTTGTTCGCAAGGCATCGAATCTCGTGTTCTCTCAAACACTTTCTTTCGACAATCTCACGTGTCATCAATCCTCCACCACTCAAATCTCCCTCTCATTCACATGCATATTGAGCTTTTGTTTTTATTTTTTTTAATTTTCTTTTACTCTTAAAAACATAAATTTTATTTCAATACCTTTTTTAGGTTAGGTTGGACATTATTTAAAAAAGTTAAAAAATTAAAAAGTCATTATCCTATTTAAATCATATCATTTTAAATTCAATTCATATTTTATAAAAAGTCAAAAAGTATACTTATTTAAGGGTTGTTTGGAATGACCTAAATAAGTACACTTTTTGTCTTTTTACGAAAAGATATACAGAAAAGTAGACAGGTGATATGATGAAAAAAATAAAAATAAAAAAATAAATTATTTTGTAATAACCAAACTTGACCTAAGATATCTCAAACAATCCCAATCTTGTGATGTTTGTTATAGCTTTTTATTTACAGTTTTGAACATGTGAATGCTTTTGGGACTTTCTAGTTTCTTATTAATTAAGGTCCGACTTCTCGTCAATCTGATTTTGAATTTGAAGGCTATTGTTTGGATTTGTGGTATTCATCACAAGTATCGTTAGGTTGAGCGAATAAACATAATTTGTTCAGTTTATTATATTTATTTATAAAAAAAAAAGATTATAATTGTATTTTTTATTTGAAAATAAATCATTTATTTTGTTGGTAACAAATACGATAAATTGAACTTATTATAATTATTGAATCAACTTACTTTTTGTACCAACGATATACATGAATGACCATATCCTCCATACTCCTTCATATATCATTTAAAAGTATTGGATAATTTATTTGCTAAATGTATAGATTGTTTATAAAATACCATTGCGAAATGACTCCTCATACCACCATCCTCTATACTCCTTCACACATCACTTTGTGGGTCTCATTTTGGGTCTACAACAATCAATGGTGGAGTCAGAAAAATACTTTAGACAGGACACTTGTTAATTAAAATTTTGAATTTTTTTTCTCATAATCAATAACAATAGATAATAATTTTTAAATTAATATTACGCACAAAATCTTAAATATTTAATATAAAATTTTAAAAATTTTTGTTTTTACAATTGACCTAGTAAAAAATTAGAATTAGAAATATATGGTGTTACTTGTAACTAGTGTATTATAGGCAATACAAAAGAGTCTTGCATGTCTTATAGTAGATTATATTATAATATATAAATAATAGTGATACTACATTATCATCGATATATGATATTACTAATTAGTCGCCAATAGTGTTTTTTGTTGTATTATAATCAATAGTAAAATAACGCATGGAAAGTCAATCACACTTGTTAACTATAATTAACAATTCAATAATTTCTCATTTTCGTAGTGGGGTTAACTATGTTTACACACTATAAAAAATCAAGATTTTAAAGACCAAAATTTAGAAACAAAATTATTTTTTAGGAATCAAATAATTTTATTGCTAAAAGTGTCGTTATTATATTTTTAGCAACAAAAATTAGACATTAGTGATGAATTATTATCTTTTTGAGAGCAAATTTTTTGTCTCAAAAAATAAACCATTTTGAGAACAAATCATTTTGTCCATAAAAGTCTATTTATTAGTGACATTTTTAAAATTTTGTCGCCAAAAGCCTTGTTTTTGACTTTTCGGGACGACCTTTTAGCAACTATCCTTATGACGATGGAAATTGGTCCCTAAATGTTTTTTGCAACAAAATTCACTTTTAGAGACCAAAACATTCGGGGAAATTTTATTTCCACACATCTACTTACCTCCGTGCACATACTTAATGATTTAATTTTTTATTATAATTTTCTCCTAAATTAAAATTACTAAAGTGTCCTTATCTCTCCACCAAAATCCTAATTTCTTCATCTCACACTTTAATGAATAGAAGTTGGAAGTACCATTTGCTTGAGCAATTCAGCACTTGGTGACTATTGGTAACCATAGGACATATTTTGATAAATTACTGACAGCAGGACTTCTATTAGTTGTTGTCAGCAAAATGGAATTGAAGTCCCATACAAGTATCTTATGCCCTTGGAAAGCATCGTCGTGGTCTTTTTATGGGAATAGACACTATGTTTAATTAGATCCCTTTTAGTGTCCACATGGTTTCCATACAACGAATCAAAATTTCCAAGCTGATCATAAGATCATGGCATCAAGAAACTCTTTGCCCATAGTTATCGTAGAAAGGAAGAGAAGATATTATCCATTAACAAAGATATAACTTTGCTTGTGTAAAAATTCAATTTCTAATAGAAGAGTTGCAATTCAAAGGTTTCTTAATGTTTTCCCTCGAAATTAGTCTAAATTTAGTTTCCAGCATTCTTCTTAGGGAAATAATTCAAAGGTTTCTAATGGGTGTTGGTTTAGGATTTCAATATTAAAAGGAGAGATATTTTTGACAAAAAGAATTGTGCATTGAGTAAAATTATAAAATTTAAAATTAGTTGATATGTGTATTGAAAGAGGATGTGGAATGAGATGTTTTGATGCGTGAAAATAGAATTACCCAAACATTTGATTTCTAAAACTCTTATATGTTATAGTGACATGTAAGTGATGATTTGATATCTCTATTGCACTAAATTTTTTTAATAATGTGGTTTGTTGAATTTTTTTCATTTTCAATCAAAATAACTATAATTATTTTCGTAATTTGAAAAATGTCATTAAGAAATCATTCTAAATGTTATTTCTATATAAATTTTTTATTGATTAATTATTTTCCTTATGTGCAAAAATAAATAAATAAATAAAAATTACAAAACCTGAGAGGGGGCACATGCCCCCCCTAGTCCCTCGTTTGGGAATCCTCCTTTTTAGTCAAAAAGTTACTAAATTAGTCAAAAAGCCAACAACCCATACCAAAAAGTCAAAAATTTTCTTTTCTCTCTACTTTTTGCACATCTTTTCGTAAAAAGTCAAAAAGTCATCCCAAACATACTAGTTTTTTTTAGCTCATATTTTAGCTAAATAGCCAAAAAATTACTAAATTAGCCTGTTCCCAAATGAGGCCAAGTAAAAAAATTAGTTCTATTGGATTGATAAATAGATGAACAAATTATGTTTTATTTTATAAAATAGATGGTTTAAGTTTAAATTTATAATTATCGTCAATTTAAAAAAATAAAATATAATTTATTCAAATGTCTAGTGATGCCCGATGAAATTGATTTTGTATGCAACTCAACTTTATTGCAGAACTTATGAGATAAATGATTTGAATCATCGGTATAGGCCCAAGATGAGGCCTACAAGGTATAGTAATGTTCGAAGAATAGTGGTATGAAAAAAAGTCATTCTCATATATCTGTAATAGTTGTCTATTGAGAAATAAACTTTTTTAAAGTTGAAATTGATCAAATTTTATATTTAAGAATCATATTACCCAAATAAATAAATAAATAAATAAATAAATTAGTTATGTTATTCATTACAAATAATATGATAAATAAGTTATATTATAAAAGTTCAGTTAGTAATTTTGAAGTTAAAAATATGATAAGAGTGATGTTTAAGTAGACCTTGTTGCATTTTAGTCAATTTTTATTTAGTTAGAGTACTAAATTTTGCTTGGGATTTTTGTTTTCTGTAAATTGAATATTGCATTTAGTTAAACTGTAAAACAAAAAGATAGAATTCTACAAACTTACCATTTTTTGATAAATGATTCGGCGTGCAATGCACATCGTATACAATTTTATCACAAAATTTCGTAAGTTTTCATAAACTTGTATAAGTGATCTCAAAAAATGTATAAGTAAAATATAAATTCACATAAATTCATGAAAATTTAAAACCTGGCAATGAGATTACTAATAATAACATTAATGTGTTAATGTTATTCAAGTGTTTGGTTTCGTTAGAAACTTTTAATGGGAAAATAACAAAATTTTAAATATTATGTGCAACTATTTTCTTTTTTTTACTCTTAAATGTGTAACGTTTTTCTATGAATGTGAGATTCTCTTGGAAAAGTGAGAGAATCATGTTCCCACTTAGCTTACGAATGTGATTATAGCTGAAATAAATAATCAATAATCACTTTCCATTTTAATCCATTCCAAACACTGAAATAATGGAGATCCAGAATCATAATTCATTCTCAAAATTATTATCATTCAAACTTAGGTGGTGTTTGATAAAACTGAAAACTAAAAATTGAAGATTGAAAATTAAGTATTGAAAACTAAATGTTGAATTTTTTAAGTTGAAAAATCGTTTGATAAAAATTTAAGTGTTGAACTAAAAAAAAAAATTTTGTTTAATATATATAAGTTCAAATTTTAAATTTATTATTTTTAAATTGTATATCTCAATTTTTGAGATTATGAAAGTGGTGGCATGGTGGTGATGGCAAGAGCGATGATAATAGTAGTAAAATAATAGTAGTGCATATGGCAACAATGACAATAGTGTTAAAGGTAGTAATTGTAGTGGTGGTGGTAGCATGATGGTTGTAGTGGTGGTGGTAGCATGATGGTGGTAGTGGTGGCAATGGTAGTGGTAGAGGTGACATGGCGACAGTAGCGTAGCGGTAACTGTAGTGGTGGTGGTAATGGTGGCGTGGTGGTGGTGTGATAATTGTAGCAGTGGTGATGGTAGTGGTTGTGGCATGGCGACGGTGGTAGTGGTGGTGGTGGTGGTGGTGGCAGCGGTAGTGGTAGCAGTGGCAATGGCCTAATGGTGGTGTTGTAGTAGTAATGGTGGCAGTGAGTTTGTAATAGTATATATTGATGCTTATGTATAATAGTTATAAATTTAGTTAGAATTAAGTACGTTTTATATGACTTAAAATTTTCTTAAATTTTAGCTTTTATTTTAAAAAGCACTTAAATTTGTAAGTGATTTCAATTATATTTATCAAACGGACTTAATTGATTATCATTTAATACATTTAATTTTAAGTGTTGAATGAGATTATCAAACACTCCCTTAGTCTTGAAAATAAAATATATTAAGGGGAAATTACCCACAGGTCCTATTTGAAATATGTGGACACCATTTAATCCAACAATTTTTTGAGTAGACCCAAAAGTCCTACTTTTCCCTCTCTCTCTCTCTCTCTCTCTGCTTTTTGCCTCACTTTTTACGTTTTCCTCTCTCTCTTTTTTCTGTATTTTTCTCTCATCTTCTTTATCATGGACAACGACAGGTGATCACGTCTTTCTCCATTGATCGGGGTTCACTGGTAACCACCAACCATCGAAATCAACTCGTGACTTCACCCTCACCGACGGCGAAGAAGATATATTCCCGACGAAGAAGATAAGTAGATCTACTCAGATCTGATGTGAGTAGATCTACTCATCTTCTACATCAGATCTGAGTAGATCTACATCAGATTTGGCTAGATCTAAACAAAAAAAAATTGTCGGAGTACAATCCTCTCTCTATATCCGCCTCTCTCCTTTGATCTCTTATTTTTTTATACATTTTCTCTGTTATACGCTTCTTTTTTTTCTGTTCTAATAGAGAAAATTTTCAAGTTCTGAACAAGTAGTTTTTGAGTTTTAGTTACAGGCGGTGAAAACTGTTAAATTTTGCAGTTTTAAATTTTTTTGGTGCTGGAATGAATCATGGTTTAAAATTGTAAAATTTTACAATTTCAAATTTTTTTTGTGCTGGAATGAATCATGGTTTAAAACTGTAAAATTTTGCAGTTTCAAATTTTTTTGGTGCTGAAATGAATCGTGGTATAAAACTGTAACATTTTGCAGTTTCATAACATTCTTTAGAACTGTAAAATTTTACAGTTTCATAACTTGTTTTTCAATTTGATTAATAAGGATAAATGCTTAATAGATTTTTGCTTTGAAACTGTAACATTTTACAGTTTCAAAACTTACTTTTCAGTTTGATCAATATTGGAGATTATTTGCTTAAACGTTACAAAAATTGAAAAATAGCATATGTTTTTCCCATTGTTATTTTTTTTTTGTCGCTTCATTTTTTTTTCTTTTAGTTTATCAATATTTAACACATTTTGCTATGTTTTTTTTGCTCTAATTTCTTCATTTATTCTTTTTTTTTTTGGCAATATTCTAGATATTCTGGTGAATCTCCAGTGATGTTCTTAATATCCAGTGAATGTTCTGAACATTTCGGCGACTTCCATTAACGTTCTTAACACTTCGGTGAACTTCCGGCAATACTCTGGCGACTGTCCGGTATGTTGAACATTCCGACGAGTCTCCGGTGACCGTTTGATGGAAGGCCGATGGTAGTAAGATATAACAGTATCTATAAATTTTTATAAAAAAAATAGGATTGTTTGGTAACAATTAAAAATGTGTAGGACTAATTGGTGCAAGTGTTTTGTTTGAAGATTAGATGTGCCTTGAACTTTGTATATGGGACTTATTGATAAGTTCTCCATATATTAATTGGCAAAGGCTTTGAATTGTAAGGCCTATACCAATTGAAATACGGTTACAAATGAGTGAGTCGAGTCGAGTCAAGTAATATATTATTTAAAGTGTAAATTATATTGACAACCCTTAAGATTTATATTTATTACAGTTCCTTCCTCACCTTTTGAAAATTACATCTCCCTCTCTGAGATTTAAAGTTTCATCACAGATTGCTTCCTCAGTTAGTTGACTCAGTCAACTAACAGATTTTGCTGATGTCAGTAATTTAATTTTTTTAAATACTAATTTTGCCCTCATTTGGTAAATTACATTGACAATCCTTACATTTTAGAAATTACAATCCCCTCCCCAAGGTTTAAAGTAGCATTACCAATTGCCCCATCAATTAGTATTAGTTGAAAAAAAAAATCATTGAAAAAAAAAATTAATTGGAAAAAAAATTAATTGAAAAAAAATTTTGTTAGTCAAATTCTTAAATTTCTGTTTAAAAACCAACGTAAACTCATTTTTTGAATTTACGTTTTTTTCTCAAATTTAAAAACTGAGACGAAAATTTATAAACCAAAAAAATTATCAGACAAGTTTTTATGACAATTTTTAAAATTTTTGTAAATATAAATTGAAGATTGAAAACGAAATCATTACCAAACCGGCCTTAGATGGTAAAAATGTTGTAAAATTAACAAATAATTAAATAAATTACCAACGTAAGTAATAACTTATCAAAAGATTCTTAGGTTATGTATGGTTTGATTTTTAAATTTTTTTTAAAAAATTAAAATATAATTTGGTTAAGAAATAAAAAATAAAAATTAATTATCATTTTTATATAATTTTTATCTTTTGAGTGGTTAGAAATAATTTTTTACAAATTAAATATATTTCTTCATATTTATTTTTATTAAATTAGTTTTTTTTTTTTTAAATGTCGGGGGAGATCTGTATTAAATTGAAACCTCAGGGGGTGTCAATGTAATTTACCCTTTAAAGTATATGTAAAGGTTAAGGGTAAATATGTCATTTTAACTTAAAAGTTAACACCGTCAAATAATTACACTGACAAGGGAGTCAGTGTAATTTTCCAAATGTGAGAGAAGAAACTGTAACAAATATAAACCTCAGGGGGTGTCAGTGTAATTTACACTTATTTAAATTTGACTTGAAAAATTAACAAATTTTAAAATATGTTCAATTTTAACTTTATTTATAAAATGAACCAAAAAAAATCGAGATCGAGCAACTTAGTAAGTGTTTGGCATGCGCTAAAAAAGTACATTTTTTTTTACATACATACATACACTTATTTGGGTCATATCAATTAGCATTGATGATACAGTTACTACACAACAGGTCCCAGGTGGAATGGGTCGGACTAATCCACGTTTCTTCAACCAGTAACTGAGTGTTCAAGCCTACCAGAGAACCTGCATACAAGTTCGACAGGGGAACGGGGAGTCCCCCAGCGAACCCACCGACGAGCAAGTTAGAGAGAGAGAAGTGTAATGTAGAGATATGAATTGGAGATAGAAAAACTTAATTTTCTTCTTGTCTTCAACGTCTGCTTATATCCTCTGGTAATCATTTCGCCGTCCCTTTCGACCTGCCACCTTGGCCGAAAGTCTATGCTGTAGCTTACCTTGTTCAGGGTGAAGGGGTGCTGTTCCGACGGAGAGGTGTTGTCATAATAAATGCTGTGATAGACTGTATTAATGGCGATGTGCAGTGGCAATAACTTTGCAGATCTTTGTCTGCTGATGTGGCTTGTCCTTTACCTGCCACATGTCTGAATATCATTGGTTTTTCGTGCCATGTTGGCTTCTAGCTGTTCAGGATCTTATCAGTTGGGTTATGTGTTGGGCCTTAAGTGATGGGCTTGGGTTGTTCATAGTGGGCTATGACCTTTGTGGGCCTAACCACGTAAGTAGTCCCCCATTCCCAAATGCAGCTTTAGCCCAACGAAGGGAATACTAATGGAGAAGATAAGAAGGACCGACCGCGAAGGGTGGCCGAGTGGAAGGGCCGACCACGAGGAGGGCCAACCGCGAAGGGTGGCCGAGTGGAAGGGCCGACCATGAGGAGGACCGACCGCAAAGGGTGGCCGAGTGGGAGGGCCGACCATGAGGAGGACCGACCGCGAAGGGTGGCTGAGTGGATGGGCCGATAATGAGGAGAGCCGACCGCAAAGGGTGGCCGAGTGGGAGGGCCGACCGTGAAGGTTGAGGTGGGGGGGTGCGGGGCTCAAGAGGCGGCGTGTCATGTGATGACTTGAAGTGGAAAAGACAGGGTAAGGGGGGGTGGCAGTGAATCGTGATCGTACACATGGCAGCATCTCGTGGGGGGGAGATTAAGTGTTGGGCCAGAAATGAAACGATAGGTCATGATAGGTGTTGAAAAGACAGTTTTGGCGAATGTTTTGAAAAGTTTTCAAACTGACGAAAATTAATTGTGACCCTTGGAATACGGGCAAGCCTTGGGCTTTTGATATTATTCGATTTACCTACTTCTTTGAACTGATGATACAGTTACTACACAATAGGTCCCAGGTGGAATAGGTCGGACTAATCCACGCTTCTTCAACCGGTAACTGAGTGTTCAAGCCCACCAGAGAACCTGCATACAAGTTCGACAGGGGAATAGGGAGTCCCCCTGCGAACCCTCCAACGAGCAAGTTAGAGAGACAGAAGTGTAATGTAGAGATATGAATTGGAGATAGAAAAATTTAACCTTCTTCTTATCTTCAACGTCTGCTTATATCCTCTGGTAATCATTTCGCCGTCCCTTCCGACCTGCCACCTTGGCTGAAAGTCTATGCTGTAGCTTACCTTGTTCAGGATGAGAGGTTGCTGTTCCGACGGAGAGGTGTTGTCGTAATAAATGTTGTGATGGACTACATTAATGGCGATGTGCAGTGGCAATAACTTTGCAGATCTTTGTCTACTGATGTGGCTTGTCCTTTACCTGTCACATGTCTGAATATCATTGGTTCTTCGCGCCATGTTGGCTTCCAACTGTTCAGGATCTTATCAGTTGGGTTATGTGTTGGGTTCTAAGTGATGGGCTTGGGTTGTTCATAGTGGGCTATGACCTTTGTGGGCCTAACCACGTCAAACATCTATCAACATCTCCTCTCTATTTTTCTATCAACTTTTTCTACTTTTTTACATGTTTTTTTTATAAAAAGTTAAAAAGTGTACTTATTTATAATATTCCAAACAATCCTTAATTTTTATAGTGTATATAAGGTTAATATTGAATCAAGTACTGAGTTATTTAAGTTTAATTTAAAAAACTGATCCCATATTAATTTTTAACAAGTCAAATTAAAATTAAATTCGTTACCAATTGAAAAGTGTAGGAGGAAATAAGAAAAACAATTTTCTACGAAATCTTTCTTGTAGCCAATAGGTGGAACACTTGTACAAGTAAATAGGAACCAATTGTCCTTGCCAAACTAAGCAAACGTTTTATTAAGAGAGGATTGAATTTTTCATCATTTGCGGGTCCAATCCAACCACCCATTTGGCGTCTTTTCAAACTCACTTAAAAATTAATTCAATTTGCACATTATAGTTTTATTTTTTTTAATTCACACCAGTTTATCTCTTCAAATTTCGTTTTGTAATTGATATCTAAATTATGAATTTTTGTTCCCTAAATCCCCAAATATATATATATATATATATATATATGTGTGAACTAAATTATTTTTATAATATGCAAATACAAGCTCCTTACTATTTGGCTATTATAATTCAAGGGTTAGTGAGATGTTTGGGATTTACTTTTTTTCTGGTTTATTTTAGGAACTCAATTAAAAATTAATTTTTTGATTTTTTGATTTTTTTAAGTTACATCATCTCTTTATTTTTTTTATATATTTTTTAAAAAAATATCAAAAAAAGTCAAACGAAATTAACTTTAACATATAAGCCACGTAATGTGTTTGGCAAGTAGAACGTTTTTTTTTTAAAAAAAAAAAAATTGATTAAATATTCCATCATATGTTTGCATACAAAAATTCCCATTTTATCCTCATGGCCATGGGGTAATTTGGTTATTTTATATTTTGGATTATTTTGCTTATTTAGCAACTTTCCAAACCCATTTTGTACCATTTGCTTCATGCTTTTTGGTTTTTTAACTTTTTTTGAAAATAAGTAAATAAATTACTTATTTAGCAATTTCCCAAACACTCACTAATCGTCTTAATTATTTGTGAATATCAATCATCTGTTTCATCTCATCTATGAACCTGTGTATTTTAACTTGCTCAAATTTAAAAATACATTACTTTTACTCCTTCGGAAAAAAATATTTGTATGATTTTTATAATTAACGGAGTTAAAATTACAAATTTCATACATGAGGGTGGTAAGATGACATTTATTAATAGTTAAGGGTATCTTGATATCATTAACCCTTAATTTAATAAGCCATAAAATAATAATTTGTCATTTCTCACACATAAAAAAAATTAAAAACTCAACTAATTCCTTAAAATAACTCAAAAAGCAAAAAGAGTCAAACAAAACAGTTAAAAAATACTTATTTTGGTCTAAAAATTATTGCTTTGGTTCTAACTTGAAAGGTAGCCTCTTTTTATTTATTTATTTATTTATTTTAATGTCTTTATAGTCTTTTTTTAAAAACTTGTACAAATTATTAAATTTGTAGGGTAGTCTAAGTTAGACTAACCTTTAAAAAAAAGTCAATTGTTAAATGAAAATTACAAAAAATAAAAAAATAAATAACAAAGTTAATAAGGTTCCGTAAAGAAAATTTATTTATTTATTTAAATAAATTGAATAAATGCATATGTTTGTGATTTTAAATTATAATTTATTTAACAAAAACAGTGAGGTTTTCTTAAGTTATAATTTGTAATTTTTTAAATTTATATGAAATATTTTAATTATGTATGGACAAAACAGTTACTTCTTTTGGTCTTAATTATAACTTTTGAGGGTGTTTTAGATATTTGCACAATAAATAAAGGATAAATTAAACTGATCTACCTTGAGGTTAAGGAAGAATATATCAAGTACCACAGTTTTAGCATAATTATATTAAATTTTTTTAATATATTAATTTACATAACGGTTAGTCTCATTTTTATTAATAATTTGTTGGTCTCATGGATAAAACAAATTATCATATCTTTTACTCTGAAATATATATATATATATATATAATTTATTCTCATATTTTCACACAATGTATATTAGTTATGATCTATTTAGTCTTACTAAAATAAAAATTAATGTAATTACATTAAAATTGTGAAAATTATAGTATTTTTGTTAAACTCTAAGAAATACAGTGTAATATTTACTCATAAGAAGAAATCTATGTGACAATTTAGGGTTCGTTTGGAGAAAAAGAAAATTAGTCTAATTTTTTTATTTTTTGGCTAATTTGTTTTAAGAAGATGTTAATTTTTTTAATTTTTTTGATTTTCTTTGAAAAAAAAAATGTGTAAAAAAAGTAGAAAAATGATGTGACTCAAAATAGATTAAAAGCTAAAAGATGGCTTCTAACCATCTTCGCAAAATAGTCTGACTAACTTAACTTCGTTTAGGAAGAACTTTTTAAGTCAAACTTTTTTGACTTTTTGTGAGAGAAAAAAAAAATGATTATGTTTTAAATTTGATATTTTATCTTATTAACTTATTGAGTGGTGATTCATCCCACTAATTTTTAGACCACTAATAATTCTAATGAGCTTAAAAAAAAAAAAAAAAAAAACAAACTCAAGCCAAAACATCACATCACTTTGGTGGGGGCTACAGTGCCACATCATTAGTGATACTCTAGAGCTCCCAATTTAGTACTCTAAAACATTATTCTTACTTTAGCTACACGGGTTCAACTTTTTCACATATTATCAAAAGTTACACCAAATAAATTTATAATTTATTTTAAGCGTTTTAAGCTAACAATCTAAAAAATATAAAATCATAGCAAGTGCCTTATTAAAAATATGAAACAAATATTTTGAAAAAACTTTAAAATGTTAAAAAATATATTTAAATTTATAAAAAAAAAATTGAATTTAGTGAGAAATATCTCAAGATTTTTTTAATTTTTTTAAACAAGACTCAATTATAAAAATCTAACTTATAACTAATACCAAGCGGGCCATAAATAAATTGATTTATGAATTATTACAAAGATGCTATAACAGATAATTAAAAATTATCAAGTAATGTAAGAAATTTTAAAAAATTTACCAAATATGATGTGAAAATCTCACACTCTCATGCAAGATATTTAATAAAAATTTTAATAATTTTTTTTATAATGTGTAACATTTTTAAAAATTACGGAAGTGATTGAGGGCCCTAAATTTCGGGGCTCGAATGCCCCGAAATTCCACTTTAAGTAAAAAAAAAAAAAAAAAAAAAAGGAAAAAAGAAAGAAAAAAAGAAACAGTTTCTAAAAATGGAAATTAGGGGCATTAGGGGCAAATTTTTTAGGGCCACCAATCATTTTCCTAAAAATTATCATTCTAATAATAACGGCAACATCAGTCAACAACGACAGCGATTTACGGTAACGGTTTCATTCAAACTAGTCTAGTCAATGCACATGTCTGTTAGTCCACGCTTCTACCAAATTTGAATGCTTTTTTAAAAGGTAAATTACAAATATACCTACTAAAATTTATTTAAAATATGAATTATTTCTTATGATTTAAAAAATTATAAATATCTTTCTATTAAAATTTTTTATTTAACAGAATTAATTGAAAAGTGAAATTTCTAACTATTCACATATATAATAATAAAATTATCTGAATTATTAATTAAAATAAAAATTTTAAATTATTAAAAACTGTTAATTAATTTGGTGATTTATTAATAAAATGATCTATTTGTTATGAAATTAGAAACCTTAAGAAATATAATATAATTTCTAAAACTACAAAGAATAATTTATAGTTTAAGTAAACCTCAAGGAGTGTGTTTGTAATTTATCCTTTTTTAAAAAGAAAAAAAAAATTAAGCAAAGATTTGTTTATTATTGAATTCATGTTTTATGAAACCATATTTTCAAAACATGATTTTTAAATTAAATTTGTGTTTTAAATACACGAATTCAAATAATTTTGTAGTAAGTTAAACATGATTTTTCTTAATCCTAAAAGATGTTAATCAAATAGAACTTCAAGAAATAATGTGTATTTAGAAAATAAATTTGAAAATTACTCACCCTATTTGGTTTCAGTTTTCAGAATTCACTTTTTAAAAAATTTTACTTTTTCGTTTTCTGTATTTTTTTATTTTGACTGAATTTTTTTAATAGTTTAAGCATTTTTTTAAAAAAAATTTAGACACATCTAATATAAATACACTTAAAAAGTATAATATTTGTGAAATTGTTTTAAAAAAAGTTCACTAAATGTCAAAAATACAAAAAATATATATATATACGAAATTCTGTACATTTTTCATATTTTTTTTGTATATATTAATTTTTTAAAATATTAAATATTGTTTCACAAATATTTTACTATTTAGATACATCTAAGTAAGGTGAATCTAAAAAAATAATAATTAAAATTTTTTAAATATTTACTAAAAACAAAAAAATATAAAATAAATAAATAAAAATAAATAAAAACTCAATTTTTAAAAATCTGAATTAAAAAATTTGAAACCAAATATACAGACTTATATTGTGAAACCACTCAGATTTGGCAAAAAAATTCATAAGTTTCCCTACTTTTAAAACTTCCATTTATGCCTCTGCATTGTGTAACATTTGCCACAAAGGAACAAGTTCAGCATTTGATTGTGATGAATGTTCATGATGTAATTAAAATCTAAACAATGACAAAACAATAATAAAGAAAAACTAAAATCGAGAGTCAGTAAATCAAATCAAATCTTAAATTTCATTCCTCTAACATTTCTATCTACTGTCATTATATCACAACTCTTCACTACTACTTCTGTTGGTCTCCGTTGTTTATGACCATACCATCTTAATATATTCTCTCTCAACTTATTTTTTATCGGTACTACTTCTACTCATTCACGAATATATTCATTTCTAATTCTATCTTTTCTAGTCTTGCCATACATCTACTTTAACATTATCATCTTAACAACGTTCATCTTATCTATATGTTATTTCTTAGGTACCGAACATTCTATCACATACAATATCACCGGCTAATAGTCATTCTATAGAATTTTCCTTACAGTCTAGTTAAGTACTCGTTTATCACACAAAACCCAAGACATACTTTTCTACTCAAGCCACCCTGCCTTAATTGTATAGACTACATCCGCTCAAATCTCCCAAACTGTTGTGATAATCGATCCTAAACAACGACAATATTCACTCTTAGGTAGTTCGTAGTTCTCAATCTTCACTTCTTCTCTTCTTCCATGGTTACTATTATTAAAATTACACTTCATGTACTCTGCCTTAATTCTACTTATCCTAAATTCTTTAGATTCAAGTACTTCTCGAAGTCTACAACTTAGTGTTAACTCCTTCTCTAGTTTCATCCACTAATACGATATTATATGCAAAAAAACATACACTATGGCAATTCATCCTAAATATTTATCAGTAACTCATCATAATTAAAACAAAAAGTTAAGGATTTAAGGTTGATCTTCACAATAATTAGAAATTCATCTGTCTCTCCAATAGGCGATCTAATAGTGGTCACATACCTTCATACATGTCTCTAATTATATCAATGTAACCTTTTTTTACCCCTTTTTTACCCATTTCTTCTTTAACATCCATCAGATTATATCCCGAGACACTCTATCATATACTTGCTCAAGATCGGTAAAAATCATATGAATGTCTCTTTTCTTTTCTGTATACTTTTCTATTACTCTCCTCAAAAGATAGATCGTTTACATTGTTGACATAACCGACATAAATCCAAATTGATTCTCTAATACCTTTGTTATATCTCGTAATCGATATTTGTCAAATCGTCCGGGGGTACCCGTGCGTGGTAAATAGTTCAGACCCTCGATTTCTTTAATCTAGTCTCACAAGTGTAATGTGAAACATAGATGAGAGTCTAAATCCGGCAATTTTTATAGAAGATCCATTTTATTGCAAAACCTTTGCTAGAAATGGACTTACCAGATTTTAGAGTCGCTACCTAATATTTTAAAAAAATTAGGAAACCCATGACTCGTACCAAAGCCATTGTTCGTCGTAACTAAGAATGCTTGGCTCGGAACCTTAGGTATGAGATGAGAAGGTGATTAATTGAGCATCCTCACTCACCCGATCAAAAAATTGGCCTCTATTAAACCATAATATGAGTTTTATTTACTTTATATATTCATATTTATTATTATTTAATAAATCCTAAAATTTACTACTATAGACTATACTATTCATTTTGGAACAATCTGATTTTATGTATTTTAAAAGAGTTTTGAAGATGTACAATTGAAAAAAATTGAGTTTACAAACATAAAAATCAATATCATTCCAAATTAAACGACACAACCTCCATCCACCGGTATTCATACAATTACATCAAGTAATCAAGTAGCCACATGGTAGGATGTATAAACATAATGAGAAAAGCACACACAAGTGGGATGCTAAAGTATAAAAACTCACATATTTATTGACGTCCCGCGAACAGCTACAAAATAAAGTTAGAAAAACATGTATGATCCTAGATTTAAGATTCTAATGCAATACATACACAAAAATGCAACTAAAAATTCAACTATTAATACATGACATATGAATCATTTCAAGATAAGGGATAACACATAAAATTATATAAAAATTAATTAAACCCGTATATGCAAATGAGCCGAATTTTAATGCATGAAATATGAGTGCAAAACATGGATATGGTGAAAAATAAAACATAATGCTTAATTATATATATATAAAAAAAAAAAAATGAAAAGGGATAGAAAAGGGATGAAAAGGGGCGAAAAATTATTACAATACTAAATATTTACAACACTGAATAAAAGACGTGAGGTAGAAATTATTATAACAAACGACAAACGACTATGTAATTTAAACATAAGCTGAATCTAACAAATTAAACAATATAATAATAATAATAATAATAATAATAATAATAATACATATATTTGAGAAAAGTGTGTGCGGCGGTTTCATCCACTACTGGACGAAAAACATATATTATTATAGTATCATAATATAATAATACACAATCTAATATAATTAATGTAATATTATATATTAATAATATACAATGTAATATAATTGATATATTATTATATTATTTACATTATTATTAAAATAAAATAAAAACTACATATTTAAAACAGTAAAAAATGTAAGAAAATAAAGAAATTACATCAGGAAAATCAACCAATCATTTCTATTATGTTGTATTATTAATTTAAAGACGAGAAAAATAAATGAGAAAAGTGCGAAAATTCACCTTT
Source organism: Camellia sinensis (assembly GCF_055761805.1). Lineage (NCBI taxonomy): Eukaryota > Viridiplantae > Streptophyta > Magnoliopsida > Ericales > Theaceae > Camellia > Camellia sinensis. Next base: position 123,827,674 of record NC_138970.1, read on the forward strand.
GGAGGAAAAGATGAATTTTTTTATCACTAAACTTTCTTCCTAACACTCTCCCGGTTATGGAGTATGCTTTGAGACCTCAATAAGAAATTGCAAGTTTAAGCTTTTATGGAATTTTTGAGTGGTATGTATCAGTGGATAAAAATGTTTAAGATTTGTTGAAACAAAAATTATTTTTCCAAAATTTTCTCTTCTTAAGACTTTGTTAAACAAATAATTTTCAAAATTTTCTCTATTTTTTTTTTTGCCCTTTTGAAACAAAATTTTGTTTCTCAAAATTTTCTCTCTCTCTCTCTTTTTTTCCCTCCTTTTTCAAACAACAAAATAAGGAGGTATTTATAGGATTTTTGGATCACCAAAACACATGGCTAGCCCTGTGATATTTCCAAAAACACGTGGCTTGCCACATTGTATCTCAAACCATGTGGCTTGCCATGTGTTATGGGAGCCAGTTTTTACAAAATTGCTAACTTTTCCAAAAAAAGAGAAAATTCAAAATAATATTTTTCGCAAAAACGAGTGTACGGTTGGAATTAAATTAAACCCAACTTTTCTACTAAGAAATTCGTAAAATAACACATTCTAATTTTCATCATCGAGCGTTCAAAAGAAAGCACCTAAGTCTTAAGATCGGTTAAAATGGGGTGTCTACAACGTTCCATTACTCTCTCCCACACTTTTATTATATGACACATCAACTTGATTCCTCTATAGTTATTGCAATTTTAGACATCTTCTTTATTCTTATAGATTGACACTAAAATACTCTTTCTCCATTCCTCTCGCACTTTCTTAGTCAACAAAATCTTACTAAATAACTTAGTCAACCAAGCAACCTCTTTTTACCTATACATTTCTAAGCTTCAATAGGAATATCATCGAGTCCTAAAGATTTATTCGATTTCATCTTCTTAAGTGCAATCTCCACTTCAAAGTTCATAATCCTTCGATAGAACCTGTAATTAATTGAATATATACATATATGTGTGTGTGTATCTATCTATCTATGTATATTACATTATACTATATTATTATTAAGTGAATGTTGAACTTGGAATCCAAGCCTTCTACCGTCTTCAATCTATTTATACTAATATTAAGCGAAGGTTGAATTTAGTGTCCAAACCTTCTCTTCATGTAATGTGGCAGTTGTGACAATCTGTTTCTAGGATGACCGCTTGAGCGGTTGGTTTGCCCGCTCGAGCAGTGATAAAGGAAGTCCAATACCTTAACCTATATTCTGGGAAGGGACCAGACCACTCGAGCGGTTCACTGATTGCTCGAGCGAACTCGTGCGACATCCTATATTTTGTTTTGTAGGTCTAGAATGCTGAGAGAATAGTTCACCGCTCCCCACTCGAGCGGTCTGTTCGAGTTCAGGCAGTATAAAAATCAATTTTTTGCTAAGCTTCTCTCCCTCTTTTCTCTCTCTCACCCCTTCATGTCCGAAAATTCTAGCCCTCAAACTTTAGATTTCACCCCATTTTACCAAGGATCCACCATAGATCTTGCAAGAAAAGTGAAGGAAAACTGAAGATCGACAACTTGATCGTTTGGATTGCGATTCATCAAAGTTCTTGCTTGGGTCTTGTTAGTTAGCACTCATCTTTGAGGTATGGATTCTTTTAACTCCATATATAATTTGGTATGCTTATTTGGTATTATTGTAATTATAGCTATGTATGATATAGAGGTTTTGATTGAAAATGTATTAATGTAGAAAGATAGGGTTTCCACTCAAGTTTTTGAAATGTTTTAAATATTTTGATATATTGATAAATAATATTGATTGATTTAAAGATTTGATGAGGAAATGAGGGAGATCTCTAATTTTCTTTAAAACCCTAGGTTTGAAATGTTGTGTAAAAAGGGATTTTGAAACTAATTATAGTTTCATGTTAAAATTGACATTAATATGGTATTAGGACACATGGAAATTATGAGGTTGGGTAAATTCTTTTGGAACCTTAACTTGAGAGTTTAATGAAAAGGAGATTATTTACATATATAATGTTTTAAAGTGGATTCAGAGTTTTTTTGAGTCACATTCACCATGATGTTGGAACAATGGAGGGTTTGGGATCAATGTTGCTACATTGAATGATTATGGAAAATTGTTGAGATTGCCTTAGTTATGTTTTATTTTAATTATTCTTGTAGTAATGATTTGAACTTTTGGAAAATTATAACATTTGCAAACTCATCACATCACATTGTACCTTCATGGTTTTGGATCAAGTGTCGAATTAGTTAAAAATGTGTGTGATTCTAGAAATGCGTTGTGTGTGTTGAGGTTTCCAATTTCCCTTCCATGTTCGGAGGCCTAAAAATGTAGGAATGTTATCAGAATATTGTTGAGGTGCCTAATTACCCTTCTATGCTTAATGCCGGTAAATGTGGGGGATATGGTTGAATATATTGTTGGATGCCCAATTGCCCCTTTGTGCTCAATGATTGGTAAATGTGGAGATGTTTTCAAAATTTAATGGGTGACCAATTGTTCCTCCGTGCGTGATGCCGGTAAATGTGAAAAATGTTTTCAAAATATGATAACTGCCCAATTGCCTTTTCGTGCTCGGTGGCCAATAAATGTGGGAGTGTTATTGAAAAATGTAATAGGTGCCCAATTGCCCCTTTGTGCTCAGTGGCCAATAAATGTGGGAGTATTTTGAGTTACATATTGGGACTTGAAGAAAGAAAATGTCTCGGGTATGATAAGGGTTCAAGTGTTTGAGTCAAACATAGTTTTAAAATTATACATTGAGCATTGGTATTCAAGCGAAGTCAAGAGTCTTGTGCATGATATTGCATTGCATGAACATAATCATAATGAACATTCATATATTGTGTTAATTAATTTCCTATTGGGCATAAAAGCTCATTTCCTTTTTATGGGTTAGATATCTAAATTTCCAGGTGACGATGACATGTCTTCTTTCCACTGAAAGGTTGTAGTGATCTTATTGGCGCACAGGAGCTCCCTTTGATGATTACATGTTGATAGCTATCAAGTTTATTTGTTTGAGATATTATTTTGTCTTGTTTGGAAACAAGGCCTTTGCCTTGAAAGATGTAAGCCCTTAGGACACTTATGATGTATTTATCTCTTATTTGTTGTACATGTACTGTGTCTACTGTATGTAATCTTATGAGGACCTTATGAGAAAGATGTGTATTGATAATCATTGTTTGGTAATTATAAAACGGGTTATAAATATCGGAGCGTGACAGCAGTATTTCCTATTCTATAAAAAAAATTAAAGCAATGGTGCATAAGGTTTAAACCGAAGACCTTGAGTATCATTAAGAACGCTTTTACCACTCATACAACATACATATTATAATATCAAATTTCTTATTATTTATTTTTATTCTTACTTATTTGACTTACACATGTATTGCGTGTACCATCCACTAATATATATATATATATATATATGGAGTTGGGAATCTCTTCCATTGATTAGAGAGTCTCGTCTAAAAATTGTAAAAGCATGATTAGATTGGATTGTCCAAACAATTCAAAGAAGCCAAAATTTTAATTCATTAATTAATGTTTTTTTTTTTAATTTTATAAACAAACGTTTTTACTAGGGCTTTAACATGATTGGTGTTAATTTGGGATTATGATCCTTTATGGAGATACTTCGCTCTTCATATGGTTTGAAAATGTGAGAAAATGATACCACCTTATTAATGAGGTATCTTGCGGTTGAGATTCTACACCCGAATTGCATAAGACAGACGTTCAACTGGATAACCTCCTGGATGACTAGAGTCACCTTTGTCAACCGCAACTGTCACCCCTTCTCTACTAGTGTGTCAACAAACAATCGTTTAGATGACTGGAGTTACCCTTATCTACCGGTATATTAATTGGCATCCACCCAGATGACTGGTATCCTATTGGATGATCAGTCGAACGATCAACATGTACATCTCTAGACCATATGGAGAGGGAGGTAGCTCTATAGAGGATCTTGATGTGTCAATTTGATGCCACTAATGCACTTAATCCAAGCTAGAACTATAATCTCTTTGAAAAAATTAATATATAAATTAATTAATTAATCAGTTTTTTTTTAGATTGAACTAACTAATTAGTTAATAAAACAAAAACAAAAAAGCAAATGAAGATAATGTTGAAAATTATTCTTAAACTTGGGTTTTGAGAGCCTTTAATTGTTTAACGTTAAGTCACATCACTGAATCGCTTTCTTAAAAATTATATTTACTCTCGTCAGAGTATCAGCTTGTTTGGTTCTATTTTTTAAAAAATATTTTTTAAGAAATTTTATTCTTATTTTTCGTATTTTTTTATTTTTATTGAATTTTTTAAATATTTTAAGTAATTTTTTTACTTTTTAGACACACCTAACATAAATATACTTAAAAAGTAAAACAATTGTAAAAAAAATCTTTTAAAAATTCACTAAACACCAAAAATATAAAAAAAAAAAAATACAAGAATTTAGTATATTTTTTTATATTTTTATGTATTTATTAATTTTTTAAAATATTTTTTCACAAATTTTTTACTTTTTAGATACATCTAACTAAGGTGCATCTAAAAAAGTAAAAAAAAATATTTAAAATTTTAAAAATATTTACTAAAAATAAAAAAAAAACACGAAAATCAAAAAATTTAATTTTCAAAAAACTTAATCTAGAAAATTTAAACCAAACACACTGAATAAATTTTCTTTCGGAATAAAATATCAATGGATATAATTGACTATTTGTGGCTACACAGATGAAAGCGGAACCAAATAACCCTTCATATGAACAGAAGAACCAAAATATTGGCATTCAAACCCCACCCCCCCCCCCCCCCCCCCCCCCCCCCCCACCAAAAAAAAAAAAAAACATGTGACATTCAAGTTTACAAAAATGAATACCAAACACCCCCCCTGGCCCAACCACCAAAAAAAAAAAAAAAAAACACATGTAATATTCAAGTTTACAAAAATGAATACCAACCCCCCCCCAAAAAAAAATAAAATATGATATTCAAGTTTACAAAAATGAATACCAAAAAATGTAAGAATAACATATTTGGAGAGAGAGCGAACTGGGTTGGGTTCAATTCAGTACCATAACTAAGAAGTTGGTTGTTCAACAATGATTCATCCCATTAAAAACACCACCACTAATAGCACTAATGCATTAAAAAAGTAAAAAAAAAAAAATACAACTCCAAGACCAAAACATCACATCATTAATGGCGGGACCCACTGTCACCTAATTAGTGGAAGCACTAATTAGTGCTCCCAAGCATTTTTCAACTAAGAAGTTGGTTGTTTGACAAAACTGAATTTACTTGATAAAGTATGTGAATAAAATATAATTTGTAATTGATCTATAACAGTGAACTTTGCAACTTCGAATAAAATCAATACATTTGTTGAATAAAAGCATACTACTTTTTGAACTAGAAAAAAATTATATTTTGTTCACACATTTTTAGTGCATTGCTGCTTTGGAAAAAAAACAAAGAAAAGCCTCTTTGCAAAGTGGTCCATTTTTTCTTTATAATAACTTTTTAATATGAAAAATATATTGACTTTTCCAATCTAAGTATTTTAATTTTAATTATTACGAATATGATATTTTAACCACCAATGGACGAAAATTCTAATTGAAAGATTTTCAATTAGAATGATGGAATATCATAGAAATTTCCAACGGTACGGTGCAAACAATTGTCTGGCCTTTGGCAATGTTGACTAGGAGCAAAAGTTATTTGAGTCTCATCAATTAAGGTGTGGTTTGCTAACAAGCTAAATAAGGAGTTTATTAGATTTATTTGTGTTACATTATTTTTTAATTTTTTATGACTTTTCGTAAAAAGTAAAAAATTAAAAAATAAATCATATTCAAATTATTCCTAAATTTAAAAAAAAGTAAAATTAGATGAAGGGGTATTTGGAGACGGCAAGGTGTATAAGTGCACGGGTGACTATATACAGGATTTTGAAATTAATAATTATGGGATCAGTGGTGCTAGGGACCCCAGTGGGGGGCACCCCCAGCACCCCCAGTAGCCCAAAAACAATTTTTTTTTCCTTTCCTTCCAATCACGCGGTGTCACGTGGCACTGGAGGTCACTGGGGGTCACTGTGAGTGGGGTCTCAAGCTTTATTCTTATGAGATATTCACAAAAGAAGTTCCACATTTTGAGATTGTTGACCTAATGAAAAGGTGTACATTTAAGCAGATTTCTAGATTGGCAATGTCGATTGTCACCAAAAAAAAAAAAAAAAATTTATTTGAAGCTTGGTTTGGGAAGTGGATTGACATTTTAGTTTTTTTGATTTTTTTTAGTTATTTTAATCTGGAGTTAAAAAGCCTGCTTTGGGAATTACTTTTGATTTTTTTGACTTTTTTTATGAGAGACTGAATGTAATAATTATGAGTTTGATGTGATATTTTGTCTTATTTAAATTAATTTTTTTTTTTATTTTTTGTGATTATTTTAGCTTCAAATCCATCCAAACCCACTTCCTAAATAATGCTTGAGTCTCATATTTTAAATAATAAAAAAAATTAGATGAAGCAGTATTTGGAAGCTGCGAGGCGGACAAGTTGGCGGTTGACTAGTATAAAATAAACGATTCTGATATCAATAATTACAGGATATTTACAAAAGAAGTTTCAGATTGAGAGATTGAGATTGCTGACATAATGAAAATGTGTACATTTAAGACAAAGCAGATTTCTTTCGCTCTCATTTGGTTAGTGGCAGTGATCTCTTTGGTTTTGTGGACAAACGGAGGTGTAGCCACATTTGTCAAAAAAGTACTGCAACAAGTTTTGCGGGGCACCCTGGGAAGAGGGTGTGCGAGCCTCGGGGTGAAGGGTACTAGTGTGGTAGATATGCAGAATTCAAGTCAATATAGAGATTCAACAATGATAGGGACTATTAATTTTGGAGCTCTAAAAAGACCATTAATGACATGACACTCAATAAAAAAAGAAAAAAAATACAACACCAAGGCCAAAACATCAAATCATTCCTGGTGAGGCCCACTGCCACATTATTAATGATAGCACTAATTAGTGCTCTCACTCATTTTCCATAGAGATTAGTAAACGGTTGTTTGGTAATGTTCATATTTATAGAATTTTTGAAAATTGTAAATAAAAATTGTTTAGTTTTTGTTTTTATTTTCAAAAAATTGTAAACACAAAGGTCGCGTTTAGTAACATATATGTTTTTGGTTTATGTTTACAAAAATTTTATAAACTAATTTTTGTTTATTTTTAGAAAAACGTAAATTACAAACGCGTTTGGTTTAAACAAAATGTTTGAAAAATTTTAAAAACATAAACAAAAATATGTTTGTTTACACCTAAAATATTTATATTTATTTTTTATTATTTATGATAATGGAATCATACACATTATAATTGAAAAAAAATTAATTGAAAAACAAACTAATTGAAAAAAAATTATTTGATAGTCAAATTTTTAAATTTCTGTTTAAAAACTAACGTAAACTCATTTTTTGAGTTTACGTTTTTTCTTCAAATTTATAAACTGAGACAACTATTTATGAACCAAAAAAATTATCAAACAAATTTTTATAACAAATTTTTGAATTTTTATAAATATAAACTGAAAAGGAAATAGTTACCAAACATGCCCTTTGTTTAATTTTTTCTTCTTTCTCTAACTTTTTCCGACTATCACCCATTGCTCTTCTGCCCCCGTCTTGATTTTTATGTATATAATCTATTTTTTTTCAATAAAATAAAACTAAAATATTAAAATACTAGACTTAGTATTAATTTTCACTAATTTATTTATCATATTATATCTTTTAATTCTCATTAATTATAAATTATTATTATCTATAATCTTATTATATGTTTTTATTTTTAAAATTACAGAATTAACTTGCCCTCGCCTCCACTCCCGATATAATATGGGGCAAGGGTGGGGGATGACTAATCCGCTCCAATCTTGTCTCGTTGCCATCCCTACTTATTACTATCAACTACCATCACTAATAACCTCATCTACCAACCACCTTAAGCCACTAGCTCTGTCAATCGCTAACCTTCTGTCATTGCCACCAACCATCTCTTACCACGGATAAGATAACCACTTTCGATCAATACCTTTTCTTGAAAGCCATCTTCATACCACTTTATGTGATCAATTGATCACCATCTCTAACCGTCGACAACCATCTCCCGTAGCTCCCATTTTCACTTGTTTTTAAAGAAATCTACAAAAAAAATAATACTAAAATTTCAAAAGAAAATTTTAAATATATTGATAGATTTAAAGCAAACAAAAAAATCATGTAAAATTTTTTAAAAATGAGGGTTTGAACTTAACTTCTATCAAAATTCATTAAATTAATTTTGAAGATTCTTAAACACATCTGTAAGCGTGCAAAAATTTGTGTGTACAACATATATAATTCCTATATAAAACATTTTTTGAAATTTTAAGACATAAAATTAGTAAAGAAAATACTTAAACAAATATTAAAATATAATTGTGTTAATTTCTATAGACAAGTAGCCAAACGACTTATCAAAATTAGTAAAGAAAATACTTAAACAAATATTAAAATATAATTGTGTTAATTTCTATAGACAAGTAGCCAAACGACTTATCAAAAGATTATTAGAACCATAATGTCTAATTGTGTTAATTTCTTTAGAAAATCAAAGTAACCAAACGACTTTAGAAAATTATGAAACATTGTGAGGACACTCTTTTACAAGTGATTAAGACACCCACCAAATTTCATAACGAAACTTCAAATGCAGGGGCGGAATCAGAAGAATTTTATCTGGCAGAGGCCAATAGTGTATGCATAAAAAAAAAAAAAAAAAAACTAAATCAGTTTTGTTATATTATTAATTGAACATTATTTTTTATAAAAATGTTACGAAAAAAGTATTTTACGAGAAAATTAAATAAATTTAACAAATAATTTTTTTTCAGTTTTTAAAAGTTTTGAACAATTAAACTATTTTATTAATTGATATAATCTAGTAAATAAAGAATGAAAAGTACTTAAGGACTTCTGAAAAATAACCTTTAAATGATGTTAAATGTTATATGTCAATTGATTTGTTTATAAATCAATCTACTAAAACATAACTCCTATCATGTCATTGTAGATAAATATAAGAGGGAAATTTTAGGTTCTCTGGTATTACTCATAAAAAATATACATACCATTTGATTTTTAAATTAAAAAAGTAAGTGAGATATACCCCTTGTATTAATAAGATTGACTTGATAAAATTGGTACTGTTATTTAAAATGTGAAATAATTAACGATCATTTCATTATACATTGTAAATAGGAACAAAAAAAATACAAAAAATAAGTAAAGTTGGATGTCGGAACTCAACTTTCACCAAATTTCTTGAAATTAATTTTGAAGATTTACAAACACATGTATAATACCCATTTTAAGATAATTTTTAAAATTTCCATAAAGTTTAAGATACTAAAATTTATAAAGAAGATAGTAAAATAATAATAATAATAAAATTAACAATTCAAGTGCATCACACACACACACGTGTATATATATATATATATGGAGCCGCCAGTCACACTTCACTTTACTTAAAAGACAATCCCTTCTTTATTTTTGTTATACATAATTACTATTTTTACTTCATTTTACTGTAATTACACGTAAAAAATTTACACTTTATTTTATATATGTAGTTTGTCTTCTTAGCCCTCTACATAGTGTTGTACTTTTAAAAATATCACATCGTAAGGGTATTAAGCCAAGTTTCTTTCGTGACTTGAGTGGTTAGATTGGACTACCATGACTGTAAGTCTCACTCACAACATGTTTGGTAGTAAAATAGGAAGGCAGATTGATAGTTCAAGGGACTTAGTAATCCCCGCAATAGGGGGATTAGCTGAGTTTTGGGTGGAATTAGGAAAATAGTGAGGAATTGAGTCTATTTTATATAAAAAATTTATTCCTTTAATTTTATTTATTTATTTATTTACCAAATGCACCTATTTGTTTTAATATTTGTTTTAATTTTTTTAATATAAAAATAATTTATTTATTTATTTTATATAAAAATAATTTAACAATCCCATCACTAATCAACTCTTATACTATCATCAAAACAAAAATACTTTTAATATCCTCACTGACAATCCCTATATTCTCTCCCTAACAATCTCATCCAATTTAATATGTCAAACAAACGTGGCCTTAAAGTTAACCCACTTTATTCACTTGCTCATTATCAAATTAAGTTCCTCGTTACTGGTATAAAATCTTAATACATATAGCCAATAATAAGGAATTCTACATCAATTAATCTAGTATTTTTTTGCCACATGGTAACATGTTGATAAGTTACTACAATTAAACTATTACTCCATTGATTCGAATTTTAGATCTTATCTCACTAGCACTTAAGGCATTGTTTGAAACATGGCTTTTTAGATTAAAAAAAATGGCACTTACAACATAATTTCATTTTTGAATTTTTTAATTATTAGGTCCAAACTCTAATCTCTTTAGGCTAAAAGAGCACAATTTGTCCAAAAGGACAACTATATATTGAAATCAACCCATATGTCTATATGTTAAAATCAACATATCTGTCTATCTATTGAAATTCACCAAACTGACTATCTGTGACATTAAACACATGTTACTCATTCGACATTTTGTCAGTTGAATATCACATATTTCTATACGTCACCACCACCACCTGCTATCCTCGGTCGCCGCTAACTTTTCTGACTTTTCACTAATTTTCTCTAAAAAAATGACCCAAAAAAACTATATATATAAATAAATAAGTTAAAAAGCCATTAAAAATGATAAAAAGATTAAAAAGTTACATAAAATAAATTATACACTCCAGACATTTACATTGATTGATACAATTAAAAAAATCATTTCCAAACACAATGAATCTGAAAAACATTGTCAAATTTCAATTTTAAATTTAAATTTAAAAGAGAGACAACGTATTAAAAAATATATAAATTGGTAAATATGTGAGCTGAGTATAAAAATTACACATTCGGCAAATAGAGCACACCCAAGCCCATCATTGATGGGCCCAAATCTAACAAGACCCACTGGTTTACAGAAGTTTGACGTCGAACAACCTCTTCACTGACCAGGTGACACATTGAGTAAGTAATGCTGACAGAATCGGCGAACATTCATGCCAAATACCAACGAGAGTTCAGTATACTAGCCCAATCAAAGTGGGCCCAACCATCCTTTTTCCGGTGGTGTAATAGGGACTTGGGTTCTGACATTGTAATGATCATGATAAAAGGATCAAATTATATAGGAAATATCTGCACCAAAACTCTATAAAAGAAAGGTAAATAGAAGAAGAAAAGTATACATAATCACTAAAATTTACCCTACTTTCTGAATACCTAACCCATTCTCTCTCGACCAATCTCTAACTTGACTGTTAGAGTGTTAATGAATAGATTTTTTTCCATATTAAATTTAAATTAATAGATTACTTTAAATATTGTGCAAATTTTAAATTTAAATTAATAGATTACTTTTCATATTTAGTGATTCTCAAATTTGAATTTTGAAAAGGATTAGTATACTTTTCATTTTTTTTTTGATATACTTTCTATTTAAAAGTCATAAATTAAGGGATATTAATTTAATTTATTTTATTTTTTTGCTTGAATAAGAGCTAACCAATAAAAGATTTTCTTAATTTTTAAAAATCAAAAAATTATGAAATTTAGATTGAAAACTTTGAGCTCTTAGAGGTTTTGTGGGTTAGAAACTCCATTTTGCTTATATAATATACAGATAATAATGGTCGTAGATATTATTATTTTGGTAAGATATTGACTTTAGTCGCATACGTAAGTATGAATTTATAATTTCTTTAGCTTGTTAAGGTTCATGAACATGCTTGAACTTGAGTCAAGCTTAAGTTAATTTGGCTCGAGCTCGGTTCATTAAATTTTTATTGAGCTCAAGTTCGAACTTGTTAAAATCTTAATAAACAAACCCAAACATACTAAAACTCGGTTCGACACGACTCAATTCATTTGCAGCCCTATATACTTTAATTTGGGTTGAGTTGGGTTGAGGTGGGTGTATAAATTGATTAACGCGCACATCTATCTATCTATCTATCTATCTATCTATGATATAAGTAAAATGATATTTTTAGTGAGGAGTTTTGTGAGAGTTTCAATATCTCATACAAATTTTCTTAATTTTTTAAATTTTAAATAATTAAAAACATCTCTATTGGCTAACTTCCATTTAACCATACAAAAATAAAACTCTGATTAGTTTTTGATTTATTTGATAATGTCACATCGGAAAAATAAAGAAAAAGTAAGTTGTTTTACTTATACAAAGTGAATCTTATATTCTCATTTAATATTGTAGTATTGTGCATGTTTCAATTCAATGTAGTTTAAATTTTAAAATAAAATTTAAAACTTTTAATTAATTAATTTTTATGTAAGTTGGTTGATCTAATTAAGCTAAATCATTTTTGATTTGACTGATTCGTTGGTTTAATCGCGATTTTAATTTTTTTTTTCAAAATTTATTGGTTAGATTTGTTTGGTTTGAAATAAACTAAAGATTTATCTGATTAAAGATTGAACGATTGAGATTACTTAATTAGAAATAAACTTTCTACCCAAACAATTGTTAACTTTTATTTTATAATCCCACATCGGGAAAAGAAAAAAAAAAAAGAGTTGTTTTACTTATATAAAATGAATCTTATACACCCATCTAATATTGTAGTATTGTACATAATTCAATTCATGACATGTAACAACCCTCATACTGTTTACCGACTTATGACTGATTGATTACCGATAACCATCGATTATCATTAAACTGAATTGATTATGACTGATAATTGAACTGATTAGAGTACTGAACTGACTGACTGAAATTGGAAACCGAATTGATTGAGTATATGTTAGTTAAATTGCATTCTATCTGTTTGACTGTATGATTATCTGTTCATACTTATATGTTTAAACTGCTAATTGAAGGCTTTATCGGCGGCCGAATTAGAAATTGATCGGTGTTTTATGATCAACATAATTTATGTAATTTTATGGAATATTTACCTGAAAACTGATTAGGTATGATTAAATTAGATTAAAATAAGCTAATAAAAGAGTTGGACTTATTTACCATTTTGCCACATGAGTGGCCCACTACTTGAGTCATCTTTGATTCTCATTACACTCACATAACACATTTTCATCAGTCCTTGTGTTGCCTCTAACCGACCTAGAAGAGAATTAGAGAGAGAGAGAATTGTTCTTGTTGATTTAGCTTGAGAATCTTGAAGAATTGAAAGAGTTTTTGTACATTTGAGCTTCCCTAAATACAAGACTAAAGGTAGCTCCATTGTCTTCTTGTTCATGTTTTGAGTTGATTCTTGCATGCTTTAGAGCTAAGTTGAAGTCTAGAGCCACCTTATGGCTCAAATTGCTATGTTGAAGCTTAATTGTTGCATGCATGTACATATATTGAAGTTTTGAGGTTGTAGTTCATAATACCTCACATGCATGTCCATCTTTTGGTCATACTCCCTGAGTTCATCATGTTTTGAAAAGAATTGACTCTTTAGAGCATCAAATCGAAGCTTTGAAATGGTTTGAATTCATGCATGTTTGCATGTTCATCTTGTGCTTGAAAAATGGTTTAAATTGAGTTTGAATTAAACACCCTTGGGCTTTGATTTCTTAAAATTGAGCTTTGAAACATGATATTCTATGTGTTTATAAATGTTTTCCAGAAAATGGGCCCAAGAGGATTGGTTTTGATGCTTTTGAGTTTGGTTTTGAACCTGGAGCTCGAATCTGGGATTTCCAGATTTCAGTAGTCCGCTCGAGCGGGGGAAGTGCCGCTCGAGCGGGAAAATCGAGCTTCCAGCATCTTGCACTGTTTTACAGTCCGCTCGAGCGGAGGATTGGGCGCTCGAGCGGAGTCATGTCTCAAGCTCGAGCGGGCGTCGAGCGGGGATTTCACCCATCCAGTACTTTTACAGTACGCTCGAGCGGGAAAGTTTACGCTCGAGCGTGTACCTTTGTTTGCCTGTACACTCGAGCGGGGAAACCTGCGCTCGAGCGGGACTCTGTTTCTCTGAAAATCCTGAAAATGTTTTCTAAGTGTATTTTTGCATCCTCATCCCATCCTAGGCATTCTTAGGCCTAGTTTAAGACATTTAGATGAGGATATCGTTGTAGAACACACCAAGGCAAATTAGGGATTAAGTTATGATATTTCCCAACTGTGTAGCTTAGTGTGTGTTCAACCTGTGAACTGTGTAGGGTTGGCAACTGGGGAGACACGCTCTAGCATACTGTAGCCCAGAACTCTGTGAGTAACAATTGTGTAAAGATATGTTCAACTGATATCTTTTGAATACTGAACTGAACTGTTTACTGAACTGGCATTATTTACTGAATGAATGTATGTCCTTTATTTCTGAACTGTACTGTGGCATCCTTAGTACTTACTGTTTACTATTACTGTTACTGCGACAGAATCCTCTGTCGGTTCCCTCGTGGAACCACTACTGTTTACTGACTGATGGCCATCATTACTGTTCGGTCTTTTAAGACCTACTGTTACTGTTATGCTAATGGATGTACCACATATGACTGTTTACTGTACTGAACAACTGAAATACTGATTGAATTGAACTGTTTTCATTACTGTAAGGACATTCATTCTAAACCCCTTTACGCTTTATGTTATTCACTGGGCTTTAGCTCACTGTTTATATATATATGTAGGTGCTCAGCCACCAGATCGGAGTTAGGAGCGTGGGTTAGACTCCAGTTTTGTCAAGCCAGCCTATGTGCCTCACTGCGAGGTTCCGAGCCTACCTGTTAAGGCTTAGGGGTCTTTTACAATTCCCCCTTCTGTACTGTTTTACTGTTCTGTATAGACCGAGTGTTACTGTACTGTTATCAAGGGATTAGGTCCCTGTACCGTGTGACTGTAAATTTTGTATAGACTGTACTGTTTGTATATGTATGAATGCATGAAAAATCCTTTTGGCATACAGACTGTCACAGCTCAATGGACACTATTTATTTACTGTATTGGCTTCCGCCAGGCCCTGTACTCTGTTTTACTGTATTACTGTTCTGCAGGCCTTCGGTAATCTCGGATTACTGGCCGGTTACGGTGCTAAACCCATAGGGCCGGGTTTGGGTCGTGACATGACAGTTTAAATTTTAAAATTAAAATAATATTTAAAAGTTATAATTAATTAATTTTTATATAAGTTGATCAGTTTTTTGACCTAATCGGTTAGGTTGAACCATTTTCAGTTTAACTGATTTTTCGGTTTAACCGCGATTTCTCCTACTAATTTTCTTAATTAAAAAAAATCTCAAGTAGCTCACTTCCATTTAACTAAATAAAAATAAAACTCTAATTAGTATATGATTTATTTTATAATACCACATCGGAAAAAGAAAAAAAAAATGAGTTGTTTCATTTATATAAAATGAATATTATACTCCCATTTAATATTGTAATATTGTGCATAGTTCAGTTCAAGACATATAGTTTAAATTTTAAATAACTCTAATTAGTATATGATTTATTTTATAATCCTACATTGGGAGAAAAAGGAAAAAGTGAGTTGTTTTACTTATATAAAGTGAATTTTTATACTCTCATATTAGTTGGTCTTTTGACCTAGCAGATTAGGCTGAATCATTTTCAGTTTGACTGATTCGCTGGTTTAATTGTGATTTTAACGATTTTATCAAAATATATTGGTCAGATTTGTATGATTCGAAATAAACTAAAGATTGACTTGATTAAAGATTGAACGACTGATTGCTTGATTAGAAATAAATTTCCTGCCCAAATAATTGTTAACTTTTATTTTACAATCTCACATCAGGAAAGAAGAAAAAAGTGAGTTGTTTTACTTATATAAAGTAACATATGCTCCCATTTAATATTGTATTGTTATGCATATTTCAGTTAAAGACAGTTTAAATTTTAAAATAAAATAAAATTAAAAAGTTTTAATTAATTAATTTTTGTGTAAGTTGGTTGGTCTTTTGACCGATTTTAATGATTTTATCAAAAAATATATATTGTTTTATTTCTGAAAGATATGTTTAAGTTTTATGACAAACTTTAGACTAAATTACAAACACACCCTCCGAGGTTTACCTAATTTACAAATTACCCTGTGGTTCTAGAAATTATATTAGGAAAATGTTTGAGGGCCACAATTTTTGTGGCCACAATGGCTCAAAACTATCAAAACGATGTCGTTTTGGGTGCAAAACATGCCAAAACGACGTCGTTTTGGCAGTTTTGAGCCATTGTGGCCACAAAAATTGTGGCCCTCTAGCATTGTTGATTATATTATGGCCCCGTTTGGTAGAGCTGTGGGTAAGTGATTACAACTTATAGCCTAACAGCTTATAGCTTATAGATGTGAACATAAGCTGATTTTTGACTTATAAATTAAGCTTCTCCTCCCCCACTCAAAGAATAAGTTAATTTTTGACTTACAAAAACCTATAAGCTGTATTGTTAAGCTGAACCAAACACATCAAAATAACTTAAATTAAGTTAAAAACTGAAATAAGCTGGAAATAAGCCCTACCAAACAGGGCCTATGTCCCTTAAGGTTTTTAATTTCATAACAAATAGATCTTTTTATTAATAAATCATCAAGTTAATTAACAGTTTTTAATCATGTTAAAATTTTATTTCAATTAATAATTCAAATAATTTTAGGGGTTGTTTGGGATGTTCTAAATAAGTATACTTTTTGATTTTTTATAAAATATGAGTTGTGTTTGAAGTGATGTGGTAGAAATGTGATGTGACATAAATAAGATGATGTGACTTAAATATGATAGTGACTTTTTGACTTTTTTAAGATACCCCAAACCAGGCTTTATTATTGTATAGATGAATGGTTAGAAATTTCACATGTTCAATTAATTCTATTAAATAAAAAATTTTGACATTGAGGTATTTATAATTTTTCAAATCATAGGGGGTAATTCATATTTTAAGCAAACCACAGTGAGTGTATTTGTAATTTACCCCAAACTTTAATATAGAATAAACTAAAATTAAAAAATTTATAAAACAAAATTTATTTTTATTTTATCATAAATATACTTTTTTTTAATCTATTCTTTTTTTTTTTTACCAATTAAATTATGACATCTATTTCTTATTACAAACTTAGGTTATGTTTGGCATGCCCATTTGGGCTAAAATAATCATATAGGACAAAATTGGTTATTTTAGTCAAATAAGACAAAATTTCACATTCAAATCATAATCATTTTATATTTTCTCTTACAAAAGTCAAAAACGCCAAAAAGCCTATCCTACACGAAAATTTTTAGTCCCAGACTAAAATAGTTAAAAAGTCATTCCCCATCACAAACGAATGCTTAAAATATACAATTAATGACATAATAATTACAATATATATTTTAATAAAATAGTTAAATTTAATTCATTTTAAATTATTATTTTTATACTTTTTAAATAAACTTTATATTGCTATTTAATTTTAAAGTTATTTATTTAGCTCGTGCGGCGCACGGTTCAGATGCTAGTTGTTGTAAATTGTGAGGATGGAGGAGTACTAATAGTAGAGTCCATTCGTTCTTCAACTTTGCGTACTTTCACAACGCCATCGACAGCTATCCACACACACCCATCCCCTCTCTCTCTATATCTCTCTAGACTTTGTTTTTGTTTTTGTTTTGGTTTTGGTTTTGTAAAGACCAAAACAATGACTCTTTCTTCTAGGGTTTCCACTGCAGATAATACTATATAAATCTCAATCCACCATTAAGCTCATACTCGCCTCTCATCTTCTTGTGTGTGTGTCTCTCTCTGCGTCTCTGAAGATGGGAAGCAATAAAGGAATCAGTCTCGAGGAGATCAAAAACGAGTCCGTCGATCTGGTATCGTTTCCTCTTCTTCTTCTTCTTCTTCTTCTTCTTCTTCTTCTTTCTCTCGCTCTTCATGCATAACTTCTATACGTATTTTTCTTCTTATCTCTATGTTACATATAAAATACAGATAGCGATTTGTTAATCAGCTTCTCTCGATTTTGTTTTTATCAATGGCGCCTAAATTTTTTACTACTTTTATATACATATTGATCAATATCTACGGCAAAAAGCCCCGATTGCCTGAAGTTTACGCTTCTCTCTCTCTCTCTCTCTGTTCGTGTTGATGAACAGTAATTATCTAATATATACATATATATATATATATATAACTGGAATTCTAAATCTTAATTTACCTTTCGTTTTTGAGTATAATTCAGTTAAAGAACTAAGAATTAAGTTGCAATTTATAGTGGATTTCATTTCTTATTCATCAACAGATTTCGAATAAGCCTTAATATACTCTTCTGTATCTTTATGTAGTGTAAATTGCTTGTATATATATGTATGCATAGTGTTGTGCTTCTAGGTGTCAGGTTTAATATGCGCTACTTAGGTTATATTTCTATAAGGCGGTGGTCCTGACTTCAAATAGAAATTTTACAAGTGAATGGTGAGATTAGTTGGTATAAATTTTCAAAATTGATTGAGACGCGTGTAAATTGACTCCGAACAATTAATTGTCACACATATATATATATAGCGTCGGCCGTTTGGATTGTATAATAGCAGTGGGTGTCGTATACCTACCGCCAGACTTTGATTATTTATATAATAATTATGTGATATTTTAAAAAGTTGATAAAAAATTAATTTTTTTAAATTTTTTTGGTTTTTTGACGACTTTTTTAACTTAAAAAGTTAATTTTTTTATGTAAAAAAAAAAAAAAAAAGTTCAAAAAATTGATGTTTTGTTAAGTTTCCAAATTGCCCTATAATTGAGGAGAAGGAGGAGGAGATTCCGTGATACGGTTTCATTCACGTGACGGAACAAAGTGCCGTGCTGATTCACGCTTCTTTCTTCTAATAAAATCTGAACTCTTGCGTTGACCAACGACTTTTTTTTGTTATTTTTTGAAAATATGAAATATATATATATATATATAATTTTTTTAAAAAAATGAAAAGTGAAAAAATAATTTCAAATAAAGTGTTTCATTGACTAGTTTGGTGCAAGTATTAGGGGTTGTTTGAGATGACCTAAATAAGTGTATTATGGAAAAAAGATAAAAAGATGGATTGTATTGGGGTTGCCAAACTTGGCCTTAATTTCAAATAAATAATAAGTATATTTGGAATATTGTTTATTTTTAGATTTCTTTAAAAAATATTTTGAAACTAGTCAAAATTGTTTTCTTTCCTTATTTTATTTTATTTTTGTTAGACCCATTTGATTTTTTTTTTCCTCCACATCTCACCTTCTCTACTTTTGATTTTATTCTTTTAGACCAAATTTAGATCATGATTTGGATAGATAGAAAAAAAATTATTTTTGTTTTCC
Source organism: Camellia sinensis (assembly GCF_055761805.1). Classification (NCBI taxonomy): domain Eukaryota; kingdom Viridiplantae; phylum Streptophyta; class Magnoliopsida; order Ericales; family Theaceae; genus Camellia; species Camellia sinensis. The sequence goes on from NC_138970.1 coordinate 123,847,128, forward strand.
TCTTTTTTTCTTTTCATTTCTATTCAAATTTATAATTCGAAGATGACTTTAAAATGTTTCACATATATTGCAATTATTGATTTGGAATACTTCAAAAGAGTGAAATAAAATTGTTATTGGTTAACACTTGGAAACAATAATCATTGAGTACTTTTTCTTTTATTATTATTTGTTCTATGACCAGTATATTTTTTCTATAATTTTTATTTTTTAAATATATTAATTTTTTCACATTCATATGTTGATTTTTTTTCCCCTCCTTTTGTGTTTTGTGATTTTGTGGATCTCCCCTTATACATGGCTACATGCCTGCAAAAAAGTAACACAATAAATTTATTTTTTACATAAAGTGTATCATGAAAAACCATGCTTGATATAAATTTAATTGTTTTATAATGGATTCTACATTTAGGGGTGGTGTGGAATGATCTAAATAAGTATATTTTTTGTCTTTTTACGAAAAGATGTGCAGAAAAGTAGAGAGGTGATGTGATAGAAAAAAGATAAAAAGATAAAAAGATAAAAAGTGTGTACTTATTTAGGATAGTCAAACTTGGCCGTAGGCTTCTTTGGTAAGTAATTTTTTAACAGAAAAGGTCAAAAAAAATATTAAAAATATTAAAAAGTTATATAAGAATTTTTTTTTTTTCGTTCTTATTACTTTTTACCCTCTCTTTTTTAAAAAGTCAGAAAGACATTTTCAAAAATTTCTATATTTTCATTTCATTTTAATAAAAAAACAAAAAAAAATTAAAATATTTGAGAATAAGTTATTTGATTTTTTTATTAAAATTACGTTTTATTTTTGGTAAGAAAATGTTCTCTAGTGGGGGTCGGTAACTTTGGTACTTTTGCCATTTGCTTCCGCTTTGGACGGTGTGAGTGAGTTGACTACGCTTCCGTACTTGGTAGTACTAATACTTTCACCCTCTTTTATTTTGGAGCAATGATAGACCCCTTAATTTCAGGTCTGGTTTATTTTTAGAAGTAGAATAGAATAGATTTATAATGAGAAGATTATTAGTGAAAGAATTAAGTAAAATTATATTTATTTTGATAATAGTTATTAGTGTAAGAATTGTTAAATTATTTTTATATAAAATAATAAAACAAATAAAAAAATATAAAAAAATTAAACATTAATGTTTAAAAAAAAATTTCCAATATGTAAAAAATAAAAAAAATAAAAAAATTTCTAATCCCCTCACTATTTTTCTAATACCACCTCTACCTCCTCCATTCTAATCCCCTTTCCAACATCTATTTTAATCCCCTCCTCTATCCTAATCCCTTCTCCAACTCTACAGACAAACACAACACAAATAACTCCACTACTATCCTAATCCCCTCCCATCCATTACACCCCAAAACAAACGGGGCCTTAAGCCTCTAATTAAGCTCTAATAATATAGCAAGAAATAAAAAAAAATAAAAAATAAAAAATAAAAATAAAAAAAATAATTAGAGGACTAAAACATCTCATCACAATAAGACCCATTACACGTTGGGTAGAAATATGAAACATCTGGCAGATGATTTTATTATATTTGTTTTCAAAAAATGAACTACCTATATCATGAAAAACATGCTTTCTATAAGTAAACAAAAATGATAGCATGATTTGATTACAATTATGCAGGAACGAATTCCTGTAGATGAAGTGTTTGAGCAGTTAAAATGTACAAGGGAAGGTTTATCATCAGAGGAAGGAGCCAGCCGCCTTCAAATATTTGGACCAAACAAACTAGAGGAGAAAAAGGTCAGATTTAGAGACTAGTGTTTCAATTCTTCTATTTCTTTAGGGCATTAATTAATTAATATAGTATAATATATGTATGATGGTTGGATAATAATAATAATTGAAAAACAGGAGAGCAAGATTCTCAAGTTTTTGGGGTTTATGTGGAACCCATTGTCATGGGTCATGGAAATTGCTGCTTTGATGGCAATTGCTCTAGCAAATGGTGGTGGGAAACCTCCAGACTGGCAGGATTTCGTAGGCATCATCGTGTTATTGGTTATCAACTCCACAATCAGTTTTATAGAAGAAAACAATGCTGGCAATGCGGCAGCTGCCCTTATGGCTGGCCTTGCTCCCAAAACTAAAGTACATTTATACTATTCTTGAACTCAGAAACTTTCCTTCGTTAGTTTTGTTGTTGTTGTATTTGTGGTAACAAAAATTAATTAATTAATTAATTAGGTTCTGAGAGATGGTCGATGGAGCGAGCAGGATGCATCTATTCTAGTTCCAGGGGACATCATAAGCATCAAATTGGGAGATATAATTCCAGCGGATGCACGTTTGTTAGAGGGTGATCCGCTGAAGATTGATCAGTCTGCTTTGACTGGAGAATCACTGGCTGTCACCAAAAACCCCTCGGACGAGGTATTCTCTGGTTCTACCTGCAAACAGGGGGAAATTGAAGCAGTTGTAATTGCTACCGGTGTTCACACTTTCTTTGGTAAGGCTGCTCATCTAGTTGATAGCACCAACCAAGTGGGACACTTTCAAAAAGTCCTCACTGCTATCGGTAACTTCTGCATTTGCTCAATTTTTGTTGGGATTCTTGCTGAGCTTATAGTCATGTACCCGATACAGCACCGCAAGTACAGGGATGGAATTGACAATTTACTGGTTCTCTTGATTGGAGGAATTCCAATTGCTATGCCAACTGTTTTGTCTGTCACCATGGCTATTGGTTCCCACAGGCTTTCTCAACAGGGTGCCATCACCAAGAGAATGACTGCTATTGAGGAAATGGCAGGAATGGATGTTCTCTGCAGTGATAAGACCGGGACACTTACTCTAAACAAGCTAACAGTTGACAGAAACCTCATTGAGGTGTTTGCAAAGGGTGTCGACAGAGACCTAGTGATTCTGCTCGCTGCAAGGGCTTCAAGGACTGAAAATCAGGATGCAATTGACGCTGCCATTGTTGGAATGCTGGCGGACCCTAAGGAGGTATAAATTTCACAAAGTATTTCTTTATTTCTTTTATCCTTTTCTTTTTTTGGCATTTTTTAATTCATTAATTATTTTTTTTCTCCCTTCATTTATTGAATACTCTGGCAGGCACGAGCTGGTATTAGGGAGGTTCATTTTCTTCCATTCAATCCAGTGGACAAGAGGACAGCTCTGACTTACATCGATGCTAGTGGAAATTGGCATCGAGCCAGCAAAGGTGCTCCTGAGCAGGTACCCTCATTTTACGTTTTTTGTTATGTTAAAATGAAGCGAAAAAAAACTTCTAGAACCATCATAAGTAGTAACTTACTTCTTGTTTCTTATTCTTAACAAATAGATATTAGCCCTTTGCAACTGCAAAGAGGATGTCAGAAAGAAGGTTCACTCTGTGATTGAAAAGTTTGCTGAACGTGGACTTCGATCTTTAGCAGTTGCTAGACAGGTTTGCTGACTCACATTTTTACTCTTTCTGATTCATTGGAACAATCTTAATTGTTAAATTTGGCTTATATTATTTATTTGCAGGAAGTACCTGAGAAGACAAAAGAAAGTCCAGGGGCACCGTGGCAGTTTGTTGGTTTATTGCCTTTATTTGATCCACCTAGGCATGATAGTGCAGACACCATCAAAAGAGCTCTCAATCTTGGAGTGAATGTAAAGATGATTACTGGTAATAATACCGTGCATACACTATTGTCTTAACTGATTTTTCATTGCTTATTTTTTTTTTTTTGGGTCCAACCTTTTTAGGTGATCAGCTTGCAATTGGCAAGGAAACTGGTCGGCGGCTGGGAATGGGAACAAACATGTATCCATCTTCTGCATTGCTTGGCCAAGACAAGGATGCATCCGTTGCGGCCCTCCCTGTCGATGAGTTGATTGAGAAGGCTGATGGATTTGCTGGAGTATTTCCAGGTGGCTCTCTCTGTCTTTGTTCCCAATTTGTCTAAGGATATGAAACACACTTTTCCTGATTCATGATCGTGGGAAGTGTTCTTTTGGAACCATTATTTCCCTAGTTTGAAAAACTGCACCAAATTATACTGAGTTTTTTTATTAGCATCCTGAATTGTTTTCAAATATCCTCTATGTGTTGATTGAACTTCTGACCTTTTCTTTTTGATTTTTTTTCAATTTCAACATTGACCCAGAACAAATCAATGTTAACAATACATGTTATTCTCTCCTTTCTCCAAAATATGTCGCTTTCTTCAAATTGTTGTCTTAAATAAATCCAGAATACCTAATTATTTGAACGATTTTGTTAGCATGTGCCCTAAGTACACACATTAACATGACCCTTGTTTCAATAGCACATATAACAAGTTCTGAAGCTGTACTGGAATCTTTTCTTTGTTTCTTTTTTTTTTTTCCCCCCCCAATAGATTCCATTTTTTATTTATATTTATTTTTAATGGGCTATGTTCTCTGTACTTTTTATAGAGCACAAATATGAAATTGTGAAGAGGTTGCAAGAGAGAAAGCATATTTGTGGAATGACTGGAGATGGTGTGAATGATGCCCCTGCTTTGAAGAAGGCAGATATTGGAATCGCTGTTGCGGATGCTACTGATGCTGCTAGAGGTGCTTCTGACATTGTTCTCACTGAACCTGGACTCAGCGTAATAATAAGTGCTGTGCTCACTAGCAGGGCTATTTTTCAAAGGATGAAGAACTATACTGTAACTTACCCTCCATCTTCTCTTTATTCCAATCCGTCGCTGTTTTTTTCTGAAGTTTCTAAGTCTACTTTCTTTTGACTTCAGATCTATGCAGTTTCAATCACCATCCGTATTGTGGTATGTTAACTAAAACTCTTTAAGATGTTCATAAAAACTGCTGTTGTTATATAAAAAAAATTGTTTTAATTTGTTTCTTCTCTTTAATAAATTTTCCAGTTTGGGTTCATGCTTATTGCCCTGATATGGAAGTTTGACTTTGCTCCCTTCATGGTTCTAATTATTGCCATCCTAAATGATGGTGAGATCAGATCCAGCAGTAAAATTATTCTTATTATTATTTTTTTTTTTGGCCGGGGGGAGGGGAGGGTGAGGGATTCGGCATTTAACTTTAAATTTAAGACAACATCAAGCTGACTGTCCAACTTTCCATCTATTATATAACCCTAGGAACAATCATGACAATCTCAAAGGATCGAGTGAAGCCATCCCCAATGCCAGACAGCTGGAAACTGAAGGAGATATTTGCAACCGGCGTTGTGCTCGGAGGCTATTTGGCACTAATGACAGTAGTATTTTTCTGGCTTATGAATGATACCAAATTTTTCTCGGTAGGAATATATTTTCTCGTGCATAAAATTGTAACTTTACTCAAATGTTATAGATTCAATTTATTTACCTACTTTGTTAAACAATGTAGGACAAATTTGGTGTGAGACCATTGGGAGAGAAGAGGCCTGAACAGATGATGGCTGCATTGTACCTACAAGTGAGTATCGTGAGTCAGGCTCTCATATTTGTTACAAGGTCTCGCAGCTGGTCCTTTGCTGAACGCCCTGGACTGCTCTTACTCTTTGCTTTTGTAGCCGCACAGCTGGTACGAATTTCCCAATAACCTACTAAATTTATGTGCAAAGACAAATATCTCTATCGCAATGTGCTTGATATCATAGTAATGGAGTTAGTTTACAAAATAAAATTTTAAAAATAAAGACATATTTAAATGAAATACAAAAAAACGAAGTACTATATGAAAAATCCTGAACTTATCTGATGAATTTGGGAATTGAACTGGATAGGCTTGTTCTAATGGAGGTGTAAACTATTCTGTAATTTGACAGATTGCCACCTTGATAGCTGTTTATGCTAAATGGGGTTTTGCAAAGATAGAAGGATGTGGTTGGGGCTGGGCCGGTGTCATCTGGCTTTACAGTGTGGTAACATATATTCCGCTTGACTTACTCAAATTTGCGATCCGCTACGCTTTAAGTGGGAAAGCTTGGGATACCCTTTTGGAGAACAAGGTAGAATTCAAATTCTCTAATAAAGGGGAATTTTTTAGTATATGATTTTGTTTGAATTTTTGTAGTTTTCTTGTGGTTTTCTGACTCTCTAGTTCTGGTACTTATTTTTTTTCTTCTCTTGTAACACAGACTGCTTTTACTACAAAGAGTAACTATGGGAAAGAGGAGAGAGAAGCACAGTGGGCTACTGCACAGAGGACTCTACATGGCCTTCAACCACCGGAAACCACTAACCTTTTCTCTGACAAGAGCAATTATAGGGAGCTTTCAGAAATTGCAGAGCAAGCCAAGAGACGGGCTGAGGTTGCAAGGTGAGTGATTATTTGCTCTTTTTATTTGACTTACATATATTTTAAGTTTTGTTGCCGGAAAAAGTTTCTAGAACAATTCTTTAACCATGAAAATAGTTGAAATTCAAGATGTCTTGAGGATTCTTTGAACATCTAATTGAATACTATATAGAAAATAAATACAAATTAAAAGTGGACGTCTAAAACAAAATGGAATACTAAATCAACGAACACAAAAATGGTCAAAAATCATCATAACATCCATCCCCATGTACACCATGTGCCTGGTTATTTGGAAGGGCAAGGCACCAATGTCTTGAAACAAGTAATAGGCTATGTTACATGAACTCGGGTACAAGTATTGATTGCGTGCACGAGTACGTGTCCAAGTATCAGACCTTCATGAATTTCAATTTTAGGATATTAGGATATGTATAAAAAAATGGATATGGTTACAGGGACATGCCATGGACACTTATATATTACATATCTTATAATATTCTACTATAAGATATTGTCAATTACATAGAAATGTACTTGAAATAAAATAGGATTTAGGAAAAATGTAGAGTTTCTTTCTCTCATTCATGTGAGAAGCTAGAATATTTTTTAGGGGGAACTACATGCAGGTAGGAGGAAGGAAAAAAAATTACCAATACATGGAGGGGTGCAAGTCCCCCACAATCTTTCATTTGCACCCCACCACACATTTGCACCTCCATATATTTGTAATTTTTTCCCTCCTCCCACTTGCATGTAGTTTCCCTTTTTTTTACTAGCAAATGAGAATTTTTTCTTCTACAAACATTGTAAAAAATAGAGGATCCAAGTATCGGGTATAGGTGTCGGAAACATATTCCACACCCTTACCCCCCTTAACCCGGGTACTTTGGGAGAAATAAAAGAGTCCATGTAACATAGGTCATAGGGCAAGTAGGGTACTGGACTCTGCATTTAGCAGTCAGATTTCTTTCAACAACAATCCATTTCTTTGGGGAACACACACACAAAAAAAAAAAAATGTTTTTGAAATTTTGAAAACTGTTTTTGTACAAAAATGAAATGATGGGTGGTTTTGAATTTTTCATTCTTTTGTTTCCCAAAACACAAAATTTGGGGAACACAAAAAAATAAAAATAAAAATAAAAATTGTTTTTGAAATTTTGTAAACTGTTCTTGTACAAAAATGAAATGATGGGTGGTTTTGAATTTTTCATTCAATTGTTTCCCAAAACACAAACAAATGAAACCAAAAGAAAGAAAGCAAGAAAGAAAAAGGAAAAAAAAACAATCAAACAGAGGCCTAATAAATTCCTTGTTTCAATTTTTTTGAGATAGAAGGCAGATTGAAGAGAGGTTGATTTAACAAATATTGATGGAACATTGTGGTTTTGCAGGCTGAGAGAGTTGAATACCCTAAAGGGACATGTGGAATCAGTTGTGAAGCTGAAAGGATTAGACATTGATAACATCCAACAACATTACACAGTTTGAGCAAAGCAAATGGCTTTTTAAACATAATATAATGGAAGCGCTTGTGCCTGTGGAATACTAGTCTCTTAACACCTTCTCTCTAGTTTAGACCATTAGAGTAATATTCTCTCTTTCTACTACTGCAAATCTCCAAGTTTTATTTTAATGCCTATTCTGGTTGTAGAAGAGGATATGTTACTTTTCTTCACAAACAAAATGGCACTATCTACCTACACAAGTTCTCTCTCTTGCTCTCATGTTTGGATAGTAGGGTATGGAGGGGCAAAATGAATGTCTTATTTTAACTTTCATTTCATCTTTTGGTGTGTAAAAATAAATATAGAATGTAATTTTGATATATACTTTTTCAAAGTGGATTAAGATTGCCAAATGAATAATGATATATGCACGAATTAGTATACTAATTAGTATACCAATTGATGATGTGACATAATTTAAGAAGTTTTTTAGTATTTGTAATTTGTATAATGAGTACCAAATTAAGTGGGAATATCATTTCCACACAATTCCATGACAATCTCACATTTTGACTGTAAAACAGAAGCATAGACATATTATTTATCATTTCTTCATAAAGACTGATCTAATCGCTGAATTGTATTAACTCAGAAATCTTATGGATTTCTAATATCAAACCAAATAGTTTATTAGAAACTCTATTTCAACTTAAACATGCTATCTAACTTAGTTAATGGTGTCTTAGTTTCATCTAAGTGTTCAAATCTGATAAAGAAATAAGATTTTAAAAATAATTATAATAATAATTATATTGACCACCATTAATGTTTGAAAAAACACCAAAAAAAGGTCCGTCACCTTTGAACCAAAATTGACAATTTAATTAATAAAAGTTTAAAGCTTTGTTTTTCTTGTTCACATAATTCTGTAGTTTTGAATGACAATAGTTGTAGGACTATTCAACCAAAAATACCACATTTAAAAAAAAAATTATTGACTGTAAAATTCTTACTTTATTATAGCTGCTATGATTAAATAAAAATAACCAAACAAAATGACAAAAAAAAAAAAAAATCAATTGTCCACTTAAATTACAATAATCCCTTCTAAAAATTGAAAAAATTGCAATTAATTCATAATTTTGATATAATTATATCGACTTTCCAATATTTTATATTTCCATAACACTTGGTTTCTTACATTAGATGCCCGTTACAAATCAAGATGAAATAGCTGATATTATTAATGCCAAAATTACATAATGAATTGTAAAACATCTTAATCAGTATTAGTTTAATTTGATGCTATATGAAGTGCGCTCAAGGAAGCTCACCGAAAATGGTGAAGCTCGACAAAAAGTATGGCTTTCCCTTGTAGATGGAAGGGAGAGGATAGAGATTTGTTGATGGAAGAACTAGACTCATGGCAAGATGCAGAGAAATGGTGGAAGGGTGAAAGATCAAAGAAGGCAAGCTAGAGAGAAAAGAGTATGGGAGACATCCCCAATCCCTATTTCCACTCTAATCACCCTCACTTTTCCAAAGCTTTGATGCTTCTAAGAAAATAGAGATGGTAGGTGATTGATACCTAGAGCTTTACGGGTGGTGTGTATTTATATACACCCAAAAATTGGCTTAGTGAGCAAGCAATTTTTTGTGGTGATGCCATGTGTCCAAGGGACCACACGGGGAAAAGATGCTCTCTAACTGCCAGTCCGAGGTAATTATGACCCTCGAGAACTCTGTGTCTCTTCCACAGGCATCCCTTGAGTAGAATAAGAAGTTCGAGAGTACTATGAACTACCATGGAGAACCTTTATCTTCAGCCACCAGATTCTTTATAGAGTGACTTCTAGGTGCACTAATTTTTGTGTTCATTGAACCTTTCGGGCTCCGAACATATAGGGAATGTTTGGTTTGAGTTTGGGAGATGAGTTTTAAAGATAAAAAGTACAAAAAGTTGTTTGGTTTGGTTTTTTTCAAAAGATGTTTTGAAAAATTATTTTGAGAGAGAGTTTTGGAAAAAGTGATTGATTTGATGTGTATGAGAGAGAGATTTGTTTGGAAAACTTGTAAACCAAACAAGTTTTGGGAAATTTTTTTGAAAAAATTTGTTTGGTTTGATTACTTTTGAAAACTTATTTATAGAAAATTTTTTCCAAAAATTTTTTAGAAATACAAACCAAACAAGGCCATAATCCCCCCTAGATTAGGGTTTGCGTCATTTCTCCTTCATGCTTTTCTTGTCTTCCAATAATCATGTAACTTGCCTAAGAATTTTGAGCCTTAAACTCTTCATGCTTTTCCTGCCATTGAGATTTGGGAAGAAAATTTGAATTTCAAGTATTCAATTTCCATCTCTTACAGATGCGTATAAATATAACCCATTTTTGTTATAGATGTATTGAAGAAGTTTGATATGAAAATATTAGAAATATCATTACATAATTCAAGAATTTGAAAGAAAAATTATGACGCCCCAAAAATCGGGAATATCAAGGAATACAATAACAAATAAATACAGAATTTTTCTAAGGTTACAAGTATGACAACCCAAAACCTAATCTAAGGTGGAAGTCTAGGAAATGTTACTAATGAGTCATTTGGTCAATAATCAGGTAAGATCCCAAGAAAGATTGGGGGAGTCAAAATGGCCTCCTTTCTAAGCCCAATCTCCTTAGATAGCAAAACTACATTTTTAACAGATCTTAACAAAGTATTAACACAAGTTCCATATAACTTGACAGAAAATAAGGATAGGTTACAATGAGACCCAAAAAATCCCCTCACATGGATTATTGAAGAGATTCAACGAAAAGATGAGCTTAGCTCCTGTAGATCTGCAAGAATGAACATAGTCGGCGCCACCCAACTGGGGTTGCCGGCCGAAGACACTCCGATGATAAAGTTAGCAACTTGAATCAAATAGAGAAGATGAAGAACTCCAGAGAGCGAGTGTGCTGTGCGGTGCAGAGATCTATGACATACCTTCATTCCATATGATGCCCTCTTTTTATAGATGGGGGTGTGATATTTACTTGATGGGCTCCCTTGTTTGGGCTGGGCCCAATAAGCTAGTATATATTTTTTTCTAACTCCCACAATTGTCCCAAAACTTTTATTATCTGCGGTAGAAGAAATGAGAGTTTTTATTACTGAGCTACGCTGTTCAAATAGATGTTAGGTTTTTTGATAAAGAACATTCTGGATAAATGAATAAAATGTATGAATAAATGACTACATGAATGCATGTATGTTTGAATGTATGTATAAATGTACGTTTGTCTTGAATGTATGTATAAATGTATGTACGTCTATCATAGTACGAAATTATATCACATGAGTTCCAAACAAATCATATCATAAACGATGACTTATCATATCAAAGTTCACAAAGCATATATATATGGTACATCCAATAGTGCACGACGGGACCATATAAGTCTAACATAGGGACCCCTTGGGTCTATATCAGAGATCTCTGTAATGATGCCATAGGCCGCGGTATCATATCCCCCGGGTGAGGGTCGAAGGTCGCGGTATTATAACCCCCGGGTGAGGGCCAAAGGCAACGGTATTATAACCCCCAGGCGAGGGCTACACAAAGGATGCCACAATTACTATTGTATGTGTTGCTCTGAATTCGAAGACCTTTGCTGATGGTGTTCCGTGCCGAGTGCGAAGATTGCACTGTATTCGGAGACTTTTGCTGATGGCGCTCCGTGTCGAGTGCGAAGATTGCGCCATATTTGAAGACTTTTGCTGATTTGAAATGGCAATCAGTTGTCAATATTGCAAGGATTTTGAATAGTGCATCTCGTGGCATTGATTGCCTGTACCAAATGATAAAGAATAGAATTGCTCCATTGTAAGGAATTGCTTAATGGAATAGAAACGAGTTGAAATAGGTGTTTTAATTGTCCAATGTATATTTGCCCCATTGTTTTCGAATGACAGTTGTTAGTTGAAAGAAATACAGAGTGGACACTGGCCAAAAGTGTCGGGGAGTAAGTTGAGAACAAAGTGTTGATTGCCCCATTCTTTCGAATGATAGTTGTTAGTCGGAAGGAATTCATAATGGATTCATACCAAAATTGTTGAGGATCGGTCTACCATGTTGCGGGGCAGGTTTGGCTTTTGGTGACGAATGATTTTGGCTGTGATAGGTGGTAAGTCGCCAAATATTTTCAAGTTATTGAAGTCGGCAATGATCAAATGCCAAGCTTGGCGGCAAAAATGTTGGTTGAGCTGCGACGGAGATGTGGCAAAAATCGACAAATTTTTGGTATGGAATCTGCAAAATTAGACCATACAAATGTGTTCAGAAGGCTCCAAATAGTTGGAAACGACTATTGAATCGTTGTAATCGAACTCCTGATGGCATAGTTTGAGCCAAATGGGTCTGATGGCTTAGATCAGATGAGAATGGTGCTCCGCGAACCACTGGATAATTGCCCGCATATCAGCTTGCGTCACAGGCTGCATGTAAAAGTTCAGTGCATCGGCTTAGCGTTCAGCTCGGTGTGGTGGCTACACAGCTCGGCTCATTGGCTCGGTTAGGTGGCTTGGAAAAAAGAATAGTGAAATTGTTGCCTACAAGGTTTGAACTCACACCCTTATGAAGAATGAGTAACACTTAACTACTGTGCCACACCAAATCTTGTTGTTTATATTTTGCAAGATATATATTTGAACTTGATTATGGATCAGCCATGGAATCTCTTGGGTGTAACGTAGCCGCAATGCATGCAATAATTTATTTTGTTTGCCAACTTGTGGTCGTCTTCTTCAGCAAAATAGGTAAATTTCTGGGAAAACTTCGATTGGCTCGTACCGCTTCATTCTAGCTCTGATTTCGACGCGGTTTGTTGTGTTGGACTCGGCTTAATGAGTACTTCATGCGGTTTGGCGAACTTTGGTTACTTCTTGGCTCCTCTGGTTAGTGGGTTTGGACTCCTTGAGTTGACACAAATCCATTAGTATTTTTAGACGTGGAGTTCAGCAAGCCGAGATGCTAGTTCTATACCGAGATAGTAGCGCCAAACAATATTGCTATACTTCCTAGAATTAAATCATGAGAGTCATGCCGAAGAGGTAGATGAATTAATATGTGTGGTTGAGTAATCTTGCCGAGTAAGCAATGTTGCAGAATAATGTTGCCGAATAATGTTGATACACTGCTAATCAAACCATAAGATTGTTACAGAAGAGATAGATGAATTAATAATTATAAATGCACTTGAGCTATATATATATATATATATATATATTTTGTTGGTGTTCAACTCTTCAGTGTTGTGGAGTAAGAGTAATGGTGAGCATGGTTACGCAATGTTAGTAACTCGGCAAACTTGTTGCGGTTAATGATTGTCGAGAATGGAAGTGTTGCGGTTCGATCGTCCGTTGCCGAGCTTGACCAAGGTGGCAAAATCCATTCCTAGAAAACAGATCATCTTGCAAGATGATGACATGGCTAAGTGACATGGGCGATCTCACCAAAAAACCTTGGTGTGGTTGGAATGAGCTTCGATTTTATGCATGCTCAGTGAAACTTATTATCGGCCTTTTATTGACACCAAATGGCTTGCACCTTTTGCAGATAGACTGTCACAAGTCCGCTTGGTGAGTTCGAAAAATCGGCGGTGATCCAAAGTAGTGAACGAGCTACTTAGTATGTCGGCGAACGCACTTTGTTACCGCATTGGTTGCACTTTGTTGCCGAATTGGTTGCATTTTGTTGCGGAATTAGTCACACTTTGTTGCCCCAGCTTTGGTTGTGCAATTGGTGAATCTCAGTTCTTTAGTGAAAGAAAATAATTAATTGTGGGGATATATTTTTGAGTACCAACACGTGGCAAGGTGACGCCGACATGTCAGCCGAGGTGCCACGTGTCCTGGTCAATATGCCGAGGTCATCTCGGTTAGGCCGAGGTTATCTCCGAAGATATCGGAATCCGAGATAAACGGATAAGAGATAAGGGACAAGAGTCCTAGAATAAAGAGGAGACTTAGCCAAGATAAAGATGAAGCTCTTAGGGAGATTATCTTTATCTCTTGAGGAGTCCAAAGTAAGTACTGAACAGGAATCCATAGAAGTCAGGCTTCTATTGGGATTAGGATTGAGGTAACTATAAAAGAGAGGCACCCCCATGGGTCTAAGGTACGCAATTTTATGCTTTGAGCATTGAGTTTAGCATTATTGATTATCTTTGAGAGATATACTGACTTGATCATCGGAGTGCCCCCGGATAGTCGAACCACCGCCGGAATCTTCTCTTTCTGTTACAGGTTAGCCAGGTGTCATCTATTCTGTCAGTGTTCTCCAGCTGAATACTGAGTTGAGCAGTGTGATCGGAAAATCACTCACATAATTTGGCACCGTCTGTGGGAACAAAAGTAGAATAGATGACCAGTAACAGACAGAAGGAAAAGATTGGAGACGACACTCCTACTGGGAGTGAGAGACCCATTGACCTTGATGGCGAAGGAGAAAGGTCGAACGCAGAAACTCAGGAACAAACTCATGGAGTAAAGGACGTCGGCCAGACTGGCGACGTGCCAAAAAAACCTGATCAAAACAGGTATTACAACGAGGACGACCTCCAAATTTGGAAGGATAGGTGCTTACGGAGGGACGAAGAGGTAAAAGAGATGGCAAACAAATTGGCAGACCTGCAGTCGGTTGTCAATTTCATGATGCAAAATAACATCATGCAGCCACCATTCCCGCTGCAGGACACGCCGATTCCAGTGGCCAATACCCAGAAGGGAGGACAGAAAACAATCCCCGTAGCCCCTCAGCACAACAGAAATGAGAGATATTGTCACCGACCTTCTAGGGAGGACGGACGAAGAGAATCAAGAAGAGAAGAATCATGGAGGACGCACCGCATAAAGGAGGCAGACCCCAAAGGACATCGGCATGTTTAGGGGCAGACGTTGTGCTTCGACACAACTTATGGAGAAAGGTCGAAAAGGGCTTACCACGAGGCCGAGAGTAGTATACCGAAAAGACTAAAGTCAAAGGATAGTCGAGCTCCTGGGTGGAGCAAAGAAGACTTAAGAGATTACCTCAAAAGGAAGCAACAGAATGCCTACGCCGAGGTAACCTCCCCAGATAAGCCAATGACACCATTCTCGGTGGAATTAGACAAGTTTGAGGCGCCGAAGAGATTCAGTATGCCGAGATTTCAAATATACGATGGTAAGTCAGACCCAAACTTCCACGTTGGACTCTATTTGAACTCAATGGCATTGTATAGTGGGAACGAGCCGTTGCTCTACAAAGTGTTCCCTTCATCCTCCGAGGAGATTGCATCAGATTGGTTTCACAAACTACCAAAGGGAAGCGTGAAGACTTGGGAAGGCCTGGCCGAGATGTTTGTGGCCAGGTTTGTGACAAACAAGCTGCAGCCACTAAGGGTGGACGCATTGATGGCTCTGAAGATCAGCAAGGATGAAGGCCTTAAGGCCTATGCAAAAAGATACTATGAGGTGCTCAACCAAATACCCGAATGTAATCAAGAGGTGGCGGTCGTATCTTTCAAGAACGGCCTGAAGGACAACTGTCCACTACGAAAGTCTTTGGCAAAGACATTGCCAAAGAGTATGGAAGAACTCATGGCAAGAATCGAGAAGTACGCCAGAGTTGAAGAAGACACGTCAGGAACTAGGGAGATAAAACAAGAGAAAGGAAACGGCTCGCCGAAGCGAGGCCGAGGTAACAATGGAACGAGCAGGCAAGAGGCAGAACTGAGGGCCACACAAGCAGTAACAACTGTGTTCTGAATCCCAATTCCCAAGTCCTGGATCAAATTCGGAACCAGCCCTATTTCAGAACGCCAGAAAGGACTCCAGGAGAGTTCATGGGAAGAAACATTGGCAGGCATTGTGCCTATCATAATGAAGATGAGCATACAACCTAGGGTTGTAGAGCCCTGAAAACATATTTGGAAGACTTGGTGAGACGATGACATCTGAGAGACCTTGTCGATGAGACCAGGACAAGGGAAGAACGGGCAAGGTTGCCTCAGGCACCAGCAGCCCCACCTCCACCAGCACAGTAGCCGCAGGCAGGAGGACCTCGAGTAATCAACGTAATCCACTCGAAGGTCAACGAAAACGAAATTCGAGGAGAGACTCAGAAAGTGAAGCACCTGCAACATGTCTACCAAGTCGGGGAGAAAAGACATTGGGCAGAAGAGTACCAGGGACCAATGATAACCTTTACAGAAGCCGACCTAGAGATGGTCCAGCATCCGCATAATGATGCCTTGGTAGTATCCCTCCAGGTTGGGGAGTGCCAAGTGAAACGCATCCTGATTGATCAAGGCAGCTCTTGAGACATCATGTACGTCCGATGTTACAAGGAGCTTGGCCTCCACCCAGATGATATGGAACAATCCAATGGCCCAATGGTCAGGTTCAATGGAACGCCGACATGGCCACTGGGAACAGTAAGTTTGGAGGTGCAGGCTGGCACCAGGAAGATCAAGACAGAATTCACCATCATCGACACACCCTCCCCTTACAACATCATCTTGGGAAGGCCATGGTTGCAGGCAATGGGGGCAATTCCCTTAACATTGCATCAACTATTGCAATTCCCAACAGAGCATGGGATAGAGGAAGTCAGAGGCGATCAGCTGCAGGCAAAAAATTGCTCCATGGCAGCAATGAAATCTACCTACAGCGTATGAGAGCCAGAGAAGGCAGAAATTGAAGATGAGGACGTGGAAGTCCTAGAAGACGTTGGCAAGGAGCCAGCCGAGAAGAGCGAAGAGGCACTGAAGAAAATCCTCGTCCAGGATGGGGATGAAGAACGCTTCTTTCTTCTCGGCTCGGGCTTAGCCGAAGAAGAGGAAAAAGAGTTAGAAACTTTTTTGAGAGCAAATATTGAGGTTTTCGCTTAGGCATCTTACGAAATGGCTGGCATTGACCCCGAGGTCACTTGCCATAAGTTGAATGTTGACAGCTCGGCCAAACCTGTAATTCAACGAGCTAGAAGACCGACGTTGATGCACGTCGAAGCAGTAGAGGAAGAAGTAGACAGACTTTTAGAGGTCAGGGCCATTAGAGAAGTACACTACCCAACATGGCTATCCAATACAGTGGTAGTGAAGAAGAAGAACGGTAAATGGAGGGTCTGCGTAGACTTTACCAGCATCAACAAAGCTTGTCCCAAAGACAGTTTTCCTCTACCCAAGATTGACCAGCTAGTAGATGCCACTTCAGGGCATAGAAGAATGAGCTTCCTAGATGCCTATAGGGGGTACCACCAGATAGCTATGTACCCCCCAGACGAAGAGAAGACAGCGTTCATCACCCCAAAAGGCCTGTACTGTTACAGAGTAATGCCTTTCAGATTGAAAAACGCAGGAGCAACTTACCAAAGGCTGGTAACCAAAATGTTCAAACACCTGATCGGCCGAACAGTGGAAGTCTACATCGACGACATGGTCGTTAAGACCAAGGAGCCCAAAGGTCATCTCGCCGATCTAAAAACAGTCTTTGAAATCCTTAAAATATATCGGCTCCGACTCAATGCATCGAAGTGTGCATTTGGAGTTGGATCTGGTAAATTTTTGGGATACCTGGTGACTAAAAGGGGCATCGAGGCCAGCCCGGATCAAATCAAGGCCATCCTAGAGTTGAAGAGCCCGACGTCGGCAAAACAGGTGTAGATGCTAACTGGAAGGGCCGCAGCCCTAAACAGATTCATCAGCAGAAGCTCAGATAAGTGCAGACCTTTTTTCAACTTGGTGAAAAAAGCCACAGACTTCTTGTGGACAGAAGAATGCGAAGCCGCTTTGGCCGACCTGAAGAAATACTTAACCACAGCTCCAGTTCTTTCAAATCCAGAACCTGGGGAGGAGCTGTTTCTGTACTTAGCTGTTTCAGAACATGCAATAAGTGCAGTACTAATCCGAGAAGAAAAAGGGGAGCAAAGGGCTGTTTACTATGTAAGCAAAACCCTAGCCGATGCAGAGACAAGGTATCTACCCTTAGAGAAATTGGCACTAGCTTTAGTAATGGCTTGAAAGAAGTTGAACCATTACTTCCAGGCCCATAAAATTGTGGTGCTAACAGAACACCCCTTGAAGTTCTTACTGTAACAAGGAGACCTGACAGGAAGAATAGCCAGGTGGGCAGTCACCCTAGGCCAGTATGACTTGGAGTACAGACTAAGGACAACAATCAAAGGCCAGGTTCTGGCCGACTTCGTGGCCGAGTTCACACCAGAATCCATCGAACATTGGGCTCCGTTGAGCCAGGACGAGCGATGTCCAACCAAGCAAGGAGAAGCACAGCCAAAGGCAAAAGAACAAAGGAAAGAGGACAAACTCAGACCCTGCAGCATTTACATCGGCGACTCTTTTCGACTATTTGTTGATGGGAGTTCAAACCGACAAGGAGCGGGGGCAGGAGTAGTATTGATATCCCCAGATGGGCAGGTACTAGAACAGTCAATTCGTTTGGGGTTCAAGGCCTCAAACAATGAAGCAGAGTATGAAGCACTCATTGCAGGACTGAAGTTGGCAGCAACAGTGCAAGCAGATGAGGTAATAGTTTTTTGTGATTCACAACTAATAGTTAACCAGACAACAGGCGAGTTTGCAGCCCGAGATGAACGAATGTCGGCCTACGCAAAAAAAGTAATCAGACTGTCAGCCCTGTTTCAGAACTGCCGACTACTTCAGGTAAGCCGAGATGATAACAGCCACGCCGATACGTTGGCCAACTTAGCTAGTATAGTACAACCTGGAAAAGCAAGGACAATAATGATTGACTACCTGTCGGGCCCGAGCATTGAACCAGCAACCACAGAGCATGAAGCAATGTGCGTAGACATGGGACCAAGCTAGATGGACGCGATTGTTGCGTTCTTAAAAGAAGGAAAGCTGCCAGACGACCGCAAAGAGGCACACAAGATCAGATTGAAGTTGGCAAGATTCAGTCTAACAGCAGAGGGACACCTCTACAGAAGATCCTTCACTGGACCCCTTTTAAGGTGCGTACACCCTTTGTAGGTTGAAGATTTTTTATACGAAATCCATGAAGGAATTTGTGGAAGCCACGCTGGGGGCAGATCACTAGCTCATAGGGCCATTACCCAGGGGTATTGGTGGCCTTACATGCAGAAAGATGCAGAAGCCTACATGAAGAAGTGTGAACAATGCCAAAGGTTTGCACCTTTGATACACCAGCCAGCTGCTGACCTGAACCCTGTATCCAGTCCTTGGCCATTTGCCCAATGGGACATGGATCTCGTTGGACAATTACCTCAAGCAACTGGACAAAGAAAGTACTTGCTGGTAGCAACAGATTACTTCACAAAATGGATAGAAGCAGAACCTCTTGCCAAGATCCGAAATGTGGATGTCAAGAACTTCATATGGAGAAACATCATCACCAGATTGGGGATTCCGAGAGCAATTTTTGCAGACAATGGAACTCAATTTGACAGCAAACTAATCAAGAACTTCTGTGCAAAGTTCAAGATCAAGAACTACTTTTCAACCCCAAGCTTTCCACAAAGCAATGGACAAGCAGAAGCATCCAACAAAGTAATTTTAGATGGAATAAAGAAGAGGCTGTAGGCAGCAAAAGGCAAGTGGGTAGACGAATTGCCCAATGTACTCTGGGCATATCGGACTACGCCGAGAAGATCAACAGGAGAATCCCCCTTCGCCATGGCTTATGGCACAGAAGCAGTCATTCCGCTGGAGATCGGCATCCCAGGAATCAGAACCCAGAGAGTAGAAAACGGGACTAATGGTGTACTCTTAGCCCGAGATCTGGATCTTCTAGAAGAAAGAAGAGAGAAAGCTGCAATCTAGCTTGCAGCATACCAGCAGTAACTTACAAAAGCTTATAACAAGAAGGTCAATCCAAGAGAGTTTCAAGTCGGGTGACCTAGTCCTGAGGAAAGTCGTCGGCAATAAGAAGGATCCCAGAGAGGGCAAGCTTGGCCTAAACTGGGAAGGACCCTACAGAACCATCTCGATACTGGGTAATAGGGCATATCGGCTTGAAGATAATGAGGACAAAGAGTTGCTAAGACCTTGGAACACTTGTAATTTGAAATTTTTCTATCATTAGAATTTCTTTTGCCATTTGCCGAAGTAAATAAATAAAGATTCAGTTTTCTTTTCAAGATACTTGACATTGTCTCTAGAATACATGCATAATGAGAACCCAAGTGGAACTCAGGTTCACATTAGGGGACAGAGAGAAGAAGAATATGCTTAACACTTGTTGAAATTTGTGGACAATTTACAAGTTGAAGTTAAGCCAAAGTCATTATTTAACACTTGTTGAAATTTGTGGACAATTTACAAGTTGAAGTTAAGCCGAAGTCATTGTTTAACACTTGTTGAAATTTGTGGACAATTTACAAGTTAAGTTAAACCGAAATCATTGTTTAACACTTGTTGAAATTTGTGGACAATTTACAAGTTAAGTTAAACCGAAATCATTGCTTAACACTTGTTGAAATTTGTGGACAATTTACAAGTTGAAGTTAAGCCGAAGAATATGTTTAACACTTGTTGAAATTTGTGGACAATTTACAAGTTAAGTTAAACCGAAATCATTGCTTAAACACTTGTTGAAATTTGTGGACAATTTACAAGTTGAAGTTAAGCCGAAGTCATTGTTTAACACTTGTTGAAATTTGTGGACAATTTACAAGTTAAGTTAAACCGAAGTCATTGTTTAACACTTGTTGAAATTTGTGGACAATTTACAAGTTGAGTTAAACTAGTATAATGTTCACCACTTGTTAAAAGTTTACAAGTTTATCCGAGGTGTGTCACCCCGAGAAGATTGTACAAAGAAGGAAGAGTATGTGAAAGATATGCGGAATATTCTATGTATAGAATTACGCCAGAGCAGTCAAGAAAAGACAAAAGTACAAGCAATCAGTAAAGAAAAGTTGTATTAGCATTCAACAAAAGGGAGGAACGTCGGCCATATAGAGGGCTTACATTGTTTCAAAAAACAAAGTACGAAAGAAAAGACATGAAAACTAAGATTCCTCAGCGTCGACAGTGAGCTAGGTTGGGACCTCGGACGATTGTTGAGAAGCAACCTCGGCCGCCTTCTCCGCCATTAGCTCAGCATCAATTTCTTGCAAAGTTTCTTCAATACTCTTGTCGGCGAAGGGGACGTTGGCTGATACCTTCTCATGAGCAGCGTCTTTAGGAACCTCATCACCTTCCTCATCTTGAGTCAAGTCTAGGACTTGCTTTTTCTGAAGAGGGGACTTGGCCCCATTAGCATCCTTGGATTTTCTCACCAAGGCCTCATCCTCATCCTCATCACCATCCTTAGACTCAGATTCGCCGACGTCTTGACTTTGAGGTAGAGATGGAGGGAATGGAAGAGGAATGGCGTCTGCTTTTCTCAAGGGCGAGTCCTCAGGAACGTTGAGCTTTTTCAGAAAGACATCCAACCATGGATGAAACCCTTGTTGCATGCCTGCTTCACTTGAAGTTCATAAGCCTCCGTGACATCGGCCATGCCTTGAGCGTATGCCTTTTCGCCGGCGTCCTTAATTTCAGCCTCTTTGGTGGCCAAGGCTTTTTGAAGCTCTTTTTCTGCTTGGGCCATCTTCTCCTCGGCCTCTTTCCTTTGGGCCTCAGAGACCTTCCTGATGGCCTCGGCAGATTTCGCCTTCTCTTCGGCATCAGTTTGGGCTTTGATTGTAGCCCCGGCTTGGTTTTCCAGTTTCTTCATTTTTGACTGTAAGCCTTTATTGGTCTTTTGAAGAGAAGAGAACTCCCTCTTCATATCGACCAGCTTCTGCCGATTTTTAAAAGATTGAACAGAAAAAAAGTGGGCATACTGGATGGCCTAAAGAAACCACAAGGTAAAAGTTATTGCAAAAATTTCTAAGTATAAAAAAAGTGCCAGATGAAAGACACTTACTTGAACAAAACGTTGAAGCATCAACGCATAGTTTTCGTATTCGCTCAACTCGGCGTTTCGCTCCAGATTGCCTGGTAGCAGCAGAGCAGTACTGAGCGCAACGCCGACATTAATATCCTCGGCACTATCATTTGCATTGACTGGTTTATCCTCCAAAGTAATTTCGAGGGCCCAGGGGGCAGCAGGCTTCTTAGACCCCAAAGTTGTAGCGGATGATGACTTCGACTTTTTGAATTTTGGGGATTCTGATGGTTGGGCTTCAGAGCGCCTCTTCCCAGTAGAGGGTTGAGGTTTGTCACTCTCAGCCAACTTTGAGATAGACAAGGTATCTTCAGACTCAACCTGAGTTACCTTAGCCTTTGGTTGAGCCTTCTTTATTCTTTTCGGCTTCGGTGGAGGTTGGGTTTGTGCTGGTTGATCAGCAACGGATGACGGAATGTTGGCCAGAAGATCTTTTGCAACCGGTTTTTGGCGATCCATCTCGGCGTAAGAAACTGATCAGCGTTGACGGCGGCGTTGGGATATTGGAATTAAGTATGGTGCTGAGGCTGACGGTTGATCAGCTGGATCGGAAGTTGACCCTTGATCTGTCCGAGATGTGGACGCAGTCTGTGGAGTTGTGGCAGATGGTGGAGAAAGGCTTTTTTTCTTCCTCTTAGGGACGTCGGGCAAAACAGACCTGTATATTGGAATAAAGTTGAGGAGCAGAGGCACCTTTCGTTTGTGAATTGGCAAGTTCAGAAGTTTTTTCAAATCCTTGCTGGGATAGAAGGATTGGCGAAAGTTCTTTGGAGGCTGGGGAAGAACTGCAAAGATAGAACAACACAAACATTAAAATAGAATATTGAAAACTTTATGCAAAAAGATAAGAAAACTTATAAAGGGTGGTCCTTACCAGCTCCTTTCCCAAGAACTGTTCGGCTTAAAGGATAAAGATGGAAGTCATCATTAGGCTGAAACTCCCAATTGCCCGAGACGATGAAGAAATCGTCTCCAGCTCCCTTGTTGGAGTCTGGGAGGTCGGCTACGATTTTATATTCAGTGGATCTTGGCTTGAGGTAGTAGACATAGTTTGTGTCTTTTCTAAGGCGACACATGGTATAACAGTACTGGAAATCGACAAGCGTAATCCTGGCATTCTCTTGTTTGACTAAAGCTATGGTACCAGTAATAACTCGGTAAGAATTGATGGCGAGTTGCATTGGGTTCAACTTATAGAAGTGAAGTATTTGACGAAAAAAAGGGTCAAGTGAAAACTGAAGTCCACACTCAACAAAGGCAACCATAGGGAAGGGCATGGAGTTGTCTGTAGGCATGATGGAGTCATCATCCCCAGCTAACCTCAGATTGACATCGGTTGGGATTTCAAACTCTTGCCTAAAAAATTCTAGCTTAGAGGGGGTGTCTATCCGATGTTTCCACATACCCATGATATCGGGATAACTAAAGGTATTGGATTTCAGAAAGAAGATGTATCAAAAAAAGGGTTATTGAGACCTCGGTAAAAACCTAAGTTTGAGCTGGTGCAGAAATTTGTAAGGGATGTTTCAGTTTTGCCCTAAATTGAGGGTTCTACAAACAAATCCCAAACCTAAAACTATGGAGATGAAGATCAAAGGCACAGACCTGGAAAAGACACAAAAAACAGAAAGTAAGAACGGAGTTTCAGAATCAAGAACAGAGATGGTCTATCAAGAGCATAAAGAATACAAGAAATATAGGGCCAAGATCAGTGGCAAAAATGCAGGGAAGTGGTGAAACAGTGCGTGTGTTCAAGATATGGGCAAGGGCCAAACCATGGAATAAACGCATTTCAGATTCACAAATTGAACATTCGAATGAAGCAGTAATAACAACAAGTTCCAGAAAAATAATCAAGAACTGAAATAAGAAGGAACAGTTGCTTACCAGAAAAAATAAAGCCGGTGTAAGGATCGCCGAAGTCAGACGATGGTTACAGAAGTAACAAGACGGCGGAAGCTTCACCGGAAGGAAGAATGAGGGCTGTTGTAGAGCTTGAGGTCTGGAACAATGGAAGAAATATGAAAAGCTAGAGAGAGAAAAAGTTTTTCAGAAATGAGAATAAGGTGAAAGGGAAAAATCGAAGAGATGTTTTGTTAAAAATGAAAACGGCAGCAAAAAGTAATCAATACGCCTAGAAGAACGTATGTGTCAGACGGCGCACGTGAGAGAGAGACGGCTTACAGGCGCGTCACAGGTACGAACCAGTAAGAAAGAAACACATGGCTAAATACGGTTGAATTATGGTGTATGACAGCTCAAACGCGTGAAAGGGTTCTTGAAGTTCTTGTTCTTCAACAAAGACATGTCGGCCAAAATAATGATCTCAGCTGAGATAATGTAAACCGACGTACTGGAAAAACGGAATGATATAGGTTTCATCACCTCAGAATACCGAGGTAATAGAATCTAGGGGGCAGTTGTGGGGATATATTTTTTAGTACCAACACGTGGCAAGGTGACGCCGATGTGTCAGTGAGGTGCCACGTGTCCTGGTCAATATGCCGAGGTTATCTCCGAAGATATTGGAATCTGAGATAAGCGGATAAGAGATAAGGGATAAGAGTTCTAGAATAAAGAGGAGACTTAGCCAAGATAAAGATGAAGCTCTTAGGGAGATTATCTTTATCTCTTGAGGAGTCCAAAGTAAGTACTGAACAGGAATCCATAGAAGTCAGGCTTCTATTGGGATTAGGATTGAGGTAACTATAAAAGAGAGGCACCCCCATAGGTCTAAGGTACGCACTTTTAAGCTTTGAGCATTGAGTTTAGCATTATTGATTATCTTTGAGAGATATACTGACTTGATCGTCGGAGTGCCCCCGGGTGGTCGAACCACCGCCGGAATCTTCTCTTTCTATTATAGGTTAGCCAGGTGTCATCTATTCTGCCAGTGTTCTCCAGCTGAATACTGAGTTGGGCAGTGTGATCGGAAAATCACTCACACATTAATCATGGAGCATCACGTTTTCAAAAGCAAGTCCAAATATTAACAACATATTTTAATGTGTGTACATATGCATGGGATGCATAAAGAAAACATATACATATATTTTTTGAATGGAAGCTTTTGGATTGCACTTTTCCGACCAACATTTTTAGAGAGAGAGTCGAGACCCAACCATGGGTTTATGAGCCCTAATTCATTTATGAAATTCAGATATTTATTATTATTTTTAATTCATTTAAATAATTCATGGGTGTGCATAAAAAAAAATGAGAAATATGAGGAACTCTCCCTCTTTTGGTCACAACCGTTTTGATTGTTATTGGCTTCGCGACACTCACAATTTGATCTTTAGTGCCAAGTTGCCTGGAACTTCCAAAATGAAGATGGTTGTGGGATGGTTGATGAGGTTTAGATGTAATCGAAATACTCCGTGTATCGGTCCGTGTTTAGTGTTGAACTTCCTATGCCAAAAAAAAAGCCTTGAAGCTGAGCAATATCGTGATCTAAAAATTCACAGCGTCCATGATCGGCTTTGTCCACATAACGGTGTCAACCATCTAATCATTTTGTTGGCCGCCGCTTGTTCGGTGCTTGGCATTTTATTGCACTAGGGGTGAAGCCAGCGTTGGGTCTTTATTTGCTAATCACGCAAAGAATCAGGGTGCTTCTCGGGAGCTAGTCAAGCTTTGGTAGTAATTCATCTCAATATTTGAGAGCCAATGAATGATTTTTTCTTCATTTGTGATTGGCGCCGAGAGGAGGCTACACTGTTATGGGTGCTAAGCAATTTCTTCCTGGAATACAGGGGTTGTTCGATGTACCGAAACTCTTAGTCAGCAACTTCTCTTAGCTTCATGGTGTCGAAACACTTGGTTGACATCTCTTTGTATTTAGCTTTGCTTAGAATTTGGTTGGCAAGACTTCTTTACGTAATCTTGGATCTTCGGTTTTGTCGAGGTTTTGGTCAGCATCAACATAAGCCATTCATGACAATTGAAGTTGCCTCCAGATCAGACTGTTTGAATTTATGGCCCTGTTTGGTAGGGCTTATTTCCAACTTATTTCAGCTTTTAGCTTAATTTAAGTTATTTTGATGTGTTTGGTTCAACTTAACAATACAACTTATAGTTTTTTGTAAGTCAAAAATCAACTTATTCTTTGAGTGGGGGAGGAGAAGCTTAATTTATAAGTCAAAAATCAGCTTATGTTCACATCTATAAGTTATAAGCCGTTAGGCTATAAGTTATAATTACTTTCCCACAATTCTACCAAACGGGGCCTATATGTATATATATATATATATATGGCCTGCCGACTACCACAATTAATTAAATAATAATTTTTTCCTATCTATGGCAATGTCTATTAATGGGAATAATTCCAGAGAGAGAAAAAGTAAAGACCCAGCCTTAGATTCCACAAAAAAATTTAGCATAGGTATACGTTTTATTGAATTGCCGAAAAGATGTTCTTACTAAGACAAGTGTAGACCCAACTTCTAGAAAGAGAAAATGGAGACGCAATAAAATTGCAATATATACATGTACATATTTATTAAAATTTTAATATATCTTTTTTGTTAGAAAGAATGATTTTTGTTATTCTTGGTTTTTATACTCATGGTGAACAACATACTGCCATCATTCATCAAAGCACAAGCAGCTCATAAATCATACCTGCCAATTCAAGTTAGATCTCAATCTCTTTGTTGAACTCCTTCGATTCCCATAGACGACGCCAATTGTGAGACCCAAAAAATCCTCTCACATGGATTATTGAAGAGATCCAACAAAGAGATAAGCTTAAGCTCCTATAGATATGCAAAGATGAACATAGTCGGCGCCACCCAATCGGGGTTGCCGACCGAAGACACTTCGATGATAAAGTTAGCAACTTGAATCAAATAGAGAAGATGAAGAACTCCAGAGAGTGAGTGTGCTCTTCATTCCATAAGATGCCCTCATTTTTTAGATAGGGGTGTGATATTTACTTGATGGGCTTCTTTGTTTGGGCTGGGCCCAATGAGTTGGTATAAATATTTTTTTTGACTCCCACAGTTACAAAAGATATATGCAGATACATAAGTAGAATAATAATTACAAGATCATGTCTTAATTACAACAAGAGTTTTAACATTTACAATCCCAAAACATGGTTGCAAAAAGCGACTTAACAAAACTAGTTTTTAAGAGGGACTTACGTGTAGGTCTTAATAGGTGGACTTATCGTCCAATAGGTCCTATAAGAATTAATGATGTTTTTCATTAAGCACTATTAAAAAAGTCACTAATTGTTAATTTTTAGCGATAGTTTGAAATTTTGTCATAAAAAATGTCACTAATTATAAGTTTTAGTGACATTTTAAAAAAATAGTTACAAAAAAGTTACTAATTTTCAACTTTCAGCGACAGTTTGAAAAATTAGTCAAAGAAAAACGTCACTAATTGTAAGTTTAGCGACAATTTATAAAAATCGTAACAAAAAAAAGTCATTAATTGTCAATTTTTAGTAACATATGCAAAAAAATCGTCACAAAAAATTATTTTTAACAATGATTTTATTAGGACTTATTTTCAATAGAACTTGATAGGAATTAAGTCAACTATTAGAACTTATTGATAGTTTACCCTAGTTTGTAATTCTTCTAGGGTAGCCAACGTCTTCAAATGCTTTAGCTTCGCCTTCAACCGGCTAATAGTATTTAATACTTGCCATGAAATGCCATGAGCTTGGAATACACAATAAATGCACCCACACCCCGTCCATTTTCTCAATCCAATACACAATTATAATTAAAACAAATAATGAAGCATGACGTTCAAGTAAACAAGCAAAGGGTTATAAAGTTAGATGTTAGTAATCTAGAAATCCCCTAAAGAGATTGCATCATCCCAACCACAATAATTGGACTCAGATTATTTGGTATGCCCCTCTTTTGCTACTTTGCAGACCTTACCCCGGATGTGTGTAATGGTTACATACCGCATAGTGCCAATCAAGGACCTCAAAAGAGACGGTAAAATAAGGGTCAACACCCATAACCTCCTCCAACCTTATCCACCATTAACTACCTAGGGTTTAAATATAACTGGTCTATGGAAGGGTTTCGAAACAACCACTTGCGCAATACTTAACCTTCAATTTGGGAACGCATCCCATCAATCCAAACTTGAAGTTAACACATCATTATTTCATAAAATTATTCAAGTAATCAGAAACCTAATACCACTACAATTAAGTTTCCTGTTTGATTTAGATGTATTAAGTCAAGGTTAGAGTAAGATATTGAAATAATAAATTCTACACAACTATGAACATTCCCCAACACAAATTTAAAGGAATATAGCCGCAAACATATTTAGGTGACATACTAAGACTTAAATAAACAATAAGAAGCGTATTCAAGTAACTAAGAACATGAAATTATTAACAAAAACAAATTTCCAGATTCGGTTTACTTTAAAGATCACTATCAAAGTGGCATTTTTAGATTTTTTTTTTCCCGAACTTAGCCTTCTTAGGGATTTTAGATAATTTTGTCGAGTTTCAAGCCCATATTTTGGAAATGGGATAGCTTTCCTAGATTTTTAGCTATTAAAGAAATACTCCAACGCTGTTCAGATTCATCAAATGTTACAAAAATGGAATTTTCTCTCAAATTGCTCACTTTCCTTTAACAAAACTAATTTTACTTGAAAGTTAACACTTAAAGGAAGGTTTTGATATAAAAATAAGGTCAAGGGGATTTTTTTGCATTTGTTTAGAATTTTTTGAATGTGGGCTAAAAATATCGGTCATTGGTGCACAAACTTGAAATAGGAAGACTTGTAAGAAAAGGGGGCAACCACAGGTAATTTTTCACTTCTATTATGATGAAAACATGGTAAATAATATCTTAATAACTCAGACATTTATTTTGAAGGTGTGCCTGTCACACCCCGGATTTGCATGGTCTGGTTTACGTGAACAAACCACTTGATGATGAACAATAGATAACAACTCTCATGCCAATGAATATCATATAGCCACACAATATATGTGTTCATCCAATTTTATACATTCCCAGATACAAGATCTAAGTCGAATGGATGATCTGTAACTAAAACATGCATAGATGTTATAAATCAAATTAAACGCCATGAGGCTTACATCATACACAAGGGTGTAACCCTTACAAGAATGTCACACGACCAATAAATAACATAAATGGCCCTTGGCCTACAAATAACAAAACCACCCTACGTGGTTCTAAATACAGCTTCACATCTCAGTCTATATCCACACATGTACACCTAGAAAACATTTTCAGCTACGTAAGGTGAGCATAAAGCCCAGTAGAGAATATTTCAAAAACTAAATATGCTCCACCAACATAAATGATCATGATGCAATACATATATACAATATGCCTAAATGCATTTTCAAATCCATTTGATTTCTCAACAAAATCCTTTCTTTCCAATTACCAAAACCTTACGTTTAATCAACCACGTTTTCAGAGTTCTAATCATCTGTTTGGTATAAAATCCCTTTCCAAAAAACAATCCCAGTGCCTCAATACCAACCAGCAAATACATTGCTAAATCAAATGCGAATATAACGCTAGACAACATCAAATACATTTTTAAAACCCTTTTTTCAAACATCCTGTTCCAAACCAACATAATAGTAAATAAATTGGTGAATCTCCAAAACAAACACAACCTTTTACGGAAATTTCGTCCACAAGAAACTGTAAATCGGCACCTATGTAAACGTATACAAGCACTACTATTGCCATTTTACGAAAATTTTGTCTGCGAAATTGGCACTCATGTATGCACCCAATTTTCGGGACTTTCACCCTGGACACACAGGCCAACTTATTTGATGCAACAACAAATTTCTCCCAAATTCACCCTTTTATTTACCCTTTTCAATAGTACAATACATGCAACTCAAAATATTATTTTTTCCAAAACAATGCAAATGTTCCAAAACATAATGTAAGAATTTTAAAAAAAAACCTCTTTTCAAAACATATAGTTTCAATTTCCAAACTCCATTACATGCTCCATGATATAAATGATTTCAAATTGCCTAATCCACATGCAATTTCTAAAACAAGGCAATGTTATTCTCCACCGATAGCCAAAACAGTTATCTTAAATGCAATAATCAAAAGATATCAATATAGATATATTTTCCCAAAAGAGTAACAACAACTATTTCCAAAATCCCACAACCATTTTCTTTCCATCTCTTACAAAACCAATATCATTTTTCATTGTTTTCCAACACAAGCCAAACCTATGGTTTTAGAGCAAAACCTCATTTTCTTGCAAAATCACTTTTAAGTAAAGGAAAGCCACCATGTCAACATATCTCAACCACTAATACAATATCATAACCTTGTTCGAGAACTCATTTGAAAAATCTCTCTTTTACATTTCAAATCCAAACATAAAATTTAATCCGAAACACCTAAATCCATAGATCTTTTGTAATAACAAATAACTAGGGAAAAAATTATACCAAATGACTACCAAATATAAATAACAAAATACGCCACAAATATGCTAACAAACTCATATTGAGTTTATGGAATAGACCCTACCTCTTGAAGCGAAGAGGAGAACTCGAAAAAACTCAAAGCCGATGAAACCATGAAATTCTTGGATCAAAAGAAAGCCTTTGACAAGATCTACAATCTTTCTCAAAGGACCAAGGTGGAAAGATTCCTCTACGTGAGTAGATTTAGAGATCTAAGTGAAAAAGTTGAGTTTCTAAAAGAGAGGGAGAGAGAGAGAGAAAAGTAAAAAGTGAATGAGAAAAGTGTGTTTGGGGTCTATTTATAGTGGTAGACTAATAGTCCTAAAGCCAAAGAAAAGAATAAGTCAAACCTCCCAAAAGTAGACCCCTATAACCGAATAAAAAATCTAGAAATTAACCCTCAAAAAGAAAAACCGAGACACTAATGTATGTAGAGGACAAGGGTTAACCCTTGGAACCAATGGTGTTGACCCTTTATTTCATAATGCAACCTAGAACAAAACAGTAAGGGAAAGGTCGACCTTTAGAGCCTCTAGTATCGACCCTATAAACCGGCAAAGACACTAAGGACAGGGCAGCAAGGTAGTGTCGACCCTCAAGAAGGCTAGTGTTGACACCAGAACAGATTTTTCAAGTTCCCAAAGAACTTTTCAATGTAAACAAGAGCGAACGAACAATCCTAATACGTTTAAATCGAATCGTACTTCTCCAAAATCAAAATACAACAACTCCAAAGGCTCCCAAAATGAGAATAAAGGAATTAAATACACTCTCCAATAGTTTAAAGGACACAAGTGCTACATTGCCTTTAAAAATGATGTAAGATATAGGTAGAAAAAGATGACTTTGCTCCAATAAAGAGAAAATATAAGCATGGAAGGAAACAAGGCCCAACTTCTTCTATTCCAACACAAAAACACCATGCATACACATCTTGAAAAAATATTCTAAACTTATAATACCATGTATTTGGAAGAGAAAAGAAAAGAAAAAGTTGTGTTGTAACTTACTTGTTTGCCTAGGATTGGTGTTATGCAGGATTTCTCTCTTTTTCTTCCTTCTCCTCCCAAAGCTCACTGTTGCTCTTCTCTTTCCCTCTCTAGCTTAATTTTGTGTGTGTGTGTGTGCGCGCGCGCGCTTGATGTGCAAAAATGCTAGGGGAGAGGTTCTATTTATAATAAAAAAGATTATGGTGAAAAGTCTAAAATGCCTTTGGTTAGAATTGGATGGAAATAATTTGTATTTGATTGGCATAGAATGAAATGGAGGTTGATTAAGAAGGTTAATTATGGTTTAAAAGATTATTTAGTCCTAGTTTGTTGAAGATAGAACTAGATTGAAAACTAGTACAAACACGTCTCCATGATTTAGGGATTGAGTGAAAATTCCTTCACGAAATCAAGCATCCATGTTCCAAAAAGTACACAACAAGGAATCCCCCCTAGGGTGGCTGGCCATGTGCATGAGGTTTGAGGGAATTTTTCTTTTTATTTTATGTACAAATTCATATATATAAGTGTAGATTTTGTGTACAAAAAGATTTGATGAGAAATGTACAACTTTACATATATATATTTATATATGTGCATGTGTACTTAAATTGAGGGTACAGTGTAATTCAATTAAAGTGTGAAGACTAGGGCTCAAATGTATGAATTAGAATATCTAATTTAAGTGTAGAATTTATTTAAATTAGGGTTAGGAAAAATAATTCAATTTAAGTCACTACGCTTTGAATTGAAAGACGAATAATTGAACGAAACAATGAAAATCGAAAATTAGGGTTTTGAGCGAGCAATCTACAATTAGGGGATTAATTAATTAGTATTGGGTGTTAGAAATGATTACTAAACTACCAGGTCGATTAGGGTTTGTACGGGCTCATTTGCGAAGCGTTTTCGGTTCTAGAGTTAAATTTGCAATTAAAAGAGGGATTAAGAGCTTTTATTGTAATAATTCAAAAGTGAAGGCCTTAATAGGATTTACAAAATTTAGGGGTTTCACAAAAATAGATAAAAGAAAATTATCAAAATTCATAATTTTGTATTAAGAGCATTTTTTGGAAAATCCTCAATTGAATTATCACATTGAAGAATTGTGTTATTTAACAAGTCACAATGGTTACATCCTAAGTAATTGTGTGATTGTTTAGACACATTTGTGCCATATTTGAACCTCAAACATTACAAGCCTATGTATTAAGAATTTGTGTTTTTTCACTAATTTTTAATTGGATGGTTGCGTTCAAGAATTATGTCATCTAACAAATCACAATGGTAATGTAATAAACTAATTTCACACCATAACAAATTTAAGCAAGTTACCAAACATCCCCTTTATTTTTCTTTCAAACCACATAGCAAACACCCAAAACTAGTGAAAGACACCATTTCCATGCACCACCATTTGTCTTCTCTATTACCTCATCCTCTACTACCATCCTATACATCCTACCACGACAAAATCACACAATCAAATAACAACAGTCTCAAACCCCTCTCTATCACCTACTATTGAAACCCTCATTGCAATTGCCACTCTTTGCAACCTCTTTCATTATATATCGTCATAAGCCCTTTCCACCATCTTGATCATCATAAGCCCTTTTGTTAGTGGTGTTTCTTGATAAAGATTGTGTATATATTTTCTCTAGCCATGAAAAGGTTTGATGGGATTTAGTTTGCAAACGATAGTAACTGCGCGATGAAAATTGTTGTTGGGCGAAAGTGACAATGGCTAAACAATGGTAGCGAGCAAGGTTTGGTGACAATCCAGGTTTTTTTCTTTATGTTGTGGTTGTTTTGCAAATGGGAAAGAAAGGGAAATGAGGTTTGCTAAAATGGAAAGAGTAAAAAAAACAAAAAAAAAAAAAAAAACATAGATAAAAGGTAAGGTTAAGGTTATGTATAATTTTTTTTTTTTTTTTTTTAATCTTTCTTTTAAAGGAGTAATTTTATTAAGATAAAATGGCAAAAATGTAATTTTGCATGGTTTGTTAGCTCAGTTAAGTTTGCCATTATTGTAGGGAAGGTTGGTATAATTATGCAAAAATTATGTGGCTTACTATATTTTTTTAAATTTCAAGAGTGATTAGTGTAACTTTTCTTTATAATTAATAGTCAAAAGAATACAAAGGATAAATTACACTGATTTCCCTTGAAATTTGAAGAAAATATAGCAACTTCAACAGTTTTGGTATAATTACATTAGGTTCTCTTAAGGCTTTAATACATGACACAACCTCAATTTTCATCAATAATTCATCAGTCATATGAATAGAAAAAAATAATATTGTCATATCTTTTACACTAAAATTTATTTTTTTTCCTAGTATGTTCATGTAGCATCCCGGGTCTTAAACCCGACTTGTTTATGCTAATCGGTAACTCGTTTCTTAGTATTTGTATTGTTTCCAGACTCTTGGTAATGATATATTTGCATTTGACCTTTAATTATTATAATTGGGACATCCTTCGAGATGGTTAGAACCTTGACTGAGGTGGTAGCATGATGGATTGGAAAGATTAGACCAAACACTCTAAATTCAAATATTTGTCTTTGAGTAGTCTTCATGCTGTTACCCTTTTATCTTTCCACAGTTGGAATAATAATGTGAGGCTAGAACCATTGGAAATATTACTTTCGGGGCTTCGGTTTAGACATAAGAACGACCTAAAACGGAGTTAGGATGAGAGAGTTATGCTTGTTCAAAGTTTGGGTACCTAAGTTGTCAGTATGGTTCGCTCAAGCGGTCTATGGACCCTCGTAGCTCTAAATTCAAAAACTCAAATCCTGCAAGCATCAAATCATCGCTTGAGCGCACCTTTTATCGCTTGAGCAGTCTGTTTAACAAATTGAGTTACTGTAAGCATGATTTTGTCGCTTGAGAGTGCAAGTTTGACTGCTCAAGCAATCTGATCAACTTGAGTGCGTAAAACTACTCTTTTGGTTTTGTGAGACCAAAGGCTACTTTTATGCCTTTACTATATATATGGACCTTAACCATTATACACTACAACTTTCTCTCTCTACGGTTTTTCTTTCTACCATTAAACCTCCATTAAAGCTTGGATTTCACCACCTTAGAGTTGGAATTGATCTCTTACCTAAACATCAATATTCTAGAGCTTGACGAGAGCTTCGAGATCATCAAAGCCAAAACGCCATCCGACATATTTTCGATTATCAAACTTCTCCTCTTCTCCTTTTGAGGTAGGGTCTTATTTCATTTGTTCAATATGAGTTTGTGGATGTATGTGTGGTACTTTTACACATAGTATTTTAGTTGTTGTTGGAGATTTTTGAGAAAATAACATAAGTGTTAGGGTTTATGAAATTGGTTGGGTGATTCTCTATATTTTTACTATCAAACTTATTTTCTGTGTACAAAATCGCATGTGGGTAATTGAAATTGAGAGGCCCTTATTTGTGAAAAGCCCTAAATTTAGAGATGCCTTGAATTGAGAAATTTATGAAGAAATATTGAAGTCGGTGATATTATATTGGGAATTTGTGAAATTATAGTGTTGTAGAGAATTGTGGCCATTGATAAAATTTGATGTTGTTGTTGATATAATCAATTGGATGGTAGAAATCTACATTTTCATATTATTGAGTTGGTTGATTTTAAGAGAATGAAAACCCGTTGTTGAACATAGATGCAGGGAGCACGTTTTACGAGAATTGAATATTACATTGTTACATTGGTTACATTAAAACATCATGATTTTAATTGATTATTAGTGGTGAATTTGGGTCATGTATAGACAACATTGAGGTTAATTTGGCTTGATAGTCCATGGTGAAAACCCGCACGGTGTAGGTGCCAATGTCCTTTCGATTAGCAAACGATAAATTTTGTGGGTTTAGGTGACGCTTAGCGATGGTCACTAGCAGAGTATAGCTTCAGATAGAGCACTAGATTAGGTAGTTCTTATTGATGACCATTGGCAGATACATGTACTTCAGAAGATTCACCAAGTCTTAGTAATGATAATGGGAAATGTTGAATTAAACAATACATTTTGAGCATGCTATGCATATTTATAACATCATGATCATATGCATGTATGAGAACATATTATTTTCTAAAATGTTACTATAACAACCCCGACCCATGATTAACTGTTAAACCATCATTAAGTATGCATAATAAGTAATTAAAATGAAATTCTGAATAAGTGCATGTGTGTTGCATTATTTGTATCTTTATCTGTTTATCGTAGGAATATCTATTTGAGGTTCTGTTATATCTTGTGAATTGAAGGCCTTATCGACATCCGACCATGAAATTGACTTGGTATACGTGTTAGTTTAAATTTTTATAATGTTATGGTAGGCTTAGTTAAAATTCGATCTGGAATGAATAAATTAGAATAATTAATGTCAATGTGATTAACCTAAGCCAAGATGAATTAAGTCAACTTAATTGAGCCTATATAAGGCATGAGTGGACTATAGTATACATTTTACGCTCTCATTTTATTCCCTTGAGACAACAAAACGTGAGGAAGAGTGAGAGTTAGAGGGAGAGAGTGAATTCAAGAAGAAGAAAAGGGGAGTTGGTAAGATTGAAGCAAAATTTGTGGAGTTGAGCAAGAATTTGCTAGAATTCAAGAGAATTGGGAACTCTAGGTAAGAATCATGCCCTCAAACTTTGTATTTAAGACATAGGTGGTTGAACTTAAGAGGTTTAAGTGTTAAAATGTGAAAATTGAGCTTAGATTAAGGAATTGGAGCATGATTCCTACATGCATGCATAAGTTACTAAGAATTGTAAGTTGATTCTCAAGAATTTCCACTTGCATGTCCATATCTTGGTTTTGTTCAAAGAAT
The DNA here is from genome assembly GCF_055761805.1 of Camellia sinensis. Taxonomy (NCBI): domain Eukaryota; kingdom Viridiplantae; phylum Streptophyta; class Magnoliopsida; order Ericales; family Theaceae; genus Camellia; species Camellia sinensis. The sequence goes on from NC_138970.1 coordinate 123,883,090, forward strand.
TCAACATGTTTTTGACCTAAACATCTCATTTGCTTATGATTTGGAAACTTGGAGCTCAAATCATTTCATGCATGTCATATTCATGTTATGTTTTCACATTTCAAGCTTGATTTTGTATAATTGACATGCTTATGGGCCTTGATTTCATGAAATGATCTTTAATTCTTTATGTTTTCCAAGTTTAGACTTGTTTTCTCAAGTTTTGGGCTCAATGGATGTGTTTTGAAAGGCTAAAGATGGGCTTTGAAGCTTGAAGGTGAATCTGAAAATTCCAGAATTCGACTTCACCGCTCGAGCGATAGATCTTGCGCTCGAGCGACCACTCTGTGTTTTGTATGAGCGACCAAAAGTTGGCTCGAGCGTAAAATGCATGCTCCCAGAAGTTGACACATTTTGCAGATCGCTCAAGTGACAAGAGTTGCGCTCGAGCGAAGACCTCAGTCACATACTCGAGTGACCATCAAGCGGAAAATTCACATAACCAGTACTTTTGCAAAGTTTACAAACCGCTCAAGCGAAGTAAGTTGCACTCGAGCGACCACTCATATATTTGGCCGTTTGCTCGTGTAACATCCTCAAAATAAAGGGTATAATCCAACCCATGAGATCCATGAACATAATAGAAAATGTTATACTTTCATTTATCAGAGTTTATATTACAAGAGATATTACATGTATTATACTTCCATAAATGTTCATTCTGAAACTACAGCATGTAACACTAATTGATTACAACAAAATAAACGCCTTATGGGCTTACATCTTTCCAAGATATCACTTGGTTACAACAAAGAGTCCTAAGCTCTATACATGTAAAGCCCTTGGCTTGAATTAACATTTAAACACAAAATTAACAAAACAAAGCCTCAGCCTCTAAGTCCTCCCAAGCTACGCCCTTGGAGGAGGCATGTCACCTGTACTTAAAAATGGTTTCCCAAGTAGGGTGAGCCAAAGCCCAGTAGAGATGGACTAACACAATATATGAAATTTAACTAAGATATAAATGTTAGATAAAATTTCAATACTCAAGGCCAACTTACATTTTCTCCATTACCATTCAATATTAATAACCACATCTTAATCCATTTCCATTCATTCATTTCAAATCAATGCATAGTATAGTTCCTTATCATTTAAACCATCCCAAATGAGACTACAACTCATTCATTCACAATTCAATAACATTCATTATTCAAACACTTCAATCTTCTTGCCATTTTACGGATTCTCATCTGAGAAAATCGGCAGCCAAATATACACATATAAGGTTTCGGGGCTTTCACCCTGGACACTCCGGCCAACTTAATTTAAAATGGAGTCCATTCCCTATCTCCTCCCAAACAATGGTGTACATCCCCTATCTCCTCCCAAACAATGATACATATATAATGTATTTAAAAGCGTTGTCATATACAATGACTATCCAAATCACATATTCAATGGTTTAATCAAATAGTCATATTCAATGACATAATTCAAATGACCAGTTTTAATTCACCTAGTCCTCATACAGTTTCTACAACAATAGTCCAAAACAGATATTTCTAAACAGATGTACAATTATCAAACAGATAATTTATCAAATTTCTCATAAGTGAGTGATTTATCAAATCCAACTACACCATTTATTTACACATCTTCCCAATTTCATATTTCCCATTTCAATTTCATTATTTATATAAAATAATTATTTAACACAAATTAGGACAATTTTTTTCCCTCTTCCAAATATCAATCCCAAGTCCAAATTTCATCATTTTAACCCATATGACTTCATATTCAATACCCCATATATTTTCATGGAACCCAATATAAAAATTCCTCTTTTAAATTTTGGACCCAAACCCTAACTTCACCCAAATCCCTCCAAATTCCACCATTTATACTAAATGACAAATACCTAGGTTAAAAACCATATCAAGGTGTAGAATGTCCCTACCTCAAGTATTGAAGCTCAAAGGAAATAATGAAGAACTTCAAAAATGCACTAAATTCGGTTTGACTCGGATCAAAGAGAGGCCCTTGAGATGCTCTAACTCTTTAACAAAGGGAATAACATTGAGAGATGCTTAGATCTTGGGGTATTTGTAGAGAGAGAGAGTTTTAGAGAGAGAGAGTGCCGGATTAGGGTTTTTTTGCCAAAAAGGAAATCAAAAAATGATATAAAACTCTCTGCTACAAACTAATATACGCGACCTTCGCTCAAGTGAAGGAGTTGCCGCTCAAGCGACCAGACACAACAAGTGACCTCGTTCGAGCGTAGAATGCATAGCTTCAAAAGTTTTGCAGACGCACACGCTCACTTGAGCGCAAGAAGCCTCGCTCGAGCGAAGAACTTCACCTTTCCAGAAATTTTGCGTTTGGGAAAGAAACCTAAGGACTCTCAAATCTCACTCGAGCGAAGAAGAAAATTTCACAAGGCTCGCTGGAGTGCAAGAAGCCTCACTCGAGTAAAGAAGCCAAAATCTAGGCAACAACAATCAAGACCAACTAACAACCAACCTGTTCCAAACCCGCCCAACATGTTCCAAAACTCAAATTCAAAGAGTTAAAGGAGGAAAACAAGACATGGATACAATATTAAACCATGAGACCTGAGTCCAGAATGTAACAAAGGTCGGGTCAAAACCGGGATTGCTATAGCTCGAGTGAGGAAAGTTACGCTCGAGCGAGACCCATGTTTTCAGCAAATTTGTTTAAGTGTTGAATAGCATGTTTTGGCATCCTCATTGCATCTTAGGCATTCCTAAGCCCTAGTTAAGACCTAATAATGAGGATAAGAAGTAGAAACACACCTAAAGAAGAAAGAACTAAGTTGATAATTCTAGGTATGTAATTCAGTACGTATTCGTTCTGTATCTGTGTAGGTCACACGCCGCAAGTTACTTGATTTGTCTGCTCTGTTGTTTTCTTTGGAGCCATCTATGAGTAATAACTTAGTAAAGCTATGTTCAACTTTATTTATTTTCTGTATATTGAATAAGATCTGTTTTGTAACATGTTAAATATTTTGTATAATGAATGATTGCCCAATTTCTGACAAGTATTCGTGGAAACAATTTTGTGGCTCAAGTAAGTTATATGTTCCCGGTCCGGAGGTTCCTTTATGGTACTGATAAGTTATCTGTTCCCGGTCCGGAGGTTCCTCTATGGAACTGACAAGTTATTCGTACCCGGCCAGAGGTTTCTTTCTAGAACTGACAAGTATGACCCTTAATGCTCGGTATATGATTTGTTAGCGCTAATGGATATATCACATATGAACAAGCATGAATTATAATTCCTGTATATGATTCAAACAAGAATGTGAATAGGAATCTGTTCCTATTTTTTTCTGAATCTGGTAGGATATCATTTATTTAACCCATTACTCTGTTATTATTCACTGGGTTTTCACTCACTGTTTATATTATATATGTAGGTGAGCAGGCATGTAACCAGGCCTAAGTTGCTGCCTGGGGAGTTTTTGGGACAGCCAGCCACCGTGCCTCCTGGGGAGGTTCCCGTTTTGAGAAGTCAAGTTTTGTAACCATGTTTAGGCTGTTTCGTTTTTGTTTACCTGTACACTGGTTAAGTTCCTTATAATACATAATATTATCTATAAGGTGATGTAAGACTTAAGGAAGTTTAACGTCACATATATATGTATCTATTTCAGTTTTGAAGTTCAATGGACTATGTATCTATTTATGTTCCATATAGGTCTACACAGTTCAATGGACTATGTATGTTTCTATATTTGCTTCCGTAGCCCCTTATTATACGATAATCTGTTCAGAGGCCTTTTGTAATCCAAGGATTACTGGCCTATTACGATGTTAAACCTACAGAAGCGGGTTTGGGTTGTGACAATTACCTTACTAGACTATATGTTCACCCTACGTGGCTGAAATCTTTTTTAGGTGTTGATGGCGTGCCCCGACCTTGAAGCAAGGTATTGAGATATGTGCATAAGCTAGGAGAACTCTTTTGCTTTGTAGGCCCTGGTCCATCTTTTGTAGGCTGAGTGCCATTTTTGTAAGGGTTGGATGTAAATACATTTATGGTGTTATGCATATAACAACCTTCATGATCCAAGATTGTGAACTATCATGATCTTCACAAACAATAACATAATGCGAAAAATAAATAGCATACTCAAATCTGTTATGCAAGACCTTTGAGTGATCCAAAGTTGATTGGACATAAACTTAATATCAATATTAGTGAAAAAAAGGTTTCTCTCTCTTGACCCTCTTTAGAATAAGTTATTCAGAATGACTTGATAAGTAATTTGAATTTTCTTTTATAGGCAGAAAGAGGACCAGTTTCCTTGTTCAACTATAATTCCACTTGCCCATCAAAGTAGAATACTTGGAAATCACTTTTCTTATTGACCAATCAGATAAAACCTTAGAGCAAAATATATAGAACCATAGTCCTGTAAATTCTCTAATTCATATAGCCATATCATGTGGGTCACCCTAATGACTAAATAATTAATTTAGTCTTACATTCTCCCACTTGGCCCATATGATAACATACATCAAGATTTAATAAGGTTAACATTAGGCACACAATAAATCATATCCAATCTTACATTTAATTTGGTCATCATCATAGTACTATAATTAAATAGTTCACTAATATGAGTCATGGCGGTTCTACACCGATAGTACGATACAGTTCCTTCCATGTACCACAACACTAGTAACTAGTTTTGTGATGTCCTGAGTCCTTTTAAAGAAATTTGAGTATACTAATTTGAAATTTCTATCTCTTTTAATTGTCCTTATTACCGTTGAGCTCTTTGAGTTTCATGTTGTTACCTATTCTTGTCCTTGCGGTTGTTCATATACATCCTAGTGTATTCTGAGGTGCCAATTTGCATCTTTGGGTATTAGAGTGGATCCGGGAATGGTGGGAATGCTCTAAGGTTGCTTTTGTCTCAGTTTTGAGTTAAGACTGCTTGAGTAGTACTTTTGTCATTTGAGCGGTAATGTCATTCTTCTAGTTCTTGATTGTGAAGTCTAAAATATTGGGAGTGTGTTTTCACCATTTGAACAATCTATTACAGAAGAAAGAGAGATTCTGGAAGTTTGAATTCACCGCTCAAGTGCAGGATTGTTCACTCGAGCAGTCTGTCCGCAATCAGCTCCGAAAAATGTGTCCAATCAATTAAAAGTTGAACCATTACACATCTATTCATCATTTTTCATTTCACACTTGTAGACATCCCATTTTGACTAGCTCAAAGACTTGGGTGCTTTTTTTTAATTACCCGATGATGAAAATAATAACATGTTTTTCATAAAATCTTTAGTAAAAAAGAAGGAATTTGAGTTTTATTTTCCACCCTAAGCCTATTTTGGCCAAGTGTTTAGGTCATGTTAAGCACTAGAGCGAAGCTGGACTGAATTGAAGCAAAATGGCCAAATTTCTCTTTGGTCGGTCGACCACTCCACAGACGGCAAAGTCCAATTTTTGTGTTAGTTCGGGTGGGCACTTCGCAAACCTATTTTCTAACCCCTTTTTGCACCAAATGCGTGTATACTCATCCTCCATTGCCTAGTGCCTAATCCATTGAAGGTAAATGCTCTACTTTTGTCTTTTATTAGCTCCATTATCTTCCTTAATGCTCCATTAATCTTCCACCCTGTCTTTCACCATTTTTTCACTTGCATAGCCTATATGAATACATCAGATTGTTGAGAGGAGGTGGAGGATAGATTGAGTAGAGAAAGCTAGAGATTGAGGAAAAAATAGGAGGAAAGGCAACTATTTGGCTGAGTATTGCACATGCGACACATGTCCCACAGGTGTAGCCAATGGTGGCACATGTGTGGTAGAGGGGAAGTTCAACTGCATGAAATGCAAGTGTGGCTAGAGGGCCCGCATGTGTGGCTAAGGGATTCCCAGGTGCAATCGAGGTTGAGAAACTGCACGTGGAAACCTCCCAGCCAAGCTTTAATTTGAGGGTGCTTTGATTTGAGAAAGTCCCAATTTATTTATTTATTTATTTATTTTCTGAAATACTAGTTTCAAAAAATGCATGAAATGAAGAATTTATGTTATTATCTTGAAATTGGAGATGAATGAGTATAATTTATGAGATCATAGCATTGTTGGAGAAGATTGTTGGCCATTGGTGAAAAATGACGTTGTTGTAGAGATTGATACAAAATGATGACAAAAACCTATTTTTTTATCCATTGTGAATTGTTGAATTCATGGAATGAAGACTTGTCATTGGATAGAGGTGTGTTGAGCTCATTTTATCATAATTAATTAAGAGCATGTGTTGCATTATTGTAATTAAATATCATGGTCTTTAATTGAATAAAGTGGTGAATCTGAGTCATGTATAGATGAGAATGAGAATGAGGATAATTTGGCTCAATAGTCCACGGTGCTAGATCGTAAACAGGTGTGGTGTAGGTACTAAGTTCCTTTTGGTTAGAAACTTGTAAATTTGGGGGTGTTTAGGTGATTCTTAGTGATGGTCACTGGCAAAGTGTTACTTCTAATAGCTCACTAAATTAGGTGGTGCTTAGCAGTAAACATTGGTAGCTACATATATGTAAGAGGATTAACCGAGTTAATGAAATTGAGAAACGTTACCTTAATGGAAATGTCTGGTTTTAGTCATTAAAATCAATGTAAACATTTTTATGTAATGAGACATGCCCTGACATTGAGGCGAGAGATAAGATATGTGCATGAGCTAAGAGAGAGCTCTTTTGAGTTGTAGGCATTAGGCCCTTTTTGTGTAAGTTGACGACCATCTTTTGTAAGGGTTATACCTTTATTTATATTATGTAAGCCTAAGAAAAATGATCATTGAGTTGGTTGAGCTTAACTCATAAAGTTGAACAAGTTATAATATTGCCCATAAAAGTATGGCACATGTTATACACACTTTTTCTGTCAAAAAATACTAGCAAATGTAATCAATTGAATCAAATTGAGACAAAATCATAAATTTAGAGTCAAAATCGAATCAATTGAAATTACAAGGACCAAAATAACATAAGAGCCAAAGTATAGGGACTGCTGGTGTAATTTGCCCAAAAATATAAGAGAAATGGCTAAGGATTACATACAAAAGTGATAAAATCTAGAAGCAATGACATAAACAAAGGATGGATACCATAACCCACTCTCCAAATATGTAACATTTAGTTCATGATATTTTCTCAATCACCTATATTCTTATTCTTCAATAGTTACATGATTTTATAAATCTGGCATGTGATGTAACAACTACAATTGAAACATTTAAATGGCCCATGGGCTATGATCATTTAAATGAGTCTAGTCCGTTAGTATTTGTACCATATTTGACATGGCCAATAAAAGGCCGTCACATGGCAAAGAGAGCCTACAAAGTTAAATTCAAGCTTAGATCAATCTATAGGATCCACGTGTGACTTGGGTTAACCCATGTTATTGGATGGCCATTGATGGCATAAGGTTTGACTTGGTCAAATAAGAAGTGGCTGATCTGTCACATAGGATTTAGGAGGTAGTCGTTGGTTAGCTTCTATTTCTCCTCGATATGGAAGAAGAATAGAATGAAAGAAAGCAAAGAGGAAAAGCAAAGAGTGAGCCACGTGTCCTATCTTTGAAGATAATTAAGTTGCTAGAGACATGCAAAGCATAGGATAATTAGTCATACTAACCCACAAAGAAAGTGGAACGTGAATAAGGAAGTGGGGTTATGGAAGAACAAAGATAGGATGATTTGTACGGTTTTAGCCCAACTCACCACTAAATATGGTAAATGAGAGATATTAGTGCATAATGAACATGTGACAAAAGCCAAACCACACCAAACAAAGAATTCAACATTCAACACTTCAATTCGGTATTCACCCAAAAAACAATTTAATTCGGCCCGACACCATTGTCTTTACATTTCTTAGTTCTAGCAACTAGCGTGTCTTAGATTTTGTTAACCATTTCAATTTGTAAGCCTTTTTGTTCGTCAAATGAAATAGTTATATCCTTTTTCCATTCACGTCTCAAGTTCAACACTCTCAAAAAAAGTAAGAAATTGTGAAGTTCTCTTCATTGAGGCAAAAAAAGAATCTTTGTGGCATTTTTTTATTTCGTCACAAGAATTTTCTTGTTTTTAGAAGTTAGACAGAGTGTATTATTCACATTGGATCGTGATATGATCCTAGCATGCCCGCATTTTATTTTCCATATCATCAATTGTGCGATTGTTTTTGTTTAGAACAAATAGTTACAAAAACAAGGCACACGACCAAACAAATAATGGCTCAAAAAACGATCAATAAAGGAGCAAGTTGCTCACATCCACTCCACCTCACTAATGGTCATGGTCAAACGTTAACACCTAAAAATGATAAACAATAGTAGGATGAACAATTGTCCAGTGTAGTATTTTTTAACTTAGGTAATATATGTCTTACAATGAATGTGATTATGTTGTGATACATTATGTAGACACCCCACTTTTGACTGCCCACGAGACTCAGACGCTCGGTTTGGTGCACTCGATGATGAAAGTTGAATTGTGAATTCGCAGCGATTCGGAATCAATTAGGCTTCCGAAATAACCTCATATCTTCAACATTTACCTTATGGAAACCTGCGAGCCTTATTTTTGGACCTTTTCCCTTCATGAGCTGAGGTTGAACCAAAAAAACAGGGGAGGCCATCAAGGCCCACCCATGCATTGGTGATGGCCGACCGTGGCTATGAATGACCGACCGGCCTTTGATGGCGATAAACACTGTTCTAGGCGGGAGGCCGCCAACTGTCCATTTTTGAAGTATTTGACACCTTTTCAGCTCGAATTCTATAAAACCAAGGCTCTGGGATTGTTTTGAGGGTTAAACAAATATCTAGAAGAGAGATATACACCCTTGAGAGCCTTGACTCCTCATTCTTCCATTGCAAGGCATCCTTTGAGCTAACCTAGTTTCCTTATACCACTACTACACACCATACGCAGCCTTGTTTGAACATCCTAAAGCCTTGGTTGATCTTGAGGAAGTGTAATTCAAGCTTGAGAGTGCATTGAATTTGAGTTTGAAACTCTAAAAGCAAACTAGCTTCTTGAAAGGTATAAGCTTGCTTTCTCTTCCCTTGTTCTCATTTTTTGTTCTTTACACCATCATCCTTGCTGTTTTGATTGTTTTTGAGTTTGTTTAAGGTGTTGGAGTTGAGTTTAAAGGGTTACCAAAAGGGTATACATCTTTATTTCATAATCTAAACTCTTCTCCGCTTTACTCTCTTTCCTTGGTATTCATGCTGCTTTTTCAGAGTTTTGAAAGGCTAAAATATGTGGTTTTGAGGTCCAAAAGTGGAGGGGTTAGCCACCCCCTCCTTAGGCTTGCTTACTAGCTTTAATTCTCTCTCTCTTTTTTTTTTTTTGCTTGTTCTTTTTTTGGCTTTTATAGTGTAATTTTAGCACTGTTTTTAGCCTTTTAGGGGCTGTTTTAGGGTTGCCATGGCCTTTAAAATTGTTCCATGCTTTGGTTAGTTCATGTGTTGTCTCATAAATTGCATTCGTGGCTTATATTGTATTGTTCTAAGCTTTACCTTGCTTTATTTCCATGTTAAGAGTCTCACTCTAACTAATCAATCAACCATCTATCATTTGTATTTGAGAATGATTTCAACCGATCGAGGTTGCTCGAAACATGTAAGAATGGCTTACACTTAATGGCTTAATCTCTTAGGGGATTCATTGTCAACGGTGTAGCCTTTCTCTCATGTTTTAGAGAGACCTCTCGTTTGACGTTATTTCTTGTTTAGAGGACTTTTAACATCACATTTGGATAAATGGACTAATGAATAACAAGGCCTAATAAAATTGCTTTAAAATTTGGTTCAACGCACTTAAAGAAAATGGCTTGAAAAGCTTGAACTTGGCTGGACGTTATGCCAAACTTCTTATGTCAAGTGCCATCATGCATCAATTCATGGTGTTTTTGATGTCCTTGAGGTGTCTCAAGTTCTCTTCTTTGAGTTCATGTCATGAAAAAAAGGGAGGGGTGGTCCATTTGTATTACATTTATTGATTTTGTCCAAAATCATGTCCTAAAGCATCAAGCAATTAATTGCTCATTAATGTCTTTAAAAATGATTCCATTCTTCTCTTAAGGCCCTCCTATGACAAAGAAGGGTGGAAGGACAAACAGAGCTTGAAAATGCTCTATCTGCACTGATTTCACCTCAGAGCATAGAAACAGAGTTTGCACCAAATCAATACACGGCCGGCCCTTTGTGGGCCCGGTTGGCCATCAGTAATGCATGGCCGACCCTTGGTGTGTGGCCAGCAGTGCAGTTTTGCAAAAACAGAGGCAGTGGCTGAAGGTGAAATAGAGGCAGTCTGGAGCAGACATAGCAGCTTTCAGGCAATGCACATGCAACCTCTATCCATCTCCCGCCATGCTTATATCAAATGCGTTTGGTTATTTAATTGTTTCATTAGCATAGCAAATGATGTTGTAATATTTAATTAGCTTAGCCTAGTTAATTTCTTTTAATTAGCTTAGATAGTTAGTTAAATTATTTATTTGGTTTGTAATAATTAGTTTAATTAGCTTAGCTTAGCTAGCTAGTTTATTCATTTGGACCCTCTTTCGCGAGGGCGTAATGTTGTAATAAAGTGTGTATGTGTTTGTGTGTATGTCTTCCAATTCCACATCTTTCTCCATTTTATTTAATTGCTTTCGATGGTTAGATTAAGGATCATGTTTCGATTAGCATATCGCATGTTTGCATCCATTTATTTGTCTTGCATGCACTGAGGCTCGGTGCATCATTCAAACTGCATTGTCATTTCAATACTTATTTGAATACGTGTTTAACTACATGTTGTTCAAATCGATTCATATGCCATATTAGTAGCTGAGCCTATTAATTGCATATTGCATGTGTTGCATTAGACATCTTGTATAGTTAGGATCATGCATCTTTCTAACAAGTTTCTGTTTTGGCTTGGAGTACTAGGTGAGTTTTTACGCTTTAGCATACTTGCATAAGTGTGAATGTTGCCATGATTAGCATGCTTGCCATGAGGTTATGTACTTAAATGCTAAACTGCATGAATGCTTGTGGATGAAGGCTTGTTGCTTGAATTGGAACGATTCAATAAAATGTGCATTTTAAGCCCACTTTGTTAAGTGGCAAATCTGTTTTAAGCCCACTATGTTTGGTGGCAAATCCGTATCTTTAAGCCCACTTGAGGTGGCAAATTCAAACCTTTTTCGCAAACAAACATGAGTTGAATTGTTCCAAGTCTTGTAAACTAGTCTATAATTGCTTGTGTGCGTCACATAGTGAAGCTAGTTTAATAATCAGAACAAGAATACATAATGTTTATAAAACATCATATCATAATTAGTAGAGGCCGATCTTTGATCGGGCGAGTGAGGATGCTCATTTCAGGACCTTCCCCTCTCGTACCTAAGTTCCCGAGCCGAGGCAACTTTGGTGATGACGGACGCGTGGCCTTTGGCACGAGTCAGGGTTTCCTAAATTTCCCCCAAAACAAAATATTTAGGTGGCGACTCTATATCTAGCAAAGCAATCCAATTTTGGCATTATTTGATTGAAAATCGATTTTCTAAAAAGGTTTGCCGAATTTGGACTTTTTGGTGATTATGAGTTTCACATTGCACTTGTGAGACTAGATTCAGAACCGCGAGAGTTCGAACTGTGAGGCCTTTTTTTCAAATCCTTTCCGAAAGGTGGGGCGCGGAAAAAGGCGAGTCCACACATTATAAATTAAATTGATTATAAAATCAAGTTTCCAATTTTACGATAATCATAACATAACCTCAAAAGTTCAATAGTTCAATGAAGAAAATACAAGTTTAGTTTCAAAGTAAATTTTCTTAATTTAATACACTTTGATCAAATTCATATTTTCCTTCAAATTCACAAAATTCTATTTATATGTAATTTGAGGTGAGTCCCTAGGTTGTGTAACTGCTAGTGGTCTATCATAAGAACCACCTAATAACCCCCACTTTATTGGTTTCTAGCCGAAAGAAAATTGATACCTACTTTGCGCTGGTTTTCAGTCTTTTACCAAGGATCTTAAGCCAACTTAACAATAGCTGAAACTACATACTACACCGATTCACCACTTAACCAAAATATTTTCCAAATTTTCAACAATTTTTCCATTTCAAAGCTTCGATTCACATTCACTATAAAACAATTACGACAATCATAAGCTTCCAATACTGTTTTCAATTCAATATTCTTAATTAAACATTTTCCATTTCCACATCTCATTTATCAAAATAACATCTTATAATAACATGGTTAAAATCGACAAGTTTTCTAGTTTCAAAACTTATGATGATTAAACAATATACGAGTAATAAATTTCTTAGTTTTCGTTCAAGTTTTAAGATAGGCCATTCAATTTTAATTTACAAATTTTCAATTTACAATATTGAGTTCAACATCTATTTTCAATTCTCAACTGTTTCAGTCATAGTTCCTTTTTTCCAATCATATAAGCAGTACAAAATTAATAACATGTTTTCATTTATCCTTTAGTTCAAAATCAAACTACGATGTATAAATATGAGTTGATTAAAGAATATGTGTTCTATCATAACCAATCAACAAATTAGGTTATAAACAAATTAAAGAGAGGGGAATGAAATTTAAATCTTTGAAACTTTTACTGATTTTCTACTTTAAAAGAAATGTATTTAAGAGGGTAAGTCATACTTTTGAAATCTCAAAATTTATTAGGGTTAAATGAAAGAATTTGGGGGATTTTCATTTAAATCATGTATTGAATGAATATTTCTATAAAATTAAAGAAATGAAAGTATAAGAGAGTTTTATTCAACCAATTTCAATTCTCTAAGATGAGTATGAACATGCAAGTTAAACATCAAGTTTTGTAGAGAAATTAAACCACACATACATCATCAAACTCATATTAACTTAAGAAAGAAAAACCCTACCTCAATTAAGAGAGAAGAAAAGCCCTAGATCTCTAGAAGTTAACGAAATTGAAGATTGAAACAGTAGAAACACAACCCTCGACAAGCTCTACGAAGAAATTTTAGAGAGACAAAAAGAGAACTTTAGTGAGAGAAAGAGAAAGTGAATTATACAGGAGAAGGTTTTTGGTCATATAAAGGAAAACAGAATGAAGAAAGGAAAGAAAAGCTAAGTGGTCATGTGACTCTACTCCCCCTACATAAGCAGGGACACAACCGCACATCCTATTGTAGCCCAGCTACCTAATCACAACTCACCCCAACCACACTCTCAAATTGATACTAAGTCCAACAATGTATTACAGTACTAACGGTCACAATGATGGATGGATCCAAAAGTAATACAAATATATTTGATTACCAAATTGAAGTTGGGTATGAAACCCGAGTCGTTCCACACCGCTTCTTGTATTTTTATATTGCTACTCTTGTAATGAGTAATGCAATGAGATTCCTTAAACATTTTCTCTAAATATATTTAAATTGTTGGCCTCTCCTAAAGTTGAAGTATTTTTTTCTTGATGAGGGGAGGGTGATAGAGGAAGAAAATCTTGATTCTCAAACTGAGGTGTTGAGCTTGACTGACCCTAGAGATTGATATTTTTCACTATACCAATAACCAATGCACATAAAATCAAAGTGTTGAAGTGATCACCTATTAGAAATAATTACTATTTGCAAAATAGTAAACTTTGAGAAAGATTTTCTAGATTTGTCTTGTGTCTATGTAACAAATGGTCCATTTATTGATGGGCAAAGAATGAAGATTGAACTCGTGTGTATCGTAGGTTTCAGTGTTTTATGATAAAAATAAAAAAGTAAATTACAAAATATAAATAATTATGAGTGAAAAATTGAAAATAATTGCAAAAATATGGTTCATTTTATTATTTTTCCCTTCTCTCTCTTCATATATTTCTCTTTCCTCTTTTAGCTAGTCACCTCTCACTTGCTAACCACCATTTTCTTACTCAACCTCACCAGGCCACCTCTACTTCTCCATTCTCATCGACACCACCTACATTCTCCTTAGCTTTCTTGACACTGCCCAACTCCTCATTGACCTTCTTCTATGCCTTCTATCTCTATTACTCATGATCTCTATTTCTTTTTAGGTTTTCAAAAGGGAAAATGGGTTTTGAAAGGGAAGGAGGTCATGATGGAGATGGATTGGTTTGCTGTAACTCGGGCTTTTCAATAAAAGAAGAAGACTGGAAGGGTGGTGGTGGCACTAGTGGGGGTGAAAGGACGGGGAATGCAAGAGGTGGCCATGGGGGGAACATGTAGCCATTATGGTGGCGATGGTGGCTATAGGTAGGGAGGGTTACACACAAAGAGAAAAAAAACATGAAAAGAGGAGCTGAGAAGGTAAGATATGGTGAGAGTTGGCAATAACGAGTATTGGATGAGGGAGGGAAGACCAGGGCCTAGGAAAGTTGGGAGACTAGTTGGCTACCGGAAAAGAGTAGCCAAATTGTAAGAAATAAGATGAACAAAGAGGAATAAAGAAAATGGAAGAAGAAAGCATGGAAACAAGAACATAAATAACAAGAACATAAATAAAATCATGGTTTTGTAATTATTTTTCAAACTTTCCACCTTTTATTTTCCAAGTTTCCACCCCTTAGTTCCACCTATTGTTTTAAATTTATATAAAAGGAAATTTATATAAAAGGAGAATTAAATATAACTACTTATTGTTTTAAATTTATATAAAAGGAAATTTATATAAAAGGAGAATTAAATATAACTGCAGATAGAATTATCCAATGCAAAAAGTGAAAAAGGAAAAAGAAAAAAGAAATACAAGAGAGAGAGGGGTATTATTAGCAGCGATCCAGGGTGCAATCTAATTTGAGAAAGAAGAGCAACGGGAAACAGAAAAAATAAAAAATAAAAAAGACAGACACGAACGAACGAACGAACGAACGAACGAAAACAACAGCTCTCAATGCTGCAGTGAACAATCAAAGGAAGACAAAATCAAAGCAAACACCATCCCGATTTTTGAAGATTCAAAAGCTCTCTTCGAAAATCAAATCACCGAAGCTCTCTCTCTCTCTCTCTCTCTCTCTTCAACAACATCAACCAAACTCGAAGCTCTTACTTCGCTTTCAAAGGTCCCAACTCAACGATTCATCATCATCGTCCTCATACACATACTGGTTAATTAATTCTCTCTATCTCTCTCTCGCTTGCTCGCTCTCTGTCTGTTAAAAATTTCCAACCTTTTTTTTGAACTCACCTCCCAACTCAAACAAACTATCCTGTTGATCTCTTTTGTTTCAGTTCAATTCGCGATGTCACTGTGTGTACAGCGTTGAGTTTCACTTGTGAATCGTTTGAATTTTGAATACATGAGTGTTTTTGGTGGATACAATGGTGAAACTTTGTGGGTTTTACAGCTTCAACCTGATAACAGATTGGTGTTTCGGCGAGTCATTGGGTTTTAAGGTATGAATAATTTGAATATGAGTTGAGTAATAATTAGGGCTTTCTTAAGTGAGTTTGATCTCTGCTTAATCTGATTTCTAGGGTTTCGGGTTTTACGAAAATGAGTTTCTACTCTGCATTTTATGGTGTGTGGATGGATAAATTTGGGGCAGTTTTGATGCTCTGAGCCAACCGTAGCTCGGAAGGATTTGGGGTTTTCAATATATATGTATATATATTAGCCATTTGTAGTGTATGAGTTTGTTAGCTGAGATATGCAACCACATCAGAATTCCCGAATTGATGTGGCTGAATTGAAGGCTCAGATAGTGAAGAAAATTGGGCCTGAGAGGTCCAAGCGGTACTTTTATTACTTGAATAGATTTTTGAATCAGAAGTTGAGTAAGGTTGAGTTTGATATGTTGTGTTTTCGGATCTTTGGGAGGGAGAATGTACAATTGCATAACCAATTTATACGTTCAATATTAGAGAATTCATGTCATGCAAAGACTCCACCTCCAGTTCATGAAGTGGGACCCGCAAAATCTGCTGTAGTAGCTGTAAAAAGCTCACCAACTATAGAAGATGGCCATGGGCAAAGTGGGTTAGTTTCTTCAAATCAAATGCCAAGTGTGCCAGTTTGGTCAAATGGAGTTGTTTTGCCAGTGTCCCCAAGAAAGGGAAGGTCTGCTATTCGTGGTAGGAAGTTCAGTGAGCAGCCTAGCCCTCTTGGACCTAATGGGAAGGCAGATAGTGCATCTTATCCATCAATGGCTACAGAAGACAGTTTTGTGAAGACTCTGATGGAAAATGGCAATTTGGTTCCATGTGATTACCGTAGGTCAGAGCAGCATATTCAAGGACTTGCTGAGCATCCTGACAATGGGAGACCTAGAATAAGTAAATCAATAGATGCTCCATTTTCTCTACATAGTAAAGATCAAACTGAAGCAGATGTTGGTGAAGATGACGAAGAGGTGGAACATGCCAGCCACTTGAATATTTCTAGAAGTCCTCTCCATGCTCCTCTTGGAATTCCATTTTGCTCGGCTAGTGTTGGAGGGGCCCGGAAAGCATTACCCTCGGCGAGCACTAGTAATGTCATTAGCTATTTTGATGGTGGGGGTTTGTCTGATAAAGAAACACTGAGGAAACGTATGGAGCAGATTGCACTGGTACAAGGCCTCGGAGGAGTTTCTATGGACTGTGCTAATATGTTGAATAATATGTTGGATGTGTACTTGATGCAGTTGATCGGGTCTTGCGTGGAGTTGGTTGGGTTGACAGCTGGATATGAGCTGAAAAGGCTGTCTGCCCACAAACATCAGATTCAAAGCAAGCTTTCTAATGGTATGTGGCCTAGTAATCACTTGCATATGCAAAGTAGTGGTGCTCCCCAAGAAGCTATGGAAGAGCAGAGACCGCATTGCTCAATATCGTTACTAGATTTCAAGGTAGCAATGGAGTTAAATCCACAGCAGCTTGGAGAAGACTGGTCATTGTTGCTGGAGAAGATCTGTATGCATGCATTTGAGGAATAGCATACCCACATAGATATTGGTTTTCTTTTAAACTTGGTTGGGTCAATTCATCTGGTTTGAAGGCTTGACATCTGAGTTAATACATGGTTTATACAGCCATATTTCTGCTTGTGTTCATGGTGAAACACATGAGAACCTCCCAGACGTAGCATGGGACTCTTGCAAGATGAAAACAGGGCTTGAGCTTTCCACATCTGTGTTTTCCAACTTCAGATCCTGTACACTACTGGGAATTTATCCAACAGCAACCAGCTAAGGGTAATTTTGAGCAGAATGCCCATGTTTGGTTGCCCTGTTGTACATTTAGCATTCATGTTGGCTGTCTTGTGCTGTCACTGCAGATCTTGGGCTTTCCATGTAATTTACAGCCAATGGAGAGGAAATCTTAAAAGTTTTGCACAGATACTGTTGTCTAGCATGGTGGAAGGTAAAAATCACATTATGTAATAGCTGTAAAATTGCTCTTTATGTATTTTCAATCTGAGAATTGATTAAAATCCGTATATCAATAACACATTCACATCTATTGAATACTTCTTTGTGGTTTAAATTTTAATGTTGCTACTAGGTGACAATTGAAAATTCATCTGTTAAAATTATGTCCCACTTGTCTTGTGTTTGCTAGGGGATATATAATTTGTTGTTGAAAATCACTTCAACTCTCATGGGTTACAATTTTAGTACAACTAATGTCAGTCATATTGCAAGTTAGATTTGGCAATGCATTATGACTCTTTTGACTGCCTACCTGGTAGGGGCTGCTCCTCTGTTGTGGGTAAATGGGATTTAGCCATCCATGTTACAAAGGACTGATGCCATAAATATTGTTCTTTTGTCATGTTGTTTGTGATACTATCATTATTCATTCCTCTTGAAAACCTTAAAATGAGCCTCCATTTTCGACATAATGAACCGATAATGACAATTTTCTGGTCAGGGTAATGTCCAAGAAATAGAAAAAAAGGGAAAAGAATGTTTTTGTGGGAAGATTCATGTACATTAATCACTAGAATGCATCAGCTTTCATTATGGAACTTTTCAAAATAATTTTTAACTTAATGACTAATATTAGAGTTATTCATACAATATGGGCATTATTCTTTAAATTAATGAGTTGCAATATAGTACCACATTTGTTGGAGCATGTATGAAAGTGGAGTCCCACATTGGATAAAAAGTACAAAAAGTAGGGTCTTATTGGATGGGCTGTCCACTTACAAGCTTAAGCTTTTAAATGGTTATGAGTTCCAAACAATGTATGTTGGGCCTTGGTGTTGTGTGTGTGGATTTTGGAGTTTCTCCTTTACGGATTGGGTCATGATCATGGGCTCCTCGGATTTCTCAACAAGTGGTATCAGAGTCGATGGTTAGCGATCTGTGGGCGAGCTTTCCTGGTTGTACCAATGTTGGTGGGCTTGCATAGATAGTGTTGATGGAGCGGGGAAAATCCATGGGTAACTCTTGATGGCGCAAGGAAAATCTAGGTGCATGTGGCTTACGGGTCCACGACATGGTGACTCTTGATGGAGTCTGGTGGTTGACAATGGAGTGTGTATAGGTGGTCTGAGTTGGACACGGTATTATAGAGTAATAGATCAGAATTACGGAGGAGTGCGTGTGATTTGTGGTGAACCTGTGGATGATTGATCAGACTTGAGGGGGAGCTAGGCTAGGCCTAATGTTTGGTCCACAAGAGGGGGAGATTGTTGAAGCGTGTGTGAAAGTAGAGTCCTACATCATCTAAAAACTAAAAAGAGTGGGTCTTAAATATTCTTTGGACTCTCCATTTATAGGCTTAAGCTTTTATATGGATAGTTTCAAACAATGTACGTTGGGCTAAAGTGTTGTGCGTGGGCTTCGAAGTTTCTTCCCGACAGATAGGGCTAGCGTTACTGTGCATTTGTGGGCTTCTCGGATTCCCCAACAACATTACATATTCTTATAGGAAAAATGAAATATTCCTTAGAATCCTCTATCAGGCTTCTAGAATTTTGTTGAGTTGAATTGAATCCTTGTACCTGCTGAGAAACAAGCTGATACAATGAAGTGAACATTTTTGTCCTGTATTACAAAATGCAGGTCAAAATTTCAGGTTATTTTGACAATCTTCCTTTTTGTTTTTAATATATATATATATATATATATTTTTCAATTTCCAATGATTTCAAAAAATATCGGTGGAGACCTAAAGATATCGTCTGTAGTGCTGAGTGTGTTGTGTTGAATTTTTTTTTACTTTGGAAAGAGAAGGGGAGGGAGAGAGTACAAATGTAATAAATGTTTTTTTTTTTATTCCATGCTTCTTCAGAGTTGAAGTTGGAAGTCTTATGAAGGGAATATGTTTGATTCTTTACTTCATTAATTTTCATTTGGCTATCAAAGCAGATATGTCAATTCCACAAACAAATTTTTTTAGCCATCTAAACTGAATTCTTTCAGTCAATGTTGTTCTTTTATTATAACGAAATTATCTTGTGCTAACAACAGCCCCTTGCAGAATTCGTAAGTTAGAATATATAAATTTGAGGAGGTAACATTGCAGATTGAAGGCCATGCAAATTACGCCTCTGTGATTGACGTTTGTAACAGAAAGCCGATAGAGGAAGGGAAAGACACTTGATATTTTAGACCAAGGTATTTAACAGTGTTGTGGCACATCTTTGCTCAATCAATGAGAGGCATAAACTCAGAACTGACCATACGGATGGAGCCAGCCATTTACAACACGCAAGTAACATGTGAATTTAGATGTTTGCCATGCTTTTTTTATTTTTTATTTTATTCTTTTACATTCTCCTTTCCTATAGTTTCTCTGACACCTTCCAGGGATTCATGTTTTAATTCAACTAATTCTTTTATTCTTCATGCTTATTAGGTATTCACTCACTTGTCCAGCATGAGCGTGCTTTTTTTCAAACAAAGATACTAAGAAAAGAACTCTCTGTGAGTTAATTTTCTAGTGCTGTTGGAGTTGTACCCTGCTTGCTTTGGTTTTAATTCTTACCAATAATTTTATTGATTTTTGTCAGTTATTTTTTTCATAGTTCATTCTCTAGCATTCTTTCAGAGTTCCACCATGCCTGCTTTTTAGTTTTATTTTCTTTTGAATTATTTCAATGCATTTTTCTTTAGCGTAAATTACACTATTGGCCCTTGAGCTATGTTACTAGTTTGAATTCAGCCCCTCAATTATGAAAAGTGTTTCAATGTCAACCCTCTGTCCATATCTATTAGGCTTAGGTTTTTAGTGGAAACCTACTCTTGAAAAGGGTATTTGAGAGATAATATAATTTCCTAACTACCCATTTTTTACTACTTCGGTCGTTTGCCCTTAGAATTTCATTGGACACCAAAATTTGCTTTTGTAGCATGATGTGATGCATTTGTCTAATGAAATTCTAGAGGCAAACGATTGAAATATAAAAAATGGGCAGTTGGAAAATCATGTTATCTCTTGCATGCCCTTTTCATGTGTGAGTGTCTATTTAAAAACCTTAAAAACATGGTCACATGGACATAAGATGGACATCATGGTTTGAAATATCGGTTATGTAATGTATTTGCCGTTACAAGATAGTGGTATTTGGATGTCCCAATTCAGATAAACATGAATTTATTGGAATGAAAAAATTCATAGATTATCAGCCAATATTTACCACTATTACTTTAACCAATACGTTCTCTATCGGTATATGGCACATCCAAGCTTGATCTAGGTTACATTTCACTTATTTTTTCTTCTTTTCTCTCAGTTATTGCTCCACTTGTTTCAAATACTTAGATCTACTCATTTAAGACTTAAAACTTAAGGATTCAAGCTTAGGCCTCGTTTAGGAACAGGCTAATTTAGTAATTTTTTGGCTAATTGGCTAAAAAAGTAGGTAAAAAAAACTTGTATGTTTGGGATGACTTTTTGACTAAGTACGAAAAGCTGTGCAAAAAGTAGAGAAAAGTCGTAATTGTTGACTTTTTGGTATGACTAATTGGCTAATTGGCTAATTTAGTAACTTTTTGGCTAATTGGCTAAAAATGTAGCATCCCAAACGAGGCCTTAGTCTTTCATAACATTTCTAAAAATGTTAATTTGTTATTGAATTTTTAAACAGTGTTACCATTCCTTGTAGCTGAATGATGGATCCATTATGGTGCATTTGCCCCTAAATTTCAATAAATTACAGTTGAAGTGTTGAGCTAAACCACATCATCCTCTAATTATGAGCAAAATTGGAATACATTTAGCCTCGTACACATGAAGACGGGGAATTGACTGAAATACATGAAATTAAACAAATTTGTCTACGTTTGTTAGAATACGAGGTTAAAGATTATGGTTTATTATGGTTAGCGTCTTGAAAATTCAAGTGGTAGTGGTAATACCATGCATAGCTGTCAGAATCTTATGATTCACAATTCAATTCACTCTGATTGACCTCTGAAGCAATATAAGGCGTGCTTAGTTGCCAAGGATTCTTTGAAGAGTTGTGGGATTTGACCATGAGGAGACTTTTATTGCTGTAGCTAAGATAACTATTGTTTGTACGTCTATTTCTATTGATGTTGTTCGTCTATGGTCAATTTCTCCGTTGGATGTCAAGAATGCTATCCTCAATGGACATCTTAATGGCAAAGTTTATGCACCCTCCTTTAGCCATTTATTTTGTCACTGGCTATGTCTTCGTCTGTGTCATGCCTTTTGTGGTATAAAACAGTCTCATCATTTCTGGTATGACCGCTTTCAACCAATTGTTACTTGGTTTGGATTTCACTCTAGTGCTCATAATTCCATTATTTTTATTCACAATACGGATTGTTGGGATGATTGTTTTTGTTATTATATGTGGATGACATGATAAATCTGCTGTTATTGCTATTGTAAAACATCTTTTTTGTGAATGTAAGATGGAAGATTTATACCTTCTATGTTACTTTCTTGGTATATAAGTATCTTCTTAGCTCAAGGGCTATCTTTTGTGTCAATCCTAATATAATCATGAGATTATCGATCATGCCTAACTCTCTGATAATGTATTTGATACTCCCATTGACTTACATTCAAAATTTTCTACTTCTAATGTTTTTCCTCTTGATGATCTTAATTTGTATCACGTTAGTTGATTGGTTGTTTGGATTGCCTTACTATTACTCGTGCTGATATTGCTATGTTATTCATATGGTTAGCAAATTTGTCTCTGCACCGCACTCTACTCATTGGGTTGCTTTATTACGTCTTGCACTATGTCTGACGTACTATCTTTCAGATCCTATTGTTATCTTCTTCTTTCTCTCTCTTCGGGCCTCTATTGATGATAATTGTTGTGATGTTTTTGAATGCAAGTTCACCACTGGTTTAGTTGCTGGCAGTATTCTTTACTAGTTTTGTCTACATCATGTATTCTTACTCATTAAAAAATTTCTCGAGACATAATCTGGTGGGTGTTAGAGAATAAAGAGGTGACAAAATGTTATGTTGATGTGATTAGGGATATGTATGAAGGTATGACGACCACTATTAGATCGCTTGCTGAAGAGGTGAGTGAATTTCCAATTTCGGTAGGGTTACACCAATGATCAACTTTAAGTCTTTATCTTTTTGCTTTAGTTATGGATGAGTTGACGCATGATATTCAAGATGATGTGCCATGGTGTATGCTTTTTGCAGATGATATCGTGTTAGTGAATGAGACTAGAGAAGGAGTTAATACTAAGTTAGAGATTTGGAGAAAAATACTTAAATCTAAAGGATTTAGGATAAGCAGAACCATGACAGAGTATATGGAGTGTAATTTTAGTAACAGTCACAATGGAAGCAGAAAAGAAATGAAGATTGAGAACCAAGAACTACCTAAGAGTGAACATTTTTGTTATTAAAGATCGATTATCACAACGACTGGGGAGATTGGAGCGGATGTGGTCCACAGAATTAAAGTAGAGTGCCTTAAGTGGAGAAGTGCGTCTGAAGTACTGTATAATAAACGAGTACCCATTAGACTAAAAGGAAAGTTCTATAGAACGACTATTAGACTAGCGATGTATGAGACAGAATGTTGGGCAGCTAAGAAACCACATGTAGAGAAGATGAGTGTTGCTGAGATGAGGATGCTAAGGTGGATGTGTGGCAAGACTAGAAAAGACAGGAATGAGTATGTTCGAGAATGAGTAGGAGTAGTACCAATAAAAGATAAGTTGAGACAGAATAGATTGAGATGGTTTGGTGTTAAGTGTTAGGGGTAGTTTGGTCATTATGTCTTATTCTTATTATTATAAATAGTTGTGTGTAAAGGGAAAACCTTATGTTTTTGAATCAATATTATATACAACAGCTGTTTCTTTCTCTCTCTCATTCTATAACTTCAACTTCTTCTCATCTATACATTCAATACATTCAACATGGTATCAGAGTAATATCTTTCTCCTTGAAGATTGTTCCTTTCATTCTTCCTTCTTTGTATCCTGGTACATGTAAAAATAAAAAATAAAAAATTAATAAATTTGCACTATGCTCGAAATCTAATGGGTATGTATTCTATAATCTTCTTTTGATTTTTTTCTTATTATTGATTGCTTTTTTCCTAATTTTTTTTTTTTTTTGATTTTTCGTCCAAACTGGGTGATTTTTCGAAAGTCACTGTTTGAGCACTTTTTGGTTGGTTTTTTCCCTTTCCCTCATATCTTGGGGAGCCGATTAGAACCCTAGAGGGTTTTCTATCCTTGTTTTGATATTTTTTTGGCCCTACCTTGGATTTTTTCCAAGTTTTGGATGGTCTGCTTCGGTTTTCAAGCTCCTAGTTGATCTGGTTGCTTTGTTCTGGGATTATTTTGCATTGTTTCAGCCTTAGAAGGTGAGTTACTGTGCTGGTTAGGTGTTTTCAGGACTTGTTTGATATCCTTCTTGTGTTTTTGCACCATCTTTCTCTCATCTCATGGCTGAAAGTGAGGGTTAGGACTCTAAGGGCAAGGAGGAGAGTGGACTGAATCGTGATATGACTCTTAGTGATAGTCCTCTCTAGATTAGTCCAGTCAAGCTTAATGGTACCAATTACTTGATTTGGTCCTGCTCTTGCAATCTTGCCATTACCGCCCGACGTTTGACTGGCTATATTACCGGTAGTACCAAGCAATCTACTGAGGATGGTGCTTTATCCGCTCAATGGATTTCTGGGAATGCTTTAATTATGGCCTGGCTGATCAATTCTATAGAGCCGACCATTAGTCGGACTTTTCTCTTAATGGATACTGCTCACAAGATCTGGATAGCCGCCTCTCAGATGTATTCTTAAAAGGGTAATGATGCACAGGCCTATGAATTGAGAAAGAAGATTCGGAGCTTAGATCAAAAGGATCGCTCTCTTGTAGTCTACTATGCTGAGTTAAGTGGTTTATGGTAGGAGCTAGATTACTACCAGAGTTTCCAGCCAGTTTGCTCCACGGATGCCACTATATTTCAATAGGCTGTGGAGAAGGAGCGGGTGTATGACTTTCTTGCTAGCCTGAATTTGGAGAATGATTAGATATGGGTTCAGTTGTTGGGTTGCTCTCCGTTTCCCACATTGTATGTGGCCTATGTCCTGGTTCAACAGGAGGAGAGTCGTCGTAGTGCTATGGTGCATGTCCCTATTTAGGATCGGTCAGCGATGGTTATAGCCCCAAAGTCACGTGATACTCAGCCTAGTTTGCCTCAGGGTGGTGGTAAGGGTCCCTTGGTTGATCGGGACCGGTTGAAGTGTGATTATTGTGGGAAAGATAGACATGATAAAGAGCACTGTTGGAAGTTGCATGGTCGGCCTACTTGAGGCTGTGGTGATGGTGGTGGTGGTGGTGGTGTTCGTCCTCAAGCACATGTTTCTGAGACTACTGCTAGTGCCTCGGGTGACACCGGTTCTATTTCCCAAGATGAGCTTCACACTCTCAAACGGTTGATGGCTCAACTTGATTCTTTCTCTACCTTAGCTCCTTCCTCTTCTGCCTCTTCCAACTTTGCCCACAGGTATTTTTGCTAGTGCACTTAGTAGCTCTTCGTCGTTTCCTTGGATCATTGATTCCGGTGCTACTAATCACATGACAGGTACTTCTAGTCTTTTCCATTCTTATTCACCTAGTTTTGGGCGAGATAAGGTTAGAGTGGTTGATGACACTTTATCGTCTATCTTTGGCAAGGGTTTAGTTCATTGCACTTCTTTACTTTCTCTTCCATCTGTTCTTTATGTTCCTAATTTTTCTACTAATTTACTTTCTGTTAGTAGCATTACAACTGCTCTCAATTGCTTTGTAACCTTTTTTTTGATTCATTGTGTCTTTCAGGAACTGGCTACAGGAAAAATGATTGGCAGTGGTAAAGCATAAGGTGGATTGTACTTTCTGGATGCCGTTCCTCCTGCATCAACTTTGTCCTCTCAGGCTCTTCAATACACTTCCGACTCCTCCCTTCGTCTTCTTCATTAGTGGTATTGTCGTTTGGGGCATCCTTTCTTTAGTATTTTAGCGAAACTTTTTCCTTCATTAGTTCGAGGTTGCCCTAGGAATAACTTTGTTTGTGATGCTTGTGAGCTTGCTAAGCATAATCGTACTTGTTATCCTTCAATTAATAAAAGAAGTACTTTTCCTTTTGTGCTTATTCATACCGATGTGTGGGGTCCTTTCCTTGTGGTTTCTACCTCTGGTTATTGGTGGTTTGTCACATTTATTGATTGTTATTCCCGTGTGACTTGGATTTATTTATTTCGAACTAAAAATGAGGTTTTCTCATGCTTCAAATTTTTTCATAAAATGGTGTCCAATCTCTTCAATGCTACTATCAAAATTCTTCGGAGTGATAATGGGATGGAATATGTTGATGGAGTTTTCAGGGCATACCTCGAGGAGCATGACATTCTTTATCAGAATAGTTGTGTTGGCATTCCTGAGCATAATGGAGTTGCTGAATGTAAGAATGACCACTTCCTTGAAGTTACTCGTTCTCTCTTGTTTACCATGCAAGTGCCTGTGTCTTTTTGGGGGGATGCTTTTCTTACCGCTACTTACTTTATTAACCGTATGCCCTCTAGTGTCCTCAACTTCCAAATTCCTCTTGAACTTCTTCCTGTGACTATTTCCACTTCTTTCCTTCCGCCTCGGGTTTTTGGTAGTGTTTGTTTTGTTCATCTTCAACCGCGTACTCGTGGAAAGCTTGATCCTAAGGCTGTCCGGTGTGTCTTTTTTAGTTATGCTGCTACTCAAAAGGGCTACAAATGCTATGACCCTCACACTCGTAAGTTTTATGTTAGTAAGTATGGATGTTACTTTCCGTGAATCTGAGTCTTTTTTTTCCTTGTCCTCCGCTATCTCCTCAAGGGGAGAGTGTTATGGATGAGATTGCGGATGAGGTGGCATCATATCAGCATGAGTTGTCTTTTTCCTTTCTAATTAGCGGATTGTTATTTGTGGTGAGGGGGAGCCTAAGAGTTCTGTTGATGAGTTTGATATCGGTGGTCGTTTGGACAGAGCTGATCTTAAGACATTCACGGCGTCATAAAGAGCAGACTTCTCTTGTGCCACAAGGTCAATCATCATCTCTTATGCCAGTTCCACACCCCGTTTCCATTGACTCTACAGGTAATGATCCGTAGCCTATTCCTTCACCAGTTGTTGATAGTCCTGTATCTCCTTCACCGGTTGTTGATAGCCCTGTTGCTGATGATTTGAGTCTTCCTATTGCTTTTAGAAAGGGGGTTAGAGTCTAAACTCAGCACCCCATTTTTAAATTTGTGTCATATGATTCGCTGTCTTCTACATATCACGCCTTTGTTTCGTCTCTTTTTTCTGTGTATTCTGCAGCGTTGGAAAGAAGCTATCAATGATCCTAAGTGGAAGGTAGCTATGGTAGAAGAGATGCAAGCTTTGAGTAAAAACAACACTTGGGAGTTGGTGTCTCTTCCTAATGGAAAAAAACCAGTCGGATGTAAATGGGTGTTCACCATTAAGCACAATGCAGATGGGATGATTGAATGGTACAAAGCAAGACTAGTGGCTAAAGAATTTACCCAGACATATGGAATAGACTATCAAGAAACTTTTGCCCCTATAGTGAAGATGAATTCCATTCGAGCTATTCTTTCGTGTGTTGCTAATTTGGGATGGCCTTTACAGCAACTAGATGTGAAGAATGCCTTTCTTTATAGGGAGTTGGAGGAGGAGGTATATATGGATGTACCTCTAGGATTCTCATCTCAGTTTACAATTAGAAAGGTTTGTAGATTGAAGAAGGCTTTGTGTGGTTTGAAACAATCTCGTCGAGCCTGGTTTGGTAGATTCCTAAAGGCAATGCTGGGATTTGAGTATAGGCAAAGCAATGCAAATCATACCTTGTTTGTCAAACGCAATATACATAAGGTAACAATGCTTATTGTCTATATGGATGACATAGTTGTGACAGGTAATGATGAGGAGGAGGTGACCTATCTCAAGATGAAGTTAGCCAAGGAGTTTGAGATCAAAGACCTTGGTCCGTTGATGTACTTTCTTGGGACTGAAGTTGCCAAATCGAATAAAGGCATCTTTATTTCTCAAAGAAAGTACATTCTAGATCTTTTTTAGGAAACATGCATGTTGGGCTGTAGACCAGCTGATTCTCCGCTTGAGTCCAATCATCATCTTTGTAGTGGGGTTGGTGAGCTTGTGGAGAAGGAAAGGTACCAAAGACTTATGGGAAGATTGATATATCTATCTCATACTCGTCCAGATATTGGCAATGCAGTTGGCATAGTGAGTCAGTTTATGCATGATCCGTGTGCAACTCATTTAGATGCAGTCTATCGTATTGAGGTACCTTAAATCTGCCCCTGAAAAAGGAATTTTGTTCTCTAATCATGGTTACTTGAGGTTGGAAGCATTCACAAATGCAGATTGGGCAGGCTCTATAGATGACAGACGCTCTACCTCTGATTACTGTGCTTTTGTAGGGGGCAATCTAGTCACATGGCATAGTAAGAAGCAGGCGGTAGTATCCAAATCTAGTGCTGAAGCTGAATATAGAGCTATGGCACATGGAACATTGAACTGATGTGGCTTCAATATTTGTTGAGTGAAATAGGGCTTGATTGCAGTGATCCCATGACTTTGTATTGCGACAACAAGGCTGCCATTAGTATTGTGCACAATCCTGTTCAACATGACCGGACTAAGCATATTGAGATTGACAGACATTTCATTAAGGGGAAGTTGAATAAGGGTGTGATATGTATGTCTTTTGTTAAGTCTGAAAATCAACTGGTAGATGTTTTTAGTAAGGGTCTTAGTAGTAAGATCTTTCACCCCATTTGTTGCAAGTTGGGCATGAGAGATATCTTTGCACCAACTTAAGGGGGAGTGTTAAGTGTTAGGGGTAGTTTGGTCATTATGTCTTATTCTTATTATTATAAATAGTTATGTGTAAAGGGAAAACCCTATGTTTTTGAATCAATATTGTACATAGCAACCGTCTCTCTCTCTCTCTCTCATTCTACAACTTCTTCTTCCAATCTATACATTCAATGCTTTCAACATTTGGTCATATACAACGGAGACCAACAGATGTAGTAGTGAAGAGATGTGATATAGTGACAGTAGATGGTAGTGTTAGGGGAAGGGGTAGATCTAAATTGACGTGAACTAGTGTAGTAAATAGAAATATGAATCTCCTTAATTTGACTAACGAAATGGCTTTGGATAGAGTCGAGTGGAGAAGAAAGATTCATGCAGCCGACCCCATTTGATGGGACTTAAGGTTTGGTTTTGTTTGGTTTATTCCATATAGAATCAAGATTCAAGAGACAATTAATAGCATGTATTTTTGCCCTCCTTTTAGCTGCTTTGACTCATACTGAGATAATTCAAAGTATTTTCATGTGGCTTAAAAGTTTTAAAGGATTACATAAAGGTAGAGAGATTCAAGACCAGATTTCTCAAAGTCGACATTTTTTTTTTTTTTTTTTTTTTTTGGTCGACTATGGGAAAACTAAGTTTATAAAGCAACAATCGTTTAATGCGTTCATGCATAATATAAATTTCCAAAAGTATCCTTTTGTTCCATGCTATTAGTTGTATTCAAACACATTTAAAATGGATACCAAACCAAACTAAGCCTTGTGTCCCAAGAATGTGGGGTCAGCTACATGAATTCGTTTTTATCATTCTGCTCTGTTCAGGTATATGCTCTGTTAAATTAAATAAATTCATATATTTTTTTGCTATTGTATCTCGTGTTAGTTTACGTCTTCCTCTTTCTCTAGCATTTTCATTTGTGGTGAACATATCACTCTTCGTTACCGTTACATTTGTACGCTTTGTTGTTGTAGAGGGCAAACCATCTTTGTATGTTCTCTCTGAACTTATATTCAATTAGTGCTATTCTTATTTTTTCACGAATATATTTATTTCTAATTCTATATTTCATAGTCTTACCACATTCATCTATGTATTCTTATTTCATCTATCGTCATTTTATGAATATGTTGTTTTTAGTTGTCCAATATTTTGTCTCTTAAAGTATCGCTGATTCACTGGCCTTACATCTGTTCTATAAAATTTTCCTTTCAATTTTATTCGTATTCATCAATCACATAATATGCTAGATGCGCTCCTCCACTTTAACCGACCTACTTTGATTTTATGGATAACAGCATCTTCAACCTCACCATCCTTTTAATATTTGAACCTAAGTAACAAAAATGTTCACTAATGTTATTTCCTGATCTTCAATCTAAAATGGATAAGTGGTAAAATATGAGATGTTGTACTTTGACAATCAGAATGGGTGTCCATTTAAGGATATCCTAAAATGTATAGTTTTCAAATCGGGATTCGTATTGTGAATCAAAGTAGCCTCGTACTGAATCGCTAATCGAATCAACTATTAATTTCCAAAGTAACAATAATTAACAATGATATTGATATTTGGAAAATATGCATACATACTTTTTTAAGCAATAGTGAGCAAATAATAAGAAAGATTAGAATCGTTTATTTTAAAACCTAAAACATTTTAAAAGGTATAACTGACATCACACATGTAATATTCAATTTAATAAAATAGTAACAGATAATTCTTGGTGTAAATTTAATCTTAAACATCTTTAGAAGATGCATTATGATTTTTTAAACAAAAAAAAAAAAAATGAGAAGAAAGGCTAAAAATATGTTGGGTTTGACTGAATCTGATTGGATTCTATTAAAAATTCTATGATCACTAAAATAATAACAAATCGTGTATATATGTTGGTTATTTTGATATTAAACACTATTAGAAGTTGTATTATGTCATTTTCACTAAAAAGATGGAGTAAAAAAAATTGAAAATATGTCAGACACAATAATTTCAAAATTGCATGAATCGTAAAAAGTGAATCGAATCGTGAATTGATTGTGAATCATGTGATTCATTAGAGATTCACTTCCAAAATAGATTCACTCATAGATTCGTATCGATTTTGCACAAATTACGAATCAAATCATGAATCGAATTGCGAATCGTAAGATTTTGATAACATAGCTAAAATGGAATAGTGGACAATAAAAATTGTCAGTGGGAGTATAAACATGAGCTTTTGTTTTAATCTCAATCAGATCAGGTTTCCTATATGATTTATCAATATGAAAACTTTTAATACCAACCCTAGCCCTTTTGCTACCATGCAATTCTTTACCTTATCATCCAATAACATAAAAATAGTCAATGTTTAGAGATGTTGCAATGGTTATTCTGAAATTATAGCAGGATATCAAGTTCTGTTTTAACCTTTCAAGCTTTTTGTAGTTATTTTTCTATTAAAAAGCTTAGGGTTTTGATTAAGCAAGTTTAAGCTAACTTAGGGTTAGGTTTAGTGAAATAATATTAAGGGTGGCTTGGTTGTGAAAGGTTTGGGCTTAAGGAGAAAGGAAATTGATGACAAACTAAAGACTATTTATGGGCTGGCAATAGTAATTCTTGAACAGTCACAGAAAGAAAAAGATGAGGAAGAAAACTATAAGAATCCTTTACGGATCACACCTAGGGTTTGGATTGCATCACACAAATCCTAAAGAGGCTCAAAGCTTTGGAAAATTATGTAGAATCTGATTATTATTGAATTAGAAGCAATACATAGTTTTATATAGAATTAGGAGACTTCTTTAACTAATTAGAACAAAAAAAGGAAACCACTATAACCAAAAAAGGAAATTACTAAAGAACTTTAACTTCTAAAACCTATTTAATATCAAATAAAACTCACAAATGTATTAAATCAATACCAAGACTCATGCGTCATCACTATGACCCATTATTGTGACTTGTTCTAGAAATTCTTTAAATTACAAAAATACCCTTGACCCTAAAACATAAATATGAAAAGAGGAAAACTAATTTATTCTAGTTCCCAAGTGGGACTCCAACACATGCCAAATCAAAAGTTGAGCCTTAGAAGCATTTGCCATGCCTTTTATGGACTTTAGTATTACGCTGCTACTTGTCTCCATCATTAGTATTGTTCTCCCGGCTTTTCTACTAGAAATCAACTTTTCATGATCTCATTTAGCACATGGTGCACCCTAAGTTATTAGGGGTTTTCTTACTTCAATAAAATTATTCCTAATAATTTAGGGGATATAGATTTAGTAACACTTGACTTCATATAAAATACTTGTCAATGGCCAACCTAAAATGCCTTGTATGTTAGACTTGAAATAAAAGCATGGATCTATCTCAATGTAATGGCATAAAAAATGAAAATTGGATAAGATAATAAAGAAATGAGAGGCAATTCAAAAACCATATTAAACTCCTATAATTATGTTTGAACAATAAGCTACTTAGAAGGTTACCTAGAAGGTGAAATTGCCTTCTCAAATTGTACTCTTAATTTATGTTTACTTTGCATTGTTGATCCGGAGCTTTGAAGTAATTTATATCCAGTGCTCGAGATCGAAGTGTTATGTTTTGCTCAAGTGATAAGGCATGCAGTGACTAATTGGAAAGTTAGTCACTTGAGGAATATTTGACTTTGATACCATGAAACAAAATAGAGAAAAAGACCTTCAAGAAAATAAAGAAAGAAAGCCATTTTCAAGAGACAAATTCCATTGAACCACTTCAGATTTTTTAGTAGGTCCTATGAAAATTTCATTGAACTGCTTTTATTACCTTTTGTACTTTCCCCTTTCATACTTAGTTTTGTTAGTATCTTATGATTCATGATGATATATGTCTTACGATTCGATACTTTTTAGAGGTAAATCGATGCTATCATCAATAAGTATCTTAAATTAAATGTATCTTACGATACATATACAATACATAATGCGATATGTGGTATGTGATACATAATGCGATACGTATATTGCATAAATATTTAAATTTCCTTAGCAATTTTGAAAACAATTATTCAAATTATTTTATGTGAGTTAATATTTTCAAAAATTTTCGTTCACTTGTTAAACAAATATTTTTGAGAATGAGAATAGTACTTTTTATTTTATTTGTCGACATTTTTGAAATATCTATTATATGGTATTAAGTAGCTTGTGTTATTGATTTATGCCTTGTGAAGACTATGTACATATTAAGTATGTACATATTTAATTTATGGAACTTTGCTTCTGCAATTTAAAGAATTATATATTGTTTAGTGTTTTATTATTAATTTTTTTTTTACCTATTTTTAATGGTATTAAAGTATATCTTATGATGCACGATATAATATGATACGCGATTCAAAAAAATAAAAAAAATGATACATGATTTGTATCTTGATTTGATAATTATGTTAAATATGTTATATTAAAATCCAATTTTATATTTTCTTATTTATTTTTACTTTCTAGAAATCATAGATATGAATATGGAATACATATACAACACATTTATAAAGATACATCAATTCGATAAATTCTAAAAAAGTAAGGTACCTCTTTAACCTGATTGTTTTCTTCTTCTCTAGTAAGTAAGAAAAGTATTGAAAAGTTATTCTTGTATTTATCCTAACAATTATACTTGGAACACTTCACAAGAATTGTTATAATCTTACTATTAATTTTACAGAGGAAGAAGAAGAAGAAAGAAGATGAGTGGAGAGAGAACTGCACAATACGGCTCAAGAAAGGAGTTACCCAAAACTTAGGGTTTTCCTCTTAGACTCTAGTATTTATAATAATAGACACAATTACATAAGTATTACATAATTACCAAAATAACCTTGGACTCAAATAACCATAACACTTAACACTCCTCTTCAAGTTGGTTCAAATATGTTCCTTATGCCCAACTTGCAACAAATGGGGTGAAAGACCTTACTATTAAAACCTTTAGCAAATACATCAGCCAATTGATCTTCAGACTTCAAGAAAGGCGTACATATCAAACCCTTATTCAATTTCTCTTTAATAAAATGTCTATCGATTTCAGTATACTTAGTCCTATCATGCTGAATGGGATTGTGAGCTATACTTATGGCAACTTTGTTGTCACAATGTAGAGTCATGGGTTCACTACAAATGTTCCTATATCACCCGATAAGGACTGAAACTACATAAGTTCACATATACCATGCGCCACAGCTCTGTATTCCGCCTATGCACTAGACCTAGATACCACTGCCTGCTTCTTACTACGCAACATGACTAAATTTCCCCCACAAAAGTGCAGTAACTGGAGGTAGATCGTCTGTTATCTATAGAACTTGCCGAATCTGCATCTGTAAATGCCTCTAACCTAACCTCAAGTGACCATGATTAGAAAACAGAATCCCTTTTCCTGGAGTTGATTTAAGGTACCTCAAAATGCGATACACAACATCTAAATGTGTTGCGTGAGGATTATGCATAAACTGAGTCACTATCCCAACTGCATAGACAATATCTGGTTGAGTGTGGGATCCTACAAGTCTCTGGTACCTTTCCTTCTCCACAAGATCACCAACACCACTGCAAAGATGATGATTAGCCTCAATTGGTGAATCAACTGGTTTGTAGCCTAATATGCCAGTTTCCTCAAAAAGATTTAGAATGTACTTCCTTTAAGAAATAAAGATGTCTTTGTCAGACCTGCCAACTTCAATCCTAGGAAAGTACCTCAACGGGCCAAGGTCTTTGATCTCAAATTCCTTGGCCAACTGCATTTTAAGATGTGTCACTTCCTCCTCATCATTGCCTATTACAACAATGTGATCCATATATACAATAAGCACAATTACCTTATTTGCTTGCGTTTGACAAACATGGAGTGATCTGTGTTGCTCGTGCTTATACCCAAATCTCAACATTGTTTTTAGAAATTTGTCATACCAAGCTCGAGGAGATTGTTTCAAACCATATAGAGCTTTCTTCAACCTGCAAACTTTTCCAACTGTAGATTGAGATGAGAATCCTGGTGGCACATCCGTGTATACTTCCTTCTTCAAATCACCATGGAGAAATGCTTTCTTCACATCTAGTTGTTGTAAAGGTCATCCCAAATTAGCAACACATGAAAGAAAGGCTCGAATTCTTCATAATCAATCCCATATGTCTGAGTAAATCCCTTGGCCACTAGTCTTGCTTTTTACTATTCAATTGTCCTATTTGCTTTCTGCTTAATGGTGAACACCCACTTACACTCCATTGGTTTTTTTCCATTAGGGAGAGGAACCAACTCCCAAGTATTATTCTTGCTCAAAGCTTACATCTCTTTTACCATAGCCATTTTTCACTTAGGATCATTGATAATTTCTTGGATTTTGTAATGGTTGATTCAAAAACTGTGATCAGCCAAGCTCAAGATTTCCAACTCATCCTGCATGACATTCACGCAGAAGGTATGTCTCTCAGTGAATCCTTTCAAGTTGCAGCCTTAATTGAAAAATTACCAAAAGGCTGGAAGGAATTCAAGAACTACCTCAAACACAAGTGCAAAGAAATTTCTATGGACGAGTTAATTGTGCATTTGAGGATTGAGGAGGACAACCGCAATTTTGAAAAGCGGGCTGGTAAGCTTCCTATGGAGTCTAAGGCAAATGTGGTGGACCATGCTTCAAAAGCCAAGAAACGAAAGTCTTTTGGAGAAAGTTCATCGCAAGGCTCTAAAGGGGGGGAAAGTAAAAAGTACAAGTTTAATGGCAAATGCTACATCTGTGACAAAGAGGGACATCGGGCCAAAGATTGCCGTAGCAAAGGCAAAAGCAAAAGAAGAACAAGCAAGAAGCCTGCTCAAGCCCACATGACCGAAGTGGATAATATTTCCAATGGTGTCAATGACATCAATCTTTCTGCAGTTGTTTCCGAGGCAAATCTTGTCGGAAATCCTAAAGAATGGTGGGTGGACACTGGTGCTACTCGCCATATCTGTGCCGACAAAAAGATGTTCATATCTTATTCTACAGTGGATAATGGTGAACAACTCTTTATGGGCAACTCTTCAACTTCCAAAGTTGAAGGACAAGGAAAGATTGTACACAAGATGACATCTGGAAAGGAACTCACTCTCAACAATGTGCTGCATGTACCGGACATTCGCAAGAATCTTGTTTCCGGATCTTTGTTGAGTAAGAATGAGTTTAGGCTAGTATTTGAGAGTGATAAATTTGTACTTACTAAGAATGGGATGTATGTAGGAAAAGGTTACATGTCTGATGGCCTTTTCAAGTTAAATGTAATGACCGTTGTACCCTCAATTATTAATAATACTACATCTTCTTCTTACTTGCTTGAGTCTTCAAATTTATGGCATGGTAGACTAGGACATGTTAATTATGGATCTTTGCGTAGATTAATTAATATGGAATGTTTGCCTAAATTTAACATTGATTCAAATCATAAATGTGAAATTTGCGTTGAGGCAAAATTATCTAAAACTCCTTTTTCATTCAATTGAAAGAAGTACAGAACCACTTGAATTAATTCATAGTGACATTTGTGATTTTAAATCAATTCAAACTAGAGGTGGGAAAAAGTATTTTATCACTTTTATAGATGACTATACTAGATATAGTTATGTTTATTTAATTCGAACCAAGGATGAAGCTTTGGAAACTTTCATTCAATATAAGAATGAAGTTGAAAATCAACTTGGTAAGAAAATCAAGAAACTTAGAAGTGATAGAGGTGGTGAATATGAATCACCTTTTGGTGAATTTTGTAAAGAACATGGAATAATTCATCAAACCACCGCTCCTTGCTCACCTCAGCAAAATGGAATTGTTGAAAGGAAAAATAGGACGTTAAAAGAAATGATGAATGCCATGTTAATTAGTTCTGGATTACCTCAGAACTTGTGGGGGGAAGCAATACTTTCTGCTAATTATATACTTAATAAAGTATCCCGAAAGAAAGTGAATCAAACACCTTATGAATTGTGGCATGGAAGAGTACCATCCTACAAATACTTAAAAGTGTGGGGGTGTTTGGCTAAAGTGGCTATTCCTAGTCCTAAAAAGACTAAGATAGGTCCTAAGACCATTGATTTCATTTTCATTGGTTATGCCAAGAATAGTAGTGCATATCGGTTTTTGATTCATAAATCTGAACATTCCGAAATGCATGTAAATACTATTATTGAATCTCGGAATGCATCTTTCTTTGAACATGTATTTCCAAAGAAGACTGGACAAGAGACTAGTACTAATAAAAGATCTTTTGATGCTATTACTAGTCAGGATCAAGAACATGATCAAGAACAAGAGTTAGATCAAAATGAGGAAGATGAACTTAGGCGTAGTAAACGTGCTAGAACCTCAAAATCTTTTGGTCCAGATTTTCTAACATATTTGTTAGAAAATGAGCCTTTAACTTTTAAAGAGGCTATGTCCAGTCCTGAAGCTCCTTTATGGAAAGAAGCTGTCAACAGTGAAATTGAATCCATCTTGTAAAATCACACTTGGGAATTAGTGGACTTGCCACCAGGTTGTAAACCTCTTGGGTACAAGTGGATTTTCAAAAGAGAATTGAAAGCGGATGGATCAATAGATAAATACAAGGCAAGACTTGTAGTCAAAGGTTTTAGACAGAAAGAAGGTCTAGATTACTTTGACACATACTCACCGGTTACTAGAATCATATCCATTAGAATGCTAATTGCCATTGCATCTCTATACAATCTAGAAATTCATCAAATGGATGTTAAAACCGCTTTCTTAAATGGTGAGTTAAATGAAGAAATTTACATGGAACAACCAGAAGGGTTTTCTGTTCCAGGGAAAGAAAAGAAAGTGTGTAAATTGGTTAAATCATTATATGGTTTAAAACAAGCGTCAAAGCAATGGCATGAGAAATTTGACAAGGCAATGATGTCAAATGGATTTAAAATTAATGAGTGTGACAAATGTGTTTATATTAAAAACACAGATAAATGTTATGTCATTGTATGTCTTTATGTAGATGATATGCTCATCATAGGTAGTAATAATGATATGATTAAAATTACCAAGAAAATGTTAAATAAACATTTTGACATGAAGAACATGGGCATTGCTGATGTAATTCTTGGTATGAAAATTACCAAAACATCAGAAGGATATGCTTTGTCACAATCTCATTACATTGAGAAAATACTTGACAAATTCAGCAAAGATGATGATCATCTTGCTAGAACTCCTGTAGATGTTAATTTGTATCTTTCTAAAAATGTACAGGAAAGTATTTCTCAATTAGAGTATGCCCAAATTATTGGAAGCTTAATGTACTTGATGAACTGCACCGGCCCAGATATAGCTTATGCAGTAAGTAAATTAAGTAGATATACGAGTAATCCGGGAGTAGAACATTGGAAAGCAATAATAAGGGCTCTAAGATATCTCCGATTTACTCGTAACATTGGGCTTAACTATACTAGATATCCAGCAGTACTTGAAGGATACTGTGATGCAAATTGGATATCGGATACTAGAGATTCGAAGTCCACCAGTGGGTATGTCTTTACTCTTGGTGGGGCGGCTGTATCTTGGAAATCTTCCAAACAGACTTGTATTGCTAGGTCTACTATGGAATCTGAATTCATAATTTTAGACAAAACAGGGGAAGAGGCAGAATGGCTTCGCCACTTCCTTGAAGATATTCCAATTTGGCCAAAACCGGTGCCTGCTATATGCATACATTGTGATAGTCAATCAGCAATAGGTAGAGCACAGAGTCATATGTATAACGGTAAGTCTCGACACATTCATCGTCGACATAATACCGTAAGACAACTACTCTCTAATGGAATTATTTCCATAGAATATGTTAAGTCTAAAGACAACATAGCGGATCCACTAACCAAAGGGTTAGCAAGAGAGTTAGTTGAGAATTCATCGAGGGGAATGGGACTTAAGCCTATTAAATAAGAGTTACCATAACGGCAACCCAACCTAGTTGACTGGAGATCCCAAGATCTAGGTTCAAAGGGACAACCGAGTTGTGAATGACTCAGAAGGATCACTGGGGAGTCTAACTCCTACCCATTTCTATGATGAAATAGTGATGTCTGCAGCGTTTGAGGTTAAGTAAATTTTAATGATGCATATATCTAGGTAAACCTAGTGGAATATGGCAGGATACTCTTCATAAGCATCACCTATGTGAGTGTGAACTGGGCCGGTTCTATAAGATTTGTGAAGGGCTACAAGTCTTTAGAGCACTCATGAAGACCAGGTTGTTCAGGGCCAAAATGAACACAATAATGAGAACTAAACTGTGTCTGGGGATATACTGTGTGAGTTCTATTATCTTGGTTTACACAAACGGCTGAACAGTTCAAGATATCATGTTCACTGGTTAGCTAGTAAATCCAATAGTGTCTCACAAGGGAAGGTTCAAAGCCAAAAGCTACCTATCCTTTGCAGAATATTTTCAATTTCTGTACTCTCTGTTATTAGATCATGTTGTTACATTTTCTCTCCGTCAAATTCCATTCAGGTGGGGGATTGTTGGAAAATGGTTTATTATAGGCATATTTTTTAGCCCAATTTGTGTGGGCCTCAAACGTCTTTTTGGGGTGGGTCCGAAGAGGTGACGTGTTCCTTGCTGCGTGGCAAGTTACACGGTGAAGACGGAACGTTAAAACCATTTATGAGTGAATGGGAAGTTGACGTCGTTTTCGGGTTTAACATTAATTTTTATTTAGATAAAATTCATTTAAATTTTTTCAATAAAAATTATTGTGGGAATTTAATTTAATTCTAAATTCAAATTTTTGGTTCCTAAGTAGTTTCCTAAAATTTGTCATTGTAAGAATTTAATTTAATTCTAATTTTAAATTTTTAGATTCCTAAATGGTTTCCTGAAAGTTTGTACATTTTCATTTATTTATTAAACTATTCAATTTGTTTAATATATATATATATATATATATATTTAAATGGTTTAATATATATATATATATATATTCAAAA
The DNA here is from genome assembly GCF_055761805.1 of Camellia sinensis. Classification (NCBI taxonomy): domain Eukaryota; kingdom Viridiplantae; phylum Streptophyta; class Magnoliopsida; order Ericales; family Theaceae; genus Camellia; species Camellia sinensis. The sequence goes on from NC_138970.1 coordinate 123,922,378, forward strand.
TAGTTTATGTAATAAATTTGGAACAGTTGCTCTAACGGACAATTGTTTTCCACTAACGAACAAAACCACCATTCAATTAGTGAGTGCTTTGTTTAATGTTTGGTGTGCACCTTTTCACTTAAATAGTGGTACCTGTTCGGACCAATTTTGGTTGCCTATAAATACAAACTTTTTCAGCAGTTCTGTAGATCCGAAAATCAGTGATAATTTGTTCCTTTTTGTTTGTCTAGATTTTATCTTACATTTTAATCTTCATTCTAGTTTGGGAAAAAGTAAAAGAGAGTTTAGAACACAAGGTTTGGTTCGCCGAACAAATTTATTTGAAGTGCTTCTATAAATTTGTGAAGATCATTGTATCCTGGGAGATAGACGCCATTCAACCGTAAGCACCGTAGCGAGGCGAATCTATCTTAAGGATAGAGTGTCACACACTCAACTTGGTCTTAAGTTATTTATTCGGTTCAACGAAATAAATTTGGTATGTTATTTATTTATTTTGTTTGAATTATTTCAAGTTATTTTATTTATACAGAAGATTGTTCCAACAGCTTCTTGTTGATTTTGAGAAATGTTGGATGTTTTCCAGATGCTTGAGGTTATTTATCCAAATTATTATGAAATTGAAATTGTAATAATTTGTGTTACAAGAATAAGGACAAGAATATTTTTTCAATATTTTCTTATTTATTATTGAAGAAGAAAATAGTGAGATTAAAGTAGTATTCTATTTTTTTTTTATAGATTCTATCAAATTAAAATATCCACTGAAAAAAAGAAGAAAGAATAAATTGACTAATGGTTCTTCAACTAGTATCTAATTCTTAAAGAATGGTTTCTCACTATTCTTTGAGCTCATGTATAATATAATGCTAAAAAGAATATATTTATATTTTTTTAACGTATCCTAGCTGTACCTATATCTTTTTTTTTTTTTTTTGGATTTTTGCCATATGCTATATCTGTATCCCATTGTGAGAATATTGTGTGTATATGTATATATGGTAGTGTAGTGCGTATACATTCTGAGAGATTGGGTGAATATTTTTGTTTCCTTTTTAGTCTTAGGGTTAGGAGTACTATATAATCAGATGTATCCTTTGTATTTTGACATAATTGAATATACAGTTCTTATTCAGAAATCTTACATGGTATCAAAGCCGTCTCTGAGCCAAAACCCTAGAAGTCTTTGAGCTAATTTCTTCTTCTCTGTGTTTGTCTGGTTCGACTGAAGGCCTCAAGCGACTATCGTTCGTGGTTCTTTCTTGATTGCAACTTCTCTCAAGTCGCAACACACAACCTTAGCCTCGCAACCGACTGCCTCGACTGTTCTTCTTCGCTATTGTCATTCGTGGTTCTCTCTTCAATTTCCACTCCAAGTCTTCAACTATGGACTTCGGCTTTTGGTTCATCTCTCTTCGACTTCGCTTCTACCTCTCTCAGCTTCAATCTCTTTTTTTCTGGCTCTACTTTGGTCGTATTTGACCATCTGATATCATTCTATCTGATTTATTACAGTTTGACACCTTAGATTTTTTGGTTTTTACACTTGAACCCCTAGTTTGGCTAGTTTGTTTTATTTTGGGTTTATTACACTTAAACCTCTCAATTTTCTGGTTATTATCATGTCTCTGACTTTTAATGAGTGTGCCTTCTGCCATCAAAGGGGTCATTGGAAGTATCATTGTCCCAAAAAGGGATGTTTTTTCTGGTTTGCCTGTGTCTGCCTTGTCTTCTCAGCAGTTTTTGATCAAGTTTTGCGCTCCTCCTCTGAGTACTGTTCGGCCTCCTCTCGGTTCTACTGCATTTGCTCTGGTTCCTGATCTTGACTTCGCTTCTTTGACTGCTCAGATTAGTCAGCTTCAGTATATACTGTCTACCTCCCAGCCATCCCCGTCTGTCTCCATTATTTCCTCTCTTCATTCAAGTTTGCTTGGATCTTCTTCAGATATTTCTTCGTCTGTCTAGATTTTTGACTCTGGTGTGTAATGCCCCAGATTTCTAGTCCAAATGATAATAAACAATCATGACTCTTTCAAGGAAAACCGAATATAAATCTCCAAACTTACATTACATGATACAATAGTTTTTCATGCAACAATACATTAATCCAACAACAAGTAAATAAACAAATAAATACCCCCAAGGGTTTACAAGTTTCCAAGGTTTGAACCTGATTACACAAAACGGTTATTCAAACCCGCACACATACAGCCATTGGCTTACACATAGAGTTACAGTAAAATGAGAGTCTCGTACTCTCAACACACATTTCCTCGCCTTTAGTTAGGCGGCATCATCGCATCTTTTCCTGCACAAAAATCTCGTAGGGTGAGCATAAAGTCGAGTAGGAAATCCCTAACAAAGTATATACATTTTATACAAGTCTCAAGAAATGAAATGCACATGCCATGCTATGCCCTTTTTTGAAGATAAATCACATTTTTATCTTTTGAAAACCATCATGGTCAATGATATCATGCAATTTCAATTGTTCAAAACTTAATAATTTATTTCAAGGGCGGTAAATACGACTCTGGTAATCCCTAGGTTGGTGTCTGCAAGTAGACTATACAAGTACTACCAAATTGTCATTTTTACCGGTATTAACCGGAAGGCACGATACCTATCCACGCGGGTTTTCGGTCTTTCACCTCGGACTCTCAAGCCAACTTATTCTACACCATCTATCAACATTTACCAACGTATTTACTCCAAAATCATTCCATGAAAACTTATTTCTCAACATTCTTTTCTCACTGCAAGTTTTCAAATCAACTTTCAAAGTTTAATGTAATCAATGAATTGATATGCCAATAACACAAGATGAATATAAATACTTTTATTTCAATTCATCATCCAAGGAATAATACAATTCTCTTTTCTCAAGTATCCTCAACAATTAGTCATTTCAAGACTATTTCAACGTTTTGAACAATAATTTTCAAAATGAACAATAATTCTCATATTTCCTGAAATTCATCATTTATATAAATATAAATAAGAAATTTTCAAAGATCCATTTATGTTGACACATAAAATAAATATAACAATATCATTCATGGATTTTCAGTCTCTTAAAAAAAATCTCCAAATTCTAGGTTTTCTCACCAAAACTATACAACTCAAATCTTTTGAAAGAAAACTTTTCAAAATCATTTTTTCTTCAATCAACCAAGATCAGAACCCATAAGATCATTTGAAAAGAACAAGAGACAAACCCACTTTCAAAATCGGTCAACTTCTTGAATCAACAATCAATTTTCAAAGCTATCGAAAGATGATTTTGAAAATCGTATAGATCTTGCAAAAATATATATATCTCTAAGAAAATCCCTACCTCAAGTTTTGAAGAAGAAATGAGATAAAACTCCCAAAATCAATGGTGTCGAAACTCGATTTTCACCGCACACAACGAAGCCCTTGCGATGATAACCAACTTTGGTGAAGAACTTAGGTTTAAATCCCAATGGATTTTGGGAAATCAAAGAGAGAAGACTTCTAGAGAGAGAAGCTCCCGATCTGGAATTCTGGAGAGTTTTAGAGAGAGAGGACTAAAAAAATGATCTGAAATATTAGATTCACGAACTGATATAACATGGTCCGCTCGAGCGTGGAAAGCCCCGCTTGAGCGTCAAATACACTAACCCAATATTTTTGCAGACAGGTCAAACTTCTGAAACCAAACATTCTCCGCTCGAGCGCATAAACAGCCGCTCGAGCGGACAAGCAACTTCGAATGCATTTTGCATTTTTGCTTCGGGGGCGCTGTCCCTCGACCCCACCAGGGTGCTGCCCTCGGACCCGCCAAGGGGCGCTGCCCCCTGGACCCCTGTGAGCTGACCGGGCAGCTCGATCCTTGACCTGCTTAGTTGAAGTGGCAAAACATGAAAGAAGGGTCGAAATCGGGATCGCTACAACCTTCCCCTCTTAAAGAATTTCGTCCCCGAAATTTCAAATCAAACTATCCAAACAAAGGAGTTTCTAGCGATCAAAACCATGCTATTTCATTTTCAAATCACAATACTAACTCTCAACCAAATTCTACCATTTCCACCATGGTTATCTCATTAACAACAACCTCCCAAATATGCATAAACATGAAATTTCCTAAAAAGTAATGGCAACTCTCAACAACTTTATGCTTAAAACAACAACGCACATATCAACATGTGGTTAACAACTTTAAATACGTTTCCCTCAACACTAGGGAATATTACAAAGAAAAGCAACTTAAGCATTTTCAAACAAATTCGGATATTTGGAGCGGACTTCCGCCTCCCACTCTCACGTCGCTTCTTCAACCCCATGGTGTCTCCACAACACCTTTACCAATGGTGTAGTTTTGCCCCGTAGCACTTGCTCCCGAGTATCTAATATTTGAACCGATCGTTCTTCGTAAGAGACATCGTCATCTACCTCCAAGTCAACCTAATCAAGAACATGAGAAGGGTCGGGTTCATACTTCCTAAGCATAGATACATGAAATACGTTGTAAACTCCCGAAAGTTGTGGTTGTAAAGCTAACCGGTATGCCACTTCCCTAATTCGCTCTAGTCAACCTAGTTAAAGGTGTAGCTCGTCTAGAGAAGTCCCTTACAAAACGTCGATAATACCCCGCTAATCCCAAGAAACTCAAGATTTCAAAAACATTCTTGGGTTGTTTCCAATCCTGTACGGCATCTATCTTTGAGTAGTCCACAGTCACTCCCTCTCTAGACACTACATGTCACGTCCCAAGCTCCGTGACAACGCCGCACACTCATTTAAGTGAGCATGCAAGGCTAAGAGTTCAACACATAACCAACAATGTAAATACTCCAATTGTCACACCCCAAATCCGGGCATGACCGGCCGTGGCCCACAGGGACTTAGCCCAAGGCACACGTAAGCCTAAACACGAATCCAATCACATTGAACAACTGAACAATAGTCCAATAATAAATAACCAAAACTCAATCTAGACATGTCACAATTGTAAACGGCAAAATCAACCGTAATCAAAAACCATCCAAACTTATAGGATATAAACAACCCACATATCAAAAATAATCCTAAATGAACTTCGATAAGAATAAATATAAATATGCACAAACTTGACATAACACTATAAACTAAAGGAATGCCCTAGAGGTCCATGCAATTGAGTCCCCGCTACACTATGAGTCCACTCTAAGTCCTTCTAACACCTGGAAATGGTAAACAACTAAGTCAGCTGATAGCTCAGTGAGTAGCAACATGGATAGTAAATACAGTTTTGAAAACGGGGTTCAATTCCAAAATAAGATATATATCATAGAAACTAGATTGGCATACAGTTTGGTAAATACAATCTGTTTCAAAAAGAAGGTTCCACAATTCAACACTTAAAATACTCATGTCTCGCAAGAACATGATAAACGACATTTTGCACTTAAAACAGATTATAACATGAACACCAATGATTTTCTGGGTACCAATAAAAACAAATAATCTGCCACCCAGTTCTCAAGGCTATAAGCCCCGTTGGATCCAATACCGAACTAAGAGTCATCCTCAGGGTGGCACCTGGGCCTTTTCTCAAAGACGATCCGATTGAAGGTCACCTAGTTATTTTTAAAGGTCTTTTCCTTACAATCATTGAGCATTAGAGTCATCACGGCCCAACCCGGATCTGTTCCCTAGTGGCCAGAGTCACCACACATAGTGGAATAATTTCCCTGGACTAAATACACACATGGTCCCAATAATCAATACACATCAGTTTCGCAAAACATGGTAGTTCATCATTATAAACATGAGACCAAAACAAATAGTTTACAGTATGCCAAGTTCACACATGTTTCGGAAATAATTTGATTCAATTGATAATATAATAATTTATCAAAACAGTTTAATCATGAAACAACAATTTAATTTTTCAATAGTTCAGGGTAGGGGAACGTTTATAAAAATATGTAGCATGAAACTACTCACCTGGAAACAAAATAATATAATCCTCGAATAGAGTGTGAAAGTCCAACTAGTGCCCTGAACCAATATGAAAACTACACGTCACTACTAATTTAAAAATACTAAAGAATACGAACTAAGTAATCCCAAACTAAAGCGCACTAACACGGCTCAACCCAACTCACCGTTACTTTTAAATATTACCTAAGTTCATGTTCTTCAATGTCTAAAATCACCCAAGACATAGGTTCCGATCGAAACTTCACTAAAAATAATAAAATAGAGTTTTAAACAAGTTTTCGCAATTTATTCGCTAACTTTGAAAATTACAAAACCCACTCCACGCTATTTGAAAAATTTCAAAAATCTCCAGATATCAACTAATATATCCTAAGTTTCAAATCCAATTAGTTTCACTTGATTTTCTTATCAAAATAATTATCTACAATTTATTATATCCAAACAGGTTATTTTCTGCTGCACTTTAAAGAAATTGACGGTTCTCTTAATATACATGAGCAACCAATGCAAGGCCAAAAACGTACGAAATTAGACTTGTAACCGGTTCTAATGACACTAATTTGATAATTTTTGGATTTATATCCAAAGAGAACAACACTCCCGAATTTACTATTTTGGACTGGTTTCCTGGACAGATTTGAATACCTCAATTTATATGGATTTTGACTCCCAAAAATTATAAAAAAATTCAGATATGCAATTCAATATGTAATTGATCTACTGTAAAAATTTCAGATTAAAATTCATCTGTTTGATATGGTTTCTTGATTTTTAAAGTTTGCGATTCTGTGCAGAATTTTTTTTGAACTAAGAATTACACTCATTCTTTATACATCAATTTTACTCCTCAGATTTCTTAACAGCATATATATATTCACAAAATACATACACCTACAATCTCTCCATCAATGAATTAAATAACAACATTATTAGGATAAAGAACAAAGAAAGAAGAGAAGAAAACCTAGGAGGCCACACAGCACAACACACCCAAAGCTCTCCTTCTTGGCTACAACAATAATCTTGATGATTGAAAAACCCCTCTCTTTCCTTCATAAACCCACGGCTGCTAGGGCTGCTAGTGTTGTGGAAAACAATTATAACAAGAGTTAGGGTTTGTGTTTATTTTATTTTATACTAGTGGTGGGCACACTTAGGTCAAATAGATAGATAAATATACAAAATACATATATAAGTTACATGCAACTCAAATGGTAAGAGTCTTATATATTAACCTTGTGGTCCAGAGTTCAAGTCACACCCTCCTCTCTCTCTATATATATATTTTTATAATAAATCTTTCCTCTAAATTAAATACTTTCACCATAAATTTATTTTAGGTTTTAAAAGACCGTCAAATATTTAATTTGCACTTTAGGATTCACCACCAAAATATTTGAGATTGTAATATTATTATTTAATTATTTACTTAATTTTTATATTCAGGTTCTCACACCAATTAAATCCTTAATTATCATAATGCTAAAATCCATAAAAATTGATTATTCTTATCATATGAAATTATCCACCAAGTCCACTAATAAAATCCATTAACAAAACGAATAATCCAAGTACTTAAATCATAGTTTTACTCTTGGCACATTATGATAATTATCCACCAAGTCCACTAATAAAATCCATTAACAAAACAATAATCCAAGTACTTAATTCATAGTCCTACTCTCGGCACTCCCACATATAAAAAATCCCGCGCAGCTCTACTCTTTAGAATCTGAAAAAAAAAAAAAAGGGTAAGCTAGATAGCCCAGTAAATAACCAACCATCACTGCCAGCTAGATCAAGTATTAATAAATAAATAAATAAATCGATAACCAATAAATATAAATTTTTCTACAGTTCAATAAATGAACAATTATTTGTAAGATGGTTTCATAGCTAAAAATAAACAATGTATAACACATTTTAAATGAAAAGCTAACAAGATAATTCCAAGTAATTCATTGTTCAAATCGATGGTTCGATATTCATATGATTCAATGATTTGATTCACAAAACCCAAGTCTTGGTGACTATGGTCACTTAGCCCGTGACAAAGCCCAGAACCACACATAGGCCGGTGGTAAAGCCCCAAAAGAAACTAGGTTCTGTGCCAATAAATAACCCCCATTGGCTAGGGTCCAAATCATAGTCAGACTAGAGTGATGTTCAAAATTCAAACAATACACGACTTTTAAATAAAACATTCGATATTTTTAGAATAAACGTTTAGTACAATTTTCAGAATAGTTTCACCAAATATTCAAATAATTTTCATAATAATATTCGATGTTATTTTATACTTGACCCATATTTTATTTTAAGAGAACATGAAGGCTATAAATAAATATTTATGATTTTAATCGATTTGATAGGAATAAAAATGAACCAGCAGTGATAGAGGGTTACTTACCTCAAACAGCTAAAATAATATTTCCCAAGCTAATCTCAAATTACCAAGATCCACCTCAATCTCACAAACCTAATAAAATATTACACCACATAAACAATTATTATTTGCACCCATCCTTCTCTTCTTGTAGCAACCATAGAATAAATTAATCCAATTGTTTATTAGGAACCCCCACAATTCAGCATCAAAACAAAGCCATCACGGCTTCGGAATTCTCAACCTATATTATTCTATTGTTGTTCATATACATGTATAAATTTGTAATTGCTTGTAGCCAAACTTGTATCACACAAACGCACCACCATTAAACTTAACCTATCACATATTAATCTCAAAATATGAACCACTAAACCGAGATGCAAAATACACTCTAAAATTGAGCAAAAATCGAGACCCCCAACATAGACTGCATCAATATATTTATTTAATCATATATGCCCATAAAATCATCTATTGATATATTAACACCAAAATCATAGATAAGAATACAATAAAATAAATCTTACCTAAGTGATGAATAAAGAAAAATCACCACTCTATAAATCCTCCTCCTTCACTTTGGTTTGTTTTCTTTTCTTTAATTTTTTTTTTCTTCTACTTTTCAAACCCTACGCAGCCTTCCTCCCAAGCCCGTTGTTTTTTTTTTTTTTTTGTTTTCTTCTCCGAGACAAAGCCACGGCATGATGGCTACTTAACCTAATGTTCTTTTCTTTTCCAAAATTACAAAATTACCCACCTATGTTATTGAAATAATAATGCCATCTCATAATTAAATCGTTGATATTACTAAGTGACCCATATAAATTAATGTAATTACCAATCTATCCAAAAATAATAATATTCAAAACTTGGGTTTTACACTACATGCCCTAAAAACTTCACCTCTGTTAACCAAAACTCGTATTTTTCAAATTTGGCATACAATTGGTGCTCACTAAGTAAATCCAGCACTACCCGCAAGTGAGTCTCGTGTTCCTCTTCGGAGGTTGAATAAATCAAGATGTCGTCCACAAAGACGACCACAAAACGGTCAAGTATTCCCGAAAAATTATGTTCATCAAATCCATAAAGGAAGTCGGTGCATTGGTCAACCCAAAAAGCATTACAAGGAATTCATAGTGGCCATAATGAGTACGAAAGGCCGTCTTCTGAATGTCCTCCTCCCGGACTTTCAACTGATGGAACCCTGACCTCAAATCTATTTTTGAGAAGCAACGAGACCCTCACCCTCTAAGTTGGTCAAACAAATCATCTATTCTGGATAGAGGATATTTGTTCTTAACTGTAACTCTATTGAACTTGCGGTAATTAATACACAACCGCAATGACCCATCCTTCTTCTTCGCAAAGAGAACCGGCGCTCCCCAAGACGATGTACTAGGGCGAATGAAGCCCTTGTCTAAAAGTTCTTGAAGTTGAATCTTTAACTCATGCAATTCGGCGGGTGCAAATCTATACGATGACATGAAAATCGGTGTCGTGCCAGGCACTAATTCAATGGAGAACTCGATCTCCCGGTGAGGTGATAAATTAGTAAGATCTTCTAGAAAGACATCCGGGTATTCACAAACTACCCTTGGTAACTCAACATGAGTCCCGTCACTCTCACTATCCAAGAGAGTTGCAAGAAGGCCACTAAGCTTGCTCCTCCTACGAGGGTCAACAACTGGTGACAAGGCTCTATCAACTCGGTTTCCCTGAAAATAGAAACGATCACCACCCGAAGTGCACACTGTAATAATCAATCACAGCTTGATAAGAACACAACCAGTCCATGCCTAAAATGATATCAAAACTCGACATATCTAGCAACACAAAAGCAAACAGAAGTCGACGCTCGGCAACTTCTATTTCACAATCACGGCAACCCCGGTCTAAATCAACTGTACCCCCAACAGGTGAATCTACTCCGAGTCGAGGCACTAACCGTGCTACCTCTAGTCCTAATGCAAAAGCAAATGTAGTAGATATAAATGAACGAGACGCACCCGTGTCTATCAATACATTAGCCAAAGAATTACACACAACAAAAATACCTCTCACAACTGAGGATTCTAGCAACTGCTTTGGCACGGTAACAGCATACACGCGCCCTTGTGGCCCCTGATTGATTTGCTTCCCTCTCGGAGCATAGGCCTGTTGTACTGACTAAGCCGAAGCGGCTCCCTGATTAACTCGCGAAGCTTGGATTGATTGAGCCTGCTGGTGGCTCTAAGTCTGCCTAGACCCTAATGCGCCAGATGCGCCTCCCAACTGTGGGCAAGTTTTCTTTATGTGCCCCGGCTGACCACACACCCTTGACCTTTATTCTGGACTGAGACTGACTTTGAGATCGGTTAGGTGGTGGTAACATTAATTGCCCTCCTCCCTTCTGTGGGCATGAGAAGGATTTGTGACCCGGTTGGCCACACTTGAAACACGAGAAGCTACTCGATGCACTTTTTCCCGGACCCACACGAGGCAAAGGAAAAGTGGAGATTGCTGTGGTTGGGACTGGGATGGATAGGTGTTCCTGCTCTTCTTGTTCTGTCTATAGTCTCCTTGAGACTCTTGGCCCCTAGACCTTGAACTCCGAAGCCTCTTCTCCTCGGCTTGTATGGAAATTTCTACGTGTGTCGCCGTCTCCACAAGATGGTCATATTCCCGAATCATATTTCTGACAAGCTTGAACATAATTTTTGTTTTCAATTTCTTTTCAAATTCAATGCAACGGCGCTCTTCCGTTGCCACCAACTCTGGTGCAAATCTGGACAAACTAGAGAAGACCGCCTCAAACTCGGCCACGGGCATGTCGAGTTGTTTGAGGTCTTTAAACTCTTGCCTCAATCTCTCCCTAGCAGTGGAAGGCATGTACTTATCTTGGAAAGCAACTGCAAAAGCTTCCCATGTCGGCTCCACTCTACCCTTGGCATATTTCCACCATTAACCCGCGTCTCCCTTAAGGTAGTAACTCGCTAGAGTCACTCTTAGTTCACTATCTTTGATGTGAAGCATCTCAAATGTCTTCACAGTTTTTTCGAGCCACTCATCTGCTTTCTTGGGCTCGGGACCATCATGGAACTCATCTGGTTTGGCCTGCAAGAACTCTCTAGTAAGGAAACTCGCCTTTGATTCCGCGGTGTTCTCTCGGGCTTGATTCTCCACCCTTAACAAGTTTATAGACTCTCTTAAAGCCCTTGCCATTTCTCGAGCTAGGGCCCCCATTGCGGTTTGACCCGCTTGTCCCACTTGCTCAGCCATATTAGCTTGGCTGAACCCTTCTTCTTGCACCGGAACCCTATGGACCGGTACCTCATGCACACCTCAGTGAGCCCTACCACGCCTCCCGCCTCTACCACTACGGACTTGACCCCTTCCTGACATCCTAATAAAGGACATAAGAGAAATAATTTAGCACATTAACTCATATGTGCTCGTAACTTAACTCACACGTTTGATTACAACAATTTCATATATTTCTCTACCATATACACAATTCAATTTCACTTCACATAAGCACTTAGTCATGTAAACACATACGGATTATACTCTTATGATGAGATTCGTCCCACGAAAAATCAAGAATTCTTAGTAGAATGAGTATTGATCAAGTACCCTTCTAATAAGACCTCAAGGAATTTAACAGGTGCAAACATCCCAAAAATTCAATCTCATACCCATTTAGTTACATAAACATGTTATCACGTAGTCACAAAAATGCATAACACTTCCTAAGCATGCTAAATGAACCCATTGTAGTTAAACAACCACTTCTCACGAGCTCCAAGTATTCAAATTGGGTAGCTCTGATACCAAGTTGTGATACCCCAAATTTCTAGCCCAAATGATAATACAACAATCTTGGTTCTTTCAAGGAAAATCGAATATAAATCTCCAAACTTATGTTACATGATACAATAGTTCTTCATGCAACAATACATTAATCTAACAACAAATAAATAAACAAATAAATACCCCCAAGGGTTTACAAGTTTCCAAGGCTTGAGCCTGGTTACACAAAATAGTTATTTAAACCCACACACATATAGCCCTTAGCTTACACATAGAGTCACAGTAAAATCAGAGTCTCGTGCTCCCAACACACATTTCCTCGCCTTTAGTTAGGCGGCATCACCACATTTTTTCATGTACAAAAATCCCGTAGGGTGAGCATAAAGCCCAATAGGAAATCCTTAACAAAGTATACACATTTTATACAAGTCTCAAGAGATGAAATGCACATGCCATGCTATGCCCATTTTTGAAGATAAATCACATTTTCATATTTTGAAAACAATCATGGTCAATGATGTCATGCAATTTCAATTGTTCAAAACCTAACAGTTTATTTCAAGGGCGGTAAATACGACTCTGGTAATCCCTAGGTCGGTGTCTGCAAGTAGACTATACAAGTACTACCAAATTGTCATTTTTATCGGTATTAACTGGAAGGCTCGACACTTATCCACGCGGGTTTTCGGTCTTTCACCCCGGACTCTCATGTCAACTTATTCAATATCATCTACACCACTTATCAAGACTTATCAACGTATTTACCCTAAAACCATTCCATGAAAACTTGTTTTTCAACATTCTTTTCTCAATGCAAGTTTTCAAATCAACTTTTAAAGTTTAATGTAATCAATGAATTGATATGTCAATAACACAAGATGAATATAAATACTTTTATTCCAATTCATCATCCAAAGAATAACACAATTCCCTTTTCTCAAGTATCCTCAACAATTAGTCATTTCAAGATTATTTCAACGTTTTGAACAATAATTTCAAAAATGAACAATAATTTTCATATTCCCTGAAATTCATCATTTATATAAATATAAATAAGAAATTTTTCAAAGATCCATTTATTTTGACACAGAAAATAAATATAACAATATCATTCATGGATTTTCAGTCTCTTAAAAAAAATCTCCAAATTTTAGATTTTCTCACCAAAACTATACAACTCAAATCTTTTGAAAGAAAACTTTTCAAAATCATCTTTTTTTCAATCAACCAGGATCAAAACCCAGAAGATCATTTGAAAAGAACAAGAGACAAATCCACTTTCAAAATCGCTCAACTTCTTGAATCAACAATCAATTTTCAAAGCTGTCGAAAGATTATTTTGAAAATCATATAGATCTTGCAAATATATATATATAACTCTAAGAAAATCCCTACCTCAAGTTTTGAAGAAGAAATGAAATGAAACTCTCAAAATCAACGGTGTCGAAACTCGATCTTCACCGCACACAACGAAGCCCTTGAGATGATAACCAACTTTGGTGAAGAACTTAGGTCTAAATCCCAATGGATTTTGGGAAATCAAAGAGAGAAGATGACTTCTAGAGAGAGAAGCTCCCAATCTGGAATTCTGGAGAGTTTTAGAGAGAGAGGACTGAAAAAGTGATATGAAATATCATATTCATGAACTGATATAACATGATCCGCTCGAGCGTGGAAAGCTCCGCTCGAGCGTCAAATACACTAACCCAATATTTTTGCAGACAGGTCAAACTTCTGAAACCAAACATTCTCCACTCGAGCGCATAAATAGCCGCTCGAGCGGACAAGCAACTTCGAATACATTTTGCATTTTTGCTTCGAGGGCGCTGTCCCTCGACCCCGCCAGGGCGTTGCCCTCGGACCTGCCAAGGGGCACTGCCCCCTGGACCCCCATGAGCTGATCGGGCAGCTCGATTCCTGCCCTGCCCAGTCGAAATGGCAAAACGTGAAAGAAGGGTCGAAATCGGGATCGCTACATGGTGCCTCTCATCATATGACTCCCCATCTCTTCTTACTTCAAAATTGTACTCCTTTTCCTATTACTGTCAATGCTGTTAGTGGGTCTGGTATGTCTGTTATATCTGTTGGGTCTATCCTACCGTCTGCTATGTCTATTGTCTCTATTCCATCTGTTCTTCATGTTCCTCAGTTATCTGTCAATTTATTATCTATCAGGCAGCTTGGTGCCTTTGGTTTTGATGTTATCTTTTCTTCTTCTATCTGTTCTGTATAGGATTGGATGTCTAAGCAGCAGATTGGAACTGGCCGTAGAGTTAGAGACATCTATGTGGTGGAGAGCTTGCATCAACCTATGGCAACCTCTCTGACTGTCTTTTCCTCTTTTCAGTTAGATTCTCTGTCTAGTCTTTTCTATTTGTGGCATTCTAGATTAGGGCATTTGTCTGCTGATCGCTTACGGTCTTTAGCTCAGTTTGGTGTATTGTGTAAAGTTTCTCCTAGTGAATTTACTGAATGTCGGGGGTGTAAACTTGCGAAAATGATAGCCTTTTCATAAAAATATTTCTATATCTGATACACCATTTTCTTTAGTTCATACTGATGTTTGGGGTCCTTCTCTTGTTCTCACCAAAGGGGGTTCTACATAGTATGTGTCATTTGTTGATGACTGCACACGTTACACTTGGGTTTATCTTATGACTCATAAGTCGGACTTCAACCAGATATACCATACTTCTAGTCTATGGTCCCTACACAATTTGGGTTTACTGTTAAATTGTTGCAGTCTGACTTGGGTGGGGAATACTTTAAAACTGAATTCTGTGAATATTTGGTCAAATTGGGTACCATTCACCAAACTTCTTGTATTGATACACCTACCCAAAATGGTCAAGCTAAGCATAAACACTGTCATCTCCTTGAGACAGCTATGTCTCTCCTTCTCTATGCTTTCGTTCTGACTCCGTTTTGGGGTGAGGCAGTTCTTATTGTTGCTTTTCTTCTCAACCGTATGCCTATTCCCCTTCTTTCTGGTCGGTCTCCTTATGAGGCTTTGTTTTCTCAACTTCCTAATTACTCCCTCCTTTGTGTGTTTAGGTTTGCTTGTTTTGTCCCTTTACCTTGTAAAGATAGGACCAAACTTAGTGCCTGGTCTATCCTATGTGTCTTTTGGGTTAGTCTCACTCAGAAAGGTTATCACTATTATTGTCACGCCCCAAGCTCCGTGACAACGCCGCACACTCATTTAAGTGAGCATGCAAAGCTAAGAGTCCAACACATAACCAACAATGTAAAATACTCAAATTAAATCCTTAATTATCATAATGCTAAAATCCATAAAAATAGATAATTCTTGTCATATGAAATTGTCCACCAAGTCCACTAATATAATCCACTAACAAAACAATAATCCAAGTACTAAAATCATAGTCCTACTCTCGGTACTCCCACAAGTAAAAACCTTGCTCAGCTCTATTTCTCAGAATCTAAAAAAAAAACAGTCCAGTAAATAACCAACCATCACTGCTAGTTGGATCAAGTATACAAAAAAAAAAATAAAAAAAAATAAATAGTCGATAATCAATAAATATAATTTTTTCTACAATTCAATAAATGAACAATTATTTGTAAGATGGTTTCATAGCTAAAAATAAACAATGTACAATACATTTTGATTGAAAAGCCAACAAGATAATTCAAAGAAAATTCATTGTTCAAATCGATGGTTCGATATTCAGATGGTTCAAAGATTTGATCGACAAAACCCAAGTCTTGGTGACTACGATCACTTAGCCCGTGACAAGGCCCAGAACCACACATAGGCCGGTGGTAAAGCCCCAAAAGAAACTAGTTTCTGTGCCAATAAATAACCCCTATTGGCTAGGGTCTAAATCATAGTCAGACTAGAGTGATATTCAAAATTCAAACGATACACAACTTTTAAATAAAATATTCGATATTTTCAGAATAAACATTTAGTACAATTTTTAGAATAGTTCCACAAAATATTCAAATAATTTTCATAATAATATTCGATGCTGTTTTATACTTGACCCATATTTTATTTTAAGAGAACATGAAGGCTATAAGTAAATACTTATAATTTTTAAACGATTCAATAGGAATAAAAATGTACCAACAGTGATAGAGGGTTACTTACTTCAAACAACTAAAATAATATTTCCAAAGCTAATCTCAAATTACCAAGATCCACCTCAATCTCACAAACCTAATAAAATATTACACCACATAAACAATTATTATTGATCACCATGATGCATCCATCATTCTTTTCTTTATAATGTAATAATCTAATCCTATAGTCTACAAGTAAATTCCAAAACCCCAAAATACGGCTTCCGCAATCTTCAAGACTTAAGTTATTCTATTGTTATTTTTTTACATATGTAAACCCATAGTTGCTAGCAATCAAAGCTTGTATCCTACAAATGCACCACTACCTATCACATATCAGCCCCAAACTACACACACCCAATCAACATACAAGATACTCTGTCTAAAGAAATCCCATTTTAAGTGCTAAAACAATCCACCGTATTCATATTTTGGCAAAACCGACACCCAATATCATATTAGACAAATATGTTTATCTTTTCATATTTACCCATACGAATCATGCGTTGTTATATTGAAACTAAATCAATAGATAGGAGTACCATTAAAAATCTTATCTCCAAGAGATGATTAGATCAAAATCACCACTCTATGAATATTTCCCTTTTTTCCTTTTGTTTTTTGGTTCTTTTTCAAACCCTGCGCAGCCTTCAAAATAAACCTCCCGAGCCCTCTGTTTTTTGTTCTTCTTCCAGACTTGAAGCAAAACATGTGGGTTTATTAACCTAGTTTCTCAAATTTACAAAATTGCCCATTTATGTTATAGAAATTATAATACCATCTCATAACTAATTCCTTGATATTACTAAATGATCCATATAAATTAATTTAATTACTAATCTATCCAAAAATAATTATATACAAAACTTGGATTTTACAGTTACGACCTTGTTTCCTGTCGCCTTTTTGTCACCCGCCATGTTGCCTCTCTCGAATATCTACCTTACTTTCAGCTTTCTCCTGTCATCACCCTAGTTTTCAAAGAGGATTTGGTTCATATTGATCCGTTTCCTTCTGAGGTCCCGTCTGATGAGTACATTTCCACAGTTCCTCCTAAGCTTGTTCCATTTTCTTCTCCTATTTCACCTCTAGCTGCTTCTCCTTCAGTTTCTTCTCCTCCTCCATTGTTAGTTTATTCTCATCGCAAGGTTTCTCCTCCAGCGGTTGTCTCTGCCCCTGCTGCTGATCCTCCTACTTCTGACGACTCTGATCCTGCTACACACTGATATCCTACTCGAGCTCGTCATCTTTCAAACAGGTTGGGTTGATCTAACATATGTTTTTCTGCCTCCTATCATACTTTTTTGTCTGTTATTCACTCTTTTTTAGAACCTCAAGCTTACAAGGAGGCTTGTTAGGATCCTCATTGGGTTCAAGCTATGGAGGGTGAGTTGTATGCTTTACAGAAAACTTGTACTTGGGAGTTAGTTCCTTTGCCTGCTGGTTGTAAATGGGTCTACAAAGTTAAGACTCGTTCTGATGGTTCTCTTGAGCGCTACAAAGCTCGTTTGATTGCCAAAGGTTTCTCATAAAAGTATGGTATTGATTATGAGAATACCTTTGCTCCTGTTGTCAAGATGACTACTGTTCGTACTTTGATCTCTCTCACTGCTGTTTGTTCTTGGCCTCTTTATCAGATCGATGTTAAGAATGCTTTTCTTAATGGCCATCTCACTGAGGAGGTTTACATGCGTCCTTCCCTTGGCCTTCACCATTCCTCTAGACAAGTTTGTCGCCTTCGACGTGCTCTGTATGGTCTGAAACAGTCTCCTCATGCTTGGTATGATCGCTGTCAGACTGATGTTACTGAGCTTGGGTTTTATCCTTGTGCCCAGGACTCTGTTGTATTTCTTCTCCACACCTCTGCCGGATTTGTTGCATTATTACTGTATGTGGATGATATGATCATCACTGGTTCTGACTCTTCTGGTATATCTGAGGTCAAACAATATCTTTTCCATACCTTTAAAATGAAAGATCTAGGCCCATTGCGGTATTTTCTTGGTATTAAGATTGTTTCTTCTCCCAAGGGCTACTTTTTATCTCAGGTCAAGTATGCCAATGTGGTTATTCATCATGCTGGTCTTACTGACACTAAGATTTCTGATACCCCCGCTGAGCTTAATGTAAAGCTCAACACTACTGATGGTGTTCTTCTGGATGATCCTACTTTATATCGAGCTCGTGGGTTGCTTAGTCTATCTGACGGTTACTCATCCTGATCTTGCCTATGCTGCGCATGTGATTAGCCAGTTTGTTCCTACTCCTCACTCCACACATTGGTCTACATTGGCTCGGATTTTTCGCTATATTCGAGGTACTATATTTCAGGGTTTACTATTGTCCTCTACTTCCTCTCTGGATTGGTGGCCTATGTTGATTTTGATTGGGCTAGTGATGTTACTGATTGCAAGTCCACGTCTGGTTTCTATATGTTTCTTGGCGCTTCCTTGATCTCTTGGAAAAGTAAGAAACAAATTGTTGTTGCTCACTCTACTGCCGAAACTAAGTATCGTGCTATGGCTCATGCTACTGCTGAAGTTGTCTGGCTTCGTTGTCTTCTCTCTGACTTGGGCTTCCCTTAGTCTTCTCTGACCTCCCTCTATTGTGACAACCGCAGTGCTATTCAGATTGCACATAACACTGTCTTTAATGAGCGGACCTAGCACATTGAGATTGATTGATACTTTGTTCGTTAACATCTGCAGTCTGGCTCTATCTCGCTTCCTTTCGTCTCTTCGGCTCTGCAACTTGCTGACTTCTTTACCAAAACTCACACCATTGCCCGGTTTCAATTTCTTCTTGACAAACTCTAAGTGTTTTTTTTGCCAAAATACCTTGAGTTTGAGAGGGGAGGGGGGGCGGGGTGAGAATATTGTGTATATATGTATATATGGTAGTGTAGTGTGTATATATTCTGAGAGAATGGGTGGATATTTTCATTTCCTTTTTAGTCTTAGGGTTAGGAGTACTATATAATCAGATGTATGATTTGTATTTTGACACAATTGAATATACGGTTCTTATTCAGAAATCTTACACCCATATCCATGCTTAATGGATGAGGACACTAAGGGTTGTTCCGACTGAATAACAAGGTATATTCATTTTGAAGGCAACGTGCATTCGGTAAAAGCATATCTATAGCTTTCCTAAGGGCTAATGTTGATGTATGGAAGCTGTTGTCCTATGAGATTGATATAACCTAGGAAAGTGTGAAATTTGGATCATTTTCTTCAGCCCCTGATCGCCAACTAGTTCTAGCGCAAGTTCGTGTACCATGAGTGCTGTTTTCATTGCAAGATCCTAGATTGATTACTGTTGCTAATGGTGCTAAACTTGAATGTCAATTCAAATGTGTCCTTTGATTGGTTGCATAGACCTGAAATCTTATATACAAGTAGCATCGCTTACCCATCATATCTTGCATCATTGGGATGTCTTCAAGAGAGAGGTGTTTGATTTCCATGAGGGGACTTGGGAGGAGATGGACACTTTTGGCACTTTGTATAGGTTTGGTGGTGTGACAGGTAAAGAGGACAAGACTCAGTGAGTTGTTTCCAAGTTTGGTAGGTTCAAAGTAAATAATACTTAAGGTGATCTTGGTTAATCGAGGATCAATTTTTCTTGGAAAGGCGTTAGGATTTTTTGTGTGAATGGAGGTGCATGGAGGATTCCTATGTTGGGTCTGTAGGAAGGATGGAGGGTCAGGGATCATCTCCTTATTATAGATCTGGCGTGAGAGTTTTGGGTGCTACTTTTGACTCTGTTTAGAGCTTTAGTGACTTTCTTGAGGTCAGTAGCTCAGTTACTTCGTAGTTGGTAAGGCTATAACGGTAAAGGTAAAAAAGAGGAAAATTAAGGCATGGTCTCAGAGTTATCCCGCCAACACCCATGTAGTCTAAAGACTGTAGAGTCTGTTAGAATAGGAAATAATATTTTATTCTTATTTGATTTGATTTTCTCTTGATTGATGTAATGGGATGGTCCATAATATATGCCTTATGGCATTCCAATAATTACTCATTATTATCAATATAAAAGGGGATAAGGTTTAACTCATTCCTTATTACTTTCTCTTCTCTAAACTTACATGGTATCAGAGCCATGCCCTAGCCAACTCTTCTTCTCTGTTACCCATCACTACAGGTGATCTCCTTTCTCTTGTATACCATACGACAGCCCCAAACAGCCACACGACAGCCTCATCTCTCCTTTCTCTAACCCCACAGCCTCGTCTCTCTTCTTTCTCTAACCCCGACAGCCTCTTCCCAAGTCTCCTAGTTCCTTCTCTTCCTTCGACAGTCATCACCCAAGCTTCCCTCTCCCTCAACAAGCCTCTCCAACCACTGTCGAGGGTTCCCCAGGTGTTGATCAGCCTTCTTGCTGGTCTGGTTGAGGTCGCCACTCTCTCTCAGGTCACTTGGTGTGTTCGCTTCTCTCACGCAAAGGTCTGATGATGTAAGATGATGTCGCTTCTCTTACGAAGTGGTCTGGTGATGTAATACTTGGTGAAGCAAACACAGTACCAAAGCAAAACCAAAAATAAATAAATAAATAACAAAACTGGATTCTTAATTCTTTATGCTTTTATAGTTTCTGTTGTGCTTGTTACTCCACCCTCATCTTTTGGGTTTGTGATTGGCATCATGTTTGAGGGGTCTCCATGGCGGATTTGACTAGTGAATCTACTAACTCTCAGCCATCGCAGGGCGAGATTATGTTTTCCCTTCCACTATGACTGATACCCTCAACCCTGACCTTAAAATCACCACCTCTCCATTCAATGGTCAGAATTACCTAGCATGGTCGCAGAGTCTGACTATTTTCTTGAAGAGCAGAGGGAAGATGGGATATGTTGATGGGAGGAAACAGGCACCCAGTATCACAGACTCTCGTTATGACCAGTGGGAGATCACCAACTCTCTGATTGTGGGTTGGTTGATACATTTTATGGTTCCAAAGATTGGAGAGGGTTACTTGTCTATGGACACTGCCCAAGATATTTGGGAGGCTGTAGCTACTACTTACTCCAAGAAGGGGAACTTCTCATAGGCTTTCGAGTTACGTCGCTCCATTAAGAGGTCAGTACAAGGTGAGATGACTATCTTTCAATATTTTACCTTCCTTAGCAAAAGGTGGAAGCGACTTGATCACCTTCAGGATTACAAGCCTATTTGTCCCAATGATTCTGCTAGTTGCCTGAAATTTGTGGAGAAAGAACGGGTCTTCAAATTCTTGGATGGCCTGAATGTGGAGTATAATCCTATTCGGAGCAGAGTACTTGGCATGGATGTACTTTTATCTCTCCACCGCCTTTGCTTTTGTGCAGAATGAGGAGTCGCTGCTCTGCTATGCTTCCGCCTGCCACTACTAATCGCTCTGCCTTGGTTTTTGCACCCTCTCAAGATGGCGAGCTTATGACATGTGATTCTCGTCCTTTCTCTGAGAAGGATTAGCTTTTCTGTGACTATTGCCGTGAACCTCGCCACACTAGAGAGACTTGTTGGAAGCTGCATAGGACTCCTTCTGGTGGCCGAGGAGACCGTCCTGGTACTCGAGGGGGTCGGTTGAGTCAGTATAGAGGTCGAGGGGCTAATGCATGGGTGCATCTTTCAGACACGGTTGAGCCACCACCTTCATCTTCAGTTGTCTCACCAGTTGTTGATGTTTCGAGGTTATCTGCCTCTGATTTTGAGATTGCTCTTCGCCACTTGCTGGACCGTCAAGCCTCCACAGGTGCATCCTTTTTGTCCTTTGCCAATCCAGGTAACTTGACTTCCTCAACATGTGCATTGCTATCTCATATCACTGTATCATGGATTATTAACTCGGGTGTTTCCGATCATATGTCTAGTTCCTCTCATTTGTTCTCAGAGTATAACCCTTCCTCACGTCAGGAAAAAGTGTGTATTGCTGATGATACTATTTTCTCCGTGTCAGGGAAAGGTTTAATTCATGCTACCTCTTCCCTTCCTTTATCCTCTGTACTCCATGTTCCCAATTTTAGTGTTAATCTTTTATGTTTGAGTCGTATTACTTGTGATTTGAATTGTTATGTAACGTTTTTTCCTGATCATTGTCGTTTTCAAGACCTTATCATAAAGAAGAGGGTTGGCAATGGTAGGAGGAACATGGTCTTTACATTCTGGATCAGACAGACAAGCTAGCTCATTCATCTATTTGGTTTCCATCCTCCAAGGAAGACCTTTGGCTGTGGCATCGTCGCTTAGGACATCTTTCTTTTTTCCTACTTAAGTATTTATTTCCTTTTGTTTTTGAGAAAAATAATGTGTCTGATTTTCAATGAGTCTTGTCAACTTGGAAAACAACACAAAGTTTCTTTTGCTCCTATTAATAAAAGTCCAGTTCCATTTTCTTTGATTCATTCTGATGTATGGGATCCTTCCTGTTGTGTGTCTTTAAAGGGTAAAAAATGGTTTGTTACTTTCATTGATGATTGTTCTAGGGCCTCTTGGGTATATCTATTGAAAGACAAGAGTGAAGTGTTTTTTGTGTTTCAAAACTTTCATAAAATGGTTTGCACTCAGTTTAGGTGGTTGTAAAAATTCTGCGTTATGATAATAGGGGGAATATATTGACTCTGGTCTTGCCAGTTATTTTGCTACTCATAGCATTCTTCACCAAACTTCTTGCACTAATACTCCTCAACAAAATGGTATTGCAGAACGGAAAAATCACCATTTCCTTGATGTGGCCTATTGTCTATTCTTTGAAATGCGTGTTCCTCGCTCATATTGGGAGGAGCGGTTCTCACTGTAGCTTATTTGATTAATGGTCTTCCCACCTAAGTCCTTCAAAAACAAACCCCTCTTCAAGTTTTGTTTGGGTCCACGTCTTTTGGGTTCTTTATTTTCCCTAAGACTTTTGGATGTGTTTTTTTTGTCCATAATCATTCCTCTACTCTTGGTAAATTGGATCATTGGTCTCTTAAATGTGTTTTCCTGGGTTAGTCTACCACCCAAAAGGGCTATAAGTGTTATCATCCTCCATCCCACCAATGGTTTGTCTCTATGGATGTCATTTTCTTTGACTCTCAGTCTTACTTTTCGACCTCCTCATTGTCACAGTTATCCCTTTAGGGGGAGCCTTGGTGTGAAGAGATTCCTGTGCCACCAGTGGTAGAGCAGATAGAGGATGTTAAGCCAGCAAAGGAAGACGGCAAAGTTAATGTTAGGGACAAAGATAGACAGAAAGTTATGTAGATGCAAGAAACTACTTTCCCTTCTTTACTGCCAACTTCTTCTCCGGATGAGTGTCTAGAGTCATCCCCCCTCTCCTGAGAACCCAAGTAATTCTAATCCTAATGCTCCTATACCTGAGTTCTCAGATCTTGATGTTTCCATTGCTAATAGGAAAGGGGTCAGGTCATGTATTCAGCATCCGATTACTAATCATGTCTCTTATTCTAATCTGTCTCCCTCATATATGGCCTTTCTGTCTAAATTTCTTCTGTGAGTCTACCTAACAATTTTTAGGATGCTCTCTCCATCCCTGAATGGAAACATGCCTTGATGGAGGAGATTAGAGCTTTCAGCAAGAATGGCATTTGGGAGTTAGTGAAGTTACCTAGAGGCAAAAATCTAGTTGGGTGTAAGTGGGTGTACACTGTGAAACACAAAGCAGACGGTTCCATAGAACGGTACAAAGCAAGACTGGTTGCTGCGTTTTACTCAGACTTATGGGGTAGATTACCAGGAGACATTTGTACCGGTTGCTAAGATGAACACTACGGAAATATTACTCTCTCTTGCAGCAAATTTGGATTGGCCACTTCATCAGTTTGATGTGAAGAATGCCTTCCTTCATGGAGACCTAGAAGAAGAGGTCTATACGGATATTCTCCCTGGTTTCGAGGATGTTAGGTCCAAAGATAAAGTGTGCAGGCTCCAGAAGTCACTTTATGGGCTAAAGCAATCCCCTAGGGCTTGAGCAAACCCCTAGGGCTTGGTTTGAAAGGTTTGCTCAAGCTATGCTGGGATATGGATTCAAGCAAAGTCAAGCTGATCACATATTATTTGTGAAACACTCCTCACTTGGTAAGACCACAACTCTTATTGTCTATGTTGATGATATTGTTCTGACAGGAGATGATGTTGAAAAGGTTCCTCGGTTGAAGGAATACTTAACCAAGGAGTTTGAAATAAAAAACTTAGGCAATTTGAAGTATTTTTTGGGCATTGAAGTAGTTCGGTTCAAGGATGGCATCTTCATATCCCAAAGGAAGTATATATATGACTTGCTAAAGAAAACTGGAATGCTTGGAGGTAGACCGTGTGACACACCTCTAGAACTAGGCCAGAAACTAAGTGAGGATCAAGGGGGAAATCCAGTGGACAGGGGGAGATACCAAAGGCTAGTGAGTAAGCTTATATACTTATCCCACTCACGTCTAGACATTGCTGCTGCAGTGAGCATGGTTAGCCAGTTTATGCATGCACCTAAAAGTTCTCACTTAGAGGCAGTTATGAGAATCCTGAGATACCTGAAGGTTTTTCCTGGGAAGGGTCTCTATTTCTTAAAACATGGACATCTTAGTGTGGAGGCATTCACTGATGCGGATTGGGTTGGATCAGTTACTGACAAACGATCAACTTCTCAATATTACACATTTGTTGGAGGCAACCTATTCACGTGGCGAAGTAAGAAACAAAATGTGGTTACTAGATCTAGTGCTGAGGTAGAGTTAAGGGCTATGGCTTAGGGAGTATGTGAGTTGTTATGGATTAGACTATTGTTGCAAGACTTGGAGATCCATCAAACCAATTTCATGAGATTGTACTGTGACAACAAAGCCGCCATCAACATAGCTCATAATCCAGTTCAACATGATAGAACCAAGCATGTTGAGATTGATAGGCACTTCATCAAGGAAAAACTCCCTAGTGGCACTATATGTATTCCATTTGTGAAGACTAGGGACTAACTAGCAGATCTCACCAAGGGAATAGGGAGCAAACCATTTTATAGCATTCTCAACAAGCTGGGCATGAGAGATATTTTTGCACCAGCTTGAGGGGGAGTGTTGGAATAAGAAATAATATTTTATTCTTATTTGATTTTATTTTCCCTTGATTGATGTAATGGATTGGCCCATAATTTATGCCTTATGGCATTCCTGTAATTACTCATTATTATCAATATAAAAGGGGATGAGGTCTAACTCATTCCTTATCACTTTCTCTTCTCTGGACTTACGAGTCTACTACAGTCTTGGAATTCATGTGCACCAGCACACACCTTAGAATGGCTTTTTTCATCTTTCATAAATTAATTAGCTCACTTATCTTGCATTAGTCCTCAGGGTTAAAGGAACCAAAAAATGTAACCAGTGGCTGAGATTCAAGTGTTAGTGTGCCTCCAACTTCCAAAACTTAAGAAGTTCATGTTGTCAACTGAGTTCTTTAGATTGTTGCACCTTAGCTGTTGATTTTGTGACTAACAAATGTTTAACTGGTGTGAGCAACCAATTTGAATAGATAAACAATGCACTTACCCTCCGATTTAGTTTATATCACTAGTATATATCTCTCCGTTCTCTATTTGGTTTGCATTGTGTAGACAACATTAGTGTAAATGTTGTTTAGGCCAAGTTTGGCATGATTGAAAAAAGATAAAAAGTTAAAAAGTCACTATCCCATTTAAGTCATATCATCTTATTTAAGTCACATCACTTCTCTAACACATCACTGCAAACCCAACCCAAACTCAACCCATATTTCATAAAAAGTCAAAAAGTACACTTATTTAGTCTTCCCAAACTAGGCCTTAGTCATCCTTACAGCATAACCTGTGGACATCTTTTAAAACAATATCTATATGTTTATTTACTTTGAAATAGCTTGGTGTCCTTGTCTTAGTTGCAAGAACCATATTGCAATTCAGAGTAAGAATCCAGTTAGAACTGCATTCCCAATTAGGATGAAACCTCTCAAACATATGAATCCCAAATAAACAAAGAAAAGATAAAATCAAGTTGACAGAAGCTTAGTTCTTGATTTTTATAAAATTTATTTCTTAGAATTTGATTCTGAACATTTTACACAATACAATTGACTCCTAGAGGAACCTTCAGTTGAAATTTCATATATTTCTGAGGTGCAGAAACATTTTTAAAAATTCGCCAAAGGCAGGTTTATGCAGAATTCTAATTCTGCACGATTATGCAAACTCACTCCCAAAATTGCTTCAAATTTGCTTTATTAAAATCACCATTTTCCATGCTCAAAACATTGTTAAAATTAATTAAAAGATGAATAAATTCATATTGGAACCAACTTAACAACTTGAACGCATGCATTTATTTGAAAAACTACATGCCATACCACACCTTAATGACAACAAAATGCAAGAATCCATGCTTCTAGCTATTATGCAAGTTTTAGTCTATCCAAATTAGAATTTAGGAAATTCCATACCTAATCCCAAGTCTTTAATTAAGTTCTAGATCTCTTCCTTAATGAAAAGCCCTGAGGAAAATTGGTTGAATTCTGTTCCAATTTGTAAACTAGATTTTGGAATGTTTGTTGTAGTTTTTGGAAATGAAGGAAGAAACTAAGTAACAGCATTGGAAGTATATACATTGGCCTTTGGGCCAAAGAGGTGGAAGGGGCAAGCTCCTATCTAGTTGTCTTGCAACCAAAGTGATGAATAAGGTTCTTATCCCACATTTCAAGGAATTGCAGTTTCTACCACACTAATTCATGAATTCACGTTTCCACCCAACAACTTAGAAATCATAACACCCGAGAACCTCACTCCTAATGAAAGTAACTCTTTAACCCTACTAACCTATCATTTAGAAATTAAAAATTAACTACATAATTCCTAAGGTACTCGTGCAAGGGTTCGCGTCTCACAATAATGATTGCAAAATCTACTTCAAAGCTTAATTTTGAAGTAATGATGTATTGTTGTACTTGCATGATGAAGTGTCTGGTTTATGGTTTATTTATGATATAGAAATAAACATCGCTTCAAGTTCCATTAGAAATATAGTAATGATCTCATTGATTCTTAGCTAGAGAAATTTATGCTTTAGTATATTTTGGAGTGATGATGTCTTGTTCTACTTGTGCCTGCTAAAGTGTTTGGTTTATCGATTATTTATGATATAGATATAAACATCGCTTCAAGTTCCATTAGACATTTAGTAATAACAACATTGATTCTTGTCCAACAAATTTATGGTATGGTATGTGGGTTTACTCTGGTTTACGATATATTGTATACATATTCAATTAGATTGTTTCTAGTGTTAGATGTTATCATTTATGTTTTCAATCATGTTCTATATTCATGTTGTTAGATCACCACTTGTCTCAAAAGTTTAAGCTTTTAGGAAATATGCCTAACACTCACATGCAATGCAACTCTGTCTTGCACGTAGACATGCAAACACTGATACATAGAGAAGTAGAATGCAAACAGGGCCAAATGCAAATGGGAAGACTTGAACCCAAGACCTCTCTAACCTGAACTATGGAGCCATTTTAGATCACCACTGGTCCTAAAAGTTTAAGTTGTATCAAGCTATTCAACAATGCATACTAACTTTAGTCTTCTTTGAGTGTGTTAAAATGTCTAATTTATTGATGAAGGAACAATCGAATCCGTACATAGGGGAATGCTATCCTACTGTACATTTTGACTATGATACCAGTGTACTTTGGGAACTGTCCAGTTGTTGTCTGACTGTAAATCTGTCCAACTGTTGCTCTCTCTCTCTCTCTCTCTCTCTCTCTCTCTCTCTCTCATGGTTCAGCATCTTTTCTTCTCACATGACTTATTGATCTTTGCTCTTTTTCTGCGTTCAATATGAACCAGTAAGATCCTGATGCAAGTATGGTGAAATACTTTTGATATGGTTGATGATGGTGATGGCCCATTCTAGAGATTGAAGCTAATAGAATGGTGTGGTGATGTGGTTTGCTCAATTTTTCTTCAAGTGAAAAATGCAGGATGTTCTGTGGGTGTTTGCTTGAGGCATCCGATAGACCCATAAATGGTATTTTTGGTAGCTGTGGTATTCTTGCTTAATCCTCAAAGTTTGTGAATTACCAAATATGAGACTGAAGGTTCAGAATCACCTAGTGTAATGAAAGCTTTAAATCGACTCCAATATTCTAGTGAAGTCACGAGATATGGTGGAACCCCAAAAGGAGGTTTTACACAATCTCACAGTTTGGGGTTGATGCTGAGGTAGTCATGGTTAGGTGTCATGTGGATTGGAATGGACACTTAAATTTCTGTTGAAGATTGATAACAGGTTGGGAAACATGTCTTTGTATCTGAGGGGGGACAAGATAGGTGGGTGGAGGGAGGTTGTGAATGCCTTTTGTGAGTTTTGGGTCTCTGATTTTAACATTGGACAGAGAAAGATCTTGTCCATTGGTTGCAAAGTTCTAGGCATTGCTGAAAGCTTCTCTTGGGGTTGCTGGTTAAAGTTTGCTTTATTTATGTTCTGAGGCTAATCTTTCTTTAGTTTCCTCTTATACTGCAGTTATGAAAGAGCAACTTTCTGAGATTTGTTGTTTTGGTGTTAGGGAGGATGAGACGTCACTTTTGAGACTTTTTTTTATTTTGGATTTTGCAGACAACATGGGGTGTAGAAATTCATAGACATTTTTGTTTGTTTTGTATAACATCCCTTGTACAGAGCTAGCGCCTCTGGAGGCCTTTAATGTAACAATGCTTGTTAGAAAATGTTATTTCCAGTCTACCTTTGTTAAAAAATGATGTATTATTGATTGATATCTGATTGATTTATTGATTCGTTTCTGTCTATTACAAATGGTTCCTTATATAGATGTAGGTGTAGTGGATGGTGTGTAGTGGATGGTGATAGTGGTGTAGTGGGTTAGGTTTAGTGGAGTAGGTGAGGTGGTAGTGGTGTAGTGGGTTAGGTTTAGTGGAGTAGGTGAGGTGGTAGTGGTGGTAGGTGATGGTAAATTCTAACAGCCCCCGCAAACTCAAGGAGGATAGAAACTAACCAACTTGAGTTTGGAGAGAGGAACAAACCAGAAAGTAAACTGATAAATAAAAACAAAACAGGATAGGAGACACGGTATGGTCGTGTCAGACAATTTATGGGGTCATGTCGGACCGTTGTAGCAGGACAGTTTACGAGGTCATGTCGGACCGTTGTAGCAGACACTGTGTGGTCGTGTCAGACCGTTGTAGCAGACAGTTTACGGGGTCATGTCGGACCGTAGTAGCAGGACACTGTATGGGGGTGTCATAACCATGTAGAGGACACTGTATGGTGGTGTCATAACGGTGTAGAGGACACTGGATGGCGGGAAGATGAAGCCATTTTCTGGACAACAGAGTGAGCAGACCACGGGAAGATGAAGCCATTTTCTGGACAACAGAGTGTTACAGAGTGTCTCTCTCAGGAATCTCTCTCAGAAAACAAAGTGTTACAGACTATCTCTCTCAGCACAAGGAACTCTCTTTTTCAGCAACACAAAGGATTTTTCAGAGGTTTCTCTCAGTTTTTTCTCTGCCTCAGCCTCTGCCTTCGTCTTGGTTAAATAGCCGAGGCCGCCACGCGCATCGCGCGCCTCTTGACGCCCGACAAACTGGCACGCCGTTTCATGGCACATCTTTTGATAAAGTGGACACGCCTTTTTATGGATTGGGCACGCCTTTTGATGGCACGCCTTTTAAAAAATTGGGCACACCTTCATGGGTCCGACAAGACTCTGTAAACTGTCCCGACATTGATTCCGGTTAGTTTCTACAAGGGTCCGACAAGACTCTGTAAACTGTCCCGACATTGATTCCGGTTAGCTCCTTTATGGGTCCGACAAGTGAGAGAACTGGTGCGGTGACACTGGAACCTCAACCAAGTGCCCCGGAGTTTGCTCCGTTGAACTTTCCGATGCGGTCTGTGGAGCAAAGAATGGCAGTGCAAACTGACATTGAAGCCAATCAGTATACTTTGAAGTCCTGTGTGGAGACGATGACGGCAGTCACAAACTTGTCGCACCGGCTGCAGAGTAGGACAAATGAGGTGCAGCATTTAAACGGCCAATTGGCTCTGCTCCAGCGCATGTATAAGGATGCGCGAGCAGAGATAAGTGTGCTGAAGGCGGAAAACAAGGAGTTGAAGCGGAAGGCCACTGTGATGTTCCGATTTGGAGGTCCGCCATATGCTGCAGTGGAGGAGCAGGGGGAAGTAAATGTGCTTGGTGGATTCGGAAGCACAGAGGCAACACCGTCAAGGACTGCCCAGGACGGAGGCAAGAAGAAAAGACCGGCGGCAGAGTAGAGAAGAAAAAATCCCGCCTGTGGAGGTGGGTGTTTGGGTTTGGTTTTGTTTTGTTTTGTTTTGTTTTTTTTTTTTTTTTTTTTTTTTTTTTTTTTTTGTAAAAGTGTGATCGGGGTGGATGCCCAATATGAATAAAATATGGTGTGTTGTGCAAATATGGAAATTGGTTTGGTTTTTTTTTTTTTTTTTTTTTTTTTGTATTTATTTATTTATTTATTTATGAAATAAAAAAGAAAAAGGTGGGTGGTGGAAAATGTGATGATGGTGTTGGGTGGTGGAGAAAAGTTTAGAATAGAAAAGTTTATATAAAATTGGGGATAGTGTTTTATAATAATGAAAATAAAGGTGAGGTAGTGGATGTGTGTATTAAAATAACAAGAATGGGTGTGAATGGTGTCGTGCATGTGCTGTGTATGTGGCAGTGTGAATGGTGTGAGAGAGGAATAAAGTGTTTGCAAAAAAAAAAAAAAATGAGAGAGAGAGATATTGAGTGGGTGTCTTGCCCCAAGAAAGGCTACCCACGTGACACAGAGACAAACAGAGCTACATAGGCATGCGCTTTTCCTCTGCAAGAATTGCATTATTCAACGTGATGTCATATTTGTCCAAGAATTCTTGGTCGACGACAGAAGAGATGTCCAATAGTGGGTTTCCCATACCCAAAAGAATTCCCTCCATCGCTGCTTGCAAGTGATGAAATGAGAGAGAGAGAGAGAAGAGAGAGCGAGTGATGAGTCTGCACCAACTGGTACCTGTGCTGTTTGTGTGGCGGGAGGCGAAAGATCACTTGTTGCCAACTTATCTGCTGCAAATTGCTACAAAACTGAACATTTGAAGAGACCAGAAAATTGGTCATTGGTTGAGAAGGCCAAGTACTACTATATAGCAGGCTTTTTTCTCACAGTTTCCACAGAGTCCATTCAACTTGTTGCTGAACATGCAGCTGCAAACAACATGGCCTCAACTCTGATGATGAGGATGATGGGGCTAAGGTACCCTTTGAAGATCCCACAGGGTAAGGAGCGACGGGCATATCAGCAAGAGACGATGTGGATGGACTGTAACTCAGTGTTCCCATCGGATGATCAAATTGGCATGATGGCGAGATTGAGGAGTTTGGCGAGGTTCGAAGGTGGGAGAGAAGAGCATGGAAACAAGGGGGATGAAGTACATGCAGAGTGATCAAGGTATGTGTAGAAAATTCAAGCGGAATAGGTTGAGGTCCGGCGGGCGGCCAAGGTGAGGTTGCCGCCCGCCGGTAAAGCGAAAAATACGAACTGCTTAACCTAGCTTTGATACCATGTTAAAAAATGATGTATTATTGATTGATATCTGATTGATTTATTGATTCGTTTCTGTCTATTACAAATGGTTCCTTATATAGATGTAGGTGTAGTGGATGGTGTGTAGTGGATGGTGATAGTGGTGTAGTGGGTTAGGTTTAGTGGAGTAGGTGAGGTGGTAGTGGTGTAGTGGGTTAGGTTTAGTGGAGTAGGTGAGGTGGTAGTGGTGGTAGGTGATGGTAAATTCTAACAACCTTGTTATAGGTACAATTTTAGAAATTGTATTATAGTGTACAATGGGAATTGTGTTTTCAAATTTTAGAATGTATCTATAAAGAAGTAGGGTGAGAATAACAAATTTCTGTTTGTTTGGTAATTGTTCTAAGGATAGCAGTGGCTTTCACTGTCAACACATTAAAATTGAGAGTATTAAATTGTCGTTCCAATAAAGCAAAGCATTGAAGTACAAAGCACAAATTAGCAGTGCTACACTTCTACAATTAATATATATATATATCGGATTCCTGTAACTAGGTTTATCTCCATCTTGCATTGATTTTTTGGAAATTAATCAAATCTGCCGACAAATCTATTGACCACTTTCAAATATTGGTCAATCAAAACATTAACCAGCGGAGATTGGGGTACTAATATTATGTTTTGAACTTAGATTTTTCATGGAGAAAAATGAAATGAAATTATTTATTTGTATTTACTTTTTGTTGTAACTAAACCAAAAATATACTTCTTTTAACAAATACATTTGCATTTGGTTCTTGTTTTTCTAACCCAATCAAACAAAAGAAAATAATAATTTAGTTTTTTCACTTAATTTTCATTTCTTATCTTTCTCGTTTCTTATTTATTTTCTTTTCACAATAATCCAAGATATGAAAAGGGTGTTGTGGGGTAGCTTGATCAGCATGAAGAAGGTTTTGGACAAGGTGGAAACCAAGTTAGGACAGACAGGGCTAAGCCTACATTTGTTAGCTTGATTGATCATGCTGAGTGAGGAGCATGGTTGACCATAGGATTGTCCAAAGAGTAGCCTATTAAAAACCCAGAGTGTGGTTGATCATCTTGATGGATGTGATCAACCATGGTAGAAGTCCCGAGAGCCCAAAAAGGTCATATGGTAGTATGTCGATTATCTAAATGGATGTGGTTGACTATGCTTGGTCGACTATGTCTGGGAAAAATTCAAAAATATATTCATTAAACGCTAGGATTATAAATACCAAATGCTCCCATTTTGTAAAAATTGAAGAGGAATAGTTAAGTGAGAGCATATACAGTCTATGCTCTTTAAATCACATTTCATAGGGGATTCTGTCATTGTGTGATTGAGAGGAACATTGAGGTATCTTCACACAACTTTGATTGGAGAGTTTACTCCTATTGGGGGGCCTTGGAGTTCTCATCTTAAAGGTATATTTTCTCATCTAATAAGTGTAATAATTTGTTTAGACACTTGAGTCATGACACACCTACACTTGTAGTCTCACATAGAGACACCAAGAGTATAAATAACTTCTTATATAATTGTTTGATTAGGGTTGTGCTTGGTGTTGTTGGTTTTGGGTTGAGCCAAGAAAACCCTGTTACTTGTATTTGTTTGTTGATGTAAAGGTTTCAGATTATCATATAAAACACCTATTAGTGTGAAGGTTTTAGGCTAACATATGAAAAACCTGTTTGAATTAGTGGAGAACACCAGTAAGATTGGTTGGGAGTGGAAGTAAACACAAGAGTTTGTCGAACCATTATAAATATTAGTGTTCTTCTATTTTCATTACTCGTACTTTAATTTATATGCTTGAATAGTTGATATAAATGCTTGAATGAAAGTCAATTTTGATTGAATGATTGAAAGAGTATTACTCAGGTTTACCATGAATGAATGAGCCTTCATTGCATACTCGGTGATTGACATTAAAAGAGGAAACTAGCACATCAGCATAGTTTAAAAAATTTGCCTTGGAATATTGTTACGATCACTACTAAAAAACAGGGTATTTGATACGGAAGTATTTGCAATGGCAAAGTTGCTATCGTTAAAAATGACCCATTTGCCACGGCAACTTGTGCCATCGCAAATGACGGTTATTTACAATGGCAAGTTGCAGTCGCAAAATGAATTACTTAGCCGAGGTTGTTTGTGCTTATAAATAATACTTTTGTGATGGCAAATAATTCATCCAAAACCCCGTCGCCTTTGTTTTGTTTTGTACTACCCTAGTTTACATCATCTCTCACTCTCACTCTCTCAATCTATCCCTCACTCTTGCCCTGAACTCTCACTCTCACCCTCACCCTCACTAGCACTCTCACTCTCACTCTCTCAATCTCTCCTTCACTCCGTTGCCCTAAATTCTCTCCATCTGTCCATCTCTTTGTTCTCTTAGCTCCATCCATTGGCACAACGTCTTCCGTCTCAGTGTTGCCCACTGGCGTCTACCGCCCACTGCAGCACAACTCCACCACCGTTAAGTACACAACCCTTGCGCTGTTTTGGTTGGAGGATTTGGGAAGGGAAAAGAAAAAAGTGTGTGAAGCTAGGTGAAATACACCTTTTCCCTTTTCCCCCCCGCTCTCACCCTCACTCTTACTCTCTCGATCTCTCAATATCTCCTTCACTTTGTTGCCCTAAACTCTCTCCATCTATCCATCTCTCAGTTCTCTCAGTTCCGTCAGTTCCGTCCATCGACACAGCGTATGCCGTCGCAGTGCTGCCCACTGGCGTCTACTACCCACTGCAGCACAACTCCACCGCTGTTAAGTACGCAACCCTTGCGCTATGTTTGGTTGGGGGATTTGGGAAGGAAAGAGAAAAAGAAAATGTGTGTAAACTAGGTGAAATATTGTTATATTTTATTCGCATTTCACCTACCTTTTCCCTTTCCCTTTCCAAATCCCCTAACCAAATATAGCGTTAATATAATTTAGAAATTTCTCTTTGATTGGTAATGGCAGTGGAGGGGTAGGGTTGTTGGGGGAGGAGGGATGGTGGATATTGGGGTGGGGGAAAGGATGGGGGTAGGGGTGGTGGTGGCAGGGAGCTTGATGGTGGAGGGGGTGTGTGGTTCAAGGGTTGGGGGAGGGTGCTTTAGAAACCCTCAATTTACCAAAACGAACAGCACTTCCTCAAGTGCCAGCTCTCCTTATGCATCTGAACTAATTTTATGGATAAATAAAATATAGACAGCCACTAAAACAAATATACAAAGTAATTGATTTATTCCTTGAATAAGTCTGGTAAAAAGAAGAATATATGCGTGTGAGGGAGGCCAAGCATAGATCATAAATTTCAGACTGGTTCCCTTTGTTCTACTTCTATAATTTAAATAGCTCTTTTGATGTTGGTACAAAGGCTTTTAGCATCCTTAGTAAGCCGCTGCAGTAAACAAATAACTGTTAAGACTCTCACCTTGAGGTTGAATGCCTGAGCTAGCTTCCATGAGTATTAAACCCATAGTAAATGTTAGAATTTATCTACACCTACCACCACCTACTACCACACCTACTACACCTACCACCAATTTACCCTCACCTCGTGGTTGTCTTCAGCATCATCTTCAGGTGCAAGATGAGAAGATATAGAGGTGAAGTGCACATCTTCAGCTCCTGTTTTGTGATTGAAAAGATCTGCCAGTGGAACCATCCCAAATCCATAGTAATCATCTATTTGAACAGAGCGAAGCAAGGTGAGGAGTAGGTGAGGGTAAATTGGTGGTAGGTGTAGTAGGTGTGGTAGTAGGTGGTGGTAGGTGTAGATAAATTCTAACAGTAAACAAGCTTTAGTCCTAGAACTAAGTTGAGATTGCCACTCAGCAAATATAAATTTGAATATAAAGACAATTAAGGATGCTCCAAGAAAATTTTTGATCTAGCAATATTGCTTAATACATTTAAAGTGGATGATTTACCCATCTAAGTTACATGTTTACTGTTGTTGTGCTAAAGTTGTAATCCTATTTGTAGGGTTTGAGGCAATGAGTTGGTTTCAGCATGGTTTGAGGTGAAGATCAAGCAAAGAGGCCCTTTTTCGGTAAAATATAGTTTACATTTCATTTGATCTTATAATAAGTTTCTTCACCATCATCAGTTGACCAAGTATAACATTTAGGGAGAGACCTATTGTTAGTTATATACTATCTATTTGCACAATTTAGGTCTAGCACTAAATTATTAGATATTGGTGAATTCGAGTCTTTGACATACAAGAATTGTCAAATGGCATTGGATTTTCACAGAATTTTCCACAGATGACTACCACCTATGCACAAGAGAGTTGTGGGAGAAGAGATGGGACTCGAAAAGGGTTTTCGGGTTATAGCCGAATCTCAGTCTAGGAACGGCATGGTTTGGCATCCAGCTTAAAAAGGCCATAATTTTTTCCTACTTATTTGTCAGGAACGGCATGGTTTGGCATCCAGCTTAAAAAGGCCATAATTTTTTCCTACTTATTTGTCTTTATACTGTGTTTGGTTGAGGGATTAAAAAAGAGAAAGGGAAAAGATTTGTGAAACTAAGTGAAATGTAGGTATATTTTATTCACATTTCACCTTCATTTTCTCTTTCCCTTTCCCTTTCCATTTCCAAATCCTTTTCCAAATCTCCCAACCAAACACAGAGTTAGTGATTTTTTAAAAAAATTTAAGTCGACTTTTTACTTTACTGGTCCAAGTGTAAAAGGATCCAAAAGGTAAAAAAGTCCACTATAGATTAAAAAAAATAAAAAATAATATATATATATTTTTCAAAGTCTGTCTAATCGAGTAGAACTCAAAAGTGTAAAGGTTTTTTTAAAAAATTTAATAAAAACGAAGAAAAGTCAACAAAAAAGCTACTAAAAAGCCAATCTCAAAAACATTGATTCCGAGTTATTGACATATCAAAATTTGCAAAACAACATCGGATTTTCATGAAACTTTGCACACATAGCCACTTCGGCCCAAGTGAGTTGTAGGAGAAAACAAGACTTGAAAACGGGTTCCCAATTTCGAGTTAGAGCCGAATTTTGGTCTGCGAACACTTAGTTCTTAAGAAACTTGATGACCCGCGATTAATGTACCAAAAACGCTAAACGACATCAGATTCTCACAAAACTTTGCACACACAACCATCTAGGCATGATAGTTGTGGGAGAACTCGAAAAGGGTTCTCGGTTTTCTAGTTAGAGCCAAATTTTCAGTTTAGAAATTGAGTCACTAATGTACCTAAATCGCCAAACAACATCGAATTCTAATGAAACGTTGCATGCACACCCACCTAGGTACACTTGTGGAAGAAAACGGGATTCAAAAAGGATTCCTAGATTGGAAGTCGGAGTCCAATTTAGGTTAACAAACAAATGTTTTGTGGTGGTTACAAATTTGGGAGATGCTACTACGTGCACCCTTAAAAAGGTACATATGGTATGCACTTCACAACTTCGTAAAATTTTGTAACATAAATCACAAAATGTCACAACTCTTTACTACAAAAATCATAAGTTTTTTTTCACCACAAAATGTCTTAACAAAAATCACAAAGTGGCATAACAACAATCACAAAATATCATAACTTCATCATTCATAACCTTAGGGTGCACAACGTGAATTCACTATTCGTAACACACATCACAAACATTGATAGATGTCATCACAAATAATTGTAACTTTTTTACCATGTGCACCTTTTTAAGTTGGAAATAAAGTTTTGTGATTGTAGGTTGGAAATAAAGTTTCTTCGCATAGTTGTCGTGTTCCAAAAATCCGGTTGGTGAGGAACTTGTTATTAGTGATGATCCATTGTTTGAAATAAATGAAGTTCTATTGTGGCAAGACTATTATAAAGTCTTTGTCCAAAAAGCGAAAAAACATAATGTCCTTCTGGAAACACCTTGCCAGGGTGTTAGAATAGTTCAAGAAGTTGTTGGTTGATATATTGCTTGGCAGTTTGATGTATATTACAGTTTAAAGTCGTTATTGTTTTTGTTCAAATATCTATATATCTTTAAGTTTTATGTAATTAGCATACTAATAATTATAGTCATTAATTAATTTTTTTGTTTGTTTTCAGATGCTATCTCATGGCTAGGAGCTTGCTTGTTGATTTTAATGCTCATGAAGAATGGTACCCATTTTTTATTTATTTATTTTAAATAATGGAACGATTGTATATTTAATTACAATGAACCATGTACATGTAATTATTATAGTGCTATTATATTTGTAGATAATATTATTTTTTTTAGTAAAGATTATTTTATTTTGTTTGTCTTAAAAGTGTTATAAATATTTGGTTGTAAATGTGTGGGTGCTATTACAGATAAAAATCCATTTATACAGGTATGTTTTATTTATACTTATTTGCAATTTTTGTATTTTTACCCCCAAAAACAAAATGGTATTTGTGATGGTAATAATCATCGCTAAAAGTTAATATATTCTAAAAGAAATTTTTTTGGAAGGGATTATGGTATTGTTCGATTGCACACAAAGGAATGTATATTGGTCATAAGTGTGAACCAACTATTATTTTGGAAGCTGTGGCATCATATGATCTTTGGATATGACTTGTTTTTCAGGCTACTAGGATCTCATAATGACATCAACGTGTTAGAACAATCTTTTGTATTTATCGAGCTCGCTGAAAAACGGGTTCCTCCAGTCAACTACTCAACAACAACAATGGTTACACAATGGAATATTATCTTGTTGATTGTATATATCTGCAATGGTCAACATTTGTAAAAACAATTCCTTGTCGACACAAGTAAAAATATTTTGCTCCAATCTAAGAGTCAGCAAGAAAGGATGTAGAACGTGCATTTGCAGTACTTCAAGCACGACTTGCCATAGTACATGAACATGCACGTTTTTGGAACAATGAAACACTAAATAATGTAATGACGGCGTGCATAATATTGCATAATATGATTGTTCAGGATGAGTGAGATGTCAATGTAGCAGAAGACTTTAATTATGATGTAATCAATGAAAGTCCTCAAGCATCAGTATCACATGAGCATACAACTGAATTGATGGACTTCATTCAAAGTCATTATCTCATTAGACATAGAGAAACTCATTCTCAATTTCAATCTAACCTTGTTGAGCACTTGTGACAACTACATGGACAGTCATAGGAATTTGTAATATGAGTCGCACTCACTATTTTCTAGAATAATTGTGGCAACTACTTTTCTATAATATAAGCATTTAAATTTTCAAATACAATGCCCATATATTCATCCATACATTTAAATATAATATATTAATTCTAATAATAGCTTAGAAATACAAAAGAAAGGTGAGGGATTCTACAAGAAACACATTACTTTTCACAATGAACTCTGTCTTTTCCCTTTTCAAAGATTTCCATTTGGCGCCGATGATAATAATCTCGTTGCATTGGAGGCATGCCACTTGTATCCATCAACATAGTTCTCTCCTCTTTCAATAGTTCCGCTCAATGCTTTTCTTGCTCAATAACAAATCTTGCTTGCTCATGACGAAGCCTTTCTTTATCATTAAGAAGCCTCTATTGCTCTTGCAAATATGCTTTCTCAAGAATGTTCAATTTCTTCTTATTGTCCCTTCTTTTGTCTTCTTTTTTTTCTCATTTAGTATCCCTTCAAGAGGCGAACTCGTACGATCCATATTCTTTCTTTTATTCAATCGTTCCTTTTCTGCCTTCCTAACTAATGGTCTCTCCAAGACAATGGTATCATGTGTGCCATTGTCTTCCCCTAGATAAATTGTATTCAGAGTATAAGGAGAAGGGGTTTTTGGAGTCACATTTCTCTTCGGTTTTTTCCTCAATCCTCTAACCATTTTGGTTGGTTCTTCAACAAAGCCCAGCAATGTTCAAATTAAATGAACTTTTATTCAATTCTTGGAACAAAAGTTTTGCGTGAGAAATCTGAAAAATAAAAAAATAATAGTAATAATTCTCATTCTACAAATAAAAATAATAACTATAAATGCATAAATTCTAATATAATTAAAACCTTGTCTTGCTCATTCACACCACTTTGATTCCTTGATTCAATTTGGGCAATGCATCCACAAAACTTATTTGTGCCGAGTTGAATCGTCGACCATCGATGCATTAGAGAGTTTTGAGTACGTTCAGGTTTAAATTTCTTGTACTTGAGGAAGTTATCATACACTCTTGCCCATATGCCTTATGTTTCTGTTCATTCCCTTAGATTGCATCTAAGCTAGTATTAAGCCATGCAGATACAACGAGATTGTCTTCTTCCATGGTAAAGTTTCCACCACGTGATTTCCGAGCCATGGATCCCATTTGAGCGGACACTTGAACATTTTGATTCAAATTTTGAGTCATTTGATCTAGAGATTCCATCACAAATTCATATTCAAAACTAGACTCATTATGTTAAAGATTGGTGAAGTATGCATCTTTTTGCGAATCCATCCCTACATAAAAGTATAACATAAATAAATAAAGAGGAATATCACCACCAGTAGAAGAAATAAAGTTTGCATCTAAATAGATTTCGATCTCTACCTATAATTTCAGATTTCTAGCAACAAATATCACCCAGTATAAATGTTTGACAAACTTGTGAGTTAATTTATAAAACCATAAAGTAATTGACTGACTGGCAAGTTTTTAATTAGAATTTTTGTTGCAATGCGCTTAGTGATTCTTAAGAGTGGTGCTATTAGTACCCCATAAATTATTTTAGACCTCCCATTTCTTTGGACCCTCACTTATAAATTTTGAAATTCTTTAAATTTCTTCCCCCCCCCCTCCCAAAAAAAAAAAAACCAAAATTATCTTTAAACATTCCACCCATTGAATGCACATCCCCCACACCTCCAAAAAAAATCTCCCTTCCAAAAAACCCTAACAAAATCTACTAAAAAGAATAAGAGTCTCATCCTTTTCAAAACTCACGAAAAAGAAGAAGACGAAGAATACTGTCTATGTTCATATAAGTTACAACATGGTATAGCCTTTTGACTAATTACTGCAAAGAGAGAGAGAGAGACATCTTTATTCTTTTGTTTTTTTTAATCTTGTTTGGGCCATCTGATATGCTGACTTGTTGATCAATTGCTCTTGTTTAACATGGTATAGCTTTTTGATGTGCTTTCGTTTCTACCATAACATGTCCTCCCTTTCTTCTCTCTATCTCTCTGTCTTGGGACTGTGGCGGTGTGGGTGGATGTGTGTGGTAAGAATTGAGAGAGAGCCATAAACAAAACAGAGTTATAGTGTACCCAAAAATGGTGAGTTTCCTTCCTGTTCGGACTTGCATTTCCGAACAGTAAGCTATGTTTAGGAATGTGTTCCCGAACAAATAAGTAATGTTTGGGAATGTATTCCCAAACTTAAAAAAATAAAATTTCTGCGAGTGTTAAGAATTTTAACTGTTGACTTGCCATCATCCTGAAATAAATAGCAATACATATTAAATTTCAAAATGTGATCAGTAAAACACGTCCAAACATATGAATAATGTTCGATTACCTGTTTCCAAACAAATAAACAATGTTCGGGCATGTGTTCTTAAATTTCAGTTATATGTTCAGCAGTTCAGTCCTGAAAAAATGACGAACAGATTTTATTATTTTTGCCCTTTTTTTCAAGAAATTTACCCTTATAAGACAAATCTCCTCTGAATTAAGAACATCAAAGTCGTGAACCTCTTCTAAGCTTTTATTGTTATACTCCTCTCGTCTTATGGAATAAGCTGCCAAAAAAA
This sequence comes from Camellia sinensis, assembly GCF_055761805.1. Taxonomy (NCBI): domain Eukaryota; kingdom Viridiplantae; phylum Streptophyta; class Magnoliopsida; order Ericales; family Theaceae; genus Camellia; species Camellia sinensis. The sequence goes on from NC_138970.1 coordinate 123,963,903, forward strand.
TTCCACTCATTGTCATCGTCGGAAAAGTGTAAGTAATCAAATGATTGCCATTGTTACTGTCGGAATATTGCCACCGAAGGGTTTTCAAGGTTTTGCGGGTGGATAAATTTTAGAAATTGACCTTATTTTTTTTGAAGGGTCTAAATATAGCTACCTAATTGATAGTATCGCAAAGGAAGGGGAACAAAAAAACTCCAATGAAGGTTGCGGACTTAAATACAACTATATGTGTAAACCACCGTAAGCTCCCAAGCAGGAGGAGCCAAGATTGGCTTTGGGCCGGTAATTAATAATTTATTTATTTATTATTATTATTACACAAGATGTGATACTTTCTCTATCAAGGAAAATACTGGTCTTCTAAAATTCATGTTCTGTAAACTTCAAATGCCTGTAGAAGTGAATGAGGAGGTCCCAGTTACAAAGTAAAAAATGATAATAATGATATGCATATATATCTGCTCATACATACTATCCACCAATTAAAAAGGCGACCCAGTGCGCAAAACTATCCCTAAACCAAGTCTGGAAATCAAATACACAATCTTGACTGCATCCGTGATTCAACCTGTATAGGACAATGAAACTATCAACCAACCAAAAAATAAAAATAAGAAACAAAAACACCGAATGAACTTTGTTCCAATAGTAAACAGCAGAAATTTGAGAATATTTTCATTTGAAGTTGTGTTGAAGTTAAATTTGGAGTTCCCACCACAAAGCAAGAGAGCCTGGGCTTATTGTTTTACATTGAGAAATGGATTTTCTATTCACATAGTCAAAAGAAAATAAAGAAAAAGAGAAATGAAGAGAGAGCCACATGATATGTACTGAAATAAAATGGTCATTTTCAGATTTGGCACATAATATCAACTCAACTAGAGAGGTGGTGAAGATGATGACCGTGACGACACTGCTGAAGCCTTGCAGATTGGGCACCAATTCTTCAACTGAAGCCACTGCTCTATACATACCATATGATACCCGTGCTCGCACTTCAACCTTCCCACCTCATCTCCAATGCCATACTCTTCCTGCAATAACATACAACATGTCTCATAAATCTCAATAATTAAATCCAGTGTTAACAAGACCCACAAATTAATAAAATAAAAAGAATCTCAGAAAGAGAGAGAGAGAGAGAGCAAGAAGAAAAAACTGAGTTTGCCTAAAGGATTCACCTAAATGGAACTTGATGGTTCAAACTGAGTTTTGCTAGGACATTGCATTCGCTGTGTGATGACAAATAATGAATAGAGATAAGATTGTATTGCCTTATGAGGAGACTAGCCAAATAACACAACTTTCCTAACGGTTAATACGCTCAACTTGCAAAAGGTTATTTGGAAAGATTGTGTTTGATTACAAGAACAGTAGCCAAATTACCCAACTTTTCTAACACTTGATACAATCCACTTGGACAAAATTATTTGGAAAGAAACTAGAACTCGCTGTGTTTACAGACCTGACACAAACACGAGCTAAATAAAACCTAATTGCAAATTCTAGTGAAAATTGCAGATAAATTAGGGACAGAATCAATTGAGAATGAGAAAGCATAGTAGTCTATATTCATAGGAACAAAACCTGGCAAATACTGCATTTGATATCTTCATCCCCGCTGCATCTCATGGCTCCTTCCTCGGGAGATGTAAGCTGATAGATGCTTCTCTTAAGACATTTCAATAGTGCTTCTTCTGATAGAGCTGTGCTCACAGTACCCATCTTCTCTTCTAGAGCTAATAATTCCTGTTAAAAAATACAGATATTATCTAAGAAAATTATTCTCAAATGCACCAGAAAAAGAAGGGAAAAAAAAGTTTATTTATCTATTCACAAGAGATGTCAATAACAGAACATGAGTAAAACAAAAATCCCTTGCTCACAAAAATAAAACCATAAGCACAAAGAAAACTTCAACAATTCCAAAAAAACATCAACTTAACAAACCTCATATGACATGTTATCAATGTCCAGTCTCATATCTCTATGTTGATCATAGAAACCAAGGCCACCAAGAAATAAATTTGTCTCAAGGGCAAGTAATTGCTGCAGGACAAAGAAGCAGAGTTAATAAGCAAATGACCAATATAAGAAATTCACCTACCAAAAGACCAAATACCTCATATGTTAGCTCCTCATCTTGTTCAATCCTCTCGAGTGCCAACAGTACCTGCAAACAGTGCAAGAATATTGTTTTTTCATTTTTTTGGAAAAAAAAATTAAAAAAAAAATAAGAAAAAGAGGAGGAAGAAGACGAAGATCAATATCGTAAGAAAAAAAAACACCACCAAGTATATCATTATTGCTCCCTTCACTGTACACTAGTATGAACAAAGGATGTGTAATGCGTGACCAAACATAAACAATATACCTCTGCAATCCCATCCATGTTATATCGTTGAAAGCCATCACGACTAATTAAAGAACGAGTAATGCCAAGTTCTGAAGGACCAATTGGACTCCTACAAGAAGTTGAATGACTTAAAGAAGCTTCAGCTGAAAATTGACGTGATGAACTGGGAACATCCAAACCAATGGATGTTTCTGGTGGAGCCACCTGTGAGGTCCCAATACAAAGCTCCATTGGTGCCAAACTGTTTCCATTTCCTTGATTACAAACCCTAGTCCTAGTGTTACCATTAATTGACCTCCGAGTTCGAACCGATCCAACACCATTATTCCCACCAGGAGGCCAGTTTCTGGTTCGTCTTGAATCAGAAATAGAGATGCCATTGCTAGATGTTGAACTACGGCTGTCTTCTGACAATGGTCCACTCATCTTCTTACCTCTACCAGAGGAGCTACTTTCTACCTCAGGATTTCTCTTTTTAACCATATCCTTTCTTCGATTGAGATTTGATTCAGACGATGAACCACCTGAAGGGACAACATCAGATATTGAGTTGCATCTAAGATTTCTCAAACCATTTCTTGCCCCCTGGGAAGTACTTTTACATGCCAAGGGAACAGAGGAACCCAACAGAGTATCTCGGGTGCCTAAAACAGACTTCTGCCGAAATACATTCCTAGGCTTACTATTTGATGCTATACTAGAGCTCCCCACTTCCATCAATCTAACTTTGCTAGACTCAGCATTATCAAGCTCCAACACTTCTGGCTCATCCTGAACACTACTACTACTCGTTTCGCATGAATCTGTTTCTAATTGAGAAGATATCTTTTTCCGGGATTCCTGAAGAAATTTTCTTGTGTTGGTAACCATAGAACAAGTTCTAGTAGAACTTTCAATTATCTGCTTGCCAGTAGAAGCATCGAAAGAAGGCCTTGATGATTTGAATTTTTCAGAACCATTTTGGGTACTTCTGGTATGATTAAGTCTGCCATTGCATCCGAGTCGGTTGCAGAATTCAGCATCTTTATCCCTACTTTCAGCTGTATCTCTCGAAACAAGACCCGATCCCTTCCTGGGGATAACAAGCCCACCAACAGCTCGTTTACCAGAATACTCGTCCATGTATATCAATCAGTATACTCTATATTATCTGTAACAACAGTAATATATGCCAATCTTTCAAAACCTTCGGTAATAATTTTGAACTCAACAATTTATTATTTAACCTGAATACACATTGTTTGATGCTGGAAAAAAAATAATGTCCCGACCTTCTTTACAATGGTAGGGGTAAACTACGCAGTTGCCAACTCAATAAGAAAAAATAAATAAATTACACATTTGAATAATCCCTTGAAGTCATCATGAGTAATCAGATTCTCATATCCAAATATCATACTTGTTGGAGAAAACACATGTTATGCATAATCTTAACCATTACAACAGTCATTCTAGTAGAACCACTAAACTATAAATCAAAATAGCATTCCAATATTTCAGAGCATTAAACTATATTTGCGCCCCTAAAAATTTATTACACTCCATCCTTTTATCTATAGAACTGTCAGTGATAAAAGTTCGCAGCGTTATTTTATTTTTTTGATTAGTAATAAAGACAATTTTATTAAAGAAAAAGAGTTGAGTTCTACAGTTATACAAAAAATGCAAGGAGTACAGGAACTCCACCACAAAAATAGAGAAAAACCAATAAATTACGTATCACATACGGCAGCTCTCCAATCTCTACTAATAAAAAATGGAGGAATCCCCTTGAAACTAGGAGACACCCAAGTCCAAAAAGAGGCCAAATAGAAAATCATATCCCATAAGCCTCCGATATCTTCTGATTTTTCCTTCATAGAGTTCCTCTCCAACCAAATCACCTAAAACACCACACAAAGTACACATCTCCAAAAAATCTATAACTTCATATTAGAACCAATGCCACTAAAATCAATGCTTATAAATGTACACAAGAAGGTACCACCCAATTCAACATTGCCAGAGGTAGCAAAAATAGCACCAACGCCATAAGACAATGCAAAAATAAAAGATCAGTACTCTCTCTACTCGTCTCTCTTATATGTGCCACATTGTTGCAGATATAAATAGCATTTTGTTTTTCTTACTATTTAGTTTCTTGTGAGTCATTGCTCGAAACCCCTTGCTCTAGAATGGCCTTTTAAGAACAAAAGGAGAGATGCTGTAGGCCTTTGACACATTGACTTTTGCGTCTTTCATTTAAGCTCGACTTTATCCTTGCTCCCTTCTTGATACCATCACAAAGATTCTTAGGAGTTAAAAGCGGAAAGCCTGTTAAACTTGAGGGAAGTTAGCAAAGCATGCAAACCATCATGCCAATCACTTTGTGCCTTAGTTGCACGAAGCGGGAGCGGGAGCGGAGAATCGTAGACATTCCAAGAATCGTTGGTAGGAAGCGTTTGTATATATATTAAATAATATAATATATAAAAATATATTCATTTTATAGATTTTATTAGATTTTTTTTTATTATTTACGATTCAATTAGATTTATTATTATATAACAAATTATATTATTTATTATATTTGGAGAAGGAGTTAACACAAAGTTGGAGATTTGAAGAAAAACTCTTGAATCTAAAGGATTCCGGATAAGCAGAACTAAGACAGAGTACATGGAGTGCAAATTTAGTAACAGTAATAATGAAAACAGAGGAGAAGTGAAGATTGAGAACCAAGAATTGCCTAAGAGTGAACATTTTCGTTATTTAGGGTCGATTATCATAACAGCGGGGGAGATTGATGCGGACGTGGCCCATAAGATTAAGGCGGGATGGTGTAAGTAGAAAAGTGTGTCTGGGGTATTGTGCGATAAACAAATACCCACTAGACCAAAAGGTAAGTTCTATAGAACGGCTATGAGACCAGCAATGTTGTATGAGACGGAGTGTGGAGCAACCAAGAAACAACATGTAGATAAAATGAGTGTGGCTGAGATGAGGATGGTAAGGTGGATGTGTAGTAAGACTAGACAAGACAACACAAGATAGAATTAGGAATGAGTGTATTCGGGAATGAGTAGAAGTAGCACCGATAGAAGATAAATTGAGAGAGAATCGATTAAGATGGTTTGGTCATATTCAACGGAGACCAACAGAGGTAGTAGTGAAGAGATGCGATATTCTAACGGTAGATAGAAGTGTTAGGGGACGGGGTAGGCCTAGATTAATGTTGATTAACGTTGTAAATAGAGATATGGATCTACTTAATTTAACTAATGAAATGGCTTTTGATAGGACCGCGTAGAAAAGAAGGATTTATGTAGCCGACCCCATTTGATGGGACTTAAGGCTTGGTTTGGTTTGGTTTGGTTTATTATATTTATTATATGTTAAAAAGGGGAGGGGAGAGAGATAGAGACCACAAATCGACGAGAGATAGAGAGAGAGAGAGAGAAGAAGAAGAAGAACAAGAAGAAGACGAGGAGATGATGAAGAAGAGAAGACAGAGAGAGAGAAGAGGAGATCAAGAGAGATGAAGACAGAGAGAGAAGAGGAGATCGCCACAGATGAAGACAAAGAGGAGCCAACACAGATCAGCACAGAGACACAGATCAACATAGATCTTCACCCTCCTACTACCATTGGTCCACTGTAAGTTTCTCTCAACAACCCTTCTTCTTTCTCCTCTCATGTCAGCCGTGTCTGAGCAACCCATGCCGAATCCAACACATATCTCACATCTGCACCCGTGTTGTGTCATGTCGACACGGGATACTCTGCCCTAAACCAGTGAGTCCATGTAACAGAGGATCTACATAAGTTCCTTCTCTTCTCAGATTTGCATTTCTCTAGCATTAGACTCGCGATTCTTCCACAGAAGCACATAATCGCACTTCTTCGGCTGATTCGTGGGCAACTTCAGCGATTCTTGCTACTAAGCTTTGTGCACTATGCCAAAGATTAGATGTGTACCCAATCTTTCCCCTCCCAGACACACATTAATGTATACTAACTGGATGTTGTTTTTATTTATTTATATTATTCGAAACTATACTACAAATTTCAGTTCACTCTATCAATCAAAAACCTTACACTCTGCAAGTACCAGATATGCTGGAATTCCAAATGCAATAGAGAGAGTTAATGGGAGAAGTATAAAAAAGAATTGTGGAAAGCTTCAAACCAAAGAAGAGTAAGAGGAATGCATTTTTGTCATTTAAGTTTAGAAAACTATAGGGTTCAGTGAGTTGAGCAACTTTTCTTTTTCTTCTTTTTTAATTTGTAACTGAAGGAGCTCTTTCTTAGAGCACCAGACCATACTAAACCACTTCTTGGATGCTGAAACTAAACTTCAACGCTTCAAGCCATGGTCATCAATGAGCTTTGACGGACTACAAATTCAAAACACACAAACTTCCATAAGGTTGACAATTATTGAAACATTAACAAGATTATACATATGATTCAATGACAACAATAGATTTGAAATTATCCGTTCAATACCAAGTCACTTGACTTTCTTATCTAATGTTTTTTTAGTAAGTAAATATATTAAAAAGTATCAAAAGAGGATGCAGCGCATGTACAAATGGTTAAACCATGAAAACCTATACCACTCAAAAAAAAGGGGCCCATACACTCAAAATTAAAAAGGCAATAGCTTCTTATGAGTGAAGAGAATCTACAGAATCTCAAAAAGGATTTAGGCTCACTTAACATTCCCTAAGACCCAACTATATAGGATAGACAGAAAATGACTCTTGAATGTTTGAAGAGGCTCTTCTGCTCCTTGAAAGGTCCTCTTATTTGCTCTCACCATAACAGGCAATCAGCCACATCCTACGTCACACGGACTCGGGTTATTAAGTGTGGGTGTGGGTCCAAGCATATCAAACCTTCCCATACCTAATGATGGGGATCGAAAAGGTATTGGATGACAATAAATTGAAAAACAAAGCAATTTTAATACAAATAGAAATTACAATTTTGTTAAAACCTATCACCTACTTCACCCACTTAAACCTACTCCACTAAACCTAACCCACTACACCACTACCACCTCCACTTCACCTACTCCACCTACCACCTACTACCACCTACTACCACCTACTCTTCTATATATAGAAATCATTGTAACATTCAATAGATGTATCAATCAATAATACAATTCTCTATTTCTCTTTATACATTAAATTTTTACATGGTATCAGAGCAAGTTTAGAACCTAGTAATTTCGCTTCACCGGTGGGCGGCAACCTCGCCTTGGCCGCCCGCCGGACCTCAACCTAGTCTACTAAAATTCTCTACACATACCTTCATTCTTCTTCACCACCTCGCCGAAGCAAACCCAAAATCCCTCTGGGACATTTCGTCGCACACCATGTCTGCAACAATGATGGGCATGACACACACACAGAGATGAGGCTGCTATCTATCACCTTCTCTCTCTCCACAGGGGCAAAACCCAGCTTGCCCATGGCTGCTACTCCAGGTGCCGTTGTTGTCACCGGCGACCACGCACCTTTTCTTTCCTCTTCTTGGGCATATGCAGAGGCTGCCCAAACAAAGATATAGCTCTCTCTATCTAGGTTGGTGGATATTATTGCACAGCTTCACGAAAACTGCAATGGCCATTGAAGCACTGTCCGAAAAACTAGATCTGGTGCTCCTTCGAAGCACACATCTCAATCTTCAGCCGGACCTCTCATCTTCCAACTAATACAAGCTTCCTCTCTCTTGCTGGTTTTATGTTCAACACACCACGCTTCGGCTTTGTCGGCAGCCATGTCATCCTCCAAGGTGAGCTTGAAGCTACTCATTGACACAAAGGCCCACAAGGTCCTCTTTGCAGAAGCTGGAAAAGACTTTGTGGACTTCCTCTTCAACATTCTTTCTCTTCCTGTTGGGACTGTAGTCAGGCTCCTCGCCAATACCAGCATGATTGGCAGCCTTGGAAATCTCTATGAAAGCGTTGAAAATCTGAATGAAACTTACATGCAATCTAAACAGAGCAAAGAGACTCTGTTGAAACCCCAAGCACCATCAAGTTCGGCACAAGTTGCTCTTTTGTTGACCGTCTTCAAATGGAGTGCAAAGCAAGTTGGTACCTGGGTCTTGTCCAGCATAGAGAGAGTGGTAGTGGTACCCTTTTTTTTTTGTGCCAAGGGACAGACATCATCACCTTCCTTACCTTTTTCTTATTTTATCCTCCACTTTACACCTCACATGCCTCATGCATCTCCCTTCTCTCTGCTCTCTGAAATCTCCCTCTCTCCACTAATTCCTTTTATTCTTATTATTATTATGAACAACCTCAGAACCCATGTGCTCTTTGATCCCTTTTATGACACTTTCTTTATTTTATTATTTTATTTTATCTTAAAAAAAAAAAAAAAAAAAGCCACCCAGGTGGGCTTGTCCTCTCTCTTTCTTCCGTTTGATTTCCAAATCTATTATTTTTATTTATTTTCTCTAAAACCCTTTTTTAATCTCTTTCAAATACCCATTTTTATTTTATTATATACTCAACATTCCCATCATTCTTTTCCCCACTCCAATATATTATACTAACCTAATTATACTAGCGTTCATTGATTCCACGGGCTTCCACCACTTCATTTTATTTATTATTATTATTATTCTTATTTTCACCACCACAAAAAAAAAAAAAAAAAAAAAAAAACTACATTCATTCCAGTTGATTTTTCTACATTACCACACCTCCCATTCGAGTTTGCAAAAACACACTTGTTTTATTCATATCAGGGATTCACCCCGATCACAATTTTACACCAAAAAAAAAAAAAAAAAAAAAAAAAACACAACACCAAAAGCTTTGTTTTCTTTTCTGCAGACGGCCACCCACCGACCTCACTTCTTCGCCTATTCCGCCGACCTCACTTCTTCGCCTATTCCGCCGGTCTTTTCTTCTTGCCTCCGTCTTGGGCGGCCCTTGACGGTGTTGCCTCCGTGTTTCCCACTCCACTGGGCACGATCACTCCACCCTGCTCCTCCACTACAGCATATGGCGGACCTCCAAATCGGAACATAACGGTGGCCTTCCGCTTCAGCTCCTTGTTTTCTGCCTTCAGCACACTTATCTCTGCTCGCGCATCCTTATACATGCGCTGGAGCAGAGCCAGTTGGGAGTTTAACTGTTGCACCTCATTTGTCCTACTCTGCAGCCGGTGCGACAAGTTTGTGACCGCAGTCATGGTTTCCACACATGACTTCAGAGTATACTGATTGGCCTCAATATCAGTTTGCACCGCCATTTTTTGCTCCACCGACCGCATTGGAAAGTTTAACGGAGCAAAACCAGAGGTGTTTGGTTGAGGTTCACTGGCCACCGTACCAGTTATTTCTCTTGTGGGCTCATTCAGTTCGGGAAAGAGAGTGAGCAGACCACGGGAAGAAGAGGCTATGTTCTGGGTAGCTGAACGGGAAGAAGAAGCCATGTTTTTGGGTTGTTGAGTGTTTCAGAGAAGGGTTGGTTACAGAATGTTACAGAGAACGAAGAGGTTTCAACTAGTTTGTTATGCTTCCAAGCCTCAGACTTCGCTTTGGTTTATAAAGACAGAGACGGCGAGGCCGACACGCACTCTGTCAATCACGTGCATCGCCGCGTGTCAGGCGCCCCTTTTGATGGCTCGACGCTTTCTGTCGGGCACGTCTTTTGATGAAGTGGGCGCGCCTTTTGATGGCACGCCTTTTGATGGCACGCCTTTTTATGGATTGGGCACGCCTTTTGATGGCACGCCTTTTGAAAAATTGGGCACACCTTTTGAGGGTGCGACTTTTACAAGGGTCCGACAAGACTCTGTAAACTGTCCCGACATTGATTCCGGTTAGCTCCTTCAAGGGTCCGACAAGACTCAGTAAACTGTCCCGACATTGATTCCGGTTAGCTCCTTTATGGGTCCGACAAGACTCTGTAAACTGTCCCGACATTGATTCCGATTAGTTTCTACAAGGGTCCAGCAAGACTCCGTAAACTGTCACAACAACTGTCACAACATTGTCTGCTACAACGGTCCGACATGACCCCATAAACTGTCTTCTACATCGGTCTGCCATAACCATACAGTCTTCTACAACGGTCTGACACGACCATACAGTGTCTCCTATCCATTTTTATTTTATTTTATTTTTCTTGTTTTGTTACTCTCTCCAAACTTAAGTTGGCTAGTTCCTATCCCCCTTGAGTTTGCGGGGGGCTGTTAAAACCTATCACCTACTTCACCCACTTAAACCTACTCCACTAAACCTAACCCACTACACCACTACCACCTCCACTTCACCTACTCCACCTACCACCTACTACCACCTACTCTTCTATATATAGGAATCATTGTAACATTCAATAGATGTATCAATCAATAATACAATTCTCTATTTCTCTTTATACATTAAATTTTTACAAATTTTAATAGGATTTTTCATTAGTTAGTTTCCTATCTAGAAAGTGCTTACGCCTATAAAGAGGCCTTGTCTAATGATTTTAAGAGACTAGAATATGATATTTTTTAGTATTGATTATTAAAGATATTGATGATCCCTGATTGTTCTTCATCTTCTTTTGGTGCCTACATCTAAATTTTAGGATATTTGGATATGTACCCAAATGATAGGTATGGGTATGGAGACATGTCCTGAACACTGATACATATTACATATTGTATAATATTCTTAGATACAATGATGTAAATATTTACATATGTACTTGAAACTAAATAGGATTTAGGGAAAATAGGAAAGTTCCACCTCCCATCCATGTAAGATGTTGACTTTTTTATCTTCAAAAATCATTTAAAAAAAAATAGAGGAATCAAGTGTTTAAAGTGGGCATAGGTGTCAGACACGTATCCCACACCCAGGCTCTTCTCATATTTTATGGGGGTGGGACACGAGACCTATGAAAGAAATAGAAAGGTCCATGTAACATTGGCCACATCAAGCACAAAAGAGCCATTTGCCAACCTTCTGCATTTGTCACCCAACTGTATATATCCTACACTCAAACATGGCCCATGACACATCTTTGTAGAAGATTTAGCAGATGCCGAACAAAACAAGAATCAAGCCCATATATTTCATGCCACCTTACAATGAATTGAGCAAATGAGAGATTGTCTCATTGCGCTCACAAAGGAAACACCAATTTACGATGGTATAACACCTTGTAAGGAGATTATCATTCATAAGAATCTTCTTGTGGATTGCATTGTAATAATAATAATAATAATAATAATAATAATAATATGACATTCCACAAGAAATTCACCCAGACCCAACGAGGATTTATAAAAGGACTTTACATCAAACCTCTCCTTCCTATTTTTGAGCCACCAAAAGGCATCACCACCATCTCCAACACCACTATGCTTCTAAAGAAGGTAAAAGTGATCAGACGGTTGCCAATAATGAATTCCTCCTCAATCTAATAAAAAAGACATCAACCATCTGTGCCCTTAACATAATCAGCCACCGAGGCATTTCTATTACCAGCTAGCATAGTAATCAAATCCTAAATGTAAATTGTCTTTTTTCGAATCAAATCAAACTGTGAATCGTAAAGATTTGGTCAAAATTTCTAATTTACCATAAAAAAATATTATTTATTTAGATAGTAAAGCTATATTTTATGCATGTGAAAAATTTAGACTTCAATCAATGAAAAGGCTGTTTTGAATGATGATGATGTTGTCAATTATGCTATGATTTATGACAACCCACATCATACACGTACATATATGAATTAGAAGGAAACAAGAATGCAAGATTCATTACAAAAATAGTTAACTAGATCACAATGGTCCCATATATAAGATCACCACTTTATCTTTTTCTTTTTAGATTTTTATTATTAGCCATTCTTAATCAAGAAAGCTAACACAAACAAACTCCAATTTTCAAGCAATAATAACTCAATAACAAAGTTTTTACAACTAAAATAATAAAAAATTTCACCTAAAAGGGAAGTTAAAGTACACAATTCTTTAAATTTTATAAAAAATATCACTTGATGCCTCCAAAAGATTCCTTTTGTAAGTGCAATGCAAAAAATTAGATAAAGCTGAATAAGTAAGCTTAGAAATTGTGGAAAGAGAAGAAGGGGGGGGGGGGGACCAAAAATCAAATTCAATGTATCGAAATTCAATCAGTCAATTCATTTTCGACAATTTGATTTTATGACCCACCAATTCATCAATGATTCATAGCTACTTGTCATTTATGCAACCTGTTTGTATCGATTATTTGGAGAAATCATATGATTTGAATCATGAATTGTTCGATTCTAATAACAAAGGAAGCTAAGAGAAAAATGGTTAAAATCTATCATCATCTCCGTAACATTTTTTATGCCAAAACTTCACCCTGTCAAAAACTTCTCACATAAATCTGACAAATTTCAGGAATTCCTCCCAAACAAGTTGAATACCCTTTACAAATCCCCCTCCTACGAGACAAGTTCACTTCCAATAACATATGCGGTGCCATATTTAGCCCCCAACATCCTTCTCCATTATCTATTCTCCACAACCATTTCTCCAAAATTCTTGAAGATCTGCGACCTCCTATCCCCAAGACCCCCTCCCCTCAGACCTGAAATTATTACTGATCAATAAAAGCTTTGAAGATATATAACAACCCAAAATGTCATTACTACAACTTCAGCTCTTCCAATAATTTCTCAAATATATAGTAAAAAGGTCGTACGAGCACTGTGATCATCAGAAAAGTCTACATAAGCATTAAAATTGAGCATTTATAATACACAAAATCTTCCAAAACAATAGCCGTATTTGAGGGGCTTTATTTATAAGGATGGTCAGGCAGAACAAAGTAACTTCTTATCTGTTGACAAGAAAATATCATCACTGAGCAAAAATAAGCTTCTAGCCAATCGATGCATGCAATCCAAATAAAAAGGAAAGAAAACCACCACAGAAAACATACCAACAAAGTTCACACAAAATACTATGGCCTTCATCTTACAAAATAGTGAGCCATCAAGGTTGAGTCCTACACTATAAAAGAGCTCAAAAGCATCCAATTCACAATTGATGATTCAGATGGGCACAACTCTCAATCTATGATTCGATAAGACAAAAACTTCACATAATTTATCAGTGGCCTTTTACATATGATTGATGAAAAAGACCATCACCGAATATTTTGGTTCTACCATCATTCATTAATTACAACCAGTTGAAAACATGATAGAGAAAAACACAGGTAAGAAAACCATTTCCCCAACAACACAAACCCAATCAAAACAGCAGAGAATAGTTTGTACACAACTTGTGTGTGTCCACTATATACATGACAATACAACAGCAAGAATCCATTATATAAACCCCTGTATTGACATGCCTTCTATTAATTCATTTTTCAGATGTTTATAAGTAAATAAAAGCAAACAATCCAAGAACAAAAGTAAAGCTTAGATAATCAAAACATCAGGCAAATCTAATTACCTTTGCCCTCAATCAACAAACACTAGCATATGACACCAGTTTTTTTTTTTTTTTTTTTTGTTGAAACTTTGAAAAGAACAACAATATATATATATATATATAAAGCAATCTTAAGGAGATAAAAGAGAGACAAACGGCCAAAGAACCATAAGTTTTCAACCAAACAAAAGATGGGTTTTCTTTCCCTTTATATATTTAGTAAAAGAAGCTTTTACCTGTTTCAATGATGGACGAATTAAAGTCTCTTTTTTTTTTTTTTTTTATTATTAACTTTCTATTTGTAAAGAAACGGTTTATCGCAATTTAAGCCGTCCAAAAAAGCTCAAAGAAAAACCTCCGCCTCCACATAACTTTCCAACCAACCAAACAGGCAAAGAGAAGTATTCATTTAGTAGGGTTATTCAAGTTCCTAAAGAAAGTCAATTTGATGACAACACCAAGTTAGTACTAGATTTGATTAATCAAAATGATTAAGAAGACAAATTGAAAAGAAACCCAAAAAAAAGAAAAGTATGGAAAAAAAAAGGTAATAGTGGATTGAAATCAACTAGATGGAATGAAATCAACTTTTGTTGTGTACCTTCTCTTCTTCTTTCTTGTTCCTTTTGGTGTTCTGGTTGTCCTGGAAAATGGAGAGAAAGAGGTTTGGTTTGATTGCAATGGAAGGCGTTCACAATGAAGAGAGAGAGAAACGTGTTATATGTGCGTAAGATCCGAGGTTGAGGGACAAAACGAATAGACTAATCTTCTGAATTTATTGTATATTTTTTTTAAATTTCATTCTCAAATTATTAATTTATTTTAAATTTAAAGAAATATATTAATTTTATTTATTGAGTATTCATAATTATTTTTTGACAAATTATGGCGAAAAAAAAAACAGAGTTTCAAACATGCAACAAAATAAATTATGAGTTTTAATTTTTTTTAATTTAAACTTTATACTTTGAATTTAGTTTTAATCTAAATCATTTATCTATTTTTGTTACGTAAAATCGATTGAAAAATAAATATGTTAGTTATTAAACTTATGAAAAAGATTATTTTAAATATTTTATGTATACTTACATTCAATTTAATTGGTGAAATATTTATTTTTCGTCGGTTTTACTTAGTGAAAATAAGTGAGTTGTTTAGATTGAAAATAAATTAAAATATTAAAATTTAAATTGATAGAATTAAAAATTTAAATTTTATATTGTTATGAGACTCAAACTCTAAGGATTTTTTTTTTGTAAGTACCCCTTTCTTATAAATTTTGGTTCTACAAATGAAAATAGTCCCTCCAAATTAGTACAATTCTTTTAAATAGATAAGAGAGTAAATATAAAAAATATTTCCATCATCAAATAAAAGTTAACAAAACCTAACAAAACTAACACAACCACCACTAAAGAGTATCAAACTCTTCTCCATAGACTATCTTAAAAAAAAAAAAAAAACTCTTCTACGTAGAAATTAAACTCCAGATCTCACACTATAAATAGTGTTACACAATCATTAAGTCAAATGTCATAATTAACTTAATACAATTAAAACCCTAACTTTTTTTTTGTTTTTCTATTTTATTTATTGTTGATTCATAAAAAAGCAAAGTTAATTGGTAAAAATATAATTTTACAATTTAGACAATTTCATGCTACTAAATATTTATCTTATTACTTAGGCTTCTCTCAATTTCATATTCAAATCTTTCAGCTTGTATAAGATCCCGTTTCGATAATGGGAACTTTAATTTTATAGGATCTTCAGACTATATTATGGGAAGGACTTTTTTCAAGTTTAAATCTCAACATAAAATAATTTGAGTGGCTTGTGGAGTCTACTACTGGTCTCGTTTTGATGATTTAAATAATTTATTATGTAGGGATCTCTGTATATATCATTCACAAAAAATTAATTTGATATGATAACCACAACATTTCATTTTATCATATTTGCTCCAAAAAAAATAAAAATAGAAATTGTCTATTTTCCAAAACATACTTCTTGTCCATTTTTTTTTTTTTTTTTTTTGAGATAAATGCGATAACATGAAAATGTTATGATTGTCAGATCAAACTAATTTTTTTCATAAATGATATATATGGAAGAATCCAATAAAATGAACATTTAGATCATCAAAATGGGACCTATGATGAGCTCTACATGCCACTCAATTTCTCTCAAATTTATATTTGAATTTAAGAGAAGCCTAACCTTATATTATTCATGAAAAAATTAAGTCGATCAAATAATCCTATCTTTTTTATTTTATCATATTTATCTCTAAAAAATGAACAATAAGTGTATTTTTGAAAATTGTCCATCTATTTTTTAAAGAAACAGACCAAGTGAAAGGATATGATTGTCGGATCGATATAATTTTTTCATAGATAATATATACGAAAAATCTTTACAAAATAAATTGTTCAGATTATTGAAATGGACCCATGGTGCCCCCACTAGACCAGACATAATGATAAAATTTAAATTTAAACTTGAAAAAAATTCAACCCTTACTTGTAATATACAACAAACACTCATCTTATTTTTTATTTGTAATTAAAAAAAATTAGCATTTAAATATATGGTTTAAAGCTTCATTTAGTAGCATTTATAAGTCAACTTGTTAACTTATTTGATTAAAAATACTAACTAATAGTGTTTAGTTATAATTTAAAATTAATTTAGTTGATTTTTATAACTTATTTGACCTAAAAAAGTGAGATTTAGGTAATTTAAAATTTGTAAAATTTTCAGCTTATTTGAAACTCTTAAGCATAAAAGTATAAATCGTTTTGTCATAATTATAACTTTTGAGAATATTATGAATTTTTACAAAATAAAAAGAAAATTACGTGACAACTTATTTAATTAAGCATGTTTAACTTTTTCATAAATTATTAAAAATTGTACCAAATAATTTTATAATTTATTATGATTTTTTAAGCTCATAATATAAGAACTATAATTTTAAAAACTAACTTATAAATAATACCAAAAGGACCTTAAATTGTTCAAATTTTATATTATAAAAAAATTACAAATTTTTAAATGATATCTTTTGCTCATCAAGTTAGGTTTTATTGATTTCTAGTTTGAATAATCATCTCTAATTAAATAACATTAACTAAATAAGCAACGGGAAATTCTAACATACACACCCTTGAAAATGGTGTATCTTATACATCTTCAGTTATGTCATTTTCTTTTTTAATTATGATCAATTTTCTTATTTAGTTATGACATTATTTTAGTTATGACTCTATGATCTGTAGTTATGCTACATATTTTTAGTTATGACATTTTTTTTTTAGTTATGATTCAAAAAGTATGAAATTATGTAATCTTTTTCTTTAAATAATATGGTACACACCCTTTTAAGGGATGTGTACCATAGTTAGGGGTAATCAATAGGATGGGTCGAGTCCACCTGGTCTATAACTATTATATCCACGTCTCATATATTAATGGATTTTTTAGGCCTTAACCAGTCAACAGGCTGATACGAACGAGACTTATTTAAAAAAAGTAAAATTATATCACACTCGTAAATCTAAATCTTATGGGCCAAAATTAAATTGAACTGAGTTCCACATTTTTTATTAGATTTATACTATTAAGTTCTACACATTTATTTATTTATTTTTCTTTTTTAATAATTCATATGATCAAATTAATCAATACCATTAATACAATTTTAAAATATAAATTCACCAAATTAATAAATTATAATTTCCCAATATTATATGTAAAAAATAGAGAGTTAGGAAGATATCATCAATCATTGTCAAATTTAATTTTAACAAATTGTATTTTGTGTATTTTTTTAAAGTATAATTTGCAAGGATAATATGAGTTGTCAAAAGTTTTTTTTTTCTATAATGGAACAATATTGATTTTAATGGATTAAAATTGAATTTAATAATGTTATTTTTTTAAATTATATGTATATATATATATATATATATATTTGGATGAGATAATTTAAGTTGGACTAATGAGATTTATGTATGCGAGTTCGAAAGGACCAGATATATAGATGGGCTTAAATTTCAAATCTTTATCTAAAATCTTAAATCATATTTTATGAAATAGAACGGACTAAAAGGACTAAACAATCAAACGGATTGAAATCAACCGTAAAACGAATTGAACGGATTAAATAATACTTGGCCGTTTATTTGGGGTTATAAAAAGGAAATTGAGACTATTAATATCTTGGTTTTGCTAATACTTTATTTATTTTGAGAGATGACTTTGGGACTATTAATAACTTAGTATTACTAATATCCTTGGAAGGGAGATTCCTAGTGAGGAGGTAGAGATAATATTAGAAAAATAGTGAAAGAATTAGAAATTTTTTTATTTTTTATATATTGAGAATTTTTTTAAAAATATTAATGTTTAATTTTTATATTTTTTTATTTATTTTATTATTTTATATAAAAATAATTTAATAATTTCTCACTATCAATCTCCTCACTAACAATTCTTTCACTATTAATTTTTTTATTATCAATCTCCTTCCCTCTACCTTTGAAAACAAAGGGATGTTAATTTTTTACTCGCAGACCATTTGACTCTAACCATAGTGTTGCCCTTCTCATACAAATAGAGTTGGTTTGGAATTGGTCAAAGATCGACGGCTGCTTGGTTGACGTACGTCACGTCAAGGTCTGGAGAAAATTATCGTGCTGAATTATTTAGGAAAATATTTTGAGGACCACAATTTTTATGGTTATAATGATTTAAAATTACTAAAATGATATCGTTTTGGTATATTTTACACTTAAAACGACATCGTTTTGACAGTTTTGAGCCATTATAACCACAAAAATTATGACCCTCTAACATTATTGAATTATTTATTAGAAGGATTTTATAATACGAAATTTTTTAATATAGATCACTTTAAAAAAAATGTATTATATATAATTTTAATTATGTTATTTTTTTTAATTATAATTTATGATTTCTTTAATTATAAAATACATGATTATATATGATAATTATACTTTTTTTTATTTTAATTTTGACTCAAAAAATTAAAATTATAGTTTTTTAAAAAAAATTATAAAGGGCATAATATTTTCTTATGATACACATTTTAAAAAGGTTATGATGTTATTATTATTTAGGTAAATTATACTGGTACCTTTTCAAATTTTTGTTTAATATAGTTTTTTCTTCACGTTTAAAAAATTACACTTATCTTTCTATTAGATTAAAATGATATATTTGCTTCTTAGTCTTTCTACATATAAAAAAATAAAATAATACTAATATTTTGTTCATGTAATTTTAAAAAAAATAACAATCATCTTCTTTGATTTAACTCACACAAAAAATTTAATTTCTTTGTTTTTCATGTTTTTTTTATATTATTTTTACTGAATTTATTTTAAGCATTTTTTTTAAATACACCTATTCTAGATATACTTAAGAAGTATAATATTTTGTGATTTTTTTAAAATTCACCAAATATAAAAAAACAAAAATATAAAAATTCAGTAATACTGTAATAAATGTGAATGATGGAGTTTGATAATACTGTAATAAATATGGTTGAATAAACGAGAAAGAAAAATGATGGTGAAAATAAAAATAAAAAATTCTATTCATATACAAAATGTATACAAAAATAACATAAAAATATTATGATAGTGATGCTGTTATAAATATAAATCATGTTTATGGATATTTTGTTTTAAAGTGAAAGGTCACCATTAAGTTATATCATTGTGTTTGAAAATTTTATATAAATTTTATGTTTTTATGTCATCACTCAATAATAATATGTTCAGGTAGAATTGAATGATAAAAAATTATAGAATATAGTCATGATGATAGAAAGAAGAAATGGTAAAAAAATGGCAAAATAGTCATTTAGAAAATTTTAGAACATAACATCAACTATCCATGAGGCAATTTATAATGAGATTAAAAACCTCAGGGAGGGGAATGTAATTTTTTAAACATGAGAGGAAAATTTGTATCAAACAGAAATCTCAGGGAGTGTGGGTTGTTTGGGATGACCTAAATAAGTGTATTTTTTGTCTTTTTACGAAAAGATGTGTAGAAAAGTAGAGAAGTGATGTGATGAAAAAAAGATAAAAAGATAAAAAGATGGATTTTTAATTATGAGTAAATAGATTTTAATTATATTTTATTATGGTATTGATATTGATTGTGACGTTATTATTTTGATTATGACTTATATAACTCATTGTTGTAATTTTGATTACAAGAGAAACGTAATTGTAACTTAAGGCCATGTTTGATTGAATGGATTAAAGCATGGGATTGGGATAATTAATGCGTAGGCCCAACTATCCTATGTTTGTTTTAATATTTTAGTTTAGGATTATTAATCCAATGGATAATTAATCCAACAAATTTGTAGGATTATTAGTAATGGGGTAGAGGTGAGATTATATATCCTGAATTGAAAAATAAAGTAAAATGACTATTTTACCCTGACTATATACGCAAAAATGTAAGCAAAATCATATCATTTCTACCCAGCAAAGACTCAGCAGCTTTGCTGAGAGAAGATCTCCACCTTTGTGATGATCTCCATCTCGGTGTGCTGATTTCAACCTTTGTTCGCCGGAAAATTCACCGTCGGCACTGAAAAACTCTCATTACCGGTGAGATTATCATCTTCGCCATTTATTTTTCCAGATTTTTATCTATTTCAACAATTAATTTTACATGTTTGGTTCAAAATTTATGATAAATCATCATTGTCAGAATTTATGAGATGTATTTGCATATATATATACATAGATCTATGTAGTTGTAACAATGTTTTGATGGTTTTGGTATATTATATACTAGATCTGTGTTTGATTCTATTGTTAAAATTCTGCCCACCGTGTGTTTGATTCTATGTTCAAGTGAGAACTCATCATAAACAATTGGAACATGCTTATGAAAATTGTTGTGATCCATTAAATGCTTACTGGTGAGGCAAAAAAAGGAGTAAGTAGATCATTGTTAAGGTGGATATTTGTGAATGTTCTTATTGTAGCAAGTAAAAATGTTAAAATGGATCTCTTTACCAGAACATATAATATTTACATTTCTGTCATTTTTTTCTATTGAAACTATGAAATCCTTTTATTGTGATTGATTTGTCTTTGAGTTTTTAAATGTAAGGATGTTCACTGTTTCTTTAAGAAAATCAATTTTCCCTTTAAAATTCAGATTTTTTGGGGGAATTCCGATGTCAGAACAGAGCAAAGTACTAAACTAGCCAATTGAGAATCTCTTTCTATTTGATCGTGGAGTAAATTAACTATTTATTGAAATTTTATTATCATATAATCTAATAATTATGAGCACTGTAAAATAAAAGGATCTCCATAAACTCAGTGTATTTTACTCTGTGTTTGTACTTCATTCATACATGAGCATGGGCATGGAACTATGTGAGAGGAAGAGATAGGGAAGCTGATCAGAGTGTCTCCAAAAGCCTAATGGGTGTCCATCATCTAATAATTTTAGAAAAATTCTCACTGAGTTGTCTGCAAGGTGTTGAAGGGTGGGCGGGGTGGGCGTGACAATATTCAATTTTTGTCTCACTTTGGACCACTACCCTCATCTGTATATGCTATGTTGGTTCATAAATAAATAATTGAAGCCTCCTAAGCTTTTTCACTACTCCCTAATAACAAACAAAAAAAAATGCATGACTATCAAACTAACAACTATATGAGTGGGCTCTTCTTGCACCCCTCTCTGTATATATGTGTGCGCCTCTCCACTCTATAGCATCCATGAAGTTGGAGAGAAAGAAAATCCAAATGGACCTTTCTCTCTCTCTGTGAATATGGAAGGTTTCTGGCTGCTTATCATGCACCACTAACAGTTGAAGCTGCCAGCATGATCTAAAATTTTCTGTGTCTCTTTCTCTCTACCTATCTCAAAGGAAAGATGAGATCATGTGGGTAGCTTCACCTGTTGATGGAATCATGAAAAACTCTAATCATCCACCTATTATGCATCCTTGTGCTCTTTTTCTCAATCTTATCAAAAGCTTTTGAGGTAAAATAAACACGCCCAAGTATTTTTTTTTTATGTTTTTTATTTTCTTTATTTGCCACAAGATTTAAATCTGGCACTGAACCACCCAAGGCCCAGCTGAGCTTAATTTGTATCAGTAATCTGTTCTTTAAGGTTCTCCACTAATTTGCTGGTAATTGTGTGTATGTAAACAAATTACCTAAACTCAGAAATGGGTTTAGCTGGTCTCTGGTCCATTAAGGGGATTGAACCGTGTAGCTCAAGCTCATGAGCTCATTACAAGTCTCACTTTGATAATTTGATCCGTTTATTTTATATGCACTTTGTATGGATAATCTGTATTAAAAAAAATGATTGATATTATAATCTGTATTGTAATAGAACTTGGGTACTACCATTTCTGATGGATGTTATAGTATACGAAACCTTGGAAATTTGGAATTACCTCACAAATTTTTTATGATGCATCCGGATGGGACCTGGTTGAGTTGATGTTGCAATTTTGTTTGTTTTATAATTCAGTTCCTGTCTCCTGCCAACTGATTAATCACCTAGTTATTTAGTTATTTTGTTGTGTAAATATCATCTCTATCATTAAGGTTAAGGTCATTCCTTCATCTTTTCGTTGTTATCAAGGGAAAAGTACATATCAGGGTTATTAGGATGATTTCAATGGATTCGAGAACAACTTCCCTGATTTCTTTGTTGATCAATGAGTCATAGTCCTTATTATATTTTTGCAAATTTGACTGCTCATTATAATTTTTAAATATATGATATGTTTCTCTCTTGCTATTTTAAATTCAAAAAAAATCTTTGCATAAGAAAAAAATTGTAATCATATTGAATGTGTTTAGATATGAATTAATGCAATCTTTTGGGAGCTCTTTCAGTACCCATCAGAAATACATGTAGTTCTAATCTCTTACACTAACTAGATCTGATGTGTTAGTTGAAGCATTTGTAGATGGACAATAATGAATGCTCGGACAGCACGATGGACCTATTTGAAGCATTTGTAGCACTCCAAGAAGTTGTGTCATCTATTAACTATGTATGTGGTGTGTACATTATTGTACTACAAGTTGCCTTGGAGAGGTACCAATCTAGGTTGGATATTAAAAGGTCACCACATCTCTTCCAAGCACAATTAGACTATTTGAATAGATTGGTGAAGGATAGCGATATTGATTGTCATGAACAACTCCGAGTGAATAGGCATACCTTCATGTGTCTTTGTACACTTGTTCGAAGTGTGGGATTATCTGATTCCAAATATGTCCTCTTAGAGGAGAAAGTTGCAATGTTCTTAAATGTGATTGCACACGACTATAAGAATCGCAACATCAAGTTCAATTTCATGTGGTCTGGGCAAACAGTTAGTCAGTACTTTAACGATGTCCTGAAGGCTATTTTACGCCTACAAGGTGTCTTACTTAAGACACCAGAGCCAATAACTGCAAATTGCACAGATGATAGATGGAGGTGTTTTCAGGTATTACATAGCTTAATTTCATTTAGATTTTGGGCAAACACTAACATATTTAAAACGAATAACCTTATTTTATTTTGATCTTTGGTAGAATTGTCATGGAGCTCTAGATGGAACTTATGTTAGGGTTCGTGTTCCTGCAATAGATAAGCCAAGATATAGAACACGGAAGGGTGAAATTGCTACTAATGTCTTGGGTGTTTGTTCCCAAGACATGCAATTCATTTATGTGTTGCTTGGATGGGAAGGGTCAGCTTCAGATTCTAGGGTACTTAGAGATACTGTGAATAGACCAAATGGTTTGAAGGTCCCGACCGGTAAGAATCTATATAGTTAATTGATGTAATCTTAATTGCCCAATTTTTAAAGTACTTATACATATGAAACCCATACTTGTTTTTAGGTTTCTACTATCTTGTAGATGCGGGTTATACTAATGGAGAGGGTTTCTTAGCGCCGTATAAAGGGCAACGCTATCACCTCTCTACATGGAGAGAAGGGGGTATCCCAGTGAATCCTGAGGAGTTCTTCAACATGAAGCACTCTGCTGCTCGTAACGTTATTGAGAGGTGTTTGGGTTACTCAAGATTAGGTGGGCAATACTGAGAACTGCTTCGTACTACCCAATCAAGACCCAGGGTCGTATTATTACTGCATGTTGCCTTCTCCACAACCTCATCAGACGTGAAATGCCAGTGGATCCATTTGAGTTCGAGTTAAATAACACTCCTATACCTCAACCTGATTTAGGAGAAGAGTTCATCAATACAGTAGAGCCATCAAATCAATGGAGTGATTGGAGGGATACATTGGCAAACATAATGTTTAATGAATGGCAAGCAAATAGAGGAGTTGGTGGAAATCCTCCGTAGTTGAGATAGTTTGTTTAAATATTTTATTTGTAATGATGAGAATCTTGTCTAGTTTCATAATTGAAAAATATGTAATGAGAATCTTACGTAGTTGAGATGGATTTATTTTTCAAGCTAATCAATTTTATTTGTTTTAATCTTTATTTCATGGAGAACCATTTGTTGCTTTCATGATTGCAGAATAATATCTATATTTTAGGTAGATTGAGTAGTTGTTTAATATCAAGAGTGCTTTTTTTTTTTTTTAATATATATATATAGTTCATGCACACTTTTCAATCATATTTTTACCTTGTCTTCCATACTTGTATTTAGTATATTAGAATGCGCTATTAAATCAATAATATGTGTTGTACATCATTATTATAGGCATGGATAGTGTTGTTACCAGTTGTTCTCGAAAGAAAAGTAAGGGCAAGGCAGATGCTGGTTCAATTGGGAGTCGTAGGATTTGGACGAAGAGGGAGGAGTTGTTTCTCATAAGTGCAATGAGAGATTTGTGTAATAATCCTAAATGGAAGGTTGACAATGGGCAATTTAAGTCGGGGTTTTATGGCGAACTTGAGAAGAGAATAGTCATGGCTTTTCCTGGAAGTGACCTTCGTGCTTGTCCTCACATTGAGTCAAAGATAAAAATTTGGAGGAAACACTATGGCCTTTTGTATGAAATGACTAAGCTTAGCGGGTTTGGATGGAATGACACTGAGAAGATGGTTCTTGTTGACAGTGATGATGTTTGGGAAAACTTTGTTCGGGTAAGTTTTTTTCTTCTATTTTTTAGTGTTCATCTCATCATAATTACTAGATATCCTGTTCATCTTCATTTAAATTTTATCTCATTTAGCTTACGTTTAATTTGAGCTCTTGTTGAAAGAGCTCCAAGTACATATTCACTCCCTGCACTTTTGTTTATGTACTGCATACTTGAATGTCCTTTCTTTCTTTTGAACTTGTGTAGAGACAACCAAGTGCGAGTTCTATGTGAAACAAGTCATTTCCATATTATGAAGATTACCTTGTTCTCTTTGGCAAAGACAGATCCACTGGTGAGTTAGTTGAAGATCCTGCAGATGCAGTTGAAGCAATTACTGTGGAGGAAGCCATGGGAGAGAAGGGTGATGGTTCTCCAGCTAAGCAATTCAATGTTGCTGACTTCGAGTGTTCAATGTCTACAAATGGAAATGCATCCAACTTTTCTACCTTTAGCAAGGGAGGAACAAAAAGAGCCAGGACTACTGAAGAAATCGCAAGTAATATTGCTACTATGACAGAGACACTTGGCTCTTTTTTGGACAAAACAGACACTAGATTGGGTGAGATTGTTAAAAGGATTGGATATCAACATGACTTATCCCAAGCTAGGAGGAGTGTCAATGCTGAACTTCTAAAGCTCCCCCTTACATCAACTCAAAGGTTGACAGCAGGTTCTCTCATTGTCAAAGATGCTCAGCGAGTTGACTTCTTTTTCAGTCTCTCCGATGTCGACAAATTAGAGTGGGTATGTCTTTTGTTGGGAGGGCACGTATGAGTACACATGTTGGGGATCGTGGTTTATTCGACACAATAGAATATATAATTGTATTTGATAATGTGGGAATTTAGTTGTGTAGAAGATATTGGAGATACTATATTTCTAGTTTACACACACCATTGTTCTACAAACTATTGTGAACATTGCTTTTCTTAGTTTAATATTGAACTTGAGTTGATTGGTGGATCAAAAAACATAATCTGTTACATGTGGTTTTGATGGGTGAATCAAACATAATTTGTGATGTTCAAACATAATTTTGCATGTGTACTTTTAGGCCATGTTTGCATGTGTTTAATTACCACTTTGTGTGTGTGGGTGGGTGTGTGGTGGTCATGTTTGGTTTGGTTTTTATGAACTTGTTTTAAAATTAATTTGGTGAAAGAAATTTAAAAAAAAAATTAAAACACTTATTATTAAATCTATATAATTTTATATTTTAGAAGGCCAAAAATAATTTTTATAAATTTTAAAATATTTTTTTATATTTATTTTATCAAATTAGTTTATATATTTAAAAAATAAAAAACAAACCAAACATGGCCTTTATATTTTGTATTTTAATTTTGCTTTTATTTATTTATTTATAATTTTTTTCAAAATCACATTTATGAAGAAATTTTGATAAAGTAAAAATTATAAAGAAACATTGATGGAGGGTAAGATTGGAAAAGAAAATAAATATAGTTGTAATCCTACATTCATAAGTTTCTTATCCCATGCAAATCAAACAATGAACAAGAGGATAATTTATCCTACTAATCCAATTGGATAATTAATACCACACTAATTTCATAGGATTATTAATACTTCACTATTAGTCTTGTGAAATCAAACATGGCCTATGGGTACCCAATTGACCTTTAGTACCGCCTATCACCCTTAAACCAACAAACAATTTGAATGGACTATCCAAATCTTAGAAGATATGTTGAGAGCTTGTGTACTAGACCTCAAGGGTTATTGGAAGAGGCATTTGCCTCTAGTGGAGTTTTCCTAGAATAATAGTTATCAAGCTAGTATTAGGATGGCACCTTTCAAAGCCTTGTATGGGCATCCGTGTAGATCACCAGTGTGTTGGATTGAGGAGGGGGACTGTAGACACTCCATTTTTGACCGCCCTTAAGACTTGGATGCGACTGATGGTTTGCTTGATGGAGAAAGGTGTGCAGGGCAAAGGTTCAGTTTCTTCGGCAAGGAGAGAGTCAAATCTCAACTTCATACCCCTTTTTGGACCAAAACAATCTTGATCAAAAGATTTTAGACCTTAAAACCCTCTCTTTCAAAACGTTTTCGAAATAAAGTTTTTACGATGTTCCGAGGCTCGCATTTTGTCAAATGTTGCATTTTTCGGTAAACCGAGCAAGGACAAAGTAGAAATGAATGAAAGAGAGATGAAATCTTTGAAAAATCTTTCAAAAAACCTTGTCTAGGGGTTTGGAGTTGAAGAAAAGAGGAGAAGAGAGACGAAAACTAGTTTGGGAGAGGTTCGGCATGAATCCGGGTAGGACCGAAACTGCGCGACTCTACCGAAACGGGCATAACTCTTTACACAGGAGGAATTTTGATACTAGGTTGGCACCATTGGAAAGATAACTTTTGGGGCTTCAATGTAGCCACATGGAAAACTAGAAAATCAGATGGCCGACCAGCTTTTTTGGTCAAAAGTGGTTCAGCATGAATCCGGGAATGAGAGAAAACATCTGTGCAGTTTCACCGAAACGGGCATAACTCTTTGCACAAGAGGAATTAAGATATGAGGCCACCACCGTTGGAAAGCTTACTTCTGGGGCTTCATTTTTCACTCAAGAATCTCCTAAGGACATGTCTGGGTGGGGGAGATATGGCTAGTTGAAGTCCGTTTGGACCGAATCGGCGCGGCTTCACCAAAACTGGCATAACTTTTTGCACAGGAGGAATTTTAATGCAAGGTTTGCGGCATTGGAAAGCTAACTTCAAGGGCTTCATGGGCAACTAGCTTTGGGGCTTGAACCTTTTGACCCCTGGTCGGCCGACCAGGGGGAGTGGCCGGCCGGCCACTTGAACTGGCCGGCCTGTTTCTTGCTTTTTGCTCTCTCTGAGTGTAATCCAGCTGTGCTAGCTGGAGACCATTTGGTGCATCCTCCATACACGTGTATGGAGGATCTTTGAAGCTTCCAAGAGAAGCTTTGAAGAGAGGCCCTCCTCTTCATTTGTAGAGGTTGAACAAAATTTCTTAAGGCTTATACATTCCATCCTCCATAGCTCAAAAGGCCATTATCCTTGGTCATTTACACTACAACTCATAGCCTACCCCCTCCACCATCTATTCCAGCCCTTTGAAGCTAATTTTCAGAGGTTGAGAGCTCACAATCTTGGACCAAAAGTCGCTGCATTGCTGTGCTACAAGGGTAAGTCTCCATTTCCCCTTTTCTTGCATTCTTTTGCTCCATACCTTAGCCCCTTTTGCTCACATTTTTGGACTTCGAGCAAAACTGGAAAAGATCTTATTTTGAGCCCTTCTTCAACTTTGTTTGAGAACACTTTGCTGTTTGAGGTCATCTACTTCCTTGTTTGCTCAATCTCTCTTTTAAGGCTATTTTTGCATCATACTTTAGCCTTACTTGTGAACATTTTCGAGATTTGTTATAAACTGGAAAAAGCCTTGTTTTGACCTCCTCTTTAAGTTTGCTTGAGGTCACTTTTCTGTTTGGAGTCATCCCCTTCCTTGCATGCTTCATTCCTTCATATTTAGGGCTATGCATTAGAGCATTTGCATTGGACTTGTTTTGGTCTCTTAGCCACTAAAATCCAGGGAATTTTTAGTGGCTTTGATGAGGTTTTAAGCTTTGAAATCATAGAGGGGTGACTCTCTCACCCCTCATTTTCTTTACTAGCATCATTGGCTTTCCAAAGGGGCTCTATTTTGCATGCATTGAAGTAAGTTTTTGGGTCCAATTTTGTGGGTTTTAAGGTCTGCCTTAGGTCTGTCCGGAGCCCTTTTGATCATATTTTATGTCTATAGTGCATGTGTAGAACAATTCCATTCAAGGTCTGTTGAGGGGGCCTTTCATAGTATGCTTCCTTGACTGATTTCAGGGCCAATTTTATGAGTTTTAGGGCTGTCATAACTCATTTCCAGAGGTTGTTTTTCCATGCTTCATGTCTATCATGTATGTGCTCAACAACCCCTTGAATGGCCTTCCAAAGGAGCCCCCCATTTTTCCATGCATTGGTTGCATTTCAGTGATTATTTGGGCATATTTTGGCATGTTTTATTCTCTGTTTTTGGCTGGTTTGATGAGTTCTCATTTGCTTCATATACATGCCATGTAAACCATCCTTGCTAGCCATTGTTGCATGCTATTTTAGTCCATCATGTTAGCATCTTTTCGCCATGCTTTGAACTGAAAATGTACATGTTTTGGACTGCCTTGGCTCTGTATTTAGGCTTCATGATCAAATAATGCTTGCTTTGTATACTTGTGGTTCAATGCATTGGACTAGTTTTGAGTTTCGGGGCTTATTCCATGCATCGGGTGCCATATTTCCATGTTTCGGGACCATTTAGCATTATGTTTCAGTGCTAAAAATTACATGTTTGAATGCCATGCTTCATCCTTGCCATGTTTTGGTAGAGTGGCATTTAATGCCTTAGGTTCGGTCCTCAATTCGCGTGCATGTGTGCTATAGCGATCCCGGTTGTCCCTTTACTGTTTTGTTTTATTTCGGACTCGGTTCCGTGAAGTTGGTAGTGGTATCTATCTTGTTGTCGTCCTTTAATTCCGCTTGATTGAGTTTTAGGATGTTTTGAACAGGGTTGTTACAGGTTGGTTAGGCCTTGGTTTCAATTCCTTGTTGTTCAGTTTTTAGGCGATCCGCTCGAGCGGGTCTTCTTGCGCTCGAGCGGGGATTGCATACCTTCAGTAGTTCATGTTCCTGCAAAACTTCTGCAGATGTGATTTTTGCGCTCGAGCGGGTTTGTTGGCGCTCGAACGGGTAGTATTTCCTGGGTATAAGTTCTGGGAAGGGGATCTACGCTCGAGCGGACTGGTTTTCGCGCTCGAGAGGATGTGCTTTTCTTTTGTGTCTTGGCGCTCAAGCGGGCCTTATTGCGCTCGAGCGTGTCCAGATTTTTGTTCTTGACGCTCGAGCGTTGTGTTTTCCGCTCGAGCGGGAATGTCGTATAACAGAGGGCAGCTAGGCATTTTTGAATCACTTTCTACACTTCCTTTCTCTCTCCTACTTTCTAAAAAGATATTTTGAGAGCCTCTCTCTCTAGAAATTCCCTTCTCTCTAGGGTTTGATTTAGTTAGAGTGTTTTCCTTCCCTTTGCCCTTTGTAAAAGTTGTGTTGATCGTCGAGGGCTTCGTTTTGATCCGTGAATCTTGGAGTTTGGAGCATTTTAGTTTTTTACATCTTCTCCTCTTGGGCTCCGAAATTGAGGTAGGGATTCCTACTCACATTTATGGTCTTTAACATAGATTTTTGGTGATTTTGATTAAGTGTTGAAGTTGGGAAATTTTGGGACTTAGGGTTTCAAAATGTCAAAGAGGGTTTTATTATTTTGATTCTAAAATGAGTATTTTGAGTTTCAAAATAGCGGTATTGATGTTGATTGTTGAGATATGGACCATTGGGTCAATATTGGAAAATGAGGGAGAAAGCCCTAATTCGTTGTGTAAATTAATTGGTATAATTAATTTGGGAAAAATGTTGATATTTGGAATTGAATTGGAAATAATGAAGTTGACTCATTATATGGTAGAATAGTGGAGTTGGATTTGTTAATTGCCCACTTTTGAAAATATTGATATTTTATCTGTTGGAGCTTTTATTATCTGTTTAGAAATAACTGCTTGGGCTACCGGTGGAGGGTAGTTTTGATTGTTTTAGACAATGCATGATGATTAGGCAAACTAAAACTAATCAATTGGATATGCCATAGAGTATGACGGTTGATAGAATACATTAATATTATGTATTGATTGATTGTGTATATGACCTTTGTGTATATATGCATTGTGTGTGTGGGAGGAGATAGGGGATGTACTCCACGGTTTAGGGGAAGATAGGGGATGGACCTCTAAACCGGATGTTGTGTGGGAGGAGATAGGGGATGGACTCCACTGATACAGCTCATATGCTTGTCAGATAATGTGTTGATACAGCTCATATGCTTGTCATTGGAAGTGTTGATACAGCTCATATGCTTGTCATGGGAAGTGTTGATACAGCTCATATGCTTGTCATGGGAAGTGTTGATATAGCTAATATGCATATCTGTTGAAATGTGGATATAGCTTGTATGCTTATCTATTGAGATATTAATATAACCTGTGTGTTTATCTATTGTAAAAATGGAAAACGTTTAATATGAGTCTTGGTCTCATATAAGTGGTTGGCCAGGTTCTGAGCCATTGATGGAAATTGTGAAATTGATAAGAAATGGAAATGGATTACGAATTGGTTTATGGAAATTGAACACTTATCAATTACTAATGTCTTAGTCATTGCTTATACTGTGTTTAGCATATCTCTACTGGGCTGTGGCTCACCCTATATGGGAATATCATTTTCAGGTACAGGTAGCATGCCACCTCCAAGGACATAGTTTGGGAGGCTAGAGGCGGACACACTTTTGTTGTCTTATTTCTTTTTGATGTATTACATGTAAATTCAAGCCAAGGTCTTAATGTGTAAATGAGTTAGTACTCTTTTATTGTAACCAAGTGTTAACTTGGAAAGTTGTAAGCCCTTAGGGCATTTGCTTTTGTCGTTAACATGTAATACTTTTTGTAATGGAATTCTGATGAATAGAAGAATGTGGAGTCTTTATATATCAATGCATGTCTATGTTGATGGGTTTAATGTTATTATTTTGAGGGCGTTACAACTTGGTATCAGAGCGTACCGGGTTCGAATACTTTGGGTACGTGGGAAGTGATTAGGATCACAATGGGTTTGTCTCGCTTAATAGAGACTTAGATGCAGTGTCATATGCTATGTGCTTAATTGATAACATGCTTATGTGACTATTTGGGTATGGAATGTTGTTTCTAGGATGTTGATTGGATCCTTGGGTTGCTGGGAGTCTTGTTGGAAAAGCACTTGATCAATGCTGTTTCTAATCGGAACTCTAGTAACGCCTCGGGACTATCATTATCCGGAAATGAAATTCGTAAATGCTTATGTGTTTATGTGCTTGCGTGGAGTGAATTACAGTTGGCCATGCATTAGGACGCGAGTGTTATAGCTTCGGCACATTTGTGAATATGCTAATAGTCTTGGTTACCTTTATTAGGATGTCGGGACGAGGGTGTAGTAGGCGTGGCCGGCATGGTAGGCAGGAGGTACCTGTACCGGACGACGTTCCGGCAATGCAGGAGGGAGTTGGTCAGGCCAATGTAGCCGAGCCTGCGGGTCAGCAGGCTATGGGCGCCTTGGCCCGAGAGATAGCGGGAGCTTTGGGTATTCTCAGAACTGAGAATCAGGTTGCTGAGGCAGGGCCTTCTTTCCTGAAGAGGGAATTCTTCCGATCTAACCCGGACGAGTTTGTTGGGGATCCAAAGGAGC
This sequence comes from Camellia sinensis, assembly GCF_055761805.1. Lineage (NCBI taxonomy): Eukaryota > Viridiplantae > Streptophyta > Magnoliopsida > Ericales > Theaceae > Camellia > Camellia sinensis. The sequence goes on from NC_138970.1 coordinate 123,996,187, forward strand.
CACTTAAGGCTGACGAGTGGTTGGAACAAATGGAGAAGACGTTCGAGATGCTTAGCATCGAGGACGGGGCTTTGAAGGTGACCTTGGCATCCTTCCAGCTGAAGGGAGATGCGGGTCAATGGTGGAAGTACGAGAAGGGCAGTGTTGGTGGTGCATGGGAGGCATTTGTGAATGCTTTCCAAGAGAAGTTCTTGTCTTCAGCTGCTAGAGAAAAGCTGAGGGAGCAGTTTTGCCAGCTTAGACAGCAGGGCTTGTCAGTGGCCGAGTTTGAGGCTACTTTTACTAGTCTGTCCAGGTTTGCACCTGAACTGGTGGCGTCCGAAGAACGCCGTTGCTTTGAATTTGAGCGGAAGTTGAGGCGAGGCCTCAAGTTGAGGGTTGGTGGATCTTTCATCCGGGAGTATAGACGTTTGGTGGATGCTGCAGCTCATATGGAGCTCATGATGCAGGAGGAGGATGAGGGGCAGAGAGGCTCCAAGAAGAGCCAAGATGGTCAGGGTGATGGCAGGAGACAGAGGGGTCCTAACCCTCAGCAGTCTCAGGGTGGTGTGGCTAGATCGACCTTTCCAGTACCGAGTACGGGCTCAGGGAGAGGTAGTCAGGGAGGCTTGACTTGTTTTACGTGTGGCCAGTTGGGTCACAAGTTTTCGGTTTGCTCGCAGAAGGGAGGGGGTCAGCGAGCTGCTTCTTCTTCAGCTAGACCTCAGGGCCAGAGTCAGGGCAGAGGCCAGCCTTTGTCTTGCTATCAGTGTGGTTAGCCTGGGCACCTGAAGAGGTATTGCCCACAGTTGAGTGCTACTTCAGGAGCGTCTGGTTCTAGACAGACGCAGGGTTTTCAGCCAGCTCAGTCTGTGCAGGCCTTGAGGGCCAATCCGGGAGCTTCGTCGTCCCAGTCAGTGCAGCAGTCGTATGCTCCGAGGGGTGAGCAGGTGGATCAGGGGCCTACGGGGCGCGTGTATGCTGTTACCGCGCAGGATCTAGTACCGGCTCCATCAGTAGTGAGAGGTACTTTTCTGTTTTGCAACTCGGTTGCTAGTGTATTGATTGACACGGGGGCATCTCATTCTTTTGTATCTGCTGCATTTGCATCTGTTTTGGAATTGGAGTTGGCACAGTTAGCATCTCCTATTTGTGTGGTATCACCTATTGGTGGTGAGTTAATCTTGAAACAAGGTGTTAGAGGTTGTGATATAGAGGTCGCCGACCATAGGCTTCCTTTTCCATTTGTGGTCATGCCCATGAAGGGCTTTGATGTTATTTTGGGTATGGACTGGCTATCGTCATACCGGGCTGTTATCGATTGCTACCGCCAGAGGGTCACGTTATGCGCCTTGAGCGGGGAGTGGTTCCATTTCTTGGGAGACCGGGTTGGTTGTGTTTTGCCACCAGGGTATGATTCGCGAGGGCGGAGTGAGCTTAGTGGTCTACTTGCTAGCTTTTTGAGTGGTGAGTGTGATGAGACTCATGTTGTGTTGCCGAGGGTGGTTTGTGAGTATTCGGATGTCTTTCCCGAGGACCTTGTTAGTTTGCCACCTCATCGAGAGATAGAGTTCTCTATTGATTTAGTGCCCGGCACCGTGCCGATTTCTATGGCACCCTATCGTTTTGCCCCAGCCGAGTTGAGTGAGTTGAAGATTTAGCTCCAGGAATTGCTAGATAAGGGTTTTGTTCGCCCTAGTGTTTCACCGTGGGGAGCTCCGGCCCTCTTTGCTAAAAAGAAAGATGGTGCCTTGAGATTATGTATAGACTACCGGAAGTTGAATCGGGCTACGGTCAAGAATAAGTACCTTATGCCCTGTATAGATGATCTGTTTGACCAGTTGAAGGGTTCCTGTTGTTTCTCTAAGATAGACTTGAGATCGGGTTACCACCAGTTGAGGGTCAAGGAGAAGGATATTCCTAAAACGGCATTCCGTACGCGGTATGGCCATTATGAATTTCTGGTGATGCCGTTTGGGCTCACCAATGCACCGGCAGTCTTTATGGACTTGATGAACCGGATCTTCCGAGAATTCTTGGATCGTTTTGTAGTCGTTTTCGTGGACGACATCCTGATTTACTCACCTTCAGAAGAAGAGCACGAGGCACACTTGAGAGTGGTGCTTGAGTTACTTAGAGCCCATAGGCTGTATGCCAAGTTTGGGAAGTGTGAGTTCTGGCTAGGAGAGGTGAAATTCTTAGGCCACGTGGTATCCGGGGAAGGGGTGTCTGTTGACACATCCAAGGTTGAGGCAGTGCAAGACTGGGCACAACCTAAGAGTGTGTTTGAGATCCGCAGTTTTCTGGGATTAGCTGGGTATTACCGTCGGTTTGTGAAAGATTTCTCCAGGCTAGCTTCGTCGTTAACTAGATTGACGTGGAAAGGGGTTAAGTTTGTGTGGAGTGAGACTTGCGAAAAGTCGTTCCAAGAGTTGAAGGTTAGATTGACCACCGCTCCGGTTTTGATTATTCCGGAGAGAGGGTTGGGTTATGCGGTTTATTGTGATGCCTCACGAGAGGGTTTGGGTTATGTGTTGATGCAAGAGGGGAAAGTGGTAGCTTATGGCTCACGTCAATTGAAAATTCACGAGAAGAATTACCCTACACACGACCTAGAGTTAGCAGCCGTGATCTTTGCCTTGAAAATTTGGAGGCACTACCTGTATGGTGAGAGGTTTGAGGTGTTCTCGGACCACAAGAGTTTGAAGTACTTGTTTACCCAGAGGGACTTGAATTTGAGGCAGAGGAGATGGATGGAGTTCATTGAGGACTACGATTTTGAGTTGCACTATCACCCGGGAAAGGCCAATGTTGTGGCCGATGCCCTTAGTAGAAAATCCATTAGTGATGTTGCTTGTATAGCCATCCGGGAATGGGAGATGTTGGGTACACTTGGCGAGTTTGATTTGCATCTGGGCGAATCTGTTGAGGCTGCGACCTTGTTTTCTGTTGTTGCGCAGCCTACACTTGTGACTAGAGTGTTAGAGGCACAGAGAGGTGACCTTGAGGTAGAATCCCTCCGAGAGAAGATCTCAAGTGGGAAGGTGGAGAAGGGTTTGACGGTGTATCCCGACCAGAGTGTGAGATACCGAGACCATTTGTTTGTGACGGAGTCTTGCTGAGAGGAAGTACTCCGAAAGTTCCATCATTCGCGCCTTGCGGTGCATCCAGGAGGCACTAAGATGTATCGTGATTTGGGTCGCCAGTTTTGGTGGCGGGGTATGAAGAGAGATGTGGCGATTTTCGTATCGAAGTGCCTTACTTGCCAGCAAGTGAAGGCCGAGCATCAGAGGCCAGCGGGTTTGTTGCAACCCTTGCCTATTGCCGAGTGGAAGTGGGAGCATGTCACTATGGACTTCGTTGTAGGTCTTCCGAGGACTCAACGGGGTAGTGATGCCATTTGGGTGGTTGTAGACCGGTTGACTAAGTCGGCGCACTTCATTCCTATGTGCGTAAGAGATTCAGTAGATCATCTTGCCGACTTGTATATTCGGGACATAGTGAGATTGCACGGGGTCCCAGTGACGATCGTCTCAGATAGAGATCCTCGTTTTACTGCTAGGTTGTGGCAGAGTTTGCAGAGTGCCTTAGGCACTAAGTTGACCTTTAGTACGGCTTATCATCCTCAGACTGACGGGCTGTCCGAGCGTACTATTCAGATCCTTGAGGATATGCTTCGGGGTTGTGTCCTTGACTTTAGTGGGACGTGGGAGAGGCACTTGCCATTGGTGGAGTTTGCCTACAACAATAGTTTCCAGTCTAGCATCGGTATAGCACCGTTTGAGGCCTTGTATGGCCGACCGTGTAGGTCTCCAGTTTGTTGGGCCGAGGTGGGTGATGCACCTTTGTTGGGTCCAGAGTTGTTTAGGGAGACGACGAAGAAAGTTGAGCTTATCCGTAGGAGGCTTGTTACAGCCCAGAGTCGCCAAAAGAGTTACGCCGACCGTAGGAGGAGGCCTTTGACATTTGGGGTAGGTGATCATATTTTCTTGAAAATATCACCTAGGTAAGGTTTGATGAGGTTCGGGAAGAGCGGGAAGTTATCCCCTCGGTTTATTGGGCCTTTTGAGATCCTTGAGAGGATTGGCGAGGTTGCTTATCGTTTAGCGTTGCCGCCACAATTGTCCGGAGTTCATGACGTGTTTCATGTGAGTATGCTTCGGAAGTACGAGCCGGATCCATCGCATGTGTTAGATTGGACTGACTTAGAGGTAGATGAGGATGCCTCGTATGAGGAGAGACCGGTTCGGGTCTTGGATAGGCGGGATCAAGTCCTGCGTGGCAAGACCATCCCTTTGGTAAAGGTTTTGTGGAAACATCACGGAGTGGAGGAAGCCACTTGGGAACGTGAGTTGGAGGTCCGTGAGAAATATCCGGACTTGTTTGTTGATGAGTAATCTGATATTTAGATTCTGTAATGTTGTTGGACTTAAGAGCTTTATATATGTCTTAAGTTGTAAAACATTAGTAATGTTTTGGTTTAATGAAAGTATGTTGTAGAACTTACCTTGATATGGGAGTTGATTATGATATTGCATATGTTGGCTATTATTGTAGAATTGGAGTTGTATCATGTATATTGATTATGGTATGAACTGTGAACCATGCATGTTGGAAATGGTTGGAAATGGAAGAAAACTGCATGTTGATAATGCACTTGTAATATTTGTTGTGAAATGCCTCTTGAAAAGAGATGGAATTGACCGGTAATGGGTCGGGTTGTTTAATATTTTGTTCGAATATTATTGAGAATGGAGAAAACCTGTTTTTGAAAAACTTGTGTTTAATTTCGGGGACGAAATTCTTTAAGGGGGGGAGGTTATAACGATCCCGGTTGTCCCTTTACTGTTTTGTTGTATTCCGAACTCGGTTCCGTGAAGTTGGTAGTGGTATCTATCTTGTTGTCGTCCTTTAATTCCGCTTGATTGAGTTTTAGGATGTTTTGAACAGGGTTGTTACAGGTTGGTTAGGCCTTGGTTTCAATTCCTTGTTGTTCAGTTTTTAGACGATCCGCTCGAGCAGGTCTTCTTGCGCTCGAGCGGGGATTGCATACCTGCAGTAGTTCGTGTTCCTGCAAAACTTCTGCAGATGTGATTTTTGCGCTCGAGCGGGTTTGTTTACGCTCGAGCGGTGGCGCTCGAGCAGGTTTGTTGGCGCTCGAACGGGTAGTACTTCCTGGGTATAAGTTCTGGAAGGGAGAAATCTACGCTCGAGCGGACTGGTTTTCGCGCTCGAGCGGATGTGCTTTACTCTTGTGTCTTGGCGTTCGAGCGGGCCTTATTGCGCTCGAGCGTGTCCAGATTTTTGTTCTTGACGCTCGAGCGTTGTGTTTTCTGCTCGAGTGGGAATGTCATATAACAGAGGGCAGCTAGGCATTTTTGAATCACTTTCTACACTTCCTTTCTCTCTCCTACTTTCTAAAAAGATATTTTGAGAGCCTCTCTTTCTAGAAATTCCCTTCTCTCTAGGGTTTGATTTAGTTAAAGTGCTTTCCTTCCCTTTGCCCTTTGTAAAAGTTGTGTTGATCGTCTAGGGCTTCGTTTTGATCCGTGAATCTTGGAGTTTGGAGCATTTTAGTTTTCTACATCTTCTCCTCTTGGGCTCCGAAATTGAGGTAGGGATTCCTACTCACATTTATGGTCTTTAACATAGATTTTTGGTGATTTTGATTAAGTGTTGAAGTTGGGAAATTTTGGGACTTAGGGTTTCAAAATGTCAAAGAGGGTTTTATTATTTTGATTCTAAAATGAGTATTTTGAGTTTCAAAATAGCGGTATTGATGTTGATTGTTGAGATATGGACCATTGGGTCAATATTGGAAAATGAGGGAGAAAGCCCTAATTCGTTGTGTAAATTAATTGGTATAATTAATTTGGAAAAAATGTTGATATTTGGAATTGAATTGGAAATAATGAAGTTGACTCATTATATGGTAGAATAGTGGAGTTGGATTTGTTAATCGCCCACTTTTGAAAACATTGATATTTTATCTGTTGGAGCTTTTATTATCTGTTTAGAAATAACTGCTTGGGCTACCGGTGGAGGGTAGTTTTGATTGTTGTAGACAATGCATGATGATTAGGCAAACTAAAACTAATCAATTGGATATGCCATAGAGTATGACGGTTGATAGAATACATTAATGTTATGTATTGATTGATTGTGTATATGACCTTTGTGTATATATGCATTGTGTGTGTGGGAGGAGATAGGGGATGTACTCCACGGTTTAGGGGAAGATAGGGGATGGACCTCTAAACCGGATGTTGTGTGGGAGGAGATAGGGGATGGACTCCACTGATATAGCTCATATGCTTGTCAGATAATGTGTTGATACAGCTCATATGCTTGTCATTGGAAGTATTGATACAGCTCATATGCTTGTCATGGGAAGTGTTGATATAGCTAATATGCATATTTGTTGAAATGTGGATAGAGCTTGTATGCTTATCTGTTGAGATATTGTAACGCCCTCAAAATAAACCCATTATATATATATCATTGGCATGTAATATTAAAAGAAAACAATTCATTATCTCATTCATCAGAGTATTACTAAATGAAAACATTACATGTAATATCAATTTAAATGCCCTATAGGCTTACATCTTTCCAAGCCAACACTTGGACACAAAAATATGAGTTCTAACTCAAATACAAATAAAGGCCTAGGCTTGAATGTTTATCAAATAAAAACAAATAATGAAAGATAGTCTTCAAAATCCAAATCCTTCCAAGCTAAGTCCTTGGAGGTAGCTTATCACTTGGACCTGAAAATGATGTTCCCATAAAGGGTGAGCCACAGCCCAGTAGAAATATACTAAACCAAATATAAGCATTGAATAAAGCAATAGCATTCAATAGATGGTTAACCAAGATAATCAATTACATCATTATACTGTTTCATGACACTAATGTCTAGGACACGTTTTACTTTCAACATTATCAATATGGCTCAGAACCTGGCCAAACTTACAACAGTGAACTATATATATATATATATATATATATCAAATTCACATTCTTCCAATGCCAACAAACAAATGAGACTCAGGCTCAAATCAAAACACTTCATACTTCCCGTTTGATACACATTTTAGTGCTGTATCAATAAAACACTTCAATATAAATAAGCACACATAAAAGTGATGCTAATGGAGTCCATCCCCTATCTCCTCCCAAACAAAATCCGGTTTAGAGGTCCATCCCCTATCTTCTCCTAAACCGTGGAGTACATCCCCTATCTCCTCCCACACAAAACAAAGTATGTAAACACATAACATATACACCACACAATCAATACACATAATGTCTGTATTAATTCAACAGTCAAAATTAATGACTCAACCAATGTGATTAGTTTCAATTATCCCTAATCCACATGCAATGTCTACAACAATCATGACTATCCTCCACCGATAGCCCAAAACAGTTATTTCTAGACTTGGAAATAAATATATCAACAATTCAATAGGCGAGTGATTTAAATTATCCAACTACACCATTTAATCAATGAATTCCCAATTTCATGAATTTAACCAAATTCCTCAATTCCCTTAAATTAATTATACAATTTAATTAATTATTACAACTAGGGTTTTTCCCAAAATTATCAAAGTAACCCCAACATATCAAAATACCAAAACTTATAAAATGGAGTAGGAAATCCCTACCTCGAAGAAATAACCCCAAAAGAGAAGATGGAGATGAAGACCCAAACTTCAAAGTGCTCCAAACTACCAACAATTCAGATTAAAACGAAGCCCTCGACTCACACACTTTTTTAATAAAGGATCTAGGGTAGAAACACACCCTAAGTGGATCAAATCTAAGAGAGAAGGTATGTAGAGGGAGAGAGAACTCGTAACTAGGGTTTTGGAATATGAAAGTGTATGAAAAACAGATCTGAAACACGCTGCTGCCTATTTAAACCTGACAGGCTCGCTCGAGCGAAGACTTGGTCGCTTGAGCGACCAGACACACGAAAAACTCGCTCGAGCGAAGAAAAGCTCGCTCGAGCCAAGAATGCAATGCTTCAGGTCTGCAACCCTGGAGCATGCTCGAGCGACAGAATGCTCGCTCGAGCAAGGAACTCGAAAACAAACACCTCTCTCGCTCGAGCGAAGAAAATCTCGCTCGAGCGAATACGCACTGCCCTCAGGTCTAAACCAGACACAGTCGCTCGCTCGAGCGAAGAAAAGCTGGATCGAGCCAGAAGACACAAAATACAACCCTCGCTCGAGCGACCACTCCCTGGCTCGAGCGAACAACCCAAAAACTGGACAGCAACACTTGGTTTACAAATCCAACCAACCTGAAACAAACCTGCCCAACTCAACCTATAACTCCAAATGAGAAAATAAAGGACGACAACAACAATTATACACTGACAGAATAAACGGAACTCAAGTCCGGATACAATAAACAAATGGGAAAAGACCAGGGTCGCTATAGATATTGATATAACCTGTGCGTTTATCTATTGTAAAAATGGAAAACGTTTAATATGAGTCTTGGTCTCATATAAGTGGTTGGCCAGGTTCTGAGCCATTGATGGAAATTGTGAAATTGATAAGAAATGGAAATGGATTACGAATTGGTTTATGGAAATTGAACACTTATCAATTACTAATGTCTTAGTCATTGCTCATACTGTGTTTAGCATATCTCTACTGGGCTGTGGCTCACCCTATATGGGAATATCATTTTCAGGTATAGGTAGCATGCCACCTCCAAGGACATAGTTTGGGAGGCTAGAGGCGGACACACTTTTGTTGTCTTATTTCTTTTTGATGTATTACATGTAAATTCAAGCCAAGGGCTTAATGTGTAAATGAGTTAGTACTCTTTTATTGTAACCAAGTGTTAACTTGGAAAGTTGTAAGCCTTTAGGGCATTTGCTTTTGTCGTTAACATGTAATACTTTTTGTAATGGAATTCTGATGAATAGAAGAATGTGGAGTCTTTATATATCAATGCATGTCTATGTTGATGGGTTTAATGTTATTATTTTGAGGGCGTTACATGTGCACGCATTTCGGTCATCTCATTTTCATCTTATGGCCATTGATGTGAGTGTGGCTGAGGTCCACTCATGTTGGTGTAAGTCCATTGTGCATTGCGTATGCCATTTCATTCCATAGCATTGCGTATGCTAGGTTGTATGTTAGTTGCATTGTATATGCCATCTCATTTGCATTATGTTTGGGATAGGAGTTAGCCCAAGCACGGGAAACGAGGGACGTTTCGTACTCCGAGTGACAAAACGTGTCTCAATTCCTCAGTCGCCGACATTCCGGATTACCTGTGATGGAGTCTAGGCCTTGTGGCGTTTCATGGGCATTCATTTCATATTGAGTCGTGCAATTCGACTCCTCGGCCATCATGCATCGATATGCGTGATTGGTGGCACGAGGATCGAGGCATGCATACATATGTGAAAATACTTTGCCATGCCCTCTTCTTGCTCTCTGTTGCAGCAAACTAGAAGCTGCATTCTAGAGCTTCGCACAACATCCCGGGATTAATTGCAAACAGAGGCAAACCGGGGCATCGCAAGGAATTTCTCGACAAAGGCAACCCGAGCATGTATCGTTCATCATTCGGAACAGAGCCGAGGTGGTCCATAGCTTGCATGCTAATTCCCTGCTTTCCTAGATTAATTTGTTAATTAATTAGGATTTTGTATTTATTCAGACTGTACTATTCATTCGGACTGTATATTATTTATTCGGACCCTCTGAGCGAGGGCGCAATTGTAATAAGTGTGCGTGCGTGTGATGTATGTCTTCCAACCCCACGTCTTTCTCCCTTTTATTTACCAGCTTATGATGGTTAGATTAGGGCATGTTTCAATTAGCATACAGTATGATAGCATGTTTGCATTCATTCATCTGTCTAGCATGCACCGGGCTCGGCGCATCATGCTAACCGCATTTGTATTTCGATCCCGAGTTGAATACTTGTTAGTTGTAGCATTTCACATGCCATCTTTAGAATAGCCGAGCCTATCTTAGTTGTATTTTGCATGTGTTGCATTAGGCATTTCTGAATAGTTAGGATCATGCATGGATTTCTAACATAGCTTTTGTTTTGGCTTGAAGTACTCAGTAAGTGTTTATGCCTTAGCATTCTTGCATGTGTGTGAGTGACTGCCATGATAGCATGCTTACCATGAGGCTATGTGCTTATATGATATAACTGCCTGAATGCTTGTGGGTGAAGGTTGGGTTATTTGAATTGGAACAATTCATTAATTGTGAGTTTTAAGCCCACTAGATAGTGGCAAAATCATGTTTTCTAAGCCCATCCGAGGGTGGCAAATCCACGTCTTAGCCTACTTGCGGGTAGCACCATCAAACCATTTTCAAAACAAACATGAGATGCTTTGTTCCAATTCAGGTGACCCAGTCTATACTTGTATGCTGTGCGCATCACATAGTAATCTAGGCTAATAACCGGATTAAGAACACATAATGTTTTCAAAACTAGATATCATGGTTAGTAGAGGCCGATCTTTGATCGGGCGAGCGGGGGTGCTCACGAAGTGACCTTCCCCAATTGTACCCAAGTTCCCAAGCTGATGTAACTTTGGTGATGACGGACACGTGGCCTTAGGCAACGAGTCAGGGTTTCCTAAATTTCCCCAAAATAAAATATTTAGGTGGCGACTCTGTATCTGGCAAAGCAGTCCATGTTTGGCACTTCTTTAAAAAAAAATCTGTTTTCAAAAATGATTTGCTGGATTTGGACTCTTTGATGATTCATCGGTCTTGCATTGCACTCCGCGAGATTAGATACAGGACTTTGACTTTGAGTCCTGAACTGTAGTGAGCCCAATGAGCAAAACGGGGGGGGGGGGGGGGGATTTCCTCCCGGGACGTTCGGGGACGTCTACAGGGACTCAGCCATGCTTGGACCCAAGTTAGTTCGTGAGACCATCGAGAAAGTGGCTCTTATACGTAAGAGGTTGATCACAGCTCAAAGCCGACAGAAGAGTTATATCGACCGGAGGAGAAGACCTTTATCTTTCGAAGTGGGTGATCATGTGTTTTTTAAAATATCACCTAGGAAAAGTTTGATGAGATTTGGGTGAAGTGGGAAATTGTCACCTAGGTTCATTAGTCTTTTTTAAATCATAGAATGGGTGGGAGAAGTAGCCTATTGTCTTACTTGACGACCACAACTATCCGGGGTACAAGATGTATTTCACATTTCTATGTGTTGTAAGTATGAACCTGATCCTTCCCATGTTTTATATTAGACAAGCTTAGAGGTAGATAAGAATGCCACCTATGAGGAAAGACCAATAAAGATCCTAGATTCCCGAGAGCAAGTTTTGAGAGGCAAGGTCATTCCTTTAGTAAAGTGTTATGGCACAACCACGGGGCAGAAGAGGCTACTTGGGAATGAGAAGTTGAGGTACGTGAGAATTATTTAGATTTGTTTAATGATGTGTAATCTTGTTAATTTGTTGTTTTCCCTGGCATTATGTATTTTGACTTGTGGAGAGAATGCAACGAAAAAGCGTTATTTTTTTACAAACTTAGACTTTTATATCATTATTCGAATTTTGATTTGATTTCATTCTCACTTAATGATGATGTGAATGTTGGGACTATTGTTGATATGATGATAGTCTTCCTTTGGGATTGTCGGAGTTGTTGTTGGCAGGAATCACGAGATTTCGGGGATGAAATTCCTTAAGGGGGGCATAATGTAACAATCTATTCTGGATGACCACTCGAGCTGTCAATCGATCGCTCGAGCAGTGAAATAGAGCTCCCAGTATCTTGCCTGTTTACAGGCAAGACCACTCCGGTGGTAAAGTGGTCACTTGAGCGTAGAAATGAAGCTCCTAGTATTTTCACTGTAGTTCTATAAAACTTCTAAAACCTTGCATTTACTGCTCAAGCGATGGAAAGTTCTCTCGAGTGGTCTATTTATATTACGTGCATTGCTCGAGCGATGAAAAGTTCGCTCAAGTGGTTTGTTTAGGACAACAATTTTAAAACTCAATCTAAACACATTTTGGTCTCACTTTTTCACACTTTTTATCTCTCTAACACCTATTTCCGAAAACCCTAGTATCAAGACACTAGATTTCATCCATTTTTAGAAAAATTCTATCCTTGTTCCTTTATAAAAGTTGTTAATCTCGCCGAAAGGTACATGTTGAACCGATTGGATCATGTTATTTTGGAAGTTCATTCCTTGGGTCTTCATTTCTTCTCTCACAACCTTTGAGGTAGGAATTTTTTACCATTGTATATCTATATTTTGGTTTGAATATGTATTAATATCATGATATAGATGTGTGATTTGGAATGGGTAATATATATATATATATATATATGGACATTAATGGTGATGGTGAGTTTTGTACTAACATTTGCGAAAGATTTGTTTATTTCTTAATGAAAAATAATGTACACATCCTAAATTTTTTGTGAAATCCTAATTGTTGTTCATGGGTCTTGGTTGGTAATAGAAGGGAAATTAATTGGTGAATTAGAAATATATTGAGACACTTGCGTTAAGATAAAAATTTGAATTTTGGATAGTTTGCTTGTTGTATGTTATGGTCTTACCCGCGCAGGCAATTGAGTTGCCCACTTTCCCGGTTGTGTGAGGACGACAAATGTGGGAATGTTTGAGGTGTCCACATTCTTGATCGTGTGAGGATGATGAATGTGGAAAACTTGAGGTGCCCACTGGCAATCTGTTTGAGGACGGAGAAATGTGGAAATAATTAAAATGATGTGCCATGGAATATGAAGATTGGAGGATTAGTGTTCATGGGTAAGGGGCATGGTTATTCATAATTTAAATAAAGTATTTGTATACTTGGTTAAATATATTCTCTACTGGGCAATCGCTCATTCCTGTCTAATTAAATTTCATGACTTGGTAAGCTGCTACCACCCTAATAAAGAGGAAGGGGATCAACCCTTTTGTTTAAAATTCAAGGATATTTTGAAATTTTAATTCGATGGTTGAGCTTTTAGTTTGTTTTGGGATCAAGGGCCCTATTTGTTCATTGAAGGCCATGTCTATTTAAGCTCATAATGCATTTGTTTGACTTTATCTAATTTCTTGAACTATGAAAACGCAATATGTATTTTGTAACTCTGAATTTGTAATTCAATGACAAAGAGAACCTTTGGGACTTGTGTAGTAAATTTTAGTTGTCGATACATGTATATCTCTGCTAGGTTGGATAGTTTTTAGTTTTAGAGTTGGGGGCGCTACATAGTCAATTTGAAGGTACAACCCATTGTTCAATCCTTCTATGGTTGACTTAGAGAGGCAAAACCACTTTGCTTAACATGCAGTAGTTCCTCCTTCCACAACTCCCCTGGGATTTTGTCAGGCTTCATCATTCCATAGCCCAATCCTATAGGGGCAAGGAGTAGAGCGTGGGGGGCATTTGCCTCACAGGTCGTTAGAAGGAAGAGATGACCCCACCAATAGTCAAGCCTACGATCAAAGGCCTACCCATAATCTTCTGAACCAAGTAAGATGAAATGATGACAATCTTTTGACTGCAACACTATTTTTAGAAGTGAGGAGGCAAGATGTACACTTTGTCTTAACAAAAGTAAAGTAGGTGATCAAGCCTTGAGTTAACTTTGAAATCAAGTTAAAATTCAAGCTTGAGGTAAGCTAAAATATAGACAAGAAATCCAACAAAATTTTCCTCTAAAAAGTACACAATGGGGGCGAAATGATGCTGGAGAAATTGATGATATTTTGGTTGGGAGGCATAAAATTTGTTCTTATATCATAGGAGGTGATGTGCAACCTCTTCATTCTCCATTTAATGAAGACCTTTTTGGCAATTCTCTAAAACTCAAAAAGCATTGCATATGTATGCCAGTTTTTGGTTTAGTAAATGAAAATTCACACCCACAATCGATTTATAGGGCACATCAAAAGAGAATACTATTCACATGGCTTATACAAAAACAAGAAGGTGATTGCAAGAACTTTCAAGTGACCTAGAAGGTTTCATAGGTCGATCAAACATCTCCATTCTTCAAAATGATTCATCAAAAAGATTTAATGGGGTATTGAAAGAGGCAAAGAGTATAAATCAAGTAAGAATGTTTGACCTATAATAAATTTGGCTCTTTGAAGAAAAAATGTAAGTGGTGTCATGCTAAAGGAGCCGAATCAAAGTTTTGGCCTTTTAGAATGTCTGCAAAAACCCAACATCAATTTCAAGCCTACCAAGTACTTCAAGCCTTTTAGCCCAAAGAACAGGCCTTAAGGTGTAGCAAGCCTCTCACGCAAGAGTTTTTGGCCTTTTAGAATGTTTGAGAAGGCCTAAAGGTAGTTTTAAGTCTAACCAACATTTTAGGCCTTCTAGTAAATTGAGAAAATTTCCTTTGTAGTAGCCAGAAACTTCATATAGAAGAATTAGCTATCTGCTTCAACCTTCTCTTGTAAGAAACTTACCCGAGCCTAGTAGAGAGAAAAAAGGTCAGAACAAAAGAATTCATATGCTAATTCATGGCTGCCTGAGCTTTGTCCAGGTAGTTTAAGATCTTAATGTATACTTGAGAGTTGTTTAGAATTCAGAAGGTCTTGGTGAAGCTTTTTTAGGCCTACATAAAATGATTCAAAAGGTCTTGATGGGCTAGTCAAGTTTACCAGAACAAACTCAGAAGGTCTAGTAAGGATTCAAAAGGTCTTAATGCAAGCCTGTCAAGTCTCTAGAGGGTAATCTAGAAGGCCAATCAGTTCTGTAGGAGTTAATTCAGAAGGTATGACAAAGATGTAGAAGGTCTCAATGAAAGCCTGCCAAGTCTCCAGAGGATAATCCAAAAAGCCAATCAATTTTGTAAGAGTTAATTCAAAAAGTCTGATAAGAATTCAAAAAGTCATAATGAAGTCTTAACAAATCTGCAATAAACAAAAAGGTTCAGTAAGGATGCAAGAGCACTCGTTGGATTTTCATTTTCATATGGTCTCAATGAAAGCCTATCAAGAGGATTCTAGAATTGGCAATCAATCAAATGTCTCCTCTTAATTTAACATAACAAAGGAAATGTTTGAGGGGGGCAATGTTCATACCAGATTTGACGACCCAATGAAGGCGTGCCATGTGTCTTGTAGGTGACTCAAAGTGGGTGGCCTTAGCATGTTTAAATAGTGGCAAATGGTGTTTTGATTATTGAGATAAAGGACAATAATGGAGATCAACTCCCATGATTTGACTCAATCCCTACAACCTAGGGGACAATACCTATGTATATAGACATTATATATTTATATTTAATATTTAGATATAAAATATTATTATATATATGTATATATGATGAATAAATGCAAAAATGGGACACGTGGCACTCATCAAAGATAGAAGGACAACCACTAACTCTTCATCCAAGGGTTAGAATTCAACCTTCTCCGATAGTAACTATGTTCATGGGATATCTTTGACCAAGCAAGGACACTTGTCATCCATCCCAAGCCCCCACCCACTATTCAATAGTCCAAATTTGAAGGAGGTTATAACAACCCCTAATCAACCACATGCTTAGAAGAAGGAGGCTGGTGGGACAGGTGTCAGCTCGGGGGGCAATCTAGCACCCCACTATCTAGAGATCATGGAGATACTTTAGGAGGTAGCTGCTAATTTCCAGGAGGTTGTTCGTGATTCTCAAAAGGTCTTATCATCTATAAATACCCCATTTGAAAATGGAACAAATCACACTTAACCAATCAAACAAATCAGCATGTTACATAGCATCAATGTCATTTATCCCTGGTTTTAGCTTCAATTTAGCCCTAGATTAGCAAGAAAAGGTATCTTTGCTATAGATTTAGCCCTAGTTCATTGACATCATTGTCAATTAGTTGTTTTTGGCCGTCATTGGCATTGTTTTGAATCTTGAATTGTGCTTACATTTCGTTTGTAACTCAATTTTATGTTTTTTAAACTAGTTCTTACACTGTTATATGTTCAATCCATTTGAATCTATAAAAGTAGTTGTTTTTTTTAGTTTATTTCCTTCTATCCATTTCTCTTTTTGACTTTACAAACTCCTTGGAGATTTTAAGTCCTCTTTTATTGAGGCAAAACAAGAATCATGAATTTTTTTTGTCCCTTTGTCCCTTGCATAATCTCCTATTTTAGAAATTAGGTATTTTTCTTCCCCATTTTCATACACTTAGGCAGTATTACCTTGGCACGGCCACAACCCACTCAAATCCTTCCGCGTTGGCCATTTTTTGCGCAAACAATATGGAAATGGAAAACTTTTATTGAATACTTGAAAACTATAGAGATTACAAAGAAGATAAAGAAAACACTCTTGTTCACTTATAAGACTATGCATCTTGAGTCCACTTTTACAAGACGTAGCCACACCCTTTTATAGATAAAGAGTGGGCTTCAACTTTGGAATTGAAGTGTATAAAATTAAAAGATAACATAAGGTTCTTGTAACAAGACAAGGAACCTTTTACTTTTTGATTTATTGAAACTAATAAAGTTAGTAGTGTTATCTCTAGCACTTTGGCTTTATTTGGAATTTGAATCTTTTGTCTTCATTCACCATGTGATCCATTTTGTTGTGTCTCCTTGGCTATATCTATCATGTGAGCTCTCTTTTGGCTTCATTTGTCTTAGCTTCTTCTGTCATGTGAACCTTTCTTGGTTTTGTTCTCCATGTGATATGTATGAAAGTTTTTTGCCTTTTTGGCTTAATTTGTCATCTGAATTTCTGCTTATTTTTTTAGAAATGTAGAGGTCCATATCTTTGATTGACTCGTAGTGGATTTAGGCTCTTTTCTTGATTTTGTAGAGTTCACAAATAGCTGAAGAGATAGCTAGTACTTCAATTATCTCTTATTTGAGTATCTTGAGTATTTCTTTTGCTTTGTCTTCTCCTAGCTTGGAGGGTTCTATAAAGACTTTATCGTTTCTTACAACCACAACTCTATTCCCATCACAGTAGATTACTAGTCAAGAATGCTGGAGAAAAGTATCCAATGTATTGTGAAAACATAAGCCTATCAATTTTGTCAATGATAGGATCATATCCCTTCCATGATTTTTCTTCTTTTTTTGTAAAAAGAATTTCGATTGGTTACTGGATAAAGATACCGGATTTGATATGGTTGATAAAACTATGTTTCAGTTCTTTCAACCAAAGTAGTGTATTTAACTATTGTTAGAAATTCATTTTAGAGCTAAAAATCATCTCTATTAATTTTTACAAAATCAACAATTCCAAACTCAATTTTATTCATTAGTGACTTAAGACTTGGCCAACCATATCCCAATTTAAGCATTCTGCCAAGGATGGCATACGAAATATGTCTTCGTATTTTTTTTTTTTGTCCATTTATTTAATTTTTTCAACAAAACTTTTTAGAAAAAAAAAAAAAGCGTTTCAATTTCTGTTAAAACAAAAATTCTTTTTTCATTTATTCCATCATTTTTTTTATAATTGCGGATGATAGAAACCCAACATAATCAATAAGAGAATTGATAACTCTGCCCACATTTTTTTGTTTATTGTTGCACAGTGCAAACCAAAAATCTTTGAAAAGTTTGCTACTTTTTTGTGCTAGTGTAGGATCGTAAAATGGTTTTTCAATTATTGCAGGGATTTCTACTATTAGCCGCATGCGCTGGGTTAGCTGAATTTTTTTTGAATCCTTCATCCAACAGTTTTGCAGTTCTAGCAAATTAACATGGGTTTCTTCCCTTTGTCAAGTGGAGTTTTTTTTTTTTTTTTTGAATATTCTAAAAAAAATAAATTAGAGAATTTACCCATTTTTTAAACTATTTGGGAAGCGAACCCACTTTTGAAATTGCATTTTGAACATGCGATTTCAACTTGAAATTGCATGTTCAAAATGTGATTTAAAGTCGACATGGATAACGACTCGCTGATATGGCAAATTGAAATTACATGTTAAAAATGTGGTTTCAAGCTGACATGGCTTCTATCGTGATGACATGACAAGTTGAAATTGTATTTTTAACATGCGATTTCAACATAAACTCGCATTTTGAAAATGCGATTTTAAGTTGCGCAATTACGAAACCCATTCTGAAAATGACATTTGAAATCGAAATTCAACAATTCCTTGGCAGATTGAAATTCCTCTTGCTTCAACATTTTTTAACGAACGTAGCCAAACTATTCATATTATTTTAGTAGATATAAATTTTTATTCATGTCAAATCATCACTCCTTGTATGTCTTTTGTTTCCCCTTTCTATATATTAAAGCGAAATTGAGAAAAGATAAGGACTCCCTTACCATAATATAGTAAATGCTACAATTTTAACATAATTACATTGAGTTCCCTTATTTTAATTTGCATAATACTTAATTTTCATCAATAATTTTTTTTAGTTATATGGATGGAAAAAATAATATTGTCGTCCTTTTTAAACAAAATTGTATATTTTACATTATTTATTTTGTGCTTACACAATATCTACATTAGTTTCGGTTTATTTAACTAAAAACGAGATTAGCGTAATGATATGAAAAATGTGAGACTTAATGTATTTTTTTTTTTAATTTCAGAGGAGGTCAGTGTAATTTATCCTGAAAGATAATAAGTGTACAACATAAGATTTTTATTGAAGAAGCACGTAGTGGTATGGTTGAATTAACCAATGACGCATTTGAGTTTGAATTTGTACAATACCACTATGTGGTTCTTTAATGAAAATATTATGTATAGGGTAAATTACACGGATCTCCTTTGAAATTTAAAAAAAATAAATACATTAAGCCTTAATTTTTCATATCATTACGCTAATCTCCCTTTTAGTAAAGTTAAATAGACCAAAAACTAATGCAGATATTGTGTAAGCACAAAATAAATAACATAAAATATACAATTTTGTTTAAAAATGATGACAATATTATTTTTTCATCCATATAACTAAAAAAAAATTATTAATGAAAATTAACTATTATACAAATTAAAATAAGGGAATTCTTTGTAATTATGTTAAAATTATAGCGTTTACTATATTACATTAAGGGAGTCCTTATCTTTTCTCAAAATTCACTTTAATATATAGGAATGGAAAAAAAAAATACATATAAGGAGTAATGATTTGACATGAATAAAAATTTATATGTACTAAAATAATATGAATAGTTTGGCTATGTATGTTAAAAAATGTTGAAGTGAAAGGAATTTCAATCTGTTAAGGAATTGCTGAATTTCAATTTCAAATGTCATTTTCAGAATGCGTTTTGTATTCGCACAACTTAAAATCGCATTTTCAAAATGCAAGTTTATGTTGAAATTGCACGTTAAAAATGCAATTTTAACTTGTTACATCATCGCAACAGAAGTCATGTCAACTTGAAATCACATTTTTAACATGCGATTTCAACTTGCCACATCAGCTCATCATTATCCATGTCAACTTAAAATTGTATTTTCAACATGTGATTTTAAGTTGAAAGTGCATGTTCAAAATACGATTTCAAAAGTGGGTTAGTTCCCAAATAGTTTCAAAAGTGGGTCAATTCTCTAATTTGTTTTTGTTTTTTAGAATATTCAAAAAAAATCAAAAAAAATAAAATGAAAAACTCTTGTCAACTGAAGTTGTTGATTCTTGCACCATAAAACTTAATTTTTGTAAGAAGAAATATAATAAACATCAAGACTAAAATAATGAAATCAGTGCTGCCATCTGTATAGTTTGTCTTGACTTACATCTCTTAATGAAAAGAAGGTTTAAAACACTTATTATCTGTTATGATAATGAAATATTCGAAAACTAAGAAAATATAAAAAGATTTTATACCATTTTTAATAGTAAGAAATTCTTTTTCATTTATGTGGTATCTTCATTCAGCTTCTTTGAAACTACCACTCCGATATCCACATATCTGTTCTTCAAACTTATTAAGAGGTATTAATTTTAATACCACTATAGACACCCTCATTTTGATTGACCCTAAGATTTTGGGCGCTTGCAAGCTTCCTGATGATGAAATGGTAATTACTTTATCCCTAGAAATATTTGAGGTTGTTAAATTTGCTGGATTCCCCCATTTTAGCCAAAAATGATATTTTCTCGAAAATGACAATTTTACCCTTGAATATGTTTTTAGCCAAAAAAAACAACCCTTTGGTCCTGGGGAAAAGAGGAAACCTCGATTTCACTTGGATCGATGATATTTTCCAAAAATCAATAACTAGTTTTATCAAAAACATTGATTTAGAGGCAATCTGGGCTTACTTGGGCCACAAGCAAGCTAAAGACATGGAACCCCATACTTGTGCATGCATGGACAGCATGCATGGATGGCATAGTACCCCAAGGTGGCATGTGCGCCCTCACATGAACTTGCATAACTGCACATAGTTTGTGTGCTCATATGTCCTCCCGATACCAATTGTAGCTTTGGCAATTGAATATTGGTGTGAATTTGTAAGAAGGATACAAGAGAAAGCGATGAGACAACTCTATCACAACCTTGGGTGTTCCACAAGGCTTCTTTTTGCCTATAAAAGCAACCCCTACCCCCCCTCCCCTCTTTCAAGGGTCGAAGCTTTGAGCAATTTTGTGTGTTTTTGAGTGAAAAATACTTGACTTCTTTCACCCTATACCCTAATTCCGAAAATCACACCAACTTGCAGCAACTTTAACAACTTAAAAATAATCTAAGGCTTGAAGAACTTGAACTTAATCAGAACCTAAGCTTGAGGGAAGCTTGCAAACAAAAAATTTGACTTTTCTTTGCATTTTCGTCGGTTATTGCAAACCAGCGAGTAAGTACTCCTTTTTATTTAATTTCAGCACGTATTTAATCGTATTTTCAATATGTAATCATAGCTAGGTTGTTAGCATGGCATGATCATCATGTAGTTTAACTATTTTGTTAGCTATTCGCTTTGTTTTCGCATGTTTTGTTTAGTTTATTAAAACATGTTTAGGGTAGTTTAATAATCATGTAATCATGCATTGAGCCTGATTTGATTGTCATATAGTTTCATCGTTTTTTTTCTTCTTATTTGTTAGGTGTTGTATGTGTGCATAAAAATCATGTTAGTAGCCTCAAATTGGGCTTAGGTTCATTATTGTATGATTAGTTGCATAACAGGTTCATATTTATTTCATGCAATGCATGTAAGACACTAGCGATGAAATCCATGCAAGTTTCCTCAATCTTCAGAGCATATGCTTGTTTGTTGCATAGTTTTTCAATAAATCAAGTAATGTGCTTTTCTATGCAAAATTGGATGTTTTAAAAAACATTATTTATTTTTGATTAAGTTTATGGCCATGTAACTTTAAAAACTCTTTTTCATTGGAAAATTATTATTTTATGGAAAATATGGCTTTATTCTTTTGAATCTAAAATAAATTATATTTATTTTATTCAAATCACTTAGTTTCATGGTAGTAAAGGTTTTAGGGTTAATAATGGATTTTGTATGAAATAATTAATCATTAAAATCATAAAATAGAATATTAGTAGAGGCCAATCTTTTGATTAGACAAAATGAAGTGCATCAATCAACGATCTTCCCCTTTTGTACCTTAGTTCCCGAACCTTGAATTCTCCGATTATGATGGATCGGATCTTTTGCTTAGTTTTCATTGTTATAGGTTTCTTAATTCCCGATAAAATTAAGTGGTGACTATATCGATGTGGGAAAGCAAGTTGACACAAAACCTATGTGGAAATGGACCATATACCCGAAAAGGCACGACTTCCACAATTGCTCCCCAATTATGCTTAGGGGCATTTGCTTATAAGATTAATTTATCTTCTTGATTAGGTAGACTTAATTTAGGAAGATTTTTTATGATCTTCTTTATATTAGATACTTTTTTAGTATCTTTTGGATTCCAACTCCAATTTTCTTTCCTAAGCTTTTTACTTAATAAGTTTACTAATTCAGATAAGTTTGGAATAAACTTTCTGGCATAGTTAATTATCCCTAAAAATCGTTGAAGCTGTTTGATATCTCCTATTTCTTTAAGTTACTCCGTGATTGTAGACACCACATTTTTTATTGGCCTTAAGACTTGGGCATTCCCCGGAGCTCCTAATGATAAAAGCAAAGGATTAGTTAAAGCACAAACTATAGATGAAGAGAGGCAAACTTTCCTACACCCGTTTTGGCCACAGAATTTTCCAGACCTTTAAACATATTTTTTGAAATGATTTTTTTAGGGTGAGAGATACTTTTTCACTCATTTCGGATACTCCTAGCATCATGTTTTCCAAAACCATTGATCCATTTTCAAAAAACCAAGCCTAGGAAGCTGAAATGAATGAGAAGATGGGGAAACCTTCTAAGAAAAGTGTAGCCAGACAAGTAGATGGTAGCCAAACATTTTCTAAGAAACATGACCAACAACTTTGGTTTAGATAAGCATATCCAGAGCATTTATGTTTGAAAGAGCACACCTGATTTTATGGACCTATTTTGAGCAGTGACCAATGGACCATTTAGGGTCGGCCGTATAACTATCTATCCAGCCAAGCCCTACTGACGTCCACCAAATAGCTTCTCATGAGGTGTCCCCTAGCATCTTGGAATATGCCATCTGAATTTTGGAATGGCATATTTCAAGCCATTCAAGCCTATATAATCATCCCCTTGGAGAGGTGAGGGGTTGGTCTCTTTAGTTGATAAAATCTTGAGCTTTACACAATTCTACTATCTAATATCCCTACTCTAACTCATGCACTTGGAGATTTTCTTCATCATTTGGCTTGAAGACTTGGAGCTAGAAATCATCATCAGTATTAAAGGAGCTTGTGACCAACTTGGGCCCTATCTCTACTAGCTTTGGAAGTAATTCCTACTTCGATTGTAATTTCTTGCATCTTCTATCTATTTCTCTCTCTTTTTTTTTGAGTATTCTTGAGATCTTGAGATTATTGTAGGGTTGTTGTTGATAGATTAGTTGGATTCTTTATTTCTCTACCCCTTTTTTTTGCAGTGATTTAGGGCTTGTATAGACTCTGGCCAAGTCTAACTTGTTTTTCTTACTTTATAAAGGGTTAGAATCACAGTCATGACTTTTTCCATGAGAATAAACCTACTCTTCCCTCTTGTTACTCCTTTTCATGGATTTGAGTAGTTATATCCTTTTCCATGTATTTGAAGGTAAGCTTTCTCTATCCTCATCAGAGTTTTCTTTATCTCATTGTTTTGCTAGTGTAGGCATGACTTCTTCTATGAGAATAGACTGATTTTCCTCTCTCACTGCTCCTTTTCATGGATTTGGGTAGTTTATACTCTTTTCCATGTGTTTGAGGGGTAGAATCTCTTTATCCTTGTGACGCCCCAAAATTTGAGGACATCGTGGATTTGAGAATAGACTGATTTTCCTCTCTCGCTACTCCTTTTCATGGATTTGGGTAGTTTATACTCTTTTCCATGTGTTTGAGGGGTAAAATCTCTTTATCCTTGTGACACCCTAAAATTTGAGGACATCATAATAAGGTTTAAAACTTAAAATCAATTTTCTTAGTTAAAAACTTCTAATCATTGTTGCCACCAAGTTTACCATCATCCATTAATTAACAACACAAAAATTAAAAGTTCTTAAATTACAACTCCAATCAAACTTAAAGTGTAGTCTTAGTACATGAAGAGAAGAAAAAAAGAAAGACCTAGAGAAAAACTAGAAAACTCATAAAAAGGGTTCATGGAACTTGGGCACACTTCAAGCTAACCAAGGCTGAATGTCACCTTCTAAGACCTCGGTGTTTCCTTCGGTTTCTTCGGTACCTGGCATAAAATGCCAGGGCAACGAGAATGCCAATGAGCAAAGAGCTCAATAAGAGACTACAACCCGAAAATACCCACCCCGATAATAATACTCATAATTAATGAGTACTGTGTAATAACAGAGTAACAAGCAACGTTTAATAAGCATAACAGGAATGCTATCAGTTGACTTAATAACAATAGATAGTAAGAACAATAGCAAGTAGAAGCAGTAATTCATCATAAGGAAAATGCCAACTTTTCTTTTAAATTCACATAGGTTTAGTTTATCAGGTAAGTCTAAGTAACTCCCCGCGGAGTACTATTTCCACTCAATTGTTAAGCAATGGCCATGGGAAATTCTGACTCCCCCTTGGTCAAATATTCAAATGTCACTTGCTGTAACTACCAATGATGCCCACACACCAAGGTTACGTACCGAGTCGTGACATCACGGTCTGCCTCAAGGGAACGGTCTATGTTGTGACATCCGCACCACCAACCTTATATCGCCTATATCGATAAGAGCCAAAATACCTTCCCATGCCATGTTAGGGTTTGTAACTCACTTGTGCAAGACTTTAAACCGGGCTCATCCCATCACTTTTAAACTTTAATGCATCGGTTGAATTTCGTGTTTCATTACTTTGTTGAATTCACATTTTTGATGCATGTGCGAGTTTTAGTTTGAAAATCACAGTGACATAAGGTTTATATAGCACAACACAACCACGTATGGCAACCAAAATAAATATTATAGAATGTCTTAGTGACCACCAAGCATCCTCTCCTCTCTCCCTATGTTCTTTCTTTTCTCCTCTTTTCCTTTCTCTTGTTTAGCTGTGTGTAGCAATGGAATGGTTGAAATAGTGTTATATTCATAGGAGTGTGGAGACAGATTTTTATTTTATTTTATTTTATTTTTTTCTATTTTCTTCTTCTTGACTTGGGAAACATTACCTACAAGGTAAGCCTTGTGTGTGCTTGTATGCATGTCTTGGCATGCCTTAGCTGCAACCTCCTTAGGAAGGAAAGGTAGCCGAATGCTCTACCAAAAATCAGAATTTTTTTTTTATATACAAATAAAATCAATGTATATATATAACCTATTCACTAGATGTTTTGCTCCTTACTATCCTCTGACTGACTTAATTATTATCTATTTAACTCATTTAGTTTCCACAACTGTATTTAGATATAGAAATTTGATCACAGAAAGATAAATAAATTTATTTAAAGGAGTTTAATATGGATATTAATCATGATGCTATTAACATTATAATTTAATAATTTGATAATCACTATTAATTAACTTAATATTTTTATTAACAAATTAATTAGTTGTCTAAAAATCCAGGCTCGTACAATCCTCATCGAAGTCTCCTTTGTTTAGTTATTTTTGTTGATTTTGTTTGATTTAGAAGCCCAGGCACGACTTCCTTCATGGGAATAGATTAGACCTACCCTCTCAAACCTCTTTTTCATGGATTTGGGCAGTTCATACTCGTTTCCATGCACATGGGGGTTAGGACTTTCCTATCATCGTTGAAGTCTTCATAATGGTTATTATAGTCGATATACTTGTCGCGTGTGTTGGAGCGGGTCTCTTTTATGCCTTCCCTTACTCTCTCTCTCTTTCACTTTTTATCTTTGATGAATTGTGTTTAATTTGTTTAGAATAATTCTATTGTCATGCCATTCACATGTTTAGATTAGGATCATGCATCCAAGCTTGGATTATCATGTCTTAGTAGATATTGCTATCATTATGTGGTGTGCATTACTTGATGATTCACATGCCATCCTTAGTAGCAATCTGGCTCTTAGGATTCATTCCATGTATGTTTTGCATTTTGTAGACTATTGCATCTAGGATCATGCATATCTTCTAACTTTGCTAGTGTACCCGGTGAGTTTTCTTTTACTTCATTGCATATATCATCCCCTAGACTATAGTATCTAGGAGCATGCATTGATTTCTAACCCTTTACGCACATGCCATGGTGCGGAGGAGTACTAGGTGAGCTTTTTCCCTTTCTCTTGCATCTTTTGTGTGTGTTTGCTTCTTTATTATGTCCAACATGATACTATGAGACTATGTGCTTACGTGCTATATCTCCATGATTGCTTATTGTATGAAGGCCTTATTACCTAAGTTGGACTGGTTTTGATCTTTTTGCGTGCGAATTATCTCATGTTTGTTTTACAAGATTTTCTCTTTAAAACCCTTTTGAAATCGCAAGAGATTTTAGTATTCCAAAATAGGTGATCTTGTCTATACTTGATTGTTTCATGTAGTGAGAATAACTTTAATAGTCGGGTTATATGATCATATTGTGTTAATGAGTCTTATATCAAGAATTAATAGAGGTCGATCTTTGATCGAGTGAGTGGGGGTACTCAATTCTTGACCTTCCCTTATCATATTTAAACTCCTGGGCTGGATCCTTTGATTGTGATGGATAGTGGCCTATATTGGTAGGAGCCAGGGTTTCCTAGTTTTCCCATTAAAAGATTAGGTGGTGACTCCATGTCACGTGATTGATTGATATTTAGCATTTTTGTTTGATTGGTGGATTTTCAACAGATATGCTAGATATAGACCTCCGATACTTTACATTGCACTTTTCTACCCAACGCATGTGAGAAGAACGAGACATGAAGAGGGGTTGAGTTGTCGGGATTGTTCTTGGATCCCACCATGACTTTTTCAGAGATATGATCTTGAAACACAACTTTTTTTTTTTTTTTTTTTGTCATCAATTTCTAATCCCAAAATTTTTATGAAATTCTTTTCTCATTCATTTTTTTTTAACAGATAGTACTAATTCATAATCTATGAATTCTTGAGCGATTATTTTGAGATGATTTCGAAGCTCCTCTATAGTTTTAGAGAAAACTAAAATATCATTTACATACACCATGTAATATTCTCTATGTTTTCAAAAAATATTATCCATTTTTCTTTGAAATAGAGGTGGAACTTGTTTTAAGCCAAATAGTAAAACCAACCAGTCATAATGTCCTTGCAGAGCACTAAAAGCGGTTAAAGGAATAGATAGCTTTTTCTTTCATTTGGATTTGTCAATAACTGTAACACCCTGTCCCATATCGGAAGTTTGCATGGGCAATCTTGGGCATATAAAGCACCACTACCTTGCTACTGAATAACTTGAACTTAAGCTTTTAGGGATTGTTGGTCGACCCACAAGTTACTTGGGTCAGTAAGTAGTAGGGCATTACAAATGGTATCAGAGCCGACCCATGCACACAAACATGTGGGCCACTTATTCTGGGCTGGCCACGAGCTTGTCGTGGCATTCTGATTGATTATAGACCCTCACGAGGACGCAAGGATTTATAAGTGGGGGAGTTTGTAACACCCTGTCCCACATCGGAAGTTTGCATGGGCGAACTTAGGCATATAAAGCACCACTACCTTGCTACTGAATAACTTGGACTTAAGCTTTTGGGTATTGTTGGTCGACCCACAAGTTACTTGGGTCAGCAAGTAGTGGGGCGTTACAATAACCACCTTTTAAATCAAATCAGAAATGAAATTGACTACTGAATTTTATTAATTAAAACATCTTTGTTAGGCAATTTGTAACCATCTTTTATGAGTTTTTGTTTTTGTTTTCTTTACAGCTCTACAATCTATTATCATACGAGTTTTTCCTCTTAATTTTTCTTCCTGATTCATTACCATAAAAATAGGACTAGAATGAGGACTTTTACTAGATCTGTAATGTCCCAAAATATTTTCTTTTAAATAGTCAATGCATAAATTAATTGAGTAATATTTGGATTGAAGTGTTATGTAAAGTTATGTGCGAAAATGGTTCAATGTAATAATTTTTTTTTTAAATATAATTTTCGATCTCAGAAATTATGAAAATTTTTATTATGTTGTTCTTATAAGAGTCTAGCAAGTCGGAAAAAATTTTCAGAATTTAATGGTGAGTATTTATTTTATGAGAATTTGCAGACTAATTAGTGTTCAGTTTAATTTATAGTAGAATTTGAAATTGAGTTTTGGGTGTTTGGACCATGACTTGAGATAAATTTGTTGGGTCCATTTTGGTATATAATTGGACCATGTTTGGCTTATGGGTGGGACCCATGACTTAGATTTAATTTAAATTGAGGCCTCGTTTGGGATGAGGCCTTTTTAGCCAATTAGCCAAAAAGTTACTAAATTAGCCAATTAGCCAATTAGTCATACCAAAAAGTCAATAATTACGGCTTCTCTCTACTTTTTGCACAGCTTTTCGTAATTAGTCAAAAAGTCATCCCAAACATACAAGTTTTTTTTACCTACCTTTTTAGCTAATTAGCCAAAAAATTACTAAATTAGCCTGTTCCCAAACGAGGCCTGAGTTTGTTTAATAACTCATGTTTAACTGTTTGGTCCTTTTTAATTAGGTGATGGGTAGTGACCACCTTGGGAGTTATTATTATTCATTATATAAGATTATAATAAATATTTGATAGTTGATTTTATGGTGTGTACCATATGGTGAAAAATTATATATTTTATAAGAAATGAAAATGTGTATATTTCGTAGCGAGTAAAATATTATATTTTATGGTCAGAAAAATTATATCATTTTATAATTTATATTATAAAATTTGAAGGTATTTTTTTTTTAAAAAAAATCATTTTTTTAAAAAAAAAAAATCATTTTTTGGAAAACCCATTATTAGGAAAGCAAACCCACGTGGGGTTGCTTCCCTTCCCTTTCCTTTCCATTATTTCCTTTTCTTTCTTTTCCTTTGGCGTGGAGCAGAGAGCTCCTGCTCTCTCCCTCTCCCCCCCTCTCTCTCTCTCTCTCTCTCTCTCTCTCTCTCTTTCTTTTCCTCCATTGTTGGTTTAAGCTTTAAGTTTAGAGTGGAAGTCTTCAGAGTGAGATTTTGAAAAAGTGTTGTAAATGAAAGTCGGAAAGCTCGTTAGGATCTTCGCAATGGTGGTCTCGGATTCATGATCGGTGATGTTTTCATTTTAGGATTAGCTTTTCTTCATATTTGAGGTAGGGACTTTCTTCATATTATCACATTAAAGCTATGTTAGGGATATTTTGAGAAAACATATCATTATAGGAAGTTTTGTATATATGTATTTCTCATATTTTTGTTTGGTTAATTTTTAGAAGAAAAATCATGTGAAATGTTAAAAATATGAGTATTTTGAACTTGATTTTGGGGGAAATCATCTTGTGTTGGTAATTTAGTAAAAAAATCCGAAAATAAAAATTAAAAATTGTATGGGTTATGTCTACATCATATTATGATTAGAAAATTTATTTTGACAAATATAAAGTTGAATTTTTTTTTTTCATCTTTGATTTGGAATTTATTTTTGAGAAAAATAAATTAATGTTGATGAATATTGAGTAAATGCTTAAATTGAAATTATAGAGTTGTTTTGGGGTTAAAAACTCTAAAAGTGTTATATTCATGATATTTTATGAAAGATGATATGTTGATGATTTAGTTGTGTTCATTTTTGTAAAAATAAAAAAATGTGAAATGCGGACTTTCGAACTCATAACCTTGAAAATGTTATTCTTGAGCATATTTCATAATTTTTGATGTAAATATCATGTTGGTTTGGTAATTTTAGAAAAAGTTGTGAAATTGTTATTGGTAGAGAATTTGGGAAAAATATTACCTCTTTAAGTTGACATGAAAAATGGTTATGTTGAAAATATGGTTATGTTAGAGGGATGAGGCATGTGAGGTTAAGTTGGTGTTATTAATTTGGAAGTAGTGAATATAATGAACTTACTAATTTGATTAATTAAATTAGTTTGGTTAATATTTTAAATCTTTCGTGATTAAAGGGGTGTTATTGGGTTTTTAATTCCCAACTTTAATATTATGAGATTAAAAGTGACGAAGTTGACTAAGTATGAGATTTGGAGAAATAAGCGAGATTGAGTTGATGTGGTATGGTATTGGGTTCCTAATTTTACTAGTTGAGTAATGTTATAATAATAATTTCATACTTCAAAATTTTTATGAGATATTTGAATTGTTTGGTGGTTTTTGACAAGAAAAGAATAGAATGTAATTTTAGCTCGTTTGAAGCAAATGGATGAATTGGATTAAAACAAAAATGAGTTATCAAAACTTTTATTTATTTATTATTTATTTTCTTGGTTTAATTCGATGGGGTGGATGTTGATAATGGGAAAGTGAACACTCGTATTATGTTTTATAAATTATAGTCAAAAGACGATTTTGGTATAATTGATTTAAGTGTTGGGATATTCACTTATGCTTATTGAGAATTATGATTGAACTTGAAGATCACGAGATTTCACTTGCATGAGAAAATGAGAATTTGATTATATTAAACGTTTGGGATGGGGATGAGTTTTGGAAAGATTGTAATTACCTTTCATTAATAAAGTATGTGAGTTAGAAATCGATGAAACCTTGAACCCGTCTTGGTGTTATATGTTATTGCTAATGATGAACCTATTGTTTAGAAGTTTTTATTTTGGTAACCGGTAGAGGATTTTCATGTGGGTATTTAAATGAGATTCTTGGAAAGATAAGAAAATGTTTGATTTTGGAAGTTTGTTGTGTATAAAGAATATTGTTGAATTGTCTTGAAAAGACTAAATTAGAAGTTGTTGATTTACATGTGGTAAATACATGAACATTGACATTATTATATTATCTCTTGGAATTATATCATGGTATTACATTGATAGAGATATGAAAATTGATCACAATGGAGCATTGTGTGGTGGAATTGAAATTGGAATTATCTTAATGCATTGTTACATATTGCATTGCCATTCCATTTCATTGTTATCGTGGATTTTGAATTGCAAATTGAAAACTATTGTTTTGAGAAAGGAATTATTTTTGGTGAAATAAGATCATTTTGATTTGTTTTGGGTAAATACGTTAGTAAGTCCTGATAGGGGGTGTAATTTGATGTTGCTTAAGTTGGCCTGAGTGTCTAGGGTGAAAGATCGAAAACACGCGCAGAGGAGGTACCACTGCCCTTTCGATGAGAGACCGATAAAGTGGGGATTTGGTAGTGCTCGATATGTCCACTTGCAGACACCAGCCTAGGGATTACCTCAGTCGTATTTACCATCTTTGAATTTTATTGAAATTGTTGGATTAATGTGTTTTCAAATTGGCATTGTGCATAAGATTTTCAAAAGATGAAAAAAATATTTTGAGCATGACATAGCATATGCATTCTTCTCATAAGACTGTATAAAATGTATTTGATGCCTTGTTAGATGTCACTATGAATTGTTTTATTATTTGATTCAATTGATAATGAAATAATTGAATGAATTGAAAAGGATGTCATGTTGCCATTGAAGCATGTTTATTTATTTAAGTTAACTGGTTGTAGTTAATTAAATAAATTGGATTTAAGAGATTATGTAATAGAATCGTATGGTTTGACATGAAATGATTTCACATATATGTATGAGTATCTTTGTACCCACATATCTTCTAATGTTTTAATATGAGATTGTTTGGTGAGCTAGTAGTTGCTCGCCCCCTGCCTGTACATGTGTACGGGGAATGCTTTTCGGATTTGAAGATCAAACAATGGGTTTTACCATTTCATAAGTGTAATGTAGTGATGGATTGTACTACTTCATTTGTTTGTTTGGCTGAGTGCTATTTTTTTTGTAAAGAGTAGTGTCCTCTTTTTTATTGTAAGCCTCAGGGCATTTTTTTTATTCGTATGTAAATGTCTTTATTATATTATGAGAGGGAACATGTATATTTAATTATTCATCATTTCATCAAAGGATGAATTGTCATTTGTAAATTGGACTTAATTAATGAATATTGGTAATGTTATCTGAGTAATAAAATACGGGGCGTGTAGTCTTTATACTTGGTTCAGGGCACTAGTTGGACTTTCATACTCTATTCGAGGATTATATTATTTCGTTTTTAGGTGAGTAGTTTCATGCTACATATTTTTATAAATGTTCCCCTACCCTGAACTGTTGGAAAATTTAATTGTCGTTTCAAGACTAAACTGTTTTGATAAATTATTATATTATCAATGGAATCAAATTATTTATGAAACATGTGTGAACTTGGCATACTGTAAACTATTTGTTTTGGTCTCACATTTATAATGGTGAACTACCATGTTTTGCGAAACTGATGTATATTGATTATTGGGACCATTTATATATATTTTAGTCCAAGGAAATTATTCCACTGTGTGTGGTGACTCTGGCCACAAGGGAACAGATCCGAGTTGGGCCGTGATGACTCTAATGCTCAATGATTGTAAGGAAAAGACCTAGGTTAGGCTAGGTGATCTTCAATCAAATCATCTTAGAGAAAAGGCCCAGGTTGCCACCCTGAGGATGACTCTTAGTTCGGTATTGGATCTAACGGGGCTTATAGTCTTGAGAATTGTGTGGCATGTTAATTGTTATTCTTGGTACCCAGAAAATTATTAGTGTTCATATTGTAATCTGTTTTAAGTGAAAAATGTCATTTATCATGTTCTTAAGAGACATGAGTATTTTAACTGTTGAACTGTGGAACCTTCTTTTTGAAACAGATTGTCTTTACCAAACTGTATGCCAACCTAGTTTCTGTGATATATATCTTATTTTGGAATTGATCCCTATTTTTAAAACTGTATATACTATTCATGTTGCTACTCACTGAGCTATTAGCTGACTTAGTTGTTTATCAATTCCAGGTGTTAGAAAGACCTAGGGTGGACTTATGGTGTAACAGGGACTCAATTGCATGGACCTCTAGGACATTCATTTATTTTGTTTTAGATTGTTATGTCAAGTTTGTGCAAATTTCTTTTTATTTTTATTGAGGTTCATTTAGGATTATTTTGATTTGTAGGCTGTTTATATCCCATAAGTTTGGATGGTATTGATTACGGTTGGTTTTGCCGTTTGTACTTGTGGCATGTCACCGGATTGAGTTTGTTTGTTTGTTTTTTTTTATATTATTATTGGACTTTTGTATAATTGGTCAATGTGATTATGGATTAGTGCTTAGGCTTACGTGTGCCTTGGGCTAAAGCCCTGTGGGCCACGACCGGTCATACTCGGGTTTGGGGTGTGACAATTGTGGTATCAGAGTTGTAGGTTTATCGAGTTACATGTCTTGCATTTCATCATTTAGACGAGGTCCGAGTCCCTATATTCCTTAGTAGTGTATGGTTAAGTTAGTTTTGTTTAAGCTTGTGTTAAGCTTTTCTTGATTTCATTTTGAAGGTTAAGAGTTGGCACCTAGATATCTACACGGAATGTCTATTCCTTGTGAGCCTTTGATGTTTGTATTACCGTGTCTACTCCATTAGGAGAAACAGTTGTATTGGGAGATGTCTGTAGATCTTGTGAGATAGAGATGGATGATAGAATTTTTCTAGCGGATGTGATTTCTTTAGAGATGAAGGATTTTGACGTGATTTTGGGGATGGATTGGTTGACGAAACATCATGCCTCTGTTGATTGTTTTAGGAAGGGGGTAGTTTTTGCTATGTCGGGGCAACATGAGTTTTTCTTTCAGGGAGATGAGAAAGGGTCTTCTTTCTGTTTTATTTCTTCTCTTCAGGCTAACCGAATGTTGAGAAAAGGTGTCATGGTTACTTAGTGTGATGACCCAGACTTGCTAATCGTGATTTTAATTGATTAATTATGTGTTCATTCTAATTAAACTAAGTGCCAAGTAATTTAATTTGTGCATATCTGCCCGAATTGGAAAATTACATGCTAAGGTCACAACTTTGAAACTGAAATTGTCTGTGATTGAATTGAGCATTAATTGCAACTATTAATTATATTCCTACATGTTAATTATGTGATTAAGTGTTATTGATTGTTATGAGATTTATTGAATTGTATTGTTCGAACAGATAGGTTAGAATGAAAATTAAACCTGTCTGACTCGCTAATTTTAACAAGTTAGAATTAAATAATTGGATACGAATTAGAGCCAAATACACATTAGTATAATTTAATCTAGTGTACTTAAGATCATAATATGATTAGGCCTAATTTTATTTTAGGTGAATTTGATTAAGTTGACTAAATTTGTATTTCTCAATGTATAAAAATTAATTAGAGACTAATTAAGCTTTAACCCTCCTCATAAAATTGAAAAGGAAATAAATTATTAGTATATTAGAACTACTCATTTATTTGCTAGGTAAGGGGGTATGTGGTGGTCATTGTTGAATTCTAACAAATACACGTAGAGAGAGAGTGTGTGAGAGTGAGAGTAAGAATAGGAGAAAGAGCTTTGTGCTCAAGAAGAAGAGAAGAACTTAGAAAGAAATTGAAGTCTTGTCTTGAATCCTCCATAAGCATCAAAGCCAGGTAGGTTTTTCTCTCCAATTTCTTGAGGTAGAGACTGTTTACCCACCATCTTTAAAGATTGAAGTTTAAATTAGCATAATTGATGAGGAATTACAATTTTGGCTCATATAATGAAGAGGTAATACATGCATGACTTTTAATGGACAAAATGAGAAATATAACTTAAGATAGCTACATGCATGGCATAATTCTTGAATTGCATGCTCATTCTTTTGATGTTTTGCATAAGTTCTGACTTTAGGAGGAAACTCCATGAAAATCAAAGAAAGAAGCTTCATGCATTCACAATTTAGAGCTCAATGTGTATAGTAAATAATTTTGTATTAATGGTTAAAGGTTAAGAATTTAAATCTTTCTATGGATTTGAGTTGTGAATTGAAATCATGAATTGTGTTTCGAATCAAATATGTTTCTTTTAAAAGTGTTAAGTTAAGTTTTGAGAGCATATAGCATAAAAATAAACTTGAATTTGCAAGGTTATGCACTGCCTCGGTAGAGCAGATTTCGACAACCATTTCAACCCAGACCGCTCGAGCGGCCTGGGCCCCTGCTTGAGCGGCCAACCTTCATGAACTCAGGAGAGCATTCTGTTAGACCACCGCTCATGCGGCCAAGGCCACTGCACGTGCGGCCAACAGGGCAGTCCCGGTTTGCTTTTCGCTCCTCTTTTCCCCTTTCCGAGCCTCTGTTTGCATAGTTTTTAAAGTGTTTTCATGATCATTTGCATCTCACGAGTGCATTAGAGTGTATAAATGAATAATTAGAACCGAATTAGTAAAGACGAGTAGTTATCGAATAAGTAACAACCGAATCAAATAGAATTGACTAGCGATATGAATATCATTGAATCGTTGTGCTTGAACTTGTATGTTAGGTCAGACGCCACATCTTTAGTGCCTTATCATCCGTGTATCGAGGAGCTCAGTGTGAGTAACAATGTTGTAAAGCTATGTTTGAATTGTATTTATTTTCTAAATGATAAATTATATTGTTTCTAAATGGTTACTTTTTATCAATTGAATGATGATCCTCTTTTGAATTGTATTCGTGGCATCCATAGTGTATTGTTATTATTATTGTTATTGATATTGCTATTGTTATAGAGATCTCTGTCAGTTCCAAATCTTGGAACTATTGTTATTATTTGATGGCCATCAATTGATTGTTTGGTCTTTATAAGACCTATTGTATTGTTGCTATTGGATGTATCACGTATGGCCTATGTGAATATGATTGATTGAATTGAACGATTGATTCGCAATGATAACGATTGAAATGTTCTAATGATAATCGATTGTTTCAAAGATTGTAAGGACATCATTCTTAACCTCTTTACACATTTGTTATTCATTGGGCTTTAGCTCACTATTTATTATATATATGTAGGTGATCGAGTATCGGATCAAAGTTAGTGGCATCGACCCAAACCCTTATTTTGTCAAGCCAGCTATTGTGTCTCACCGCGAGGTTCCAAGCCAACATGTGTCAAGGATTTATTGGGTGATTCAAATTCACACTTTTGACATTGTGTTTATGAGATAAGAATGTTTATAGGGTTTCGTTAACTGTTTTTGGCAATGGTATTTAATTCCCTCGCATATGTTTTGTTATGAACACATGTGTGTTATGGACTTAAGTGTTTGTATAATTCCAGGTGTGTTAAATTTGTTTTGTTCATTTAAGTCCCCACAGCTCATTGGACGGTATTTGGTATTATTGATTGGTTTCCACTAGACCCTTTATATTGTATTATTGTCATTATTGTAAAACAGACCTTCAGTAATTACGGATTACTGGCCGGTTACAACGCTAAACTTATAGAGGCGGGTTTGGGTCATGACACTTAGCTTGTTTGGTGAGTATTGAACTGTTAGAATAGAAGTTAAAGGAGTTGCCTGTAGTGAGTGATTGTGTTGATGTTTTTCCAAAGGATCTACCCGGACTTCCTCTAGATTGTAAGGTAGAATTTTCCATTAACTTGGTCCCTGACATAGCACTTATCTCTAAAGTGCCTTATAGAATGGTACTGTTGGAGTTAAGGGAGTTACAAACTCAGTTACAGGAGTTGTTAGAAAAAGGTTTTATTAGGCCTAGCATTTCACCTTGGGGAGCACCTGTGTTATTTGTGAAGAAAAAGGATGGGTCTATGAGATTGTATATTGATTATAGAGAACTGAACAAAGTCATAGTGAAGAATAGGTATCATTTGCCACGCATTGATGATCTATTTGACTAGTTGCAAGGAGCTCAAGTATTCTCTAAGATTGACTTGAGGTCAGGCTATCACCAGATGAAGGTAAGGGATGAAGATGTTCCTAAGACCGTTTTTAGAACCCGTTATGGGCATTATGAGTTCTTGGTGATGCCTTTTGGTCTCACAAATGCACCAGCCGCATTCATAGATTTGATGAACAGAGTATTTAAACCCCAACTGGATAAATTTGTGGTAGTGTTTATTGATGACATCCTAATTTATTCGAGGAGTAAGGAGGAGCATGAGCAACATTTGCGGGTAGTACTATAGATCCTTAGGGAGAAGAGACTGTATGTAAAATTTAAGAAGTGTGAATTTCGGTTGAGCAATGTATCCTTTTTGGGTCATGTGGTGAGTAAAGATAGGGTATCTGTAGAGAGCACAAAGGTGGTGCCAATTGTTGAGTGGTCACGACCTACTTCTATGATAGAGGTACGCAGCTTTCTAGGGCTTGCTGGTTATTATAGACGGTTTGTGGAAGATTCTCCCATATTGCTTTGCCACTTACCAATCACACTAGGAAAGGGGTAAAGTTTGAGTGGAATGATGATTGTGAGCGTAGCTTCTAAGAGTTTAAACAGAGGTTGACATCAGCTCCAATCCTTGCCTTAACGACAAAAAGGGGGTGGTTTTGTAATTTATAGTGATGCTTCATGACAGGGTTTAGGATGTGTGCACATGCAACATGGGAATGTGATTGCTTATGCATCACGACAGTTGAAAGTATATGAGAGAAATTATCCTACGCACGACTTGGAGTTAGTAGCAGTGATTTTTGCTCTTAAGATCTGGCGACATTATTTGTATGGAGAGTCATGTGAGATTTACACTAATCATAAAAGTTTGAAGTATATTTTCACACAGAAGGAACTAAATTCGAGGCAAAGAAGATGGCTTGAGTTACTAAAAGATTACGATGTGAATATTTTATATCATCTGGAGAAGGCAAATATGGTTGCAGATGCCTTAAGTAGAAAGGTCGCAGTTGGAGATGTAGCTGCTTTGTTTATTGAGAGTTGTTTGATGGAAGACATGAGACGTTTGAGGCTTGAGGTTGTTACGCCTGGTGATAGGGTTTATTGTAGTCAATTGACAGTTTAGCCGACCTTGAGAGAACGGATTCGTTTAGCTCAAGAGATTGACCTCCAGTGTGAGCGTATTAAAGGAGAGATGGCAGAGGGTAAGCATGTAGACTTTGTGGTTAGTGATGATAGGTTGCTTAGATTCCGTAGCCAAATTTGTGTTCTTGCTGGTGGTGATTTGAGGAAGGAGATTATGACAGAGGCACATAGTTCTAGTTACAACATTCATCCTGGAAGCACTAAGATGTATCGGGATCTTTATGAACATTTTTGGTGGAATGGTATGAAGAGAGATATTGCAGAATTTGTGGCTCAATGTTTGGTGTGTCAACAGGTTAAAGTAGAACATCAGAAACCCGTAGGGAAACCACAACCCTTACCTATACCAGAGTGGAAGTGGGATCATGTTACCATGGATTTCGTGTGCGGATTACCTCGTACTAGTAGTAATCACGATGTAGTTTGGGTAGTTGTGGATATATTAACCAAGTCAACGCATTTTATTACAGTTCGGATGAACTATTCTCTAGCTCGATTTGTATAGTTGTATGTGAAGGAAATTGTTAGATTACATAGTGCACCTGTGTCAATAGTGTTAGATCGGAACCCTCGTTTTGTGTCTAAGTTTTGGGGTGCGTTACAGTCAGCTATGGGTACTCGGTTAAATTTTAGTTCAGCTTATCACTCTCAGATAGATGGGCAATCGGAGAGGACTATTCAAACCCTTGAGGATATGTTGAGGGCTTGTGCTTTGGAGTGAAGAGGTAATTGGGATGATTATTTGCCGCTTATGGAGTTTGCGTATAATAATGGTTATCATTCTAGTTTGGGAGTAGCTCCTTATAAGGCTTTGTATGGGAGGAAGTATAGGTCTCCTTTGTGTTGGTATGAGGTTGGTGAGATGCAAATGTTGGGACGAGATTTGGTGGAGGATGCTACACAGAAAATTATCACCATCAGAG
The DNA here is from genome assembly GCF_055761805.1 of Camellia sinensis. Classification (NCBI taxonomy): domain Eukaryota; kingdom Viridiplantae; phylum Streptophyta; class Magnoliopsida; order Ericales; family Theaceae; genus Camellia; species Camellia sinensis. The sequence goes on from NC_138970.1 coordinate 124,034,552, forward strand.
AGAGATTATTGACTGCTCAGAGTAGACAAAAAAGTTATGTTGATCATCGTATGAGAGATTTAGAGTTTCATGTGAGGGATATGGTATTCTTGAAAGTATCACCATGGAAAGGAGTCATCAGGTTTGGAAAGAAAGGAAAGTTGAGTCCTAGATACATTGGTCCATTTGAGGTATTGAAGAAGGTTGGTGAGGTTGCGTATCGTGTTACTCTACCCCCCAGGTTGGCAGGAGTACATAATGTGTTTCACGTGTCTATATTGAAAAAATATGTGCACAATCCATTGCATGTGATAGATTATGAGCCGCGTCAAATTAGAGAGGATTTTTCGTATGAGGAGATGTCTATTCAGATTTTGGATTCGGAAGAGAAAATGTTGCGTACAAAGGCCATTAAATTGGTTAAAGTACTGTGGCGTAATCATCTAGTTGAAGAGGCAACTTGGAAACGCGAAGATGAGATACGCGAGAAGTACCCACATCTATTCTGATGATTTACTTAGGTTAGTTTCAAGGACGAAACTTTTCTTTTAGGGGGACAGAATGTGAGAACCTAAATATAAAAATGAAGTAAATAATTAAATAATAATAATTTTACAATCTCAAATATTTTGATGTTGAATCCTAAAGTGCAAATTAAGTATTATTTGAGGGTCTTTTAATTAATTTTAAAACCTAGAATAAATTTATGGTGAAAGTCTTTAGCTTAGTGACAAGATTTATTATTTAAAAAAATAAAAAAAATTAGTGACAAATTAGTAAGCATATTTTGATTTAATAATATTTGTAATTTATTTAAATTAATGGAGAGAGAAAATAAATTAAAACAAAAGATAATATTTTAGGGCATTTTATTTAAATACATAATGTAACCCTAGGTTGCCTAAACACAAGAGAGCAGCAACAGCCTAATACAATTTTTACAACAGTAGTAGCAGCCACGGGAGAGAGAGAGGTTGAGAGAGAATGTAACAACCCTCACCTTACTCTTGTCATACTTGCATACATTCTTGCATGATCTTGCTTTGTTATGTTAATTTGAAGGTTTTGTCTTGCCTTGATTTGCTTAAAGTTGCTTGCATGATTTTGTTCTTTGCTTAGTATGTGCGTGTGGCCGAGGTCGCCTTGAGCTTAGTTCGCCTTTGAACCCTTGTACTTAGAACTGTTTTGAGACCTTGGTCGACCCCCATCTTCACCTCGGGCATTTATTGCCGAGATGTTTTGCACCCAGTGAACCTTGTTCGCAGGAAGGTATGGCCTAGGCCGAGATGTGGCACGCCCCGGCCAAGGTGTGGCACAGCTTAGTCAAGCGTCATCCTCCCTAGCCGATGTTTTGTTATCCTGTTGCCGGATCCTTGATTTGAGCCGATGTCAATTCTTGCCGATGTGTTTTACCGAGCTTGCTGCATACGCTTTGTCAGAGATTTGTCTTATCAATCAACCACCTTTTTGAGCTGAACCAACCCGGTAGCACCACGTGTCCGAGCTAGTTGTTAAGACAGCCGGCAGACTTAGAAACAAGTCATTTTGGTCTCAAATCTTTGTTTTAGAGAGAGAAGCTCTAGAGAGAAGGAAGAGGAGTTCTTGAGTGAGAGTGAGTCTTCCAAGCTTAATCTTCGTGGTTTGAACCGTTGGATTCAAGATTTGGGGTAAGATTCTTGATCTACTTTGAATGTTGTTATGGATTATCTAGCTGCATTGCATGATCGGATCTGTTTTGCATGTCATGCATCGTTTTGAAGTTAGTTTTGGAAAGAGAAAATGGTTTTCATGTGTTTTTGAAGAAAGTCTCGTTTTGATCGAAAAGCTTGGAACGAAAATCATGTTTTGTGTTTATTCTTGCATAACCTTCTTGTATGGGTACCCAGGTCCATGTTTCGAACTCATGGCACGAAATCTCAGATTTTGTAACAAGCTTTGATCTTGCATTCATCTTCCTCATATTCATATTCGTCATATTCTTCATGTTATTAAAAAGGAAACCCAGGTTTTTCCCGACTTTGCTTTTGGTTAAGGCCAGCGGGACCACACCTCGGCAAGGATGTGTGGGACCTCAGCAAGGATCTGGATGGTACCCAGTGTGTTTTCTTAAAACGGGAGCAGTGATTAAGCTTCCAGCTTGTTTTGCTTTGTCTTTGACTTGGATCTGGCAAGAATGCCGAGATCATTTGCATGCTTATAGAGCTTGCTTTGAGAATGTGACTTGCCTTGTGATTGTAGGTCCTTGATATTTGCTTTGAGTCTACACCTGAAGAACTAGGTGAGTGGTATTTCTAGTAAAGCTATGTTACACTTGCTTTTGATAAATCTTGTTTTGTTTGTTTTGACGTGGGTATTTGCTAAGCATGAATAAATAGCCTTGTTTTGATTGTTATCCTCGGAAAGTTCCTTGTGCTGGAGGACTCTAAACTTTCGCAGTGCCAAGTATTAAAGGATACGGTCCTTGTTAAATCGGGCTACGGGCCTAAGTAACATAAGTCCCTTGTGCTGGAGGACTCTAAACTTTCGCAGTGCCAAGTATAAAAGGATACGGTCCTTGTTAAATCGGGCTACGGGCCTAAGTAACCCTTGAGACTTGTAATACTTGATTGATGAATACGGTTCATCCCTTGCTTCGCCGATGTTGTAACACTTGATTGATGAATACGGTTCATCCCTTGCTTCGCCGATGTTATGATACTTGATTGATGAATACGGTTCATCCCTTGCTTCGCCGATGTTATGATACTTGATTGATGAATACGGTTCATCCCTTGCTTCACCGATGTTGTAACACTTGATTGATGAATACGGTTCATCCCTTGCTTCGCCGATGTTATGATATTTGATTGATGAATACGGTTCATCCCTTGCTTCGCCGATGTTATGATACTTGACGATGAATACGGTTCATCCCTTGTTTTGCCTATGTCAGTAAACATCTTTGGATACTTGTAATATTTGATTGATGAATACGGTTCATCCCTCGTCTTGCTAAAGTTTGATGTGTTTCGTTTTGAAGGACCTCGGCTATATTCATGCAAAACCTTTATTATGAGTACCATTCACTGAGTATTTGTACTCACCCCTCTATATATATGTAGGTGATGAGCAGGACGGCGGCGACGCCTAGATCGTTTTGGATGCTTGTTTTGGATTCGTACTTATGTCGGCTTTACTTTTGTATTTACGTCGGCGATGCCCTTCATTGCATGTCGGCAAATCTTGAAAATCATGCTTCTTGGCTTGTAATTGCTGTCTTTTGTATATGTCGGCTCAAGAAGCCTTTTGATCAAGATGTAACACATATCTTGCTTTGTTGTATTCAACTTGTAAAGTTAATTGGAAATGTTTGGCATTGCTTTTGATCTACGCACAGCTCTTATGGACCGCTTGTATTTTAGATTATTGCTTCCGCATTGGTTAGCCCCGATTATTATACTCTGATTGTGTTAAGTTTTTGAAAGTTGGCCTTCGGTAATTACGGATTACTGGCCATCACGGCACCAAACTACTAGGGGCGGTTTGGGGTCGTGACAGAGAAGAAGAAGGGAAAAAAAAGGGGGGAAGGGGGGGGGGTTGCAAACAAGGAAGGATTTTTTGGTGTGTGGTAGGTCTTTATCTTTCTTCTTCCTTTTGTTTTTGTTCTTTATTCTTACTCTATTCTTATTTAGTTCATTGATGGAGAGGCTGTAGATTTATGTATTTTGTATATAGATATCCTGTTAAGAAATCTGAGGAGTTAAATCTATGTATAAAGAATGAGAGTAATTCTTAGTTTAAAAATTCTGTACAAAATCACAAATTTTAAAAATCAAGAAACCATATCAAATGAATGAATTATGAACTGAAATTTTTACAGTAGATTAATTACATATTGAATTGCATATTTGAATTTTCTCATAATTTTGAGAGTAAAAATCTATATTAACTGGTGCATTCAAATCTGTTTAGAAAACTGGTGTAAAACAGTAATTTTGAAAGTGTCGTTCTCTTTGAGTATAAATCCAAAAATTACCAAATCAGTGTCATTAGAACTGGTTACGAGTCTAGTTTCTTACATTTTTGGCCTCGCATTGATTGTTCGTGTATACTAAGAGAACTATTAATTTCTTAAAAGTGCTATAGAAAATAACCTGTTTGGATATAATTAATTGTAAATAATTGTTTTGATAAGCAAATCAAGTGAAACCAATTGAATTTGAAACTTAGGATATATTAGTTGATATCTGGAGGGTTTTGGAATTTTTTGAACAACGTGGAGTGTGTTTTGTAATTTTCAAAGTTAGTGAATAGATTGGGAAAACTTGTTTAAAACTCTGTTTTATCTTAAAATTACTTTAAATTAAGTTTCGATCTGAACCCATGTCTTGGGTAATTTTAGACCTTGAAGAACATAAGCTTAGGTAATATTTAAGAGTAACGGTAAGTTGGGTTGAGCTGTGTTAGTGCGCTTTAGTGTGAGGCACTTAGTTTATTATTCTCTTTAGTATTTTTAAATTAGTAGTGACGTGTAGTCTTCATACTTGATTCAGGGCACTAGTTGGACTTTCATACTCTATTCGAGGATTATATTATTTCGTTTTCAGGTGAGCAGTTTCATGCTACATATTTTTATAAATGTTCCCCTACCTTGAACTGTTGGAAAATTTAATTGTTGTTTCAGAACTAAACTGTTTTGATAAATTATTATATTATCAATGATATCAAATTATTTCTGAAACATGTATGAACTTGGCATACTGTAAACTATTTGTTTTGGTCTTATTTTTATAATGGTGAACTACCTTGTTTTGCGAAACTGATGTGTATTGATTATTGGGACCATCTGTATATTTTAGTCCAGAAAAATTATTCCACTGTGTGTGGTGACTCTAGCCACTAGGGAACAGATCCAAGTTGAGCCATGATAACTCTAGTGCTCACCGATTGTAAGGAAAAGACCTAGATTAGGCTAGGTGACCTTCAATCGGATCATCTTAGAGAAAAGGCCCGGGTTGCCACCCTAAGGATGACTCTTAGTTCGGTATTGGATCCAACGGGGCTTATAACCTTGAGAATTGTGTGGCATGTTACTTGTTATTCTTGATATCCAGAAAATTATTGGTGTTCATGTTATAACCAGTTTTAAGTGAAAAATGTCATTTATCATGTTCTTAAGAGACATGAGTATTTTAATTGTTGAACTGTGGAACCTTTTTTTTTTTGAAACAAATTGTCTTGACCAAACTGTATACCAATCTAGTTTCTGTGATATATATCTTATTTTGGAATTGATCCCTATTTTCAAAACTGTATGTACTATCCATATTGCTATTCACTGAGCTATCAACTGACTTTATTGTTTATCAATTCCAGGTGTTAGAAGGACTTAGGGTGGACTTATGGCGTAGCGAGAACTTAATTGCATGGACCTCTAAGACATTCATTTATTTTGTTTTAGATTGTTATGTCAAGTTTGTGCATATTTATTTTTATTTTTATTGAGGTTCATTTAGGATTATTTTGATATGTGGACTGTTTATATCCCATAAGTTTGGATGGTATTGATTACGGTTGGTTTTGCCGTTTGTACTTGTGGCATGTCACTGGATTGAGTTTGGTTTTTTTTGTTACTGGACTTTTGTATAGTTGTTCAATGTGATTATGGATTAATGCTTAGGCTTATGTGTGCCTTGGGCTAAGGCCCTGTGGGCCATGGCCGGTCTTACCTGGATTTGGGATGTGACAGGGTCGAAGACCCGGGACATCACAACTAGTACCATAAAAAAACAATTAACAAATTTTCCACCTTAAGTAATTAAACAGAGGAGTAATTCTATACAAATTAATAAAATTTATAGTTTTTTTACTTGTTATTGTGGAATTTATCATGCTATTATAGTATGTCTTATTTTAAATTATAAAATTTATTAATTTATAAAATATTTTTAAATAAATAACACTTATCACAAGTAATGGTTTTGAAACGGTCAACCTCTCTCTCCCCAACTATATCAATTGGTTTGTGATCAATTGATGATCACAAATAGCTTTCTTTATTTTTTGTGTTAGTGTTGTCCTACAAACACAACATTGTCACTTTGGGGTCATGCTTAATTCACGCTCTTATTATCAACCAACCAACCAACCAAAGGCCAAACCCCCAAACTTATCTCACTCTTCCATTATTACAATCCTTCATATACATCCATATCCTTAAATCATTGAACTTTCTCTAATTAATTCTTCCATGGAAGAAGGCTCTCTTTGCTTTTTTTTTTTTTTATGCTTTTTGCAAGGTATGATTCCCCTCTCTCTCTCTCTCTCTCTCTCTCTCTCTCTCTCTCTCTCTCTCTCTCTCTCTCTCTCTCTCTCTCTCTCTCTCTCTCTCTCGTGTTTATATATGCATGTTTTCTGTTTTACTTCCTCCTTGTATGTGTTCATGATTATTGCAAACTTAAGGTTAATTTCTAAATTTTTGTTGGTTTTTATTTTTCATTATATTACTTATTAGATGTTTGTTTGGTAGGAGAGATTTATTTATTCTTGTATTCCTTAGATGGAAAGCTTTGAACTGTTGTGGCCTTATATTTGTTAGTTCAATATGAATATTTATATAGTTTTTTCTTTCCTTTTATTACTCTTTTATGTTAAGAAAAAAAAAAATAAATAAATATTTTGTTAGCTGTTCTTTATCCTGAGAGATTGGCCCTGGCCATGGTGATGACACAAATTGGAAATGCTTTATTTTCACTATTTCTTAAGTTTTTTTCACTGATGATATGAAAAGTATTGCAAACTATTCTTGTATTTATTATAAAAATTATATTCTCTTTCCTGCTTTTCTTTTTTATAGAATAACAATTATATTCTAATTCTACACCAGACATGCATGTCACATCTTAATTGCAACATAGCTCTGATCCTTATAATATTAAGAAAGTATCCAATACCTGTTTAAAATTTTAAAATTTATTTACAATTGTTGATGCATTTGGAAAGTACAAAACACATATATGTGAAAATCTACAAACTATCAGTGTCTAATATGGATGCCATACATAAATGACTACTTTGTAAATAGTATGAGTATGCTTCATAGATAATAAATTGAAAGCGAACAAATTATACTTTGCACTTCTGTATTTTGTACTAAATTTTATTTTGGCTCCTACACATGAAATCATAATAGACAACCTCCTGCACTTCTAATCAAATCTTACTTTGGTCTCTACACATAAAATCGTGACAATCAACCCCTTATATTTTTGCTCAAATCTCACTTCCCTACACAAGTGTCATTGTCTCCCTTCTTTACTTCATTTTTAAATCTTTAAGAAAATCCAAATATGTGACAAAAATATGACTACGAAATAAGGGTAAGAGAGGAAAATTATTCATATTTCCCACCAATACACTGTCTTATATGAGAGTTATATACTACAATGTATATATATATATATATATATGGGTAAATTATGCAAATAGTCCCTGTAGTTTACATGATGTGTCAATTTGATCCATGTAGTTTCAATTTGCTCGATTTTGCCCCTTAATTTAATGGATTGTGTCATTTTAGTGTAATAAATACCGGTTGTTAAGTTAATTTGACGGAAGGTCAAACAATGTGTCAATTTAGTTCATGTACTTTACACGATGTGTCAATTTAGTCCCTGTAGTTTTAATTTTCTCGATTTTGACAGAAACTAAATTGACACATTGTGGAAAATACAGAGATCAAATTAACACATTATTTAACTTTTCGTTAAATTAACTTAACAACCGTTATTTATTGAACTAAAATGGCACAATCCGTTAAATTAAGAAGCAAAATCGAGCAAATTGAAACTATAGGGACCAAATTGACACATCGTATAAACTACAGAGACTATTTGCATAATTTTCCCTATATATATATATATATGTTCAAATGCTAAAAATTGGAACGAAGAGGCAAGAAAATAGAGTTTCTGAAGAAAAAAAGAAATAAAAAAGAAAGGAATATGAATATATAGAAAATTATGTTACTGTGAAAACAGAGTTTCATGATTTCAATTTATGCAAAATCCTAATTCATTTTTTTAATCGTTCACAATCTTTATTTTGTTTTAACCTAATATAGTCATAATTTAATGTAAATTTTAGGACAAATTGTGTATTGGTGGAAAATGTAGATGATTTTTCTCTCTTACCCTCATGTCGTAGTTACATTCTTGTCACATAATTATATTCTGTTAAAGATTTAAACAATTAAGTAACAGAAATGGGACATTGACATTTGTGTAGGGACCAAAACGAGATTTGACCAAAAATACAGGGGGTTGACTGTCACAATTTCATGTGTAGAGACCAAAGTGAGATTTTACTAGAAGTGTAGGGAATTAACTGTCATGATTTCATATATATAGACCAAAGTGAAATTTGATAGAAAGTGTAAGAGTACAAAGTGTAATTTACCCAATCGAAACCGTTAGATTTTGTAATAGTAGCGTATGGAAACAAAAATTAAGTATAGGGATAGGGTAATCACCAATTGCAACCCTCATATATTATTAATTAAAAAATTAACAAATCTCATAACATAACAATACCTTCCGTGCTATTGTGCCATAGATTTGGAGGAATCTTCCGGAGCTAGACTAATAAATCATTGTGTAGAACACATTAACCTCATATACTGTTTCTACAAATTATTTAAAGGAGAATGACGTTATATGAACTTTGACAAATATTTGCTTCTACAACTTGCTTGTGCCAACAAAATATGGGCAGTGCACTTTATAGAAAAGAATAATAAGAAGAAGAAGAAGAAGAAGAAGGAGCAAAACATCCATAACTTGAATGTCTTCACGCAGCTTTGTTGTTTTAGTATCTAGTTAATGTGTAACTTTATACCTCGAAATTCAAATGTGCTCTCTCTCTCTCTCTCTCTCTCTCAATTGCACTTAACACTATGGATGCAGGTTCTTTTGAGAATTGTTAAATATTAATTGATGGAAACACAAACACAAGGGAAAGAGCAAAGTCCTGGGAAGAAGAAGGGGGGAACATCTCCTTCATATCCCAAACATACTACCAGTACTGATCATCATCATCATCAACATCATCATGGGACGACGATACAAAGTAAAAGAAATCCAAATGCATCTGTTGATGGCATTGGTCTTCCTGATGATCATAAACATAATAAACATGTTGCAACCCCATCCGAGAATTTGAACTCCAAGCGCATTCCAAACTACCTGAGGGCTACCAAAAGCTCGAGCCTTGATTCTTCTTCTATTTCTAATCATATTCATGGCAAGAAACAAGCCTCAGCTTCCAATTCCAATATTAATAATACTATGGCCACCCAGACCCAAAAGCCCACTCCCAATCTTGACAGAAAAAGATCTTTTAACAAGCCTCCATCACCTAATTCTAATATTAATAGCACTACGGCCACCCAGACCCAAAAGCCTACTCCATATCTCGATAGAAGAAGATCCTTTGACAAGCCTCCATCACCTAATTCCAATATTATTAACACTACGGCCACCGAGACGCAAAAGCCCACTCCTTATCTCGACAGAAGAAGATCCCTTGACAAGCCTCCATCACCTAATTCTCTTTTACAGAAAGCAAATACTTTTGTTAATCCCACCATCACAATGAATGAGAGAAAACTCAAATCTTCTTCATTATCCAATGCTACTGTACAAAGAACCTCTTCTCTGCCAAAACCCCACCACCACCACCACCAGCGCCAAGAGAAGTTGTTGAAAGCTCCCATTCATGGTGAGGACGTCAAAAAATCTCACTCATCAATGGTAGTAAACACAAGATCACCTACTATGACTAGTAGTAGCAGTAATAGTAGTAGTAGTAATGTTAAGAAGAGCACTACAGGCACGTACACCGGCATTAATAAGAAGCAAAAAAATGCTACTCCATGTAGTGTTACTATTGTTACGGATACTGCTGCATCAACCAAAGCTCCTACTGCTGCAAGTAGTACTACTACTGGTAGATTTCCAGAAACAGATGATAATCCTCTAATATTGCTTGATGAATGCCACCAAGAAGAAGATCAAGAATATTCATTAGTTACTAATGACGTTGAAGAAGATTTGGTAAAGTTTGAAAGCAAGCATATTGAATTTGCAACTGATATTATTCCAAGACTACTGGAAAAAGATCATAATAATAAGGAACATGTGGTCGATGTATCAATTGTAGAATTAGCTGAACCGGAGAAAAACCAACATGAGGATGTGAATATTAATATCCAACCTTATGAGCTTAAGGGGACAATTTCCTTAGAAGATCAAAATGCATTATGTCTAGATGTTAATATGGTGGAAGGAGAAGCTGAAGAAACCAGTTGTAGGTCTAGCTCTAGCTGCATTAAAAACAACCATCATAAATTAGGAAGAGAAGTTCATGACAAAGATGAAATCTACAGTGACAAAAGGAATCACCCAGAGTTGAAAGTAGAAGAGAGTTTTGTAACCAATTTGGAAGGAGAAGAGACTAGTGCAAAAGGCGAGAAGTCCTTGGAGGAGAAGGAGAATGAAGAGACTAGTGCAAAAGAGGACAAGTTCTTGGAGGAGAAAGAAAAGAAGGAGAAGGAAGAGCAGCAACAAATTGTCAATGAAGAAGGAAGCAAAACAATAGAGTCCAAGGAGAGAGATCATCAAGAAGAGGAAGATCGTGATGCTAGCCATACGGTTCTAGTTACAAGCGAAGGAGGCATAGAAGAAACAAAAGGAGAGGCAACAACAGAGCTTCTTCAACAAGGAGGACACGTAAAAGTACAAGGGAAGACAAATTCTCATTCTCACTCTCAAGCATACAATGATGTGATCGAGGAGACAGCCAGCAAGCTTCGAGAGGAGAGAAAAAACAAGGTTAAAGCACTTGTTGGAGCCTTTGAAACTGTCATTTCCTTGCAAGAAGATACTCCTTGAGGATGAGCCTAAACATACACAAATTGCTCCGCCCCATGCCTATCATATATCACCATAAACTACATGGAGATGAGTTGAGACCAATGCATTTATTCATTACTATATAAGGACTAGTTATTGTCCCTAATATATGGCAATTTAGTCTTTCGGATATGAAATGCATGTTTATGCAGTTCCTAGATGTAATGTAACATTATTCCCAATCATTAATGAAATTGAGGGCTTGCCAAACTAATTAACAAATGATTCCTGATAACACATTGAAACTTTAGGAACTATTAGTGTAATTAGTCACGTGGTTCTTCCCATAATACCATTTGTATCCATTAGTGATACCCTCAATTTCGTTAATAATTTGGCACAACATTAGGTGTAGGTACTACATAAACACCCATTGCAAATTTCAAAGAATAAATTAACACAATTGGAACATAACGGACCAAAATGACACAACACATCTATCGAAGACTATTAGTGCATTTATTCCTTATTTTAAAATGGGCTGTAGTCCTTGTGAGATTTGAAACGCCATTACAAGATATATATATATATATATATATATGATACATATAATTTAATTGAATTGGAGCTGAAGGCAACTTTTAGGAGGAAGATGTTTCAGTTACAAAAGGTTACAATATTCGAATTAGGATGATGTATATACTTTTACAATGAAATTATTGTCTTGTATTAACTAAATTTTTAGTGCAAGTATGAAGAATATGTTATTTATACATCGTTTTCTTTATTACTCTCTCTTTCTCTTGTGGACTCAATAGAGAATTTGTTTATCAAAAATAACATGAATATGGTTTTATTTGAACATTTGTATATATATTGGATAATTTCATACCACTATTTATTTTTAATAAGTTGGCAATAATAGTTGGCACAATTTCTTTTTCATTTTTTAAAAATGTAAACTATAGATGGATATAGCAAATTTCTCAAGAAGAAGTGAATCACCCACAAACTCAAACCTAAATGTGTGGATTGATAAGTGTTCAGCTCTAGCAGACCCAACTACATATACATCAGCTGCACTAGCTCCATCAGCTACAGCCGACCCAGCTACATCTGTTACATCTACATCAGCTGCACCAGCTCCATCAGCAACAGCAGACCCAGCTACACCTGATACACCTGTTACATATGCTACATCTTCAGCTACTATAGGTGCATGTAGGAGACCTGCTAAGACTGCTTTGTATGGTAGTTGTAGGTCAGCTATTGGTATGAATGTTAAGAGACCAGTACAAGCGTATGGTCTATTTACATGAGATCATTTCTATATGTAACAAATTCACAACTGATTCTGTAACAAACTTAGTTAGAGTAAACCATACATCTGTGTATATAAGTGAACCCGTGCAGTTCTGTAATTATGTAACTAAAATGAATAATATCTTTTGAAGTTTTTTTCTCTCTTTACATCTCTCTCTCTCTCTCTCTCTCTACTCTCTTCATGGTATCAAAGCCTTCTTCAAGCTCTCACGAGCAACAATGGTGATCCAACCTAACAAGTCTTCTATGGCAGATCAGTCAGGCACAGTTCCATCTAAGAAGACATCATTACCTTTTAATGTGTTTCTACTTGTCTCAAATCTTAATTTTCTGATAACAATTAAACTTGAATCAACAAATTATTCCGTCTGGAATAGTCAAATTCTGAATTTCTTTGAAACTACTGAACTTTTCGATTTTCTTGATGGATCTACTATTTGTCCTCCTGCTACAGTCCTGGATTCCAACAATCAAGTTGTTGCTAATTCTAAGTTCTTGAAATGGAAACTTGTTGATTCTTGTTTGCTTAGTTGTCTCATAGCTACTCTTACACCTTCAATCTATTCTTCAATTCTTCATCTGAAACGTAGCACAGAGCTTTAGTTTGCTCTTGAGAAGCGATTTACTTCTCTGTCCAGATCACATATACACCAGCTCAAGAACAAATTAAGTACAGTCTCCAAGAAGAATAAATCTATGGAAGTTTATCTTCAAGAAATCGGAGATCTTGTTGATTAATTAGCGTTGGCTTCTTCTCCTATCTGTGATGAAGATCTAATTCTTCTAGTTCTCAATGGACTCCCTGAGGAGTATAATGCTTTCAAAACTGCTATTCGTGCTAAATCTAAAGTGCTTACTATGGATGAGTTATGTGCTCTACTCTGTTCTGAGGCTATACATGTTAAACATTGTAAATCTAGCAGTTCTTTTGATCTTACTATTGCTTTTGCTGCTACACATGGATCTAACATTTTACCTCATTCCTCTGGTAGTTCAGGTTCTCCTCAAAATTCCTTTGGTCCTGCTTTTACTAAACACTTCTCCTTTCAAAATAGAGGAGGTCGTTCTTTATAATATCAGTATCGCGGAGGCAGATACAACAATAATCGAGGTCGAAGAACTGGTAGGCCTCAAAGCTATGGTTTGGTCTATCAAATTTGTGGTAAAGGAAACCACTCAGCTCTTGAGTGTAGACATTGTATGAATTCATCTTTTCAACCTGTGTTTCCTTCCTATACTATGAATCCTTCTGCTGGTACTTCCAATCCCAAGGCTTATTCTGCTCCAGTACCTGTGAATTCAGTTTCATCTCCACCTTCATAGTATGTGGACTCTGCACTACATCTCATCTTACCAATGACTTGAGTAATCTTTACCTTTATCAACCTTATCAAGGCTCTGATCAAGTCATGATTGGCGATGGTAATACTCTTCCTATTCACAATTCAAGAACTAGTATTTTGTCTACTCCTTCTTTTTACTTCAAACTTAATAATCTACTTCATGTTCATAAAATTTCTTCTAACTTGCTATCCATTCATCAATTGATTTCTAATAATAATTGTTCAATTACTTTTGATGATAATTCATTTGTTGTTCAGGACAATCTCAGCAACAAGGTGCTATGTAAAGGTCCATACCACAATGGTCTTTACCATTTTCCTTCTTCATTCTTTGTTGCTCCTAAAGCCTTTTCTAGTACTAATTCTCTTGTTACTACTTGGCACAAAAGATTAGGGCATCCATCTTTGATGTTTTTCATACTATGGCAAATAAATATGGCTTTCATTTTTCTCATAAAGATTGTTCTTCTCTTTGTAATAGTTGTTGTGTATCCAAAAGCCACAGACTTCCTTTTGTGTTATTTACTAATAAAACCACATCTCCTCTTGCTTTAATTCACTCAGATGTTTGGGGGCCATATGTTCAATCTGATTCTTCTAAGTATTATGTTGTTTTTATAGATGATTTTAGCAATTTCACTTGGATTTACCCTCTCTCTTACAGAAGTGAAGTGTACTCTAAATTTTTGGATTGTAAAGCTTATACTGAACAGCAATTCTCTACATCTCTTAAGATCTTAAGGACTAATGGTGGAGGTGAATATACTTCAAGACAGTTTCAGTCTCTTCTTCAGTCTACTGGTATTGTTCATCAACTAAGTTGTCCTCATACACCATCTCAGAATGGTGTGGTTGAAAGAAAACATCGACATCTTATTGAGACTGCCATTACCTTACTTGATCAATCTTCTATTCCTTTGAAGTTCTGTTTGAAGCTCCGGCTACAGCTACCTATTTGATAAATCGAATGGCCAGTCCTAAGTTGGGCTATCTTAGTCCTTTTGAAGTTTTATACAAGATTACTCCAGACTATGCATTTCTTAAGGTGTTTGGGTGTAAATGTTATCCCTGGTTATGTCCCTACACCTATCATAAGTTGGAGCCTAGATCCAAGACTTGTGTGTTTATTGGCTATCATCCTAGTTACAAGGGTTATAGATGTTTGGATCCTCTCTCTGGCACTGTTTATATCTCCAGACATGTCATTTTTGATGAGCTCTCTTTTCCTTTTGCTTCCTCATCTTCATCTCTTCCTCCTCTCCTTTCTTCAAAGGATGCTATTTCTTCATTTTTTGGGGGTCCTACATGTCCTGTTCCCTCTTCACCTACTAATTCTTCTTCTCTTCCTCTTGCTTGTTTTGATTCTCTTATGTCTAAGCCCTCTTCTTCTATACTTCATGCATCAAGTTTTGCATCTCTTGGTTCTATCTTATCTGGTTCTGCCTCTTCTTCTCCTACATCCTCTTCTACAGCTCCTGGTTTTATTTCATCTCCTATTTCTTCTTCTTCACCTGGTATTCATCTTTTACTATTCCAATCTTACCTCCTCCTGCTTCCACTAATTCTCATTCTATGGTTACTAGAGCTAAAGTTGTTGCTGCTCAATTTGGTCTCACTGCTCCTTCTTCTTCTTCCTCTTCTCTTCTTACCTCTGAACCACACACTTATAAAAAAGCTCTTCAATGTCCTCATTGGTTTAATTCTATACTTGAGGAGTTTACTGCCTTACAAGATCAGCATACTTGGACTCTTATGCCACCTTCTCCTACTCAAAATATTGTTGGCTACAAATGGGTGTTTTGGATTAAAAAAAGCTCAGATGGTTCAATTGCTAGGTACAAATCTCGCCTTGTTGCTAAGGGCTATCTTTAGGAAGCAGGCATTGATTTCTTAGACACTTCCAATCCAGTTGCTAAGTTGCCTACAATCAGAGTTTTTCTTTGTATTGCTCTCCACTATAACTAGCCTATTCAACAATTGGATATCTCAAATGCTTCTCTTCATGGCCACCTTGAAGAAGATGTTTTTATGTCTTAGCCTCCTGTCTTTGTTCATTCTCAATTTTCTACCTATGTTTGCAAGCTTAACAAGTCTTGCTATGGTTTGAAACAAGCTCCACAAGCTTGGTTTTCCACTTTCTTTAATTTCTTACTTTCTCTTGGTTTTGTCAATAGTCATTGTGACAATTTCCTATTTGTTCAAGCCTCTTCTTCCTCATTAACCTATCTTTTGGTTTATGTGGATGATATTCTTATTACTGGGAGTTCTCCTTCTCATCTCCAGCACCTTATTGCTCAGTTACATTCAGCCTTTTCTCTTAAGGAATTAGGCAATCTCTCTCACTTCCTTGGCATTTCTATTACTTCTACTTCTTCAGGTTATTTTTTGTCTCAATCCCAGTATGTTTCTGTAGACACCCCATTTTTTTGACCGTCCTCAAGACTTGGACGTCACCGTTTGAACACTCGGTGATTATCCATGTTTGTGTTCGTCTTGAGTTCCCGGAAGTCTTGGTTGCGCGCCTCGCCTCAGGATCTCTCGACCTAACCGTTCCGCGTTTGGCTTTGGCACCAAACACTTGTGTTTTTGCCTTGAAGGGAGGAGAATGGCTTGTTGGCCATCCTCACATTCCACCGGCCTTTCCCTAGCATCACTGGCTGTTTAGGGGTGCCACCGGCCATGGTTTCTTAAAATCAATGGCCAGTCGGCATAATATACTGCCGACCGGCACTTTGTTTTGCCGGTGACATCTTTTGCTGGCCGATGTGACTCCTTTGCACCCTTGAGGCATGGTGCATGCAAGTTGTGCCAGCTGGAATGCACCATCACTCCTTCCCGTGCGGTTTTTGGCTGGTGTGAGCCTTTAAACCCCCCTTTCCTTCTAGAAGCTTGAACCCTTTGGCCAAGCTTCTTGGAGAAGCTTGGCCAGCTGTTTTGGCTTCTCCAAGAAGCCAAGACTCCTTTGCACCATTTGCCCCTTTTCCTTTAGCTTCCTTAAGAAGCTTTAGCCTTGGCCCTTTGCCTATATAAACACTTACCCTCTCCCTTTGCCAAGGGTTAGAGCTTTTGAACCAAAAAACCAAAGCTTTTATATCTATATATCTGGTATATCACCCTCTCTCTCTATATCTCTCTCTCTCTCATCCTTAGGGTGTGTTTGGAAGCCTAAAAGTGCATTTTGGCCTTACTTTTGCACTAAAACACACACCATTACACCTTGCTCCGAGATTGAGAGGCTTTGAGGGTTGATTCTTGAGTTTTTGGACTGATTTTGATCAAAAGAAAAGGGCTGCATTGGCTGTTCTTGAGGTGTTCTTCAAGGGTAATCACTTTGCTTTAGTTTCCCCAAACTTGCACTAGTTTTTTACCTGTCTTGCTTGCTGATTTAGGCTTTGTACATAACATAAAAAAAACTTATATTTTCATGCTTAAGAACTTTCATTAAGGGTGTTTTGTGGTTTGAGTTCAAACTCACCCTCTTAGGCCTTATTTGGCCTTTTTGGTGCTTCCTTTGTGAGGCTTTGTTTGCTTGAGTGTCTTAGTCTTCTCACCACTGAAAACCAGTGTATTTTTAGTGGTGAGAAAGGTGGTTTGAAGTCTTGTATAGGGGAGGGACACCCCTCTCCCTTCATTGCCTCATTTCCTTGCCTTTTGGCTTAATGGGCAACATGTATGTTTGACTGATTTTGACCATTTTCCAGAGGTTTTTGGATGTCTCTAGGTCACATGTTATCTCTGTTTTTGGTCGGATTTGTGCCCTTTTGCATGCTTAACATACTTGCTTTACATTCCTCTATTTGGCCTAGAAATGCATCTTGTGTTTAGGTCATGATTCTTGCATGTGTTAGCCTAATTTCATGAAGGTATTGGCATTACTTTACCATGTTTAAGGCCTGTTGGCCATCTGTTTCAGTCATGCTTGCCATGATTGGTGTCATCTTTTTGTGTTTTGGCTTGTAAGCCTTGAGTGTATTGGCCTCTAACATGTGTAGCTCAGACCATCCTCATGATTTGGCATCATTTAGGATCGTATTTCAGTCCATAAATCATGTTTGTATGTCTGCATATGTGACCTCTTTCACGCTTTGAGGATGTGCCCTTTTATGCCTAGAAATGAGTTTTGGTGCATGCATCTCATTGGAGCCACTTAAGCTGCCATATCAGTGGGTTTTGGAGTCCATTTTTGCATGCTAAGATTCTGTTTTGTTTGTCTAATTCATGCCATGAGTGGTCATGTTAGTGGAAGTAAAGTGTCCCCTTTTGGTGCCTTAGCTTTAGGTCCATTGGCTTGGGTGTTGGCATGAGTGTTTGTCCACCATTTTGGGCACTTTTGGCCACTGTTTTGGGGTAGATTGAGGTCTGTCCCTTTATGGTTTAAGTCCACCATTGCATGCTTGTCTCGTGTTTGTTGCATGAATGCTTCATTAGGTGTTGTAACATGATGATCCTATTGCTTAAATCGTCCATGTTTGCATTGCATTTGCACCTTGAATGCCTAGCATTGCATACCTGCCATGATAGCTGCATGGCATTTGGCATGCCTTGCATCTTAATCTCATGTTGTATCTTTGAGTCGTGTTTGCATAACATGCATTACATTACTTGGTTTGGGGTGTCAAACCAAGTGTGAGGGTTAAGGAGCGTTCATACTATAAGTGATGTAACGCGTCTTAACTCTCGGTCACCGAGGCCCTTGACTTCGACATGACAGGGTCTTGGTCCTTATTTGTATGTTGCATGCATTTTTACATCAAATGGCAAGCTTGATCTCTTAGGCTATCATGCACAATTGATGGCTCGAGGATCGAGGGCCATGCTTCCCTGAGTTCAATACATGATGAGGAACATGACCATGCTCACATGTGCCTGAAATCCCATGCCATACACTGTCTGTCCGCTGTTGCTGTCAAAACTGTCTTCTGCAGGATGTTTCTGCCGATTGGCAGTGTTTAGTGCCGACCGGCAATCTTTCCCGGGCCGATAGCTTCATAAACAGCCGATGGGTATTTTCAATGGCCGGTGGACATTTCCTTCAGCCGATGGTGTTCCACAGTGTTCAGGGGACATGTCCCAGAACTTTGGCAATTTTCAGAGAAGCAGGGCAGTGTAAACAGAGGCGGCAGTGGTATGGTACGGACCTTCCGGGCGAGACGGGTTCGAGCATGCATCATTCGCGCATCCCAAGGCGGGGGCTGTGGCCACCTTTCTTTTTTGCATTCTTTCTGTTAATTAATTAGAAATTCTATAATAATTTATGCGTTTATTATTCGGACTGTAATATTTATTTGGACCCTCCGAGTGAGGGCCATTATGTAATAAGTGTGCGTGAGTGTGTGAATGTCTTCCAACCCCACGTCTTTCTTCCCTTTTATTTACCTGCTTTTATGGTTAGTAATAGGACATGTTTAATTTAGCATACCTTATGTTATACATGCGTGCATCATTCATCAGTATTGCATGCACCGGGCTCGACGCATCATGCTAACTGCATTAGTATTTCAAATCCAACTTGAATACATGCTACTTGTGCATTTTCACATGTCATTCATAGAATAGCCGAGCCTACTCTAGTGACATTCCGTATGCGTTGCATTAGACATTAAAACATAGACTTGGATCATACATTGATTACTAACGAGTTCTTTGTTTTGGCACGGAGTACGATGTAAGTATTTATGCTTTAGCATCCTTGCATGCGTGTGAGTGTTTCCATGATAGCATGATTACCATGTGGCTAGCTGCTTATGTGATATAACTGCTTGAGTTAGAATAGCACATTGAAAATCTGTGTTTTAGCCTACTTACGAGTAGCAAATTCCAAAATATTTTTCCAAAACAAACGGATATGCAATGTTTATTTCCAAATTAGGCAATCTAGTCTATACTTGTTTGCTGTGCGCATAACATGGTAATTCTATGCTAATAAATGGAATAAGAACACATAACGTTTTCAAAAACGGATATTACGGTTAGTAGAGGCCGGTCTTCGTATCGGGCGAGAGGGGGTGCTCATAGCTGACCTTCCCCAATCGTACCCTAGCTCCCGAGCCGAGGCAACTCTGGTGATGACGGACATGTGGCCTTCGGCACCGAGTCAGGGTTTCCTAAATTCCCCCATAAAAAATATTTAGGTGGCCACTCTATCTGGCAAAGCAGTCCATGTTTGGCACTTCTTTTCAAAAATCTGCTTCTCAAAACGATTTGTCGGATTCGGACTCTTTGGTTCAGATTAAGAACCGTGACACAAATCGAGTCCGAACTGTAGTGGCGGGGCCCCACGCGGGCGCGTCTACAGTTTCTGGCGACTCTGCTGGGGATTTAGAGAGCTTGACTCGAACTCGTGATATCTTATTTTGATTCCATTTATGTGTTTCTTTGCATTGCATGTGCATTGGTGCGCCTAGGAACACAGTGTTTGCCATCTGCCATTCCTGAACGGTTTGCCGGAGGCTTGTCTTGTCAAGGCATGACCATAAGGCTGACCGGTTATGGGCTCTGACAGTATGGGAACACAAACCCCGGTTTTTTCGAGGCACCCTTTTCGACCATTCGACCTAGTACATATTCGGATCCATAATGACCATTCCAAGTTAGGACAGGCTGCTTACCTGATGTTAGGTTGTTTGAAAACTGCTGCGTGCATAGTGGAACCCTAGCTCCTGACGAAATATGACAGGGAAACCCTACCCCAACATAGGGGTGTTTTGGCTCTCTCTACTTGCTATGTGCTTTTAGAGTATATCTCTACAGGAACGTACATATCAGTTTGCAAGATTGAGTATTAGACCTGAGGGCATCAGTATCAGTTTATGAGAATCAGTTATCTGCGGGTATCAGGTTCAGTTTTGGGAACAGTGATTCTGGGGAACAGTGATCAGTATCGAGGAACAGTGTGTTCGACTTACCAACTGTGTATTATGAATACCTAACTGTGCGTTGTATGCGTTTATTTTACACCGTTGTGCTGTCCGATTGTTTGTTTATTTACTGCTTTATTTATCTTTTTGCTAAGTAGTTTAGCACCATTGCTTCCAACCCGGTAGATATTCCCCAAGCACTCTGGATTATAGGTCGTCGGCTCCATCGATCTGAGGATCTGGTAAACGGACAACCAGTGTACCACTCCCTGCCCCCGGTTACTAGACGGAGGACAGTTAGGCAGAGGGCATCAGTTCAACAGTCAGTACAGAGGGCTTTATCTACCCCGCCTGTGTACAGTAGGGATCAGGATTCCGTTCCATCTACAGAAAGGGAACATATACCGATAATTCAGTCAGAACAGAACAGTATGGCTAGTTTAGAGGAGATGGTGCGCCAACTCCAAGAAAGCATGAAAGTGATGCAACAGGATGCTGTCCGACAGGCAGAATTCGCCAAACAGCAGGCCACAGTTATTAATGAGCAAGCGAAGTTAATCGTGAGATTGCAGCAGCAAACCGGAGCATCTGCTTCACAGCAAGTCCCTCCCCCACTAAGGGTTCCGATACTCGAAGAAACCCCGAATGCCCAGAATGTCCAAGAAGATACAGACATCCCAACAGGGCCGGCTCCGCCCCTGATTCTACCTCAACTATCCAAGGCACCCACTCCTATCAATCAACCGAATTCTCCCTTCGAGTCCGAGGTGGACCCCATGGCATTAAAAATGAGCAAGCTTGAAAAGCTGTTCAAGAAATCTCAAGGTGTGAAGTCCATTCCGGACATTGAGAACGGATACACCGACGCAGCCGTAACGCTGCCAGATCGGTTTAAGATGCCACAAATTGATCGTTTTGACGGATCCGGGGATCCCATGGTGCACCTACGACTGTTTTCAGACATCCTAAGGCCAATGGGCCTCACTAGACTACAGAAGCTGTCTCTATTTGGCTGGACCCTGTCGGGTGTAGCCGCCATATGGTATGCCAAATTGAAGGATGATATCAAGAGAAGTTGGGACGAGATGGCTGAGGCCGTCATCTTGCAGTACTCATACAATACACAAATCGAGATCACGACCCGGGATCTCGAGACAACGAGGCAAGAACCCAAAGAGAGCTTCTCAGAATTCGTAACCAGATGGCGGGCTAAGGCTTCGATGATGACCTTAAGGCCCACGGACAAAGACCAGATTCGGATAATTGTGTGCAATCTTCAGCCGAAGTTAATGCAAAAGATGATTGTACTCCCCTTCCCTACCTTTTCTGATCTGCATGAAATGGGGGTGCAGATTGAGGATGCCTTAAAGCAAGGCTTGATTGATAATGACCGGGAGCAACCCCGCAGAACTTTCAATCGTAATACTAATGCAGGCCCGAGTGGCACTACAACTACCAGGACCTCCGAAGTGAGTATGGTCACCACCACCTCCGATCCCTCCCCCAATGATCGATTCTTGCGGAGTCACACTTGTCTGCTTATCGAGTTATTGTACATTTGCTTATCGAGTTGTATTTCACTCTCTTTGAGTTTTTGATTTGTTTATCGAGTTGTACTCACACTTGTTTGGTTATATCATGCCTTTGTTTTGCTTATCGAGTTGTAAGTCGGTTCACTACCTAATTATTACGATGCACATACTCGGTGTTCAAAATAGATTCAATTTCGTTCACATTGTGGTGTGATACCTTGCGATGCGATGCATAGAAATTTTACAAATGCAACATCTTTTGAACAAAATGGTTGTTTCATTCCCGTCACGTGCTTTGAAAAATGTGTAATTTTGAGAAAGAATAAAACCTGCCCGAGGCAGTGCAATGTGCTTAAGCTACCAGTAAAAAGGAAAGTAAAACATAGAATGACAGGGTAGCAAAGTGTCGGAATTGATACCAGTAAAACTCCCCTTGCGGTCAACGCACCTTCCGCGCCTTTGTTCGGGTCAACTACATGGATTGGCACCTTCATTACTTGAGACCATACAGGGAAGCACACTTTTGAAACATGGACCTTCGAGTTGACCTCAGGCCACAACTTCTGCGAACGATGCTCGATACGTACGAAGAACGTCCCTTCCCGTATCCTTTTCATGTCTTGAGGATTCCCACAAATCGTTTCAATTATGCTGTGTTACAGTATTTTACATCCCTGCATTATGAATGATATGTTTTCACTCACATGTGTTCAAGTTTCTCTTTATACACTTTGCTTGCGTAGACCACATGTTAATTTCATTACCTGCGTAGACCGCATGTTTTGCTTGCGTAGACCGCATGTTAATTACGTTACTTGCGTAGACCGCATGTTTGTAATTAATTTCATTACTTGTGTAGACCGCATGTTAATTTCATTACTTGCGTAGACCGCATGTTTTACTTGCGTAGACCGCATGTTTGTAATTAATTTCATTACTTGCGTAGACTGCATGTTTTGCTTGCGTAGACCGCATGTAGTTACGTTACTTGCGTAGACCGCATGTTTGTAATTAATTTCATTACTTGCGTAGACCGCATGTTAATTTCATTACCTGCGTAGATCGCATGTTTTGCTTGCGTAGACCGCATGTTAATTACGTTACTTGCGCAGACCGCATGTTAATTTCATTACCTACGTAGATCGCATGTTTTGCTTGCGTAGACTGCATGTTAATTACGTTACTTGCGTAGACCGCATGCTTGTAATTAATTTCATTACTTGCGTAGACCGCATGTTAATTTCATTACCTGCGTAGACCGCATGTTTTGCTTGCGTAGACCGCATGTTAATTACGTTACTTGCGTAGACCGCATGTTTGTAATTAATTTCATTACTTGCGTAGACCGCATGTTTTACTTGCGTAGACCGCATGTTAATTACACTACTTGCGTAGACCGCATGTTTGTGATCAATTTCATTACTTGCGTAGACCGCATGTTTTGCTTGCGTAGACTACATGTTAATTACACTACTTGCGTAGACCGCATGTTTGTGATCAATTTCATTACTTGCGTAGACCGCATGTTAATTACACTACTTGTGTAGACCGCATGTTTGTAATCAATTTCATTACTTGCGTAGACCGCATGTTTTGCTTGCGTAGACCGCATGTTAATTACACTACTTGCGTAGACCGCATGTTTGCAATCAATTTCATTACTTGCGTAGACCGCAATGTTTTGCTTACGTAGACCGCATGTTTATCTTGCGTAGACCGCATGTTTATAATGAGTTTCATTACTTGCGCAGACCACATGCTTTGCTTGCATGGACCGCATTCTTATGATCAAATTCATTACTTGCGTAGACCGCATGTTTGCAATCAAATTCACCACTTGCGTAGACCGCATGTTCTACTGGCGTAGACCGCACTTTTGAAACCAATTTCATTACCTGCGTAGACCGCATGTTTGTAATCAATTTCGTTGCCTGCGTAGACCGCGTGCTCTACTTACATATCTGTGCCTTCACAACATTGTTATGCTTTCCATTCGCTTTGCGTTGTCACGTATTTCGAGCACACTATTATGCATGTTGCTAACGATATTGTACCTGTTAAGTTTGTTTTCTTTGTAGGCACGATATTGTATGTACGGTTCATTCGAGGTGGGTGCAACCAGATGGGCCGCACAGGTATTTGTATCCTCCGAGTGAGACGTATCGAGAATTGCTTAATTCTCTTACATCCTTTCTGCATTGTAGTGTAGTTTGGTGTATGCTAGCTTAAAACTGTCGCATGTATGCTTCGTTACAGCTTTCTTTGCATGATCATAAGTTATGTCTGGCTCTGTGCATTGTCTTGCATCTTGCCCCTGCCTTTGGGCGCATACCTTGTTTGCCTTGCATGTTTGTCTGAGTCTTCGGCCTTGTCAAAAATGGGTCGTCTCTGGGCTTTGACATTCACTCCCGTCATTGTTATGACTTTCGAGTTCTGTCAAAGAGGGGCAATTGTAGACACCCCATTTTTTTGACTGTCCTCAAGACTTGGACGTCACCGTTTGAACACTCGATGATTATCCATGTTTGTGTTTGTCTTGAGTTCCCGGAAGTCTTGGCTGTGCGCCTCGCCTCAGGATCTCTCGACCTAACTGTTCCGCGTTTGGCTTTGGCACCAAACACTTGTGTTTTTGCCTTGAAGGGAGGAGAATGGCTTGTTGGCCATCCTCACATTCCACCGGCCTTCCCCTAGCATCACCGGCTGTTTAGGGGTGCCACCGGCCATGGTTTCTTAAAATCAATGGCCGGTCGGCATAATATACTGCTGACCGGCACTTTGTTTTGCTGGTGACATCTTTTGCTGGCCGGTGTGACTCCTTTGCACCCTTGAGGCATGGTGCATGCCAGTTGTGCCAGCTGGAATGCACCATCACTCCTCCCCGTGCGGTTTTTGGCTGGTGTGAGCCTTTGAACCCCTCTTTCCTTCTAGAAGCTTGAACCCTTTGGCCAAGCTTCTTGGAGAAGCTTGGCCAGCTGTTTTGGCTTCTCCAAGAAGCCAAGACTCCTTTGCACCCTTTGCCCATTTCCTTTAGCTTCCTTAAGAAGCTTTAGCCTTGGCCCTTTGCCTATATAAACACTTACCCTTTCCCTTTGCCAAGGGTTAGAGCTTTTGAACCAAAAAACCAGAGCTTTTATATCTATATATCTGGTATATCACCCTCTCTCTCTATATCTCTCTCTCTCTCATCCTTAGGGTGTGTTTGGAAGCCTAAAAGTGCATTTTGGCCTTACTTTTGCACTAAAACACACACCATTACACCTTGCTCCGAGATTGAGAGGCTTTGAGAGTTGATTCTTGAGTTTTTGGACTGATTTTGATCAAAAGAAAAGGGCTGCATTGGCTGTTCTTGAGGTGTTATTCAAGGGTAATCACTTTGCTTTAGTTTCCCCAAACTTGCACTAGTTTTTTACCTGTCTTGCTTGATGATTTAGGCTTTGTGCATAACATAAAAAAATCTTATATTTTCATGCTTAAGAACTTTCATTAAGGGTGTTTTGTGGTTTGAGTTCAAACTCACCCTCTTAGGCCTTATTTGGCCTTTTTGGTGCTTCCTTTGTGAGGCTTTGTTTGCTTGAGTGTCTTAGTCTTCTCACCACTGAAAACCAGTGGATTTTTAGTGGTGAGGAAGGTGGTTCAAAGTCTTGTATAGGGGAGGGACACCCCCCTCCCTTCATTGCCTTATTTCCTTGCCTTTTGGCTTAAAGGGCAACATGTATGTTTGACTGATTTTGGCCCTTTTCCAGAGGTTTTTGGGTGTCTCTAGGTCACATGTTATCTCTGTTTTTGGTCGGATTTGTGCCCTTTTGCATGCTTAACATACTTGCTTTACATTCCTCTATTTGGCCTAGAAATGCATCTTGTGTTTAGGTCATGATTCTTGCATGTGTTAGCCTAATTTCATGAAGGTATTGGCATTACTTTACCATGTTTAAGGCCTGTTGGCCATCTGTTTCAGTCATGCTTGCCATGATTGGTGTCATCTTTTTGTGTTTTGGCTTGTAAGCCTTGAGTATATTGGCCTCTAACATGTGTAGCTCAGACTATCCTCATGATTTGGCATCATTTAGGATCGTATTTCAGTCCATAAATCATGTTTGTATGTCTGCATATGTGACCTCTTTCATGCTTTGAGGATGTGCCCTTTTATGCCTAGAAATGAGTTTTGGTGCATGCATCTCATTGGAGCCACTTAAGCTGCCATATCAGTGGGTTTTGGAGTCCATTTTTGCATGCTAAGATTCTGTTTTGTTTGTCTAATTCATGCCATGAGTGGTCATGCTAGTGGAAGTAAAGTGTTCCCTTTTGGTGCCTTAGCTTTAGGTCCATTGGCTTGGGTGTTGGCATGAGTGTTTGTCCACCATTTTGGGCACTTTTGGCCACTGTTTTGGGGTAGATTGAGGTCTGTCCCTTTATGGTTTAAGTCCACCATTGCATGCTTGTCTCGTGTTTGTTGCATGATTGCTTCATTAGGTGTTGTAACATGATGATCCTATTGCTTAAATCGTCCATGTTTGCATTGCATTTGCATCTTGCATGCCTAGCATTGCATACCTGCCATGATAGTTGCATGGCATTTGGCATGCCTTGCATCTTAATCTCATGTTGTATCTTTGAGTTGTGTTTGCATAACATGCATTGCATTACTTGGTTTGGGGTGTCAAACCAAGTGTGAGGTTAAGGAGCGTTCATACTATAAGTGATGTAACGCGCCTTAACTCTCGGTCACCAGGGCCCTTGACTTTGACATGACAGGGTCTTGGTCCTCATTTGTATGTTGCATGCATTTTTACATCAAATGGCAAGCTTGATCTCTTAGGCTATCATGCATAATTGATGGCTCGAGGATCGAGGGCCATGCTTCCCTGAGTTCAATACATGATGAGGAACATGACCATGCTCACATGTGCCTAAAATCCCATGCCATATACTGTCTGTCCTCTGTTGCTGTCAAAACTGTCTTCTGCAGGAAGTTTCTGCCGACCGGCAGTGTTCAGTGCCGACCGGCAATCTTTCCCGGGCCAATAGCTTCATAAACAGCCGATGGGTATTTTCAATGGCCGGTAGACATTTCCTTCAGCTGATGGTGTTCCACAGTGCTTAGGGGACCTGTCCCAGAACTTTGGCAATTTTCAGAGAAGCAGGGCAGCGTAAACAGAGGCGGCAGTGGTATGGTATGGACCTTCTGGGCGAGACGGGTTCGAGCATGCATCATTCGCGCATCCCAAGGCGGGGGCTGTGGCCACCTTTCTTTTTTGCATTCTTTCTGTAAATTAATTAGAAATTCTGTAATAATTTATGCGTTTATTATTCGGACTGTAATATTTATTTGGACCCTCCGAGTGAGGGCCATTATGTAATAAGTGTGCGTGAGTGTGTGTATGTCTTCCAACCCCACGTCTTTCTTCCCTTTTATTTACCTGCTTTTATGGTTAGTAATAGGACATGTTTAATTTAGCATACCTTATGCTATACATGCGTGCATCATTCATCAGTATTGCATGCACCGGGCTCGACACATCATGCTAACTGCATTAGTATTTCAAATCCAACTTGAATACATGCTACTTGTGCATTTTCAGATGTCATTCATAGAATAGCCGAGCCTACTCTAGTGACATTCCGTATGCGTTGCATTAGACATTAAAACATGGACTTGGATCATACATTGATTACTAACGAGTTCTTTGTTTTGGCACGGAGTACGATGTAAGTATTTATGCTTTAGCATCCTTGCATGCGTGTGAGTGTTGCCATGATAGCATGATTACCATGTGGCTAGCTGCTTATGTGATATAACTGCTTGAATGCCTGTGGGTGAAGGTTGGGTTGGCTGAGTTGGAATAGCACATTGAAAATCCGTGTTTTAGCCTACTTACGAGTAGCAAATTCCAAAACATTTTTCCAAAACAAACGGATATGCAATGCTTATTTCCAAATTAGGCAATCTAGTCTATACTTGTTTGCTGTGCGCATAACATGGTAATTCTAAGCTAATAAATGGAATAAGAACACATAACGTTTTCAAAAATGGATATTACGGTTAGTAGAGGCCGGTTTTCGGATCGGGCGAGAGGGGGTGCTCATAGTTGACCTTCCCCAATCGTACCCTAGCTCCCGAGCCGAGGCAACTCTGGTGATGACGAACATGTGGCCTTCGGCACCGAGTCAGGGTTTCCTAAATTCCCCCATAAAAAATATTTAGGTGGCGACTCTGTATCTGGCAAAGCAGTCCATGTTTGGCACTTCTTTTCAAAAATCTGTTTCTCAAAACGATTTGCCGGATTCGGACTCTTTGGTTCAGATTAAGAACCGTGACACAAATCAAGTTCGAACTGTAGTGGCGGGGCCCCACGCGGGCGCGTCTACAGTTTCTACTCTGCTCAAGCGTGCTGGCATGACTGATTGTAAGCCCGCTTCTTCTTCTCTTTCTGCTAAACCTGTTGTCTCTCCTTTTGATGTTCCCTTTTCTAATCCTGCTCTTTATCGTAGTCTTGTTGGTTGTCTTTAATACTTGACTATTACTCGTCCGGATTTGGCTTTTGTTGTTAACCAAGCCTGTCAGTATATTCACAATCCTTCTCAAGCTCACTTTGCTATGGTTAAGCGGCTTTTACGTTTTGTTAAAGGTTCCTTACAGCCTGGTTCGACCTTTTCCTCTGGTGTATTTGATCTTCATGTTTTCTCTTATGCTGACTGGGCTGGTAGTCCTTGTGATAGACGTTTTACCTCAGGTTTTTGCATCTTTCTTAGACCTATCTTGGTGTCTTGGGCTGCTAAGAAGCAACCCACTGTTGCTCGATCCTCTACTGAAGCCGAATACAGGGCTATGGCTCTTGCAAGTGCTAAAGTTGCTTAGCTTCAAATGCTTCTTAAAGATCTGCATATCCGTCCTTCTTCAGTTCCTGTTCTTTGGTGTGATAACTTGTCTACTCTTTCTCTTGCTTCTAACCCGGTGTTTCACGCTCGGACAAAGCATATCAAAATTGATTATCACTTTGTGCGTGATAAGGTCACAGTTAAGCAACTTCTTATTCGTCATGTGGCTTATTCTGATCAAGTGGCCGACGTTTTTACCAAATCTCTTCCTGTTTCTCGTTTTCTTTTTCTTCAATCCAAGCTTTTAGTTGGTCTCCTACTTTTCAGCTTGTGGGGGACTGATAAATGTTCAGCTCCAGCAAACCCAACTACATCTACATCAGTTGCACCAGCTCCATCAGCTACAACAAACCCAGCTACATCTACTACACTAGCTACACCTGATACACCCGCTACATATGCTACATCTTCAGCTACTGCAGGTGCATATAGAAGACCTACTAAGACTGCTTTGTA
Source organism: Camellia sinensis (assembly GCF_055761805.1). Lineage (NCBI taxonomy): Eukaryota > Viridiplantae > Streptophyta > Magnoliopsida > Ericales > Theaceae > Camellia > Camellia sinensis. The sequence continues at coordinate 124,063,807 of NC_138970.1, forward strand.
TGGTAGCTGTAGGTCAACTATTGGTATGAATGTTGAGAGACCAATACAAGCGTATGATTGGTTTACATGAGATCATTTGTATATGTAACAAATTCACAACTGATTCTGTAACAACCTTAGTTAGAGTAAACCATACATATGTGTATATAAGTGAACCTTTGCAGTTCTGTAATTATGTAACTGAAATGAATAATTTCTTAAGTTTCTTTCTCTCTCTCTCTACTCTCTTCATGGATTACAAGCCTTCTCATTAATCTTGATTTTTGTGTTACCAAGACTTCATTATGTTTCAAACTCTAAGATCCAAGGCTCTATAATGATTGCATGAGAGAGAGAGAGAGAGAGAGAGAGAGAGAGAGAGAAATAATTTATGTTTATTAAAAAAAAACTAATAATGTATTCTCTATATCACATATATAGATATAGAATTTTACAAATAAGAGAAAATAAGAGTTATTCTTTACCTCCTTATTTATTATCCTGTATGTATATTCATATACAATGTCCTATCGTGTAATCCATGTAGACGTACCATGGGTCATGGTCATAGATCAAATTAAAACCTATCTAATTTTAAACACTTGGAAATGCATTAAAAGGAAGAAAATTGACAATAGAGTATGATAAATTACACTAGCCTCCACTTCTCTCTCATATTTCTCTCTTTCCTTACCATGAAACCAAGACCACCCACGCCGACTTAATGCCATTAGTACCACCAATACACTCTCATTCCTTGTCTTTTCCCCTTAAAATTGATTGCCTGCTCACTACTGCCATAGTGCACCCCTATTAACACCAACAAAAATTGAACCCTTCACTTTTCTATTTCCAATACTCAATTTATTTATTTTTTCTATCCTTAACACAGCCTTTGTCAGTGGATCGGGATGGAAGTCTGAAGACTTGACGATGACAACCTCTACCAATATCACAACCACCCACTGCTACTTGACCTTTCCCAATCAATCTTATTTGCAACAATGATCATGTCCATGTCCATCATTGATCCATTTGGTAATGACGGCATAGTACAAGATGGAGATGACGATAATCGCAATCTGAAGAATGAGGTACTGGAGGTCATAATCTTATGGAAGAGATGGTGACAATAGTAACAATCTAAGGAGAGAAATGGTGACAGTAATAACGATCTAAGAAGAGAGGTCTTGACATTCATGAACTAGGAAGACGAAAGTCGCGATCTAGAAGATAAAGGTGGTTGTAGTTTGTTGGAAAATAGAGGTTTAAATGCTACAAAATAATCAATTAGGACTATAAAATAATATTAGATAAATATCTATAAAAGGGCAATTATAGTCGTTTAAGTACAATTGTAAGAAACACTTATCGACAAAGGCATGTGGTCATTGTCCTTAAGAATAGATCATGCTCCTCTGAGTATGTGACCCGATGCAGTAGGTTAATAGTGACCTACCCACTAAGATTATATTGCCAGTTCCTTGCAAGTGTGCACTTACAATGTGAAAGTGTCAAGAAACAACTCTTCAATCGACCTAAATATCAAACCAAAAAATATATATAGTGTTTGGAAAGCTAGAAGATTAATTGTGATCAAATTTCATTGATTTTCCTTTTATAATATGAATAGAGAATAGTTTTCCCATAACATCACTTGCATGCATCATAAAATGATAAAAGAATAGGCTATATATGTAAAGACCCTTGTGATAAAACCACCTTTAGTAGCTAACGGCTAGTACCAAGATAATAGAACAATATAAATGTCATATTTAGTACAAAAGGCTAGGCAATATAAATATCATTCAAGGTCAATCAATTTCATAATAAAATTTACAATTTACAATTAAAACTACATTAATTAGAAAATATATTTGTGTTTTGAGCCATAATTAATTAAAAATACAACAACTGTGGAAACCTATTTGGAGATTGCAATTTGTTTTACAATGTTTTTGTAGAGACCTGTTTGAGAAGGGAAAGGGAGTGGTGGTGAATGTTGAAGAGGGTTTGGGGATGTTGTGTTGTTGTTTTGTGGTGATAGCTGGTGAAGAAGGGTGTTGTGGGGTTTTAAAGGAGTTATCCCATCTACCATCACACCTGAGCTACAACCTTTGCCTATTATAGCTTGTGCATCACAGGTCTGTAATAGTATCATGACATAATGCTACAATGGAATCAGTTGGGGTGGTTAGAATATAAGTTTGTTATATAGTTGATTAGTGAAGAAATTGAGATTTCGAGAAATGAAACTTCTCTCTCTACATTCAATTGATTATTTTTATAGATTACAATAAGATATTTATATATCAGTTGGGAGTAGTTTGTTATAACAAACTACTGATACACTATACACTAGTTACATACAAACTAACCAACTCGTAAGCTAACTGAGTTGTGGTTGCACCAGCTGCTGAAGGAACTGAAGCTGGCTTAGCTACTGAGCTGAGTGTGGAAGCTGGTGTGGTATTCTCAACAGGCCCCTGCAAGCTAATGGGGTGTGTAAACTCCATTAGCTTGGACTTGAGATACAAGAACTGAACCACAGATAAAGGTTTTGTAAAGAGATCAGCCAACTGATCTTGAGTAGGAAAATAGTGCAAAGTCAGTTGTTTAGCAAGCACTTTATCTTTGACAAAGTGACAGCCCTTAGAACGAGAATGAAATACAAGATTGGAAGCAAGAGCAATGAAGGAGACATTGTCACACCACAAAATGGGAAGAGTAGGAGATGAAATAGCCAAATTCTGAAGCAGCATTTGAATCCAAGTCAATTCGGCAGCAGCATGAGCCAGTGCTCGATATTTTGTTTTAGTGGACGAGCGTGACACAGTGGCCTACTTCTTAGCAGACCAAGAAATAAGATTGGAACCTAAAAATATGCAATATCCGGAGGTGGATTTCCTGTCAATCACATCCCCTGCCCAATTGGAGTCGGAAAAGGCATGAAGATCAAAGTATTAGGCTGATATGTCAAACCATGAGCAATGGTGCCCTGAACATATCTCAGTAAGTGTTTAATAGATGAAAAATGGCCAAAAGTGGGAGCATGCATGTGTTGACAACACTGATTGACAGCCAAAGAAAAATCTGGGTGCATGATGGTAAAGTATTGCAAAGCTCCAACAATACTGCGATACAGAGAAAGATTATCAAATGGCAAATCAGCATTAGGAGGAAGAGAGGGTTTGACAGCAATAGGAGAGGCACAAGGCTTGCAATCAGCCATGCTAGCTTTGGCAAGAATCTCCTAAGCATACTTATGTTGTGAAAAAAAATAGCCTGAAGCACTAGTGGGTTGAACGGAAATGCCAAGAAAGTAGGCAATGCTTCCTAATTCCTTCATAGAGAAGGCATGATGCATCTGAGTAATAAGAGACTGAATATGAGAGGAATTGTTGCCAATAAGCAAGATATCATCTACATAGATTAACATGACAGTAAAAGTGGTGGCAATTTGCTGAATAAAGAGAGAAGTATCACATTTGTTATTGTAGAAGCCTTGGCAGAGAAGAAAAGATGAAAATATGGAATACCATGCACGGGGAGCCTGTTTCAAGCCATATAAAGCTTTGTGAAGCTTGCACACTTGGAGTGGAGAAGAAAACTGCTCAAACCTAGGTGGTTGTAACAAGTAAACTTCTTCCTCAAGAACCTCATGTAGAAAAGCATTGGAAATATCAAGCTGGGGAATGGGCCAATGATGATGAAGAGCAAGACATAACAAAATGTGAATAGTGGGCTGTTTGGCAACTGGGCTCAAGGTCTCTTGAAAATCAATGCCTTCTTGTTGTACATAGCCCTTAGTGATAAGACGTGCCTTGTACCGAGCAATAGTATTATGAGAATTTCTTTTTACCTTAAACGCCCACTTTCAACCAATGGCATGCTTGTGAGGAGGCAAAGAAACAAGAGTCCAGGTTTTCTAGTGTTGGAGAGCAACATACTCCTCAAACATAACAGCAGACCAAATAGGAGAAAGAAGAGCCTCTTTATGTAAGGGTGGTTCAGAATCAGTATAGAGAGGAGAAGGAAAAATGTGTTGAGCAGACAAACAAGTGGGAACTGTTTTAGATCTCGTGAGCATAGGATGAGTATTTGTTAAAGGAGGAGGTAAGGATAGAGGAAGTGTCACGCCCTGTATTTTATTATTTGGATAACATTACCAATATTCATTAATCAAGTCCATTTACAAATGCCAATTCATCATTTGATGAAATGATGAATAATTGAATATAGATATTCCCTCTCATGATATAACAATGACATTTTCATACAAATAAACGAAATTCCCTAAGGCTTACAATAAAAGAGATGACACTACTCTTTACAAAAAAAATAGCACTCAGCCAAACAAACAAATGAAGTATTACAATCCATCACTACATTACACTTATGAAATAGTAAAACCCATTGTTTGATCTTCAAATCCGAAAATCGTTCCCTATACACATGTACAGGCAAGAGTGAGCAACCACTAACTCACTAAACAATCTCATATCAAAACATTAGAAGATATGCGAGTACCAAAATAGTCATACATATACGTGAAATCATATCATGTCAAAACCATATGATTCTATTACATAATCTCTTGAACCTAATTTATTTTAATTAACCACAACTAGTTAATTTAAATAAATAAGCATGCTTCAAAAGCAACATGGCATCATTTTCAATTCATTCAATTACCCATTTGTTAATGGAATCAAATAGTTAAACAATTCATAACGACATTTAACAAAACATCAATACATTTTATACAGTCTTATGAGATGAATGCATATGCCATGTCATGTTCAAAATATTTTTCTCATCTTTTGAAAATCTTATGCACAATGCCAATTTGAAAACATATTAATCCAACAATTTCAATAAGATTCCAAGGTGGTAAACACGACTCAGGTAATCCCTAGGCTGGTGTCTGCAAGTCAACTAGACAAGTACTACCAATTCATCATTTTTACCAGTATTAACTGGAAGGCTCGACACATGTAATCTGTCATTTTTACCAGTATTAACTAGAAAGCTTGACACCTGTAATCTGTCATTTTTACTATTGTTAACTGGAAGGCTCGACACCTATCATCTATACCACCTTTCAAGACTTACCACCGTATTTACCCCAAAATCGTTTCACGAAAACTTGTTTCCCAACATTCATTTCTCAATGCAAAGTTTTCAAATCAAATTTCAAAGCTCATCATTATCAAATGAATTGATATACCAATGCAATGATTAATAAATACAATACAATATTTCTTCCACTTTCAACACTTCCACACAATATTCCCATTGTGATCAAAATTCTCATTTCTCATTTCAATATAATTTCTCAAGATGAATATAAATAATTTTATTCTAATTCATCCATGGTATAACATAATTTCCACACTTAGAGTAATCTCAACCATTTAGTCACCTCAAGACTATATTAACATTTTGAACAACAATTTCCAAAACATCAACAATTCTCAAATTCCATGAAAACCATCATTTATATGTAAACAAATAAGAAATTTTTCAAACATCATTTATTTTGGCACACAAGATAAATATAACAACATCTTCAAAGATTGTCAACATCTTTCTTAAAAATCCCAATTTCTAGGTTTTCTCACCAAAACCACTCATCTTCATTTATTGAAAGAAAGTCACAAAAAACATCTCTCTTCAATCCTCATAGTTCAAAACCCTCAATTTCTATTTAAAAAGGAACAAGAAAGTAAACCTACTTTAAAAAAAAAAAATCTCTCATCTTCTTGAATCAACAATCAATTTTCAAAACAAATCAAATGATGATTTCGAAAATTATCTAGATCTTGCAAAAACATATATATAACTCAAAGGAGATCCCTACTTATTAAATATTATCATTTCCATCCTACTATGCCAAAAGTTATGATATAATCTTAATAACACACTTTTAACCATAACGGATATAACATTTTAACCAAAACTAATTTAATCAACTAAATTAGTAAGTTTATTATATTCAAAAATTTTCAAATTAATAATACCAAACCTATCTTCACATGCCTCATCCCTCAAACATAACTATATTTCAACATAACCATTTTTCATGCCAAGCTATTTAAAGAGGTAATATTTTTACCAAATTTTCTACCGATAACAATTTTATAATTTTTTCTAAAATTACTTAACTAACATGATATTTACATCAAAAATTATGAAATATGCCCAATAGTAACATTTTCAAGGTTATGAGTTTGAAAGTCCACATTTCACATTTTTATTTTCATAAAAATGAGCACAACTTAATTATCAACATATCATCTTTTATAAAATATCATGAATATAACACTTTTAGAGTTTTTAATTCCAAAACAACTCTATAATCTCAACTTAAGCAGTTACTCAATATTCATCAACATAAATTTATTTTTCTCAAAAAATAAATTCCAAATCAGAGATAAAAAAAAATATTTCAACTTAATGTTTCTTAAAATAAATCATCTAATCATAATATGATGTAGTTACAATCTATACAACTATTAAAATTAAATTTTCAGATTTTTAGCAACTAAATTTTAATACAAGGTGGTTTTCCCAAGTCAACCTCAAAATACCACTTTTCTTAACATTCTAACATAATTATCCTTCCAAAAATTACCCAACAAAAATCTGAAAATATATATATATATATATGCAATACCTCTTATAATGATATATTTCTCAAAATAACCCTAACATAGCTTTAATGTAAAAATATGAAAAAAGTCCCTATCTCAAATATGAAGAAAAGCTAATCTGAAAATACAAACATCACCCGATCATGAATCCGAGAACACCATTGTGAAGATCACGACGAGCTCTCCAACTTTCATTTACAACACTTTCGCAAAATCTCACTCTAAAGACTCCCATTTGAAACTCAAAGATTGAACAACAATGGAGGAAAAGAAGAGAGAGAGAGAGAGAGAGAGAGAGAGAGAGAGAGAGAGAGAGACGGTTAGGTGAAAGAGCTCTCTGCTCAAAATCGCCAAAAGGAAAAGTAAAAGTGGAAGAAAATAATAGCAAGCAAGGCTAACCTCAAGTGGATTGTCACCTACCACACAATTGTATTATTTAAAATTTGTAATAATACCTCGAAAATTTATAATATAAATATAAAATGACATAATTTTTCTCACCACAAAATATAATATTTTTGTACATCACAAAATATAATTTTTTGCTCACTACGAAATATACACATTTTTATTCTTTATAAAATATATAATTTATCACCACATGGTACACACCATAAAATCAACTATCAAATATTTATTATAACCCCTATATAATAAATAATAACAACTCCCAAGGTGGTTACTACCAATCATATAATTAAAAAGGACCAAACAGTTAAACATAAATCACTAAACAAACTCAAATTAAATTAAATCTAAGTCATGGATCCCACCCATAAGCCAAACATGGTCCAATTATATACCAAGATAGACCCAAAAAATTTATCCAAATCATGATCTAAACATTCAAAATTAAATAACAAAATTCTACTATAAATTAAACTGAACACCAATCAATCTGTGAATTTTCATAAAATAAATACTCATCATTTAATTTTAAAATTTTTATTCAACGTGCTAGACTCATATGGGAACAACATATAAAAATTTCATAATTTTTTTAGATCGGGAACTATTTTTAAAAAATACAAATCGAACTGTTTTCGCACAGAATTTACACAACAATCAAATTCGAAAATTTTCTCAATTAAATTATGCACTGGCTATTTAAAAAAAAAAATTGGGTCATTACAGGAAGCTGAATAGAAATAGACTGAATGGGAATAGAAGAAGTAGGTGCAGGAAGAGAGTGTGGTGGAACAGAAGCACTAGAGTAAGAAGAGGAGGAAGATGAAGCCACTGTTGAAGCCCCTGTTGAAGGAGGAGAAGAAGGAGAAGCACTAGGGGGAACCACAAATGAAGGGAAACAAGAAGAAGAAGACTAGAAAAAATTATGTAATTGAGGTAAAGAAATAGGGGAAGAAATAGAGGAAGAGGGAAGAGAAGCATAAAGAAAATTGGACTCATTAAAAACAACATGACGTGACAAATAAATCTTACCTGTAAGCGGATCAAGACATCGATAACCTTTGGCAAATGGATGATACCCAAGAAACACACACGAAATGGATTTGGGTTGCAATTTATGAGAAACATATGGTTTGAGCCAAGGAAAGCATTGGTAACCAAAAGCTCTAAATTGAGAATAATCTAGTAAAGAGTAAAAGAGCATTTCAAATGGAGATTTATTCCTCAGTTTAGAAGAAGGTAAGCGATTAATAAGAAATGTGGCAACAACTATAGCATCAAACCAGAAGTGCAAAGGTATGGCATCATGATGGAAAAGGGCAATGGCTGTGTCAATGATGTGTCTGTGTTTCCTCTCTGCCACCCCATTTTGGAGAGAAGTGTAGGGACAAGAATGCTGATGAATAATACCCTGAGTAGAAAGAAAATTCTTTATTTTATTGTTAAGATACTCAGTACCCCTATCAGTTCTTAAAATGTGTAAAGAGGTGTGAAATTGCTTCTTTACATAGGCCTTAAACTCTACAAATTTAGTATAGACTTCCCTTTTATAGGCCAATGGATATAACCATGTAAATTTAGTAAAGTCATCAATAAAAAGAACATAGTACTTGTACCAAGAATTAGAGGTATAGGGATCCCATACATCACTGCGAATAAGAGAAAGTGGTTGATTAGTAATAGAGTTGAACAATTAAAAAGGAAGCCTATGGCTTTTGGCAACACAGCAACCAATACATGACAGTGATGTGTGCTTATCAGCAGTAGCAGTACAATGTAAAATTTTATGTAAACGCTAAAATTTCAAGGGAGAGGGATGGCCTAGTCTATTATGCCAAGTACTGGCACTAACAGGTGAAGATGAATGAGAAGAACTAAAATGCAATTGATGTTGTGGAAGAGAGAATGAACAAGGGGCATCAACAAATGGAAATGGCAAGAAATGATAAAGACCATTGATATTAGAACCCTTGTGAAGCATTCACTTCAAAAGCTTGTCCTGGATCACAAAATTAGCATCATCAAATGTGATAAAATAGTTGTTATCCTTTGCTAATTTTTGAACAGAAACAAGATTAGAAGAAATTGAAGAAGCATAAAGAACATGATTAAGTTTGAAAAAATGATGAGGCATAGGTAAAAGGCCTTTACCAGTATGCTGAATAGGTACAAAATTACCATTACCAATGATGATGTGATCTGTCCCTTGATAAGGCTGATAAGAAGTCAAATTGGCCATGTCATTAGTGATATGATCTGTTGCTGCAGACTTAAAGTACCAAGGAACTTGAGAAGAAGCAATAGGAGGAGCACCAGATGAGGCAACAAAAGCTCTGGAATGGGAAGGAACAGAGGAAGAAGAAGAAGAATGATATGGTTGATATTGAGGATCCATCCTACCAACACTCAAGAGCAATGTGGCTAAAACCACCACAGATCTGACATGATTGGGAAGTATGAAAATTTCGACCTCTACCTCTAACAAAACCATCTGTGAATCTGCCAAAACCACCACCACCTCTGTAACTATGAGATTGACCTCTATTTCCTCTATACGAATTTTTGTCTCTGAAACCACTATGGTGTCCTCGAGACTGAGAGTTGGATAAAGAAGAGGAACCTTTAACAGTAGAAAAGGCTACTATAGGTTCTAAGATATTCTTTTTAGTTTTGGACTCCAGATGAATAACTTCAGAACATAGCACAGAGGACAACATATCCATGGTGATTGGTGCAGATTGAGATCGAATAGAGGTGGTAAAAGCATCAAATTCATCAAGAAGACCATTCAGTGCGAGTAAAACAAGATCTTCATCATCAATGATGACTGAAGCAAGAGCTAACTGGTTCACAATCTCTTTGATTTTGGACAGATATGCTTCCATTGAATCTATCTTCTTGGCAACAGTATTTAATTTGCTTTTCAATTGATGAATGTGTGATCTAGAAAGTGTAGTAAACTGCTTGTGAAAGCAAACCAAATTTCAGATGAATGTTGACATTGCAATACGAATGTGTACATTAAAGGAGATAGAGTTGCAGAAATACAACTCAAGAAGTAAGCATCAATAAGACTCCATTGTACCTGATTAGGATTGGAGACCTCTGTTCTAGTTGAATCTATGATCATAGCAGGTGGACATGAGATTGTGCCATCACATATCCGAGCAGATCTATAGCTTTGAGAATATTCTAAAGTTGACTTTTCTAAATCACAAAGTTACTCGAATCAAGTTTCATAGTATTGAATGAAGAAAGATGTAAGATTAACAATGTGAGATTCGATGGAATCGAAGAAGAAGAAGATAGAGGATTTGTGCTCGTAGGAGCTTCAATGCTTTGATACCATGAAGAAATTGAGATTTCAAGAATGAAACTTCTCTCTCTACATTCAATTGATTATCTTTACAGCTTACAATCAGATATTTATATATCAGCTGGGAGTAGTTTGTTGTAACAAACTACTGATACACTATACACTAGTTACATACAAACTAACCAACTCCTAAGTTAACTGAATTTGTAACTAACTGAGTTGTGGCTACACCATTTGCTGAAGGAACTGAAGCTGGTTTAGCTGCTGAGCTAGGTTTGGAAGCTGGTGTGGTATTCTCAACAATTATACTAATATGGGTTGTGCTGGTTAAGAGAGTTAGTTAGGATTAGATATTTTATATAGATTAGATATTTTGTTTACTGTATAAATACTTGTGTAAGCTATAGTTTTGAATAAGATGAAGATTTATAAGATTCTCAATATGGTATCAGAGCATTGAGCTCTCGTGAGCAAGATCCACGACCTTCCAATGGCAGATTCTTCTCTACCACCAAATCTCAGTTTATTGATTTCAAACTTCAATTCTCTCATCACCGTGAAGCTCGAATCCAACAATTTTCTCATCTGGAAAATCTATTCCAAATCCAATTTATGCAAAGTGGCAACTGATTGATGCACATTTGCTCACTTGTCTAACTGCAACCTTATCATTATCCATTTATTCTTTTGTTTTTCATCTTCATCACAGTGATCAGGTATGGCAGTTTTTGAGAAGCAGTTTACTTCTATATCACGTTCTCATATTCATTAACTTAAAACCAAACTCCAAACACTATGCAAGAAATCATCTTCAATGGAGGTTTATTTGTCTCAAATCAAAGAAATTTCAAATCAACTGGCTTTAGCCTCTTCAAAAGTTGATGATAAGGATCTGGTGTTTCTAACCTTGAATGGTCTACCAGAGAAATACGATGCCTTTAAAACCTCCATTCGTACTCGATCTGAGACTGTTACGATGGAAACTTTGTGTTCCTTGTTATGTTCAGAGGCTATTCACATTGAACAAAAAGTTAAACATTCCACTGAAACTGATCTTCACGTTGCCTACTCTGCTTCAAGAGGATCTTCATCTTCTCCTCAGCCAGGTTATGAGTCTTCAAATTCTTCTAATCAAGGTTTTCATTCTGTAAGAGGCCGAGGTCAATATCGAGGTTCCAGAGGAGGTAGATATAATAATTTTCGAGGAGGTAGATCCAATAACAGATTCAATAATAATCGATCTAGAGGTAATTATTATTCTAGCTCTAGATGTCAGATTTGTGGAGGTCTGAGTCATATTGCTCTTGATTGTTGGCATCGATCGAATCCTATTTTTCAGCCTTCCTCTCACAGTAATTCCTCATAGTCCTCTCTATCTCAGTCAAAGGCCTTTGCTGCTTTAGTGCCTTAGCCTTCCTCTGATCCTCCCATACCTCCTTGGTATGTTGACTCTGCTGTAACCAACCATCTGACAAATGACTTGACTAATCTTCACCAATTTCAACCTTATCAAGGTCATGAACAGGTTCAAGTTGGTAATGGTTCCTCTTTACCAATAAGTCACATAGGTAAAGGTCTCTTGCCCACTCTACATTATTCTTTTCACTTATCCAATTTTTTCATGTTCCTACAATATCTTCTAATCTCTTATCTATGCATCAACTTACTGAAGATCATAATTGTCTTGTTATTTTTTATTCTAATACTTTTGTCATTCAAGACAAACGCACGAACAAGGTTCTACATAGAGGTGTTAATGTCAATGGACTCTACCTCTTCATTCTATCTTCTGAGCATTTCTCTCCCCAAGTTTTTTAGTCTAGCACTACTGCTCCTTTGTCTGATATGCTTTGGCATCACAGATTAGGCCATCCATCTTCTCTAAAGCTTCATCATATGGCTGCTCTTTTACCAAATAATTTTTCAATAAGTAAGGACTTGTCTTGTATTGATTGTAATGTGTCTAAAGTTCATAGGCTTCCTTTCAAATTGTCTAATACTTATGTTAATTGTTCATTTTCCTTAGTTCATAGTGATGTATGGGGTCCTTTCACAGTGGCTAATGCACCATTTTATTTCTATGTTTTGTTTGTGGATGATTATAGTAGATTCACTTGAGTTTATCCTTTGAATTACAAGAGTGAGGTGTATGATAAATTGTTTGTATTCTGTGAGGAAGTGGTTTGAAAATACTCTTCTGATCCTGGGGGACGCTTGTGATCCTCAGCTAGTCACCTAAAAAAAAATGAACACTCCGGTCGAGGGTGCCGGAATTAGCACTCCGACGGATAAGTCAGTGTATACTCTCTTGATTGCTTGTATCTTAAGTTAAGCACATTAGTTCTCACATACCTTTCTCGGACTGATGATCTTGTATTTATATTACTCTCTTTGGGCCCTAGGGCCAGGCCCATCCTCGATCCTTTACATGTACTTCTACTCAGCCTTTGTTCTACTGATTGGAAAGCCGATTATTTTATTCGGCTCTTCAATTAACTAGGATCAATGCCAAATAAAGATTATGTCCTGGACTGGACTCGTCCATTCGTCCCTATTGATCCAATTAAATTCGGCTCCTACAATTGCCCCCCAAACACCCCACTAGCATCAGTTAGTCAGCGTGTTTGGCTTCAAGCCTGGAAAGTCAAAAATTCGGTGGTTAATCCTCCTCCCAATGTGTGTCAGAACGCGTACACGCTTTTTGGTCATTATAACGATTTTCCGCCCTTTCGTACACTGCCTCCAATTAATGTGATTTGAAATTGTCTCTTCGAATATATGTTTTGAATACTCAAAAATATCTAGTTCACCTTCTAGTGCAACTCCTTCACTTCGTGGCTTCTGCAACTCCTTGTTTCTCGTTTTCCCCTTCATCTCCTGTAAGTTTTCTTTTTCTTCACTTCTGATCCCACTTCCTTGTTTGCTTTTAGTTTTTCATAATCCTTGGGCTGGTCGGGATGGCAAAACATCTGAAGGAGCGCCTTTCAATGGATCGGATCTCCGACTTTCGACGCCATTTTCCATCTCCAATGACGTCCATCTGTCACTTTTGGCAGACAGCACCACTGATGTGGAGAGGGATGAGAGCACAATCGTCTTTCCTCTCCTATCAATTGCTGAGGGCGGAGTTCGCTTTCCCCTTCACCCATTTTTTAGGGCCGTTCTTCGATATTGGGGTCTAATCCCTTCCCAACCCAACGTGAGTTTCTTCCACATCATAATGGGGATTGTAGAGCTAAACCGGTATCTTAGGATTAATTTAGGTATACTCATCATCACTTAGTGACTATGCTTAGTGCCAAGGATATATCTAAGATGCCGCTTTCCCCTTCACCCATTAATTTAGAGATAGGACGCTACTTTCTTAGAGCCAAGGATACTGATCATCACTTAGTGACTATGCTTGCCAGCTGTGCCAAGCGTGTTGATGATGTGATGGTCATTGTCTGAGGCAATTGGGAATTCGGTGAGGGTGAAGATCGCCTAGACCCCGTGCCAAGGTGAAAAGGCGTACTAGGTGGCCGATTAGATCACTTTTGTTTCTGTTATTACAATATCTGTATTCGGCACTATATACATCTAATCGTTTTGTTTATGCAGGCAGCGACTTGAAGAGAGTATTGGTTTCAGACGACGATGCTGTGCTTGTAGAAATTAAAACCGCGCTACAGTTCAGCTGTCCAAACCTGCAAAAACAAGGGAGAGCGGCCCACATTCTCCTGCGGTACGAGCCGACTTACACGACATTTTCGGCGGCAAACAACATTCCAATCCTGCAAGGCGACAACCATCTTACAGCCCTTATCTTCCCCAGCTTCAAGAACTTAAGGCAGATTGGTTTAGAAATATTTGATTCGGAACACGTAGAAGAACAAGCGGCCGAACCAATCGCCGAGGACCTGGACTAGTTGGCAGTGGAGGTTGACGAAGCTCTTAACTCGGCCTTTGAGAAAGCCGGACTCAACTCGTCCGACCCTCCGTCCACATCAGGATGAGGGGACGCCTCCTTCGAAGATATTTTTACAAATTTGAGAGACCTTCCCGGCACTTATTCTGAGGGTATGGCTGGGGAAAGTCTCACGCAGTTGGCACGAAAGAAAAACGCCGAACGCATGGCCGCCCGACGAAAAGCCGAGGCCATCCGTTCTGGACCTGCCCCGACTGAATCTTTCAAACCTATTATTGTAGAAGAAATAGCTCAAGTTCATGTGGCCGAGACGGAGAAGGATGCCAAACGGCCGATTCTAGAAGAACGGCCAATTCCAGAAAATCGGGGAGAAAAACATACCGCCGAGAGCGAGGCCGGCTTTGAGGAGAACCCCGTTAATAAATGGCCACGCTTAGAGGAGTCGGGTGTGGTTGCTCCTTTTGTTGTTGAACCAAAAATAAAAAACATGCCGATCTCCTCCGAAGCGTCGACCTTGAAAGATCCAGCTGTGGCATTGAGCTTGGCTGCCTCGGTCTCATTGCCAGCTAATAAGGCAACCTTTTGCGCGGAGCCGAATTTGGTAGCAATAGCATTAGCTGCCCAATCGGCCCTTCTGGTATGTGACTTGATCCTAACTCCTTGTTTTGGTTTAGTTTGCAGACGGTATTTCTTGGTATGTGACGATCTCAACTCCTTGTTTTGCAGACAGTTGGAAGGATAGCCGAAATTGGCTGCTGACAGCATGATGCCATTGAAAGAATTAACCGTTTGAAGTCGAAAGTCGAGGGTGAGAGGAGCAGGGCTGAGTTCGAGGTGGCAAGAGCCACAATGGAAAGTGCACGAGCAGAAGCTGAGAAGGAGAGGGCTTAGACTGCTGACCAGCTCAGATCCGATGCCGAGGAGAGGGCAAACGCGAGCGAGGAATCACCCAAGTTAGCCAAGGAGGCATTTGCCAAGCTGGAGGCCGAATTGGAAGAGTCGAAGAAGGCTAAGAAAAAAGCCGACTCCGAAGTTACCGTGGCGTTCGAGGCTGGAAAGAGTGCCGCCCTTGAAAACTATGTAGAAGAAGTCCCCAAATTCAAGAATTGGGGATTCAAACATGGTTGGCTCAAAGCCCTTGCTGCCGCTGGAGTGACATTGGCCATGCCAATTCCATACGAGCAAGTGGACGTTGTGCCGCTTGAATCTGATCCCAAGGATTGATTTGGGAGACATTTTAGTTTTGTTAGGTATTTTCAATGTATGTTCTTGTAAACATGTTTTGTTTTCTTAGTAGACATCTATTTGCTTAGGGTAATCTTCATATATAAAATGTTGACTATGCTGTATTCAATTTATGAATGAATATTTCCCTTGCCTTGCATTATTTCCTGTATTTAATTGTTGTTATCAATGAAGATTACTGTTTTGTTTTTGCTATTTTGGGTAAAACTATTGCTGTCTGTTGTGCGGTAGATAAACGTTCGTGTACACTTTCCGATTAGATAACTAAGGGTTAATAAATGTGATCTTTCCGAATATTCATATACACTTGCCGATTAGATAACTAATTGTTAATAAATGTGGTCGGATTAATAAATCTGATCTTGCCGAATATCATTAGTTCATGGAGTGGCTGCGGCACAAATCAATCGGCATCGGGCTTAGGTATTTGGCCGATCAGATTAATAAATCTGACCTTGCCCCAACCAATGTATGAACTCCGAAAGCCGAATATATCTCCTAGATCGGAATGTAGTGACAATGCCGAATATCGAGATAAATCAACAAAGCCGAATATCAGTGGTAGTAGGTGTGCGCGCATTGATGAAGTCACCTCGGAAGTGGGGTACACTCCTGAGTGATTAAAAAGGGGGTTTCCATTTGAGAGATTCCATTTGAGTTTCATAAAGCGGCTCGATTCTGCTCGTCCTTCGTGGCCGGAAAAGTGTGAATGTCAACCAAACTTTTCTTTAATAGTAAGGGAGAGGGTAGGACTCTGGCAGAGCTGGACTCATCAATGAATCGAGGTGGCGAGCCTCCCCGTATGGGAGGTAGGGCATCTGCAGAGCACGAGAGGCACCACTCTCCGCATCGACGAAGCAGGTCACCAAGGAAGGAGAAGCGCCAGCAGGGAAGCTCCCCTCGTTTATGAAGTGAGGCCAGTGGACCACCATGCCCATTGAGCTTTTCTGTTTTCGTTGGGAACAAACTGATGACAGAGGCAGATTCCATCATCCGTGACCCGAACATGGTGGTCAAATTTGCGCGACAGATTTTTCCGCCAGAAGTCCAGCAGTCAATGGTTGGTCGACCTGACTTCGAGGTGTTTCGAGAGGGTGTTCATGGGGCGGTGAAAGGGCTGTACACCGCCTATAAAATCAGTATGCGCCTTCGTGCTGCACGATGAGAAATAGAGAAAAAGGATGAACGCATTCAAAATTTGGAAGCTCGCGCGGAACGGCTGAGCACGAGCTAAGGAAGGTCAAGGCCGGTCAAACACAACACCCAGCTGTGGAAGAAAGGGTGACCCAGCGCCTTATCAGTAATGCAATTGTCGATCGTGATACAGCGAGCATGTTTGCCATAGAGTCTGCGAAGGGGAGGGCTTATGAAAAAGGCTTCCATGAAGGTCGGAAAGTAGGGATAAAGAAGACCAGGGAAAAGCTTGCCGAGGAAGTTTGCCGATGTAAAAATTGTGGATTTAAGCACGGTTGGATCAAGGCACTTCAAGCCGCGAAGGCTCTCCGAGCAGCGGGCGTTGATTTGGTGTTACCACTGTACCAACGTGATCACTTCCCCTTTTCCGCCTTCGAAGTCGAGAAGAGTGATGATGAGAGAGATGCCGGATAAAAGTAGACATTGTAATGCTCAAAGTAGACATTGTAGACATTGCAATGCAAAATTATGTAATTATTGGCTAATTGAATAATAGTGCATTTTTTACTTCAAGTGTTTTCAAGTGTTAGCGTACTTTCTAAATATGTTAGTACACTGCATGCCAATCGATTATTCTAAGGACACATTTTATTTTGAATGTTCGCATGTTTCAGCCTACATTTATACGGTATCTTTCACCACGCGTTTATACGGCTTGCCCCATTTCTTTTTGAATGTTTACATGTTTTAGCCTTTGATTATATGGCTTGCCCCATTTCTTTTTGAATGCCAATCATGCACTAATGGGGATCCGAATCCAGAGACTTGGCCAATCGTGAGATCCACGAAGGGTGCTCGAAATCCGGAGGCTTAATCGGCCCAAAGGTGTCATGTACGAATGGGGCTCCGAATTCGGAGACTTGGCCAATCGTGATATCCACGAAGGGTGCTCCAAATCCGGAGGCTAAATCGGCCCAAAGGTGTCATGCACCAATGGGGCTCCGAATTCGGAGACTTGGCCAATCGCAATATCCATGAAGGGCACTCCGAATCCGGAGGCTTAATCGGCCAAAAGGTGTCTAAATCCGGAGGCTAAATCCGGAGTCTAATGGGGCTCCGAATCTGGAGGCTAAATCAGCCCAAAGGTGTCATGCACTAATGGGGCTCCGAATTCGGAGACTTAATCGACCTAAAAGTTTTGTGCACCAATGGGGCTCCGATTCCGGAGACTTAATCGGTCCAAAGGTGTCATGCACCAATGGGGCTCTGAATCTAGAGGCTTTGCCAATCGTGAGATCCACGAAGGGCGCTCCGAATCCGGAGGCTTAATTGGCCCAAAGGTGCCGTGCACCAATGGGGCTCCGAATCTAGAGGCTTAATCGGTCCAAAGGTGTCACGTACCAATGGGGCTCCGAATCCCGAGACTTGGCCAATCGTGATCTCCACGAAGGGTGCTCCGAATCCGGAGGCTTGGTTTGGCCGATCGTGATATCCACGTAGGGCGCTCTGAATCCGGAGGCTTAATCAGCCCAAAGATGTCATGCACCAATAGGGCTTTGAATCCGGAGACTTAGTCGGCCTAAAGGTGTCATGCACCAACAGCGCTCCGAATCTGGAGACTTGGCCAATCGTGATATCCACGAAGGGCCCTCCGAATCCAGAGGCTTAGTTTGGCCGATCGTGATATCCACAAAAGGCACTCCGAATTCGGAGGCATAGTTTGGCCAATCATGATATCCACAATGGGCGCTCCAAATCCAGAGGCTTAATCGGCCCAAAGATGTCATGCACCAATGGGGCTCCGAATCCGGAGACTTAGTTTGGCCAATCGTGATATCCACGAAGGGCGCTCCGAATCCGGAGGCTTAATCGGCCCAAAGATGTCATGCACCAATGGGGCTCCGAATCCGGAGACTTAGTTTGGCCAATCGTGATATCCACGAAGGGCGCTCCAATCTGGATGCTTAATCGGCCCAAAAGTGACATGCACAAAAAAGGCTCCGAATCGGGAGACTTTTGAACTGAATCGCGTGAAGAGGAAACCGGAAACTTTGCATTGCAAAAGTGAAATATGTACATGGTGAACCATTCAAAACTAGTATCATTTCCCACAGGTCGGGTTTAATGATAGAATTTACGCAAGTGCGTTGAATTCCAAGGCCGTGGCAGGCTCCTTCCAGACATATCTTTGAGCCGATATGCCCTTACTCCCGCGATCGAATCGACCTGATAGGGACCGTCCCAGTTAGGACCCAATTTTCCATCAATCGATTTCCTGGCAACTGGGAGTACTTTCTTCAGGACTAACTCTCCTGGTGTGTAGCAGTGCAACTGAACACGTTGATTATACGACTTAGCGAGCTGCTGCTGATACCGTGCCATGGATGCAAGGGCACGGTCTCTTCGTTCTTCAATCATAACCAAATCCAAGGCCAGCATCATGTCGTTTTGGCCCATATCAAAAACTTTCGATTTCAAGGTCGGGAGGCCGATCTCCAGGGGTATGATTGCCTGGGTTCCAAAGCATAAAGCAAATGGCGTTTCCCCAGTGGATCGCCTCGGCATAGTTCGATGAGCCCACAACACATTTGGCAATTCTTCGACCCATTTGCCTTTAGCTTTCTCCAGCCTCTTCTTGATGCCATCCAAGATGGATTTGTTAGAGGCTTCAGCTTGACCATTGCTTTGTGGTTAAGCCGACGTGGAAAAGTAAGGCCGGATACCTTACTTGTTGCACAGCTCTCGATACACGCCACAATCAAACTGGGTGCCATTGTCTGAGATAAGTGCTCTTGGTATGCCAAATCGTGTTATGATATTTCTCCATACGAAGCGCTTAACATCAACATCTCGAATGTGCGTTAATGCCTCCGCTTCGACCCATTTTGTGAAGTAATCAGTCGCGACAATCAAGTACTGCTTGTTCCCTGGGGCCCTCGGCAATGGTCCGACGATATCAAGTCCCCACTAGGCGAACGGCCAGGGACTGGTGATAGAGCTTAACTCTTCAGTAGGCAGATGGGTTAAGGGGGAGAACTTCTGGCATTGTTCACATTTTTTCACATAACATTCGGCATCTGCTCTCATTGTCGGCCAATAATATCCCTGTGTCATAGCTCGATGAGCCAAAGAGCGCCCGCTAGAATGTGCGCCACAACTACCTTCATGTATTTCAATCAGAAGCTCTTCGACTTTGTCCAGATGCACGCATTCCAGGTATGGGCCAGAAAGGGATTTCTTATAAAGCTTTCCTTGCGGATCCAAGTAGTATCACAGGGCTTTGTTTCGCAGCCTGTGCGCTTCTTTCTTGTCCGCTGGGAGCTTCTCGGAAGACAGGAATGCAGCAATGGGGTCCATCCAACTCGATCCTGACTCCATATATTGACCTGGACTTCCTCCGAAGGGCCAATGCTCGGTTCCAGGATGAAGCCTACTTCAATGGTCCGTTTAACCTCTGAGTTAATGGCGGAGGCTAGGTAAGCCAGGGCATCTACATGTGTGTTCTGATCACGTGTTATTTGATTCAATTCATGGTGGTCAAACTTTGTCAGCAAGAAGTTGGCCGTTTTCATGTAAGCCGCCATACGGTCATTTTTGGCCTCGTACTTCCCCTTTAGCTGATTGATCACCAGTTTTGAATCGCAAAATACAATCAAACGCCGAGCACGCAGAAGATGTGCATTCCACAAACCGGTTAGAAGGGCTTCGTATTCGGCCTCGTTATTTGAAGCTTCAAAGCCGAGTTTGACGGCCTGCTCAATTATTGCGCCGTCGGGAGCCATGATTACTACCCCGGCTCCACTACCCCATTGATTGGATGATCCATCACAGTACAGCTGCCAAATGTCCCCAACACAAATTCTCCGGTTCGGCTTAGGTCAAATTTCATCAGACTTGAAGTCGGCGAGACCCCCAGTGAATTCGGCCACAAAGTCAGCAAGCACATGTCCCTTGATTAAGGTTCTAGGTAGGAACTGAATATCATACTGGCTGAGTTCAAGAGCTCACGTTGAAATGCGTCCTGATGCTTCTGCACTACGAAGTACAGACTGTAGGGGGTGGTCCGTTAGTACCCCGATGGTGTGCCCTTGAAAGTAATGCATCAGTTTTCTCGTTGCCATGACGAAGGCCAGAATAAGTTTTTCCAACGGAAGGTAGCGTGTTTCGGCATCAACCATTGCCTTGCTCACATAATACACTGGTTGTTGCTCCCCCAGCTCTTCCTTTATCAATACGACGCTGACGGCCCGGTCGGAAACTGCTAGATACAAAATGAGCGGGTCACCTGCCGAAGGTGTTGTCAAGAGTGGAACTGATCGGAGGTAGGTCTTTAGGCCGTTGAAAGCGGCTTTGCACTTGGTGGACCATTCAAAAGCCTTTCCTTGCCATAGTGTATAAAAGAATTGTCAGCAGTGGTCCGTGGAACGACTAATGAACTTGTTGAGTGCGGCGACCATCCCCATTAACTTCTGAACCTCCTTGACCGATCGAGGGGAGCCAAGTTCTAGGATTGCTGTGATTTGCCTTGGGTTGGCTTCGATTCCTCAGTGGTTGACAATGTAACCCAAGAATTTTCCAGAGCCGATCCCAAATGCACATTTGGAAGCGTTCACCTTCATTCTATATTTGCGTAGAATGCTGAATGTCTTTTCAAGATCGGCTATATGATTCTGCTCTTCCTTGGACTTGACCACCATATCGTCAATGTACACTTCCATAGTGTGGCCGAGTTGCTCCTTGAACATGGTGGTGACTAGTCTCTAGTAAGTTCCCCCTGCATTCTTCAGCCCAAAAGGCATAACCTTATAGCAATAGGTTCCTCTTGGGGTGAGGAATGCAGTTTTGTCCTGGTCCTCTGGATGATGGTAGCCTCTGTAGGCATCGAGGAAGCTCATACGCTGATGACGTGCCGTAGCATCTACAAGTTGGTCTATTCTGGGGAGAGGAAAACAATCTTTGGGGCAGGCTTTGTTTAGGTTCGTGAAATCAACGCAGAGTCGCCAAGTCCTATTTTTCTTCTTCACGACCACAGTATTCGAGAGCCATGTAGGGTAGGTCATTTCCCTGATTGCCCCGGCGTCAAGCAACCGTTCAACCTCTTCAACAACGGCGGCAGTGTGCTCTGCGGCTGAACGCCGGCTCTTCTAGATAATCAGCTTGCATTTAGGGTCAACATTTAAACGGTGCTGCGAAACAGACAGATCTACACCTGGCATCTCATATGGAGTCCACGCAAATACATCACGGTTGCCGAACAGAAAGGAAATTAGCTATTATCTGTCGGCTTGATTCAAAGAAGCACCGATCATGAAGAACTTGTTTGGGTTTCCGTCAATTTCAACTCGATCTACGGCTTCTGTGGCCTTTTCACTTGGGAGCCACCCAACATCGTCGAGGCTCTCTTGATCCAGTACCTCAATAGAATTCACTTGCAACTCTCTTGGTGTCTTTCCAACAAGGAGATAACATGCTTGTGCCGATTTCTAGGAGCCACGGATTTGCTCAATGCCGCGTTCTGTCGGGAAACGTAACAGCTGATGATAGGTGCTTGGCACGGCCTACATAGTATGCAACCAAGTTTGCCCGATGATGAGATTATGCGGTGATGGCAGCTTGACGACTAAGAATTCGACATCCATTGTTTGGGAGCCTGCTCGAATGGGTAGTGTGATTTTCCCCAACGGGTATTCTGGATTGGCGTTGAAGCCGAATAGTAGACAAGGAGCCAGAGAAAGATCTGATTCGGAGAAGCCGTGTTTAGTGAATGTCTTGTAATACATAACTTCCGATGTGCTCCCTAGATCAATGAGTACGCGTTCAACGGTGAACCGGTTTACGCGCAGTTCAATAACCAACGGATCAATGTGGGGGAGTGTTACGCCGATCAAATCAGAATCGTCGAATGTAATACTCGGCGCTTCATGGGGCCGTTTTGCTGGTATGATGTGCTTTTGGGTTATTGGGTGCAACTGAATTGCATGCACGGTTGGGGCTGTTGACAGGCTATATATCATATGGATGACGCCGAGCGGGGGTGAGTCCTGTAGAAGGGCAACTGTTTTGGTCGAGTTCTTTCGGACATGTTGTTGAAGTCGACCGTCTTGTACCAACTCCTCTAGGTGGTCTTTCAAAGCATAGCAACTGTCGGTATCATGGCCGTGGTCTTTATGATACCTGCACCGCCTATCCCGTCTCCTCGTATCGGGAGGTCCCACTATTTTTTATGGCCATTTAAAGAATGGGAGGTGTTGAACCTTAGCCATAACCACACTGACCGACTCCGATAACTCCGTGTATTTTTTGTCGGCGCACCTCGCGCGCCTACTATCTACTTGAAGCTGCTCATTAGCTCAGTGTGGACACTGGTCGCTTGATCAGCATGAATCCCGTCTTCGATCTCGCTTGGTCCGATTTCGTGATTTGGGGCTCTGTGGTGGTACGACATTTATCGATTGCACGACCTCAGACAGGGCCAACTTAGTGGCTTTATTCCCACCTTTGACCCGGAGGGCATCGTCTTCGACTTTGCAATATCAACGCCCAGACCATTTTTGGGGGCCGTCTGGTCAACGAGCTGCGGAGGGCGCTGTCGGAATGCAATCCCATCTTGAAGGCGGTAATGGCCATGGAGTCATTGCAAGCATCATCTACCAGATTAAAACACTCCCAATACCGCGCCGAATATGCACGAAAGGTTTCCCCTGGTTGAATCTGCATTGCCCAGAGGGAATCAGCTTGCTTTGGCTGGACCTCATTAGTGATGAACCTTGCCCTGAAGGATTTTTGAAGTTAGTGGAAGCTCTTGATCGAAGCCGGCTCTAGTTTATAATACCACCTGACAGCCAGTGGTCCTAAACTGCTTGGAAATATTCTGCACATGAGAGCTTCGTCATCTGCATGCAACGTCATGGCTTGCTTATAGTGACAGATATGATTCGTGGAATCCGATTTCCTATCGTACAAGGTGAACAACAGGGCTTTGAACTTCTTGGGTAGTACTGCCCTTGCAATCCGTCGTACAAAGGGATCGTGCTGGTCATCTTCGTCTGAACTGTTTCTACTTCGCTTATGCCTTATACATGGACTCTCTTTAGAGGAACTGGTAGTTTCGGGTCGTTCCTTCTTCTTAGGCTCCGGGGATAATGAGTCGGAGTCGCTATCAGTGTCTTGTTGTCAGGCTCGAGGTCGTCGACCACCTGCCCTCAGAGGTCATTCTGGATCTTGGCGTACAATTTGTTTGGACTTCGCCACCTCCTGACGGAGACGTTCATTCTCAGTGATCATGTTCTCCAACCTCTATTCGTTTTGCTTTGCTTGTTCCATGATCGCTTGCATTGTCTCATGTGCTGAAGTCGAGGGTGAGCCGAAGTTCAAGGCGCATCTTGCAGCGATAGTCTCCGGTCCAAGCATGTTCATTGGAGTGAGGTCGTCTCTCTGTGTAGTCTCATCAGTGACTATCGGAGGGTTTTCCATTACGCCCGCCATGGATGTACTTGAGTATTCCCACAAATGGTGCCAATTGTGGGGAAGTGGTTTGGAAATACTCTTTTGATCCTGGGGGACGCTCGTGATCCTCAGCTAGTCACCTGAAAAGAAATGAACACTCTGGTCGGGGGTGTCGGAATTAGCACTCCAATGGATAAGTCAGTGTATACTCTCTTGATTGCTTGTATCTTAAGTTAAGCACACTAGTTCTCACATACCTTTCTTTGACTGATGATCCTGTATTTATATTATTCTCTTTGGGCCCTAGGGCCAGGCCCATCCTCGATCCTTTACATGTACTTCTACTCGACCTTTGTTCTACTGATTAGAAAGTCGATTATTTTATTCGGCTCTTCAATTGACTAGGATCAATGCCGAATAAAGATTATGTCCCGGACTGGACTCGTCCATTCGTCCCTATTGATCCAATTAAATTCAGCTCCCACATATTCAAAGCCTATATTGAAACTCAGTTTCAAACTTGCCTTAAGATCCTTAAGACTGATTGTGGTACTGAATTTGTTAATAAAAGAGTTGATACTTTATTGTCTTCTCATGGCATAGTTCATCAAAGCAGTTGTCCCTATACTCAAGCTCAAAATGGCATAGCTGAACGCAAACATAGACATCTTACTGAAACTGCAATAGCACTGCTTCATCACTCTTCTGTTCCCATTACTTTTTGGTTTGATGCCATTGCGACAGCTACTTTCCTTATTAACAGAATGTCCTTTGGTGTTTTACATAACAAGACTCCTTTTGAAATGTTGTTTCATACCTTACCTAATTTTTCTTTTTTCAAAGTGTTTGGTTGCCAATATTTTCCTTGGTTAAAGCCTTATACTACTCACAAGCTGCAACCTAAATCCATTTCTTGTGTTTTCTTGGGCTATGATCCTACCATTAAAGGTTATAGATGTCTTGATCCTCTTTCTGGCAAAGTCTACATTTCTAGGCATGTAGTCTTTAATGAATCATGATTTACTTTTTCTCAGTAGTCCTTAGTTCCTTCTTCTTCACCTTCAGATTTGTCTGCTCTTACTTCCCTTTTCTGGCCTTCTTCACCTATTTCTTCATCTGTGTTTCCTTTTAGGCCTTCTTTTTTTGTCCCACCTCATTCTGTGCCATCTTTTGCTCCTTCTGAGCCTTCTTCTTCTTCTTCTCCTGCTCCTGCTCCTGCTCCTCTTGCTCAGCCCATACCTATTTCTTCTATTACCATTGACTCACATCCCCCTTCTCTTCCTTCTTCTATATCTAACACACATCCCATGCTTACTAAATCCAAACACAAACTCCCTAAGTGTCTTACTGCTACTGCCTCTCTTCTTGACACTGAACCTACCTCCGTTCAGGTTGCTCTTTAATCTCCTTTGTGACTTCAAGCCATGAAGGAAGAATATCGAGCTCTTCAACAACAAGGCACTTGGGATCTTGTTGCTCTTCCACCTCATAAGATTGTCATTGGGTGCAACTGCGTTTTTTGCATTAAAAGAAATTCCAGTGGTACTATTGCTCGTTATAAGGCTAGATTGGTGCCAAGGGGTATTTGTAACAAGAAGGAATTGATTTTCATGAGACTTTTAATCCTGTGGCTAAATGTAACGCCCCAAATTTCTAGCCTAACAATCATGGCTCTTTCAAGGAAAACCGAATATAAATCTTCAAACTTACATTACATGATACAATAGTTCTTCATGCAACAATACATTAATCCAACAACAAGTAAATAAACAAATAAATACCTGCAAGGGTTTATGTCACGACCCAAACCCGGCCCTATGGGTTTAGCACCGTAACCGGCCAGTAATCCGAGATTACCGAAGGCCTGTAGAGCAGTAGAATAATAAAACAGAGTACAGGGCCTGGCGGAAGCCAATACAGTAAATGAATAATGTCCATTGAGCTGTGTCAGTCTGTATGCCAAAAAGATTTTTCATGCATTCACATATACAAACAGTACAGTCTATACAAAATTTACAGTCACACAGTACAGGGACCTAATCCCTTGATAACAGTACGGTTAGCAGTTAACAGTCTATACAGTGATCCAAACAGTATGGAGACAGACGGGGGAAAAACAAGACACCCCAAAGCCATAGCATGGCAACTCGGAACCTCTCAGTGAGGCACAAAGGCTGGCTTGACAAAACTGGAGTCTAACCCACGCTCCTAGCTCCGATCTGGTGGCTGAGCACCTACATATATATATAAACAGTGAGCTAAAGCCCAGTGAATAACATAATGCGTAAAGGGGTTATGAATGAAATGTCCTTACAGTAATGAAATCAGTTCATTGATCAATACTTCAGTCTCTCAGTCAGAACAGTTATTCAGTCATATGTGGTACATCCATTAGCATAGCAGTGAACAGTAGGTCTTAAAGACCGAGCAGTAATGATGGCCATCAATCAGTAAACAGTAGTGGTCCCACGAGGGAACCGACAGAGATCTCTATAACAGTAACAGTGAACAGTAGGTGCTAAGGATGCCACAATACAGTTCAGAAGATAGGACATACATTCATTCAGTAAACAATATCAGTTCAGTAAACAGTGCAGTTCAGTATTCAGAAGATAATCATTTGAACATATCTTTACACAATTGTTACTCACAGAGTTTGGGCTACAGTATGCTAGAGCGTGTCTCCCCAGTCGCCAGCCCTACACAGTTCACAGGTTGAACACACACTAAGCTACACAGTTGGGAGATAACGTAATTTAACCCCTAATGCCTCGGTGTGTTCTACATCTATCCTCAACAAGATGTCTTAAACTAGGCCTAAGAATGCCTAGAATGGAATGAGGATGCAAAGATGTAATCAGAAGACTGTTTCAAGATTTTCAGAAAAACAGAGTCCCGCTCGAGCGCAGGTTTCCCCGCTCGAGCGGTCATGCGACAAAGGTACACGCTCGAGCGTAAACTTTCCCGCTCGAGCGTACTGTAAAAGTACTGGATGGGTGAAATCTCCGCTCGACGGCCGCTCGAGCTTGAGACTTGACTCCGCTCGAGCGCCCAATCCTCCGCTCGAGCGGACTGTAAAACAATGCAGAGAGATGCTGGATGCTCGGATTCCACGCTCGAGCGGCACTTTCCCCCGCTCGAGCGGAAGTGCAAAATCTGGAAAACCCAGGCTGCACCTCCAAGCCAAAACCAAGTTTAAATGCATCAAAACCAATCCTCTTGGGCCTATTTTCTGGAAAACATTTATAAACACATAGAATAACATGGTTCAAAGCTCAATTTGAGAAATCAAGGCCCAAGGGTGTTTAATTCAAACCCAATTTCAAACCAATTTCATGAACAATATGAACACGCAAACATGCATGAATTCAAATCATTTTGAAGCTCCAATTTGATGCTCTAAGAAGCCAATTCTTTTCAAAACATGGTGCAATCATGGACTTAACATCATTATGAACATGCATGTACCCTTTTGCCATGAAACAACTCAAACTCATCAATTCAAACATGCATACATGAAATGAGCTCTATATCAACATGTATGAACTAAAACAAGGCTTATCTCTACAATTAAACATGGACCATGCAACAATCAACTTAAAGACAAACCAAAAGGATGAAATTCATACCTAGGTCCCTTAATTACTAGTCTTGAGGTTCAATCTAGCAATCCACACTTCAATTAGCAAGCAATTCTCAAGTTGAGCTCAATTCTCTCCTATCTCCTCTCTTGGTCGGCTAGTGCAAGGAAAAGGGCTGAGGAAATGGTTTTTGATTCAAGTGTAATGAGGCTCAAATATATGTATTGAGTGGGCCACTAAGGGTGGCAATTTGGTAATTACGGCAAACTTTGCAATTAACTCGTTTTAATCTAATTTAATCATACCTAATCATTTTTCAGATAACTTTACTATAAAATCACATTAATTATGACGATCATAAAACATTAATCAATTCCGGATTCGGCCGCCGATAAGGCCTTCAATTAGCAGTTTAAACACTAAAATACGAACAGATCAAATAAACAAGCAACAGATAGAATACAATTCAAACATACATACTTAGTCAATTCAGTTCCTGTTTCGGTCAGTCAGTTCAGTACTTTTAATCAGTTCAATCATCAGTCATAATCAATTCAGTTTAACGGTAATCGATGGTTATCGGTAATCAATCAGTCATTAATCGGTAAACAGTATGAGGGTTGTTACAGTTTACAAGTTTCCAAGGCTTGAGCCTAGTTACACAAAACGGTTATTCAAACCCACACATATACAGCCCTTGGCTTACACACAGAGTCACAGCAAAATCAAAGTCTCGTACTCTCAACTCACATTTCCTCGCCTTTAGTTAGGCGGCATCACCACATCTTTTCCTGCACAAAAATCCCGTAGGGTGAGCATAAAACCCAGTAGGAAATCCTTAACAAAGTATATACATTTTATACAAGTCTCAAGAGATGAAATGCACATGCCATGTTATGCTCTTTTGAAAGAAAATCACATCTTCATCTTTGAAAACCCTCACGCTCAATGATTTCATTCAATTTCAATTCTTCAAAACTTAACAATTCATTTCAAGAGCGGTAAATACAACTCTAGTAATCCCTAGTGTCTGCAAGTAGACTATACAAGTACTACCAATTTGTCATTTTTACCGGTATTAACCGGAAGGCTCGACACCTATTAGCGCAGGTTTTCGGTCTTTCACCTCGGACTCTCAGGCCAACTTATTCTACACCACCTATCAACACTTACCAACGTATTTACCCCAAAACCATTCCATGAAAACTTGTTTCTCAACATTCTTTTCCCAATGCAAGTTTTCAAATCAACTTTCAAAGTTTAATGTAATCAAATGAATTGATATGCCAATAACACAAGACAAATATAGATATTTTTATTCCAATTCATCATCCAAGAAATAACACAATTCTCTCTTCTCAAGTATCCTCAACAATTAGTCATTTCAAGACTATTTCAACATTTTGAACAATAATTTTCAAAATGAACAATAATTCTCATATTCCCTGAAATTCATCATTTATATAAATATAAATAAGAAATTTTTCAAACATCCATTTATTTTGACACACAAAATAAATATAACAATATCGTTCATGGATTTTCAGTCTCTTAAATTTTTTTTCCAAATTCTAGGTTTTCTCGCCAAAACTATACAACTCAAATCTTTTGAAAGAAAACTTTCTAAAATCATATTTTCTTCAATCAACGAAGATCAAAACCCATAAGATCATTTTAAAAGAACAAGAGACAAACCCATTTTCAAAATCGCTCAACTTCTTGAATCAACAATCAATTTTCAAAGCTACCGAAAGATGATTTTGAAAATCATATAGATCTTGCAAAAACAAATACATAACTCTAAGAAAATCCCTACCTCAAGTTTTGAAGAAGAAATGAGATGAAACCCCCAAAATCAACGGTGTCGAAACTCGATCTTCACCGCACACAACGAAGCCCTCAAGAAGTTAACCAACTTTGATGAAGAAACAATGGCAAAACTTTAATAGATCTTGAGAAATCAAGGTTTTGATCCAATTTGGTGTAGGGAAATGTAGAGAGAAGGGAGAGGAAAGGGTTTTTAGAGAGAGAGACCTAATAAGAGTGAGATACACTCAGCCTAAAGAGAAGAAAAGACTAAAATTCTGGACTCACCTACCGCCGCACGTGCAACGCTTCTCCCGCACTTGCACTTCCGCACCTGCATTTATTGCAGAAACAAGCCCTCCCTTGTTTTCCGCATGTGCGGCTCAAGTAACTTCGAATGCATTTTGTATTTTTTGTTTCCGAGGCACTACCCCTTGACCCCGCCAAGGAGCTGCCCTCGGACCAGTCAAGGGGCGCTGCCCCCTGGACCCCCGCGAGCTGACCGAGCAGCTCGACCCAGACCTGCCCAGTCGAAGTGGTAAAACATGAAAGAATGATCGAAACCGGGATCGCTACAACCTTCCCCCCTTAAAGAATTTCATCCCCGAAATTTCAAATCAAACTACCCAAACAAAGCGGTTTCTAGCAATCAAAGCCGCGCTATTTCATTTTCAAATCACAATATTAACTCTCAACCAAATTCCACCATTTTCACCATGGTTATCTCATTAACAACAACCTCCCAAATACGCATTAACATGAAATTTTTTAAAAAGTAATGGCAACTCTCAACAACCTTATGCTTAAAACAATAACGCACATATCAACATGTGGTTAACAACTTTAAATACGCTTCCCTCAACACTAAGGAATATTACAAATAAAAGCAACTTAAGCATTTTCTAACAAATTCGGATATTTGGAGCGAACTTTCGCCTTCCGTTCCCATGTCGCTTCTTCAACCCCATGGTGTCTTCACAACACCTTTACCAACGGTATAGTTTTGCCCCGTAGAACTTGCTCTAGGGTATCTAATATTTGAACCAATCGTTCTTCGTAAGAGGCATCCTCATCTACCTCCAAGTCAACCCAATCGAGAACATAAGAAGGGTCAGGTTCATACTTCCTAAGCATAGATACATAAAATACGTTGTGAACTCCCGAAAGTTATGGCGATAAAGCTAACCGGTATGCCACTTCCCCAATTCGCTCTAAGATTTCAAAAGGCCCAATGAACCTTGGAGATAATTTACCACTCTTATCAAATCTCATCAAACCCCGCCTTGGTGAGATTTTTAGAAACACATGGTCACCAACTTCAAAAGATAAAGGTCGTCTCCTCTTATTGGCATAGCTCTTTTGTCGGCTTTGGGCCGTAGCCAACCTCTTCCAAATGAGAACAACTTTCTCGGTTGTCTCTCTAACAATTTCCGAACCCAGTAACGATGCATCACCCACTTCGGCCTAACAAACCGGTGATCTACAAGGTCGGCCATACAAGGCCTCAAATGGTACCATCCCAATACTAGCTTGGTAACTATTGTTGTAAGCAAACTCAATCAATGGTAAGTGCCTTTCCCAAGGCCCCTTAAAATCAAGGACACAAGCTCTAAGCATGTCCTCCAAGATCTAAATGGTACGTTCCGACTGTCCATCGGTTTGAGGATGATAAGCGGTGCTAAGAGTCAACTTAGTTCCCAACACCTCTTGAAGGCTTTGCCATAATCGGGCAGTAAAACGAGGATCCTTATCCAACACAATAGTCATAGGGACTCCATGAAGTCAAACTATCTCTCTAATGTACAACTCTGCCAAACGTTCGACTGAGTCGCTGGTGCACATCGGAATGAAATGTGTAGACTTAGTCAACCTATCAACAATCACCCAAATGGCATCATTGCCTCGTTGTGTTCTAGGAAGCCCAAGTACAAAATCCATGGTAACACGCTCACATTTCCACTCGGCTATTGGTAAAGGTTGTAACAAACCCGCTGGTCTTTGGTGTTCGGCCTTCACTTGTTGACAAGTAAAGCACTTCGATACAAGTAAAGCGACATCCCGTTTCATACCCCTTCACCAAAACTAACGACTAAGATCATGATACATTTTAGTGCCTCATGGGTGTACCACTAGACATGAGTGATGGAACTCCTGAAGTACTTCCTCTCTACAAGATTTTGGTACAAGCAAACGATCTTGGTAACGTACACTCAGATCCGAGTGAACGTTCAAACCTTTCTCTTCCTTCCCATTGGAAATCTTAACACGAATTGATTCCACATCACGGTCTCCTCGTTGTGCCTCAATGACCTTACTAACCAAGGTAGGTTGAGTATTCAAAGTAAACAAGGTAGCACTCACTCCGAACTCACCCAAGTGCAAATCAAACTTGCCAATAACATCTACCATATCCCATTCCCGAATGGCCACACTTGCCAAACTACTCACAGATTTTCGACTCAAAGCATCGGCCACCACATTGGCTTTCCCGGATGATAGCGTAACTCAAAGTCATAATCCTCCATAAATTACATCCACCTCCGTTGTCGTAAATTCAAGTCTTTTTGAGAAAACAAATACTTTAGACTCTTATGATCGGAGAAAACCTCAAACTTCTCACCATACAAGCAATGCCTCCAAATTTTCAAGGCAAAAATCACTGCCGCTAATTCTAAATCATGGGTCGGGTAATTCTTCTCATGGGTTTTCAATTGTCGTGATTCGTAGGCCACAACTTTTCCCTCTTGCATCAAGACACAACCAAGTCCATTCCCGGACGCATCACAATAGACAGTGTAATTCAAACCCCTTTCTGGAATTATCAAAACCGGTGCGGTTGTCAATCTAGTCTTAAGCTCTTGGAATGACTTTTCACAAGCCTCACTCCGCACAAATTTGATACCCTTTCTAGTCAACCTAGTCAAAGGTGTAGCTAGTCTAGAGAAGTCCCTTACAAAATGTCAATAATACCCCGCTAATCCCAAGAAACTCCGGATTTCAAAAACATTCTTGGGTTGTTCCCAATCCTGTACGGCATCTATCTTTGAGGAGTCCACAGTCACTCCCTCTCTAGACACTACATGCCCCCAAAAACTTCACCTCCGTTAACCAAAACTCGCATTTTTCAAATTTGGCATACAATTGGTGCTCACTAAGTAAGCCCAGCACTACCCTCAAGTGAGTCTCGTGTTCCTCTTCAGAGGTTGAATAAATCAAGATGTCATCCACAAAGACGACCATAAAACAGTCCAAGTATTCCTGAAAAATTATGTTCATCAAATCCATAAAGGAAGTCGGTGCATTAGTCAACCCAAAAGGCATTACAAGGAATTCATAGTGGCCATAACGAGTATGAAAGGCCGTCTTCTGAATGTCCTCCTCTCGGACTCTCAACTGATGGTACCCTGACCTCAAATCTATTTTTGAGAAGCAACGAGGCCTTCTAAGTTGGTCAAAAAAAATCATCTATTCTGGGTAGGGGATACTTGTTCTTAACTGTAACTCTATTCAACTTGCGATAATCAATACACAACCGCAATGACCCATCCTTCTTCTTCGCAAAGAGAGACGGCGCTTCCCAAGGCGATGTGCTAGGGAGAATGAAGCCCTTGTCTAAAAGTTCTTGGAGTTGAATCTTCAACTCATGCAATTCGGCTGGTGCAAATCTATATGGTGACATGGAAATCGGTGCCGTGCCAGGCACTAATTCAATGGAGAACTCGATCTCCCAGTGAGGTGGTAAACTAGTGAGATCTTCTGGAAAGACATCCGGATATTCACAAACTACCCTTGGTAACTCAATACGAGCCCCATCACTCTCACTATCCAAGAGAGTTATAAGAAGGCCACTAAGTTTGCTCCTACTACGAGGGTCAACAACTGGCGACAAGGCTCTATCAACTCGGTTCCCCATAAAATAAAAACGATCACCACCCAAAGTGCACACTGTAACTCTCTGATGGTAACAATCAATCACAGATTGATAAGAACACAACCAATCCATGCCTAAAATGACATCAAAACTCGACATATCTAGCAACACAAAAGCAAACGGAAGTCGACGCCCGACAACTTCTATTTCACAATCACGACAACCCCGATCTAAATTAACTGTACCCCCAGCAGGTGACTCTACTCTGAGTGGAGGCACTAACCATGCTGCCTCTAACCCCAATGCAGAAGCAAATGCAATAGATATAAATGAATGAGACGCACCTGTGTCTATCAATACATTAGCCAAAGAATTACACACAACAAAAATACCTCTCACAACTGAGGATTCTGGCAACTGCTCTGGCATGGTAACAACATACACATGCCTCTGTGGCCCCTGATTAACTTGCTCCCCGCTCGGAGCATAGGCTTGTTGTACTGACTGAGCCGAAGTGGCTCCCTAATTAACTCGCGAAAGCTTGGAAATCAAGGTTTTGATCCAATTTGGCATAGCGAAATGTAGAGAGAAGGGAGAGGAAAGGGTTTCTAGAGAGAGAGAGACCTAACAAGAGTGAGATATACTAAGCCTAAAGAGAAGAAAAGACTAAAATTTCAGACTCACCTACCATCGCACGTGCGGCGCTTCTCCTACACTTGCACTCTCACACCTACATTTATTGTAGTAGCCAAACAAGCCCTCCCCTATTTTCCGCATGTGCGGCTTAAGCAATTTCGAATGCATTTTGTATTTTTGCTTCAAGGGCACTGCCCCTCAACCCCGCCAGGGCGCTGCCCTCGAGCCCGCCAAGGGGCGTTGTTCCCTAGACCCCCGCAAGCTGACCGGGCAAGTCGATCCCCGACCTGCCCAGTCGAAGTGGCAAAACATGAAAGAAGGATCGAAACCGGGATCGCTACACTAAACAACCCACCATCAAAATATTCTTAAGTATAGCTCTTCAATTTCAATGGCCTATCAAACAGCTTGATATCTCAAATTCCTTTCTTCATGGCATTCTTCTGGAAGAGGTCTATATGATCCAGCCTCCAGGTTTTGTGCAGTCTCCTAATCATGTCTGTAAACTCAAGAAGGCTTTATATGGTCTCAAGCAAGCCCCTAGGGCTTGGTACTCTGCTTTTTCAGCTTTCTTGCTCTCTCAAGGATTCACAAATTGTCTTTCTGATACTTCCCTCTTTATCAGAAAGACTTCTACTAGCCTTACCATCCTCTTGGTGTATGTTGATGATATTTTACTTATTGGCAGTGATTCTACTCTAGTTGCTCACCTTCTTTAACATATGCACAAGGCTTTTTCAATGAAAGAGCTTGGTTCTCTTTCTTATTTTTTGGGCATCTCAGTTCATACACATGAGCATGGTCATTTCTTATCTCAAGGTAAGTATGCAGCTGCCTTATTGCACAAAGCAGGTTTGCAAGACTACAAACCATGCTCTTCTCCTATGGTTGCTAAGTTAGTGCCTTCTGCTTCAGATTCTCTGTCATTTTCTCAGCCTTCTCTGTATAGGAGTTTAGTAGGTGGCCTACAATATTTGACTATCACTAGACCTGATCTCTCCTTTGCTGTCAATCAAGCTTGTCAGTTTATGCATCTTCCCACCAATGCTCATTTTCAAGCAATTAAGAGGCTTCTTCGATATGTTAAGGGGACTTTGTCTCATGGCCTCTATTTCACTCCTACTCCTTTTTCTCTATCTACTTTTTCATACCCCAATTGGGCAGTTGACAGTCTTGATTGAAAATCTACCTCTGGCTATTGTGTTTATCTTGGATCAAATTTGATTTCCTGGTCAGCTAAGAAACAAGCTACAGTCTCTCGGTCATCCACTGAAGCTGAATATCGAGCCTTAGCTCATGCCACAGCTGAGCTCACTTGGCTTCAGCAGTTGCTCAAGGATTTTTGTGTTTCTTCTCCTGTTATTCTTGTTATTTGATGTGATAGTTTGGCTGCTATGGCTTTAGCATCCAATCTTGTGTTTCATTCCAATCTCTTTACAAAACCCTTTTCTCCTTCTTGATTTTATTATCTTCGCGACAAGCTGTTAGTGCTTCCTTGCCCTATCAACTTGAGGGGGGATGAAGGAGTTATCCCATCTACCATCACACCTAATATCACACCTGAGCTACGACCTTTGCTTGTATAGATTAGATATTTTGTTTACTGTATAACTACTTGTGTAAGCTACAATTTTGAATAAGATGAAGATTTATAAGATTCTTAATAGGTTTCTGCGCTGTGGCTAGAGGTAGCTAGAGAAGGCAATAAACAATGGTGTTTGGTGGTAACGTTATAGATAAGTGAGAGAAGTGTTGGGAAAGGTAGAAAGTGAGGAACATGTGGCAGACTTGTGAAGTTTGATTAAGGTTTGAGTTTGAGTTTGGGTTTGGGTTTAGGTTTGGGTTTGGGTTTAAAGAATGGAAGTAGAGGGTGAGGAAATAAGAGGGAGAGATGTAACAGTGATGATTTAATAGTGGCAAGTAGTGGAGGTGGAAGGTTCCTAGAGGCAGTGGGCAGGGATGGAGGCACGTGCTCCCCTTAACTTTTCAAAAATTACAATTTTGCTTCTAATAAAAAAATATTTTTTAATTTAATCCTTTTATGTAATTTCTTACAATTTTTATATCACTATTTTCTTTTATCTGTTTTTTTTTCAAAAAAATATGTTTAATTTGCCATTTTAAATATTTAATTATGCTAAAAAAAATCTTATAAATTTTATATTAGAGAAATATTATATGTCACTAATTTTTTCACATTATTTTATATCATATTTTATATGAATACTCATAATTGATTTATTTGCTTACAAATAATTATTACACAATTAAGAACAATTAATAAAATATTGTGATGTAATTTAGTTATTCAAAACAGGGAAAAAAACAAGTGACATATAGTAGCCTCTATATATTATTTATTTACCTTTCATTTCTTTCTCTATCCACCTATATATCTCTTTTTGTGTGTGTATCTTAATATAAATTTGTTTTCATATTTTATGAGGACATGTGATTATTTTTTAAATTATGATGATCATCATACATAAAATTAAATTAATAAAAATAAAAATAATGGACAGTTAACTTGAGCTATACTTAAATATAACTTTTGTATCGTGCTAATTTTTAATTCTTCCATCGAATAAAAATTTAAAAATTAAGTTAAGTTAAATTGTGATTGTTGTTAAAATTTCAACTGAATGGTGCCCTTTTAATCCAAAATTCTAACTCTGCAACTAGCGGTGGGTTTTCGATGATGAGTGAAGGTTTAAAGTGGTGAATTTTGAAATTGGGTTTACCTATTTAGGCTTACAACCCACGGATCAATCCATTTGTAATTTTTAAATTTGTTAAAAAATAGTATAAAATGTAATTTTATTAAATTAAATAATTCTACAATTAAAAAAATTAAGGACTATATTTATTTTACCCCTTATGGTTTGGAGCTGAAATACTTATCCCCCTATCATTCAAATATAATCATAAAGCCCCCATGTGGTTTGGACTACCATTAGGTTTTTCATCCAAATTAACGAATTGTGTATTACACACACCATTTTTTAAAGTGAGTTGTGTTTTTTGAAAAATTGAAATGAAATTAATACAACAAAAGGACAATTTTATCCCCATTCTCTCCAAACCTAAAATTATATTAATATGTTAATTAAATTAAATTAAAATATAATTAAGAATTGAATTAAAATATAATTAAATAAAATATAAAATAAACAATAAGTAAGAATTGATCTAAACTATAATTAAATTAAAATTAGATTAACATGTTATAAATTATAATAAATGATTAAGAATTTAGGATTAATTGTGGTCTAAAATATAATTAAATTAAAACTAGAATAAAAAATTTAAAAATTTCAATAAATAATTAAAATTTTATAATTAATTGTGATTTAAATGAATTAATACTTAGACATCATAAATTATGTGTATGAGAGATGAGAGAAAAAGTAAATAACAAAAAAGAGAGTTTGAGGGTATTATAATCATTTCACATCTATAATTAACGATATTAATAGTTGCACTTTAATCCAAAATCATGTGGGGGCATATGGTTATTTTTAAAAGACAAATGAGTAAAGTACTATCAAACTATAACACAAAATAGATTTTGTCCGAAAATTAATGATATTTTTACAAACTGGGGTAAAATATTATTCAATTTAAAACTCAAGAGACGTTGGCGTAACTATTTTCAACTTGTAGGACAGTAATTTTTTCGATTATCAAAAAAGTTCGGTGTTTTACATTAGAATAAATATAAAACTTTGACAAAAATATATGATTTTGTTGCAACTAGAGTAGATTTCGTCGGAATTTTAATAGTCTGTGGTTCTTTTTTTTTTTTTTTTTTTGGGAAGAAAGAAACTTCATTAATAAAAGGAGAGTACAACCAAGATTTTTAAGAAGTATACATACCACAGGAGAAGTGTTTCTATAAACATGATTCAGGATGTGATATTTGAAATTATTGTATCCTTAAATTTGCTTCATTTTATGAAGATGAAAATTTTTTAGGACTTACAAATAAAACTATTAGTGTTGTTACAGCATGAATACAAAAAAGGATAAGTATTCTGGTTTCTCTTATCATCAAAAAAATCAATTTTCATATTTTTCAACAAATACAAACACTCGGAGAAAATGAAGACTTTCTTCCAGGGCTGCATGTCCCTCCAATCTTTAGTCTAGATATTTGTTTGCACCCATTTTTGCAAAATTCCTATCGACAAGTGGATTAATCGGATGATGACACATGGAAATGAAGTCAAAATGAAGTCTTTCAGCAATCAAGGGGCATGTGGCATTAGAGAGGTTGATCACATGCATTGGATGGTTCAAATGATAGAGCAGTTATCAAGCTAGGTCCAGATGATGGAGCAGTTATCAAGCTAAGTCATGGGCTTAGTGGGCAACTTGCAAGAAGAGTCATGTGCAGAATGGAAGTTTTTCTCTGTTGATAGAAGGTTCAAAAGACTGAGGGACACGTGGCAACATGAAGGAAAGGTGGTTCGACATATAGAAATGAAGAATTGGCGAAGTTTGAAGGTTGGAAAGTGAGAGAGCAGTTGTAGCAGTTGTGCAGTAGCAATTGCAGGATTTAGGGGAATCACGCAATCTTGGGCCAGAGAAAAATGGGAAGGTATAAAAGCAAAAGGTGCCAAAGGGGAAAAGGACATCATCAACGACACAAAGAACTAGTTTTAGACTTAGCATAATCTAGAAGTAGCTTTATTAGTTTAGGAGTAGTTTCTTCTACTGTAATTTGTACTTTGTAACTAGATGAGTCTTGGTAATTTCAATCTGAAATTACTTTTATTTATCTTGTCTACCTTGTTATCATCAATTGATATAAAGCAGTTTGTTTTCTTCTTGTTTACGTCGTTACCATCAGTTAATCCAAAGAAGTCCTCATCCTTTTGAGGCATTCGAACCAGAACTACAATTGTTTGATTGTTTCTGTTTAAGTTGTTTAGTTTGAATAACTACTTGGTTGCTGTCAATCCAACCCTAACTTAATTTTTACTAACAATTTTTGGCACACCCAATGGGACAACATCCTAATTTGGAGTTATGGCGATGAAGAAGTGAACAAATGCGTATGGAATCATGCCTTCAAGTGGCATGTCTACGTCTTATGTACCCATGGATGCAAACCGCCAATGGATTGGTAGCATTTCTGTAGGTATAAATTATCAATGGAATGTCTCATCTTTCATGTCTAAAAATTGCCAATATTGTGGCAATGATTCTAACACCTATTGCCAACATAATGACATGATAAATGATCTGATTTGGCGTTGTAAGGATAAAATTTATTGGCACAGTAGTGAAAGTATGGCCATAAGAAGAGAAATTAATTCTCTTTATTGACAAAGATTTTAAATAATTTCATCACCTCCATATTATTTGATGCAAATAGATTTAAATTATTCTGATGAAAAAATTCATCAACTTGAGGGCCAAATTTACTTAATTGATGAAGAAATTCGATATTGGAAGCATAATTTAGAAGGCATAATGGCCAAGAAAAAATTCAGGTATGAAAATAATGTGGCTTGGGAGGCTAATATCCATATTCCTAAGGAGCCAATTATTTATGAAAAGCAAAGGTATATGGCTCAAAGGGTTAGTACGCCAAGTCATGAAAATAACATGATTTTGGAAAATTTTCATTGTCCAATAGTGGCTAAAATAGAAAAACAATCCATTCTCTCAAAAGATGTTAAAAATCCATTACAAAATGTGGGTGAAAATACACTTGGGAGGCATATTTTTTGCCAGACATGGCAAAGAGTGCCAAGCCATTAATTGTTGAAATACAAAAGCATTCCCTTTTGGCAAAAAAATGATGAAAATCCATCACAAAATGATAGCGAAGATTTACTTAGGGGCATGATTTTAGGCCAAAAGTGGCTGAAAATTATGAACAACCCACGTTTGTCGAATTTGAATTTTTTGACATTGTTAATTTTGTCAAAAGTTTTGATTTTCTAAAGCTATTTGATATTATGGTTTTTACCACCCAACGACCACCATGGAGTGGTTCACATCAAAAGTTGATTTTGTTAAATTGGTTGACAAAAATATTTTATTCATGTAAGTTTGATACAATACAAAAATACATAAAATGTTTATATAAAAGACACTACTCGGCCAAACAATGGCCAATGGTTTGAATTCTGCATGAAGTTTGAGGAAGTTGACAAATCGACAGAGGGCCAATTGATTATGTAAAAATCAACAGAAGAAAGAATTTGAAAAAATAGATAAATAAATAATGAAGTTTGAGGGAGTTAACAAATCGACAGAAGAAAGAACAAAAAAATTTATGTCGACTAGTTTGTTGGAAGAGCCACTGCCAATATTGATTGAAGCAAGGAACATTGAAATAATGATGACCACGTTGAACTCCACAAAAAAATGTTAATATTTTTTGGTTTCAAAATTTTTGCTAAATGCTGTGAGTGTGGACATACGCCTTGTTTTAGTAAGTATGAGTGATTCCATTCTTAAAGAATTGGGGGTATTGTTTGCACCATAAATTTAGTCTTATTGATTATGGCATGTCGGTTATGGCCAAAATAGTCTATGAATTTTAGTAAATATTGATTGTTCCAAGTTTTGTCTTTTATATCATTTAAGGCAAAATTCACTTTTACTTAAATGAGGAGGGCATTCTCTACACCCATTTTTTTAAAAATTTCTATTGACAAGTGGATTAATCGGATGATGACACATGGCAGTGAAGTCAAAATGAAGTCTTTCAGCAGTCAAGGGGCAGGTGGCATCAGAGAGATTGATCACATACATTTGATGGTTCAGATGATGGAGCAGTTATCAAGCTAGGTCATGGGCTTGGTGGGCAACTTGCAAGAAGAGTTATGTGCAGAATGGAAGTTTTTCTCTATCGATAGAAGGTCCAAAGGACTGAGGGGCATGTGGCAACATGAAGGAGAGGTGGTTCGACAAATAGAAATGAAGAATTGGCGAAGTTGGAGGGTTGGGAAATGAGAGAGTAGTTGCAGCAGTTGTGCAATAGCAGTTGTAGGATTTGGGGGAATCATGCAATCATAGGCCAGAGAAAAATGGGGAGGTATAAAAGCAGAAGGGGCCAAAGGGAAAGGGACATCATTAACAACAACATAACAACTTAATTCTATCTTAGGAGTAGCTTAATCTAAATTTAGGAGTAGTTTCTCTCTATAATTTGTAATCTTTGTAAACATTGGTGGCTCCATCTTGAAATCATCTTTAGTTTTCTTTGTTTACTTTGTTTGATCTTGCTGATTGTCACCGGTTTGTTGGGCAGAAGTAGGGCCGAGTTGATTCGTGAGACCACTAAGAAAATGGCTCTTATTCAGAAAAGATTAGTTACGGCTCAAATCCATCAAAAAAGTTATGCTGACCGGAGGCGGAGGTTATTGTCCTTTGAGGTAGGAGATCACGTGTTCTTGAAAATCTTTCCTAGGAGGGGATTGATGATATTTGGTCAGAGCAGGAAGTTATCTCCATGGTTTATTGGTCTTTTCGACATTATAGAACAAGTAAGAGAGGTTGTGTATCGTCTTACCTTACCACCACAACTCTCTAGAGTACACAATGTGTTCCACGTTTCCATACTTCATAAATATGAGCCCGACCCTTCCCATGTGTTAGATTGGATGGATGTCAAGGTTGATGAGGATACATCTTATGAAGAGAAACAGGTTAAAATTGTAGATACCCGAGAGCAAGTATTGAGGGGTAGGACCATTCCGTTAGTTAAAGTGTTATGGCATCATCACAGGGTTGAGGAAGCAACTTGGGTGCATGAGGTCGAAATCCGCGAGAAATACCAGGATTTATTTGATAATATGTAATCTTTCTCTTGTTTCGTTTTCCTTTAATGTATAGTAAACCAAAGGTAACATGCTTTTTCTATTGTATCTTCCTCGCATCCCTCGTTAAAGGTTATCCATTTGCTATTCGAATTGATGATGACTTGTAATTAGTGTGCTGTTATTATGTTGTTGTTGTAGCATTGTAAATTGGTGTTATTTCGGGGCGAAATTCCTTAAGGAATGAAGATTGTGAAAATTCATTCCAAGATCTTCATTCCAAGTGACTGCTTGAGCGGTGAAGAGACTGCTCGAGCAAAGATGTGATACTCTAAGTAGTTGGTTTTGCAAGCCAAGTGGAATGAAGGACCGCTCGAGCAATCAAGTTACCGCTTGAGCAAAGAAAAAGGTATTCCTAGAGTCTCGTTTTGTAGGCAGAAATATTGAATGTTTAAGTTCACTGCTCAAACAATCAGCGCGATTTTCAGCAACTTAAAAAGTTACTTTCTAGATCATTCTTTTAACTTTTCTTTTCTTTATTCTCTTCTCTCTCTAGCTCCGAAACCCCTAGTAATATCTCTCTAGAAATCTCTCATTTCACTAAGATTCAAGCTAAAAGCTCTTGCAAAAAGTGAAGTTCACTTGGAGATCTTGGATTCTACCAATTATATTCAAATTTTACGAAGAGTTCCTCTAAAACCTAGCCTTCTTCACTTGATTCTTGAGATAGGACTAATTTTTAACCTTGTATCTCTTTACTTTGAAGATGTTTATGTGGTATTGTTGTGACAGTGATATGATTAATGTTTGAGTTTACAAATTTTATTTCACTTTCAAAAATGGAAATTTCTCTATATTTTTCTCAAGATTTTTATTAATGCTATGGATTATGGAAATTTTAATTGAGAAATAGTATTTAACATGATGAAGGGGCAAAATCTCCAAACTTTAAGAAAACCATAATTTTTGAAATTGAGGAAAAATGTAATTAAATGGATTTGAATTTCAATTCTTTAAAATGATGAACAAATTATGAGATTTGAGAGGTATTTTAATTTGAGACTAGTGAAATTGGAGGATCTTGAGATTTTCTTTTGAATTAGGAGGATTGTCTCTCCATAATTGCTTTAATTACTTGAATGGTGATATTTATCTTTGTTCTCATGGATGTATAAATCTTTGGAAGTCTTGGAAAGGTTGTTTAAGGGGGTGGTAAATAGCATGTGAATTTTTATTTCTTTTCCTATGTTGATGCCTTTTTCAGAATAATTTACTTAAGGCAATATTATGTAATATATCTGACATTATTTTAGGGATTCGTATCAATGAGCATTTAACATTAAAATTCTAGTCTTCTTTTTTTTTCCCCCCTACTGAAGTAACATGACATGAATGAGGATATATTTTGAAATGCCCTTAGTAAAAGAAACTTTATGAAAAGCTATTGGTGTTAATTCAATCTCGTGGTTGAGAACATAAAAGACCATGCTTCAGTTTCCATGCCATTGTAAAACAAGAGATCTAATAGTAGTGGGAACTATTTTGCGGCTAAAAGAATCAATTGTTGCATTGTAGCTATAAAGTGTGAATGCAGAAAAGAGTTTTAGCAAGTTTAATATACAATTTATTTGTCAGAGTTGTGATGAAATTCTATTTGTAAATGTGAAAGGAATTTGATCAAGTCCGGGTAGAGAGTTGATTTTGGAAAGGGTGATGCATTGTTGGTACCCGCAAGAGAGAAAGTCTAGGTACCCAATTGTCCTGTCTTGAGCTTATCGCTGGACGAATGTGGGAAAATGTTTTTGGGTCCACTGGTCCTGCCGTATTGTAGTCAGTAAAAAACATATGATTTTGGGTACCCATTCCTTGCCGTATTAATAGCCAGAAAGTGTGGGGATATTTTGGATATAAACCTGTATATATGTATGTATTGGGACTCTCCTTAGGAGCTTCATGGTGTATTTATCCCCCAATGTTGAATTGTGATTTTGTGGAATCTATAAACACCTTTGTATATCTTCTTAAATCTTTATCATGGATTGAAGCAAATATGTTTGGT
This sequence comes from Camellia sinensis, assembly GCF_055761805.1. NCBI lineage: Eukaryota > Viridiplantae > Streptophyta > Magnoliopsida > Ericales > Theaceae > Camellia > Camellia sinensis. Next base: position 124,107,629 of record NC_138970.1, read on the forward strand.
TGTGCTAATGCCATATGGATTTTCGAACAATTAGATACTCTATTAAAAGTATTTCTATTGGGTACCAAACTCATTCTTTACTAACATTTTCAGGACTTGGTAGTGTGCAACCACCTAAATAAGGAAGAGGTGGAAATTTTTTTGTTGATTAGAGCACAAAGGATCATAGATATATTACGTGAAAGCTCCGAGCTTATTTATTTTAGGACTGAGTGTCCATTTTGTTGTCTCAATGCCTTGCCTTGATTGTTTGTAAGCCATTAGGACATTTTAAATTTGTATCATCTAACTTCTTGGACTATGTAAATGGTGATGTAACTAAGATTTGAAAATGAAAGTTGTAATTTTTGAAGTGTAGTTCACTGAGATAGAGGGATTTGGGGACAAATGCTAACAAATTGATATTGTATAATTTCGGGTTAATCATATCATGAGTAAGGTTTTAATTTAGATAATTTGGGAGCATTACACACAGAGGGAGGGCAACAAACATGCAGATGCTTTAGCTAACATGGGTCTAAATCATGAAGATGACTTGGTAGTTCTAGATGTCACGCCCTCAAAATAATAACATTAAACCCAACAATATAAACATGCATTTATATATAAAAGCTCCACATTCTTCAACTCATCAGAGTATTTCATTACAAAAGTATTACCTGTTAACAACAAAGGCAAATGCCCTACGGACTTACAGCTTTCCAAGTTAACACTTGGTTACAAAAGAGAGTACTAACTCAATTACACATTAAGCCCTTGGCTTGAATTTACATGTAGTACATCAAAAGGAAATAAAACAACAAAAATCTATCCATCTCTAGCCTCCCAAGCCATGTCCTTGGAGGTGGCATGCTACCTGTACCTGAAAATGATGTTCCCATATAGGGTGAGCCACAGCCCAGTAGAAACATACTAAACCGACTATGAACAATGCCTAAAAGATTAGCAACTGATAGATGGTCAATACTTACACTTCCATTTACATCTTATTACAATTCCATGACAGCCAAGTCTATGCTACAATTCACTTCCCATTTCTTATTCAACTTTGAGTTTGAAAACAAGGCTCAGTACTCTGGCCAAAACATTTGATGAGATTATAGTTCATCACTAGGACACTTTCGAAATTCAAGATGGATACACATTTTGGTGTTGTATCAATAACACATAAACTACTTCCATACTTCGCAAATGATGATGATATACATTTTAATGTTATATCAAATTAAACAAACTTTTCAATAGATAAGCATATGAGCTATATCACTACTACAACAGATAAGCATATGAGCTATATCACTACTACAACAGATAAGCATATGAGCTATATCAATACTTCAACAGATAAGCATATGAGCTATATCAATACTTCAACAGATAAGCATATGAGCTATATCAATACTTCAACAGATAAGCATATAAGCTATATCAAGACTACAACAGATAAGCATATGAGCTATATCAATACTTCAACAAATAAGCATATGAGCTATATCAATACTTCAACAGATAAGCATATGAGCTATATCAAGACTACAACAGATAAGCATATGAGCTATATCAATACTTCAACATATAAGCATATGAGCTATATCAAGACTACAACAGATAAGCATATGAGCTGTATCAACATTCCAATAGATAAGCATATGAGCTGTATCAACACTTCAACTAGATAAGCATATGAGTTGTATCAATACTTCAATGGGAGAGCGTATGAGCTGCATCCCCGAGTCCATCCCCCATCTTCCCTTAACCATTAACCAGTTTAGAGGTACATGCCCCATCTTCCCCTAAATCGTGGAGTACATCCCCCATCTCCTCCCATACACAAGCAATGCATATAAACACAGAATCATATATATAATCGATCAATACATAAAGTTAATGCATTCTATCAACCGTCTACACATAATGCATATAAACACATTGGTCATATACACAATCAATCAATACATAAAGTTAATGTATTCTATCAACCGTCTACACATAATGCATATAAACACATTGGTCATATACACAATCAACCAATACATAAAGTTAATGTATTCTATCAATCGTCATACTCTATGACATATCTGATTGATTAGTTTTAGTTTACCTAATCATCATGCATTCTCTACAATAATCAATACTACCCTCCACCGGTAGCCCAAAGCAATTATTTCTAAACAGGAAATAAATGCACAAATGGATAATATATCAACATTTCAATTAGGTGAGCAATAAATAATTTAACTACACCCTTTAGTCCCATACATTCCCAATTTCAACATTTCCAATTCGATTCCTCATTTCCTTTAATCAATTATATACATTAATTAATTAAAACAATTAGGGCAAATTACCTTAATTAACAAAACAACTCTAAGGTTTCATTTTCATCCACTATCCATCATCCAACTCATTTTCTTTCATACCAAACTTGCATATAGGTCTATTTCAAACAAAACCCCAACTTTTGTAAAATTACACAAAAGACCCAAAACCTTCTCAAATCTACCCAACAACACCCAACATATCAAAATGCTAAAATTTAAAGACAAAATCCATAAGGAAGAGTAGGATATCCCTACCTCAAAAGATGACACTCAACGGAGAAGACGAAGAAACTCAACATGCTCCGAAACTCAATATTTTCAGATCAAAAGATAACCCGTGACGATCAACCCAACTTTTACAAAAACCAAAGGTAAGGAGAACACCCTAGCTAGATCAAACCCTAGAGAGAAGGGAGATTCTAGATAGAGGAGCTCTCAAAAATGGGTTTTTGAAAAAGTAGGAGAGAGAAAGAAAAGTGAAAAGTGATTTAAAATCACCCAGCGAAAAACTCATATACGCACGACCCGCTCGAGCTGAGAATAGAACGCTCGAGCGTCAGGCACAAATATCTGGTACTGCTCGAGCGCAAGGATGACCGCTCGAGCGCCAAGAAACAAAAGCAAAACACATCTGCTTGAGCATGAAGAACCAGTCCGCTCGAGCGCAGATTTTTATCTCCCAGAACTTATCAGAAAAAGAACTACCTGCTCGTGCGCCAACAATCCCGCTCGAGCGCGACTCGCTCGAGCGCAATAAACCCGCTCGAGCGTAGAAAACACACCTGCAGAAGTTTTGCAGGGCCACGAAATACTGGAAGTGTGTAAACCCTGCTCGAGCGGACAACCAAAAACCAAACTACGCTCGAGCGCAGAATGACCCGCTCGAGCGGAATACCAAAATCTTGGGCAACAACACTAGAGATCAAAACTCAATCTACCTGTTCGAAACATGCCCAACACATCCTAAAACTCAAACACTAATAGTAAAGGATAGAAACGAGAATAAGACGACAACACAACCACAGAACCGAGTCCGGATTACAGTTAAACAACCAAGGGAAAAACCGGGATCGCTATAACCTCTCCCCCTTAAAGAATTTCGTCCTCGAAATTTAGGATACGCCGAAACACAAGGCCAATTGATCACAGAGCATTCAACAACCGCGCCCCAAGGAAAGAAATTACTTTCAAAACAAACCTCCGACTCACTCTTACCAAGGAAGAGACTAACCAAGGAAACACATTTAAACGACAACACCTTAGGTACGCAAGCCTCAACAAACCAAACCTCCCCGAAACAGTTCACCAATAACCGACTAGTGCTTCAAGCTAAGTCACTACTCAACAACACGACCAAAGCAAATCTTTAGAGTAGTTAATAAGAAGACATTTTCTTGTTCAAGAGGCATTTCTCAAAGATGCTTAAATTTTCAATATTAACGTTCCGGAATAAATCTTGCACTCTCCATGCGAAAACCCAAAAGTTTTGCAAACATTTTTCACAAACACGATGTTATCTAAAACGCAGAGTCATCCACAATTTATTTGCCAAAAGATTAATCTAGAATTCTTTAAAATCCTTGAATTAAATCAACTTTTCAACAACGCTCTCAGATGGCCCAAACACTGGGAAAATTTTGTTTTCCATTTCTTTCCAAAACCGCACTATCCACAACCATCACTCATATAGTGATGTCATAGCCGACACAAAATATAACATTTCTATAATGATAGTTAATAGAAATAACAACAGTACTAATAACACATAAGGCATAAGAAAATCATGGTTTTGCAATTTCATCCCAACAATACCCCCCTTTAATACACAAATGATACACATTTTAGTGCTGTATCTATATCAAACCAAACATCATACATACATAATGTATAAAAAGCCAATCCTTCACAATGATCAATCAATACACATATAAGATGTATTATCCCAACCGTCAGATTCAATGACAAAACATGTTCGATTAGTTTCAGTTTTCCCTAATCAACATACAAAGTCTACAACAAACGAGACTAAACTCAAGGTGACCAATGCCAACCCAAAACTTGATACCGACAAGCTGACTAATCAACTCAATAAACTCTACACTCAGCAATCCACACACTGATGTGCCACTCAAACCACTAACCCCAACCTCGAAGTTTTCTACACAAACCACAAATTTTGGAATCTCACCGGATCTCCTAAAATTGAACCGCATCAACACTGCGTCTAAGGGAATCACCATCCCCCGCCATGGCTATCTAGCAAGCCTGCTCACTTCCTTGACCGAAGACCGACATGGTCAACCTCAAGCACAACAACCCAAACACGAAGGACCACTTTGACCAACGCTATACTCATTACTTTAGAACACGAACTGCTCTTCCTTCAAAGAATGCTGTCAGCATCCATTCACAACCCAAACCCAACAATTGATAACCAATCACAATACGAACACTACCCCTATACAACCAATGGGGTCACCACGGACTCACTAACTAGCAAGATCCAAAACACGAACCAACATACAGGTACCATTCCCACTAACCCAAGATACAAATCTCACATTCCCTCGAACACTCTCACATAACCTTGCCAACACTACGCAACTCTCGCAACCATCACATCTAACCATCACATCAAATCTCCACATCTTACTTGCCACCCATTCCGAGAGTACCATCAAGAGGCCCGGCCTCCGTGTTGAATCACTAGTCAAAACTACAGCTAGGCAACCATCAAGAACCAAACCCCGACACCGTTACAGGTTGCCGACAAAGCTTTCAAAGACTCACCATCCTAACTATTCAGCAGAGTAAAGGTCCTCACCCTCCTCACCATTAACCCACATCTCTATCCGCAAACACCATACCACTATGACTCCATCCACGGATCACACCCTAACTACGGGTTGTACACCCAATCAACCCTTACGATAGCATCTCCCAACCTAACTAGTGTTAAGGTACAAACCTATCACATTCAATCATAATAAAGGAGCCCAAAAACTTAGGAAATACCCATATACTACTACCCGAGATATAGCACTAACTGCTTACAATACACCACTCCCCGATGCCAACAACCATACCCTCATGTAGGGGCTAACACTCCCTCAATTGAAACAACCAACCAGTACATATGCCAATTCAGCAGCGTTACCTACCACAAAGGTACAAGTCTATTCCTAATAAGGTTATGCACTATGCCCTCGCAAAGCACCATGTTAAATACATACCACACCTAGTATTACTCGTACACTTCACATCCCCTCAAGGAGTCCTCACGACAGTAGATCAACATCACTTTCACGCACATAAGGTCAAATAGATAACACTAATGAAATTTCGAACATCCGGTAAGTATAACTGTTCTCGTCTCCTTGTAATCCTGATTAAGATAAATATCTCTCAGCAATCCTTTCAAATTTGAAAGCATGGCTCATTAGCCCTCATTTCTCCCAAACCTAAACGCACGCATAAAAAGGGCATTGATACAACAAAAAAAATTTCATGGTTTTACAGCAACGTATTACATTAATAAAACTTTAGAGCTACAACATGCTCCAATTCACCCAATCCAGGAAAATTAACAAACAAAACATATATGTATATATATATAGATAAACAAACAGTTTAGATGTTTCAACATTCCCAAAACACATTGGTTACACAACAAAACCCAATGATCACAAAACAATAATCCACTGATTACAAAACGGATTCGTCAAAACAAAACCATGCCATCGGTATTACCACCACTACCGTCCCTTGCTGGACCGCCGAAGTTGGTCATCCCCGAACATAAGATAACCTACAAGCTTACAAGCCACGGACAAGAACTACTGACGTGCCCCCTCTGTCCACACCTGGAACAACTACAAACTTCCCCAACTAGGGCTTGGAAACTCGACTCTACTGAGGCCCTCACAATCTGGCCTGCTAGTCCCCCAAAACGATACTGTTCCTGCCCAGTCGAATGAAACTGAGCCTGGCTAGGTTGCGAAACCCCTAAAGAAGCCCCCGGCTGAGTACAGAAACGTCGAATATGACCCGCCTGATTACACACCCAGCAAGTAGGCGGTGCCTGAACACGAGACTGGTTCAGAATCTGGGCTGATGAAGACCCTAACATTTGCCTCTCCACTGAGCATTTGATCGGTCCAAAACCCGGCTGGTTAGATGATCCTGGTGGTACGACTACTGGTTGAACTGCTAACCCTGCCCCCTTCCTCTGTGGGCAACCCGAAACCTTGTGGCCCAGTAGACCACATTTGAAACAAATGACACCCCTCTGTTTACGTTCTCCTGAACCCAAATCCGACACTGGAAGGGTAGTTCTAGCCCGACCTCCCTGTTGCGGGTTTAAACCCCTCTGCCTCTTAAAAGGCCTACTAACACCCTGAGTCACGGGAGTTGCCGAGATGGCTCCCTCCCCACTCTGCCCCATTGCTAGCACCGCAACCTCTACATGGGTAGCTGCCTCAACAAGCACACTATATCTTTTATACCAAGACCCCGCTATCCTTACACGGATGTCGTCACGCAGCTTACTCTCAAACTCGTAACAATGCAAGTCCTCCGTCTCTACCAATTCTGGAGCAAACCTCGACAGGTTAGCAAACCATCTTTCGAACCGCACCAAAGGCGTAGTACCTTGGCGCAACTCCACAAACTGTTTCCGCAACTCTTCCCGAGCGGAAGGAGGGAAATCGCAACTTCCTCGCCTAGGCATCCTAGTAAAAGTAACAAAGACACGTTAGCACACTCATACATGTGCCAAAGCTAAACACTCATGTCCTAATACATAGACAACTGTAATTCACTCCACGTAATCACATAAACACATAAGCACTTACGAATTTCGTTTTCGGATAATGATAGTCCCGAGGCGTTACTAGAGTTCCGGTCAGAAACAGCATTGATCAAGTGCCTTTCCAACAGGACTCCCAGAAACCCAAGGATCCAATCAACATCCAAGAAACTACATTCCATACCCAAATAATCACATAAACATGTTATCATATAAGTACATAACATTATGTCTAAGTCTCTAACAAGGGAGACAAGCCCATTGTGATACTAATCACTTCCCACGTGCCCAAAGTATTCGAACCCGGCACGCTCTGATACCAAGTTGTCACGCCCTCAAAATAATAACATTAAACCCAACAATATAAACATGCATTTATATATAAAAGCTCCACATTTTTCAACTTATCAGAGTATTTCATTACAAAAGTATTACCTGTTAACAACAAAAGCAAATGCCCTACGGACTTACAACTTTCCAAGTTAACACTTGGTTACAAAAGAGAGTATTAACTCAATTACACATTAAGCCCTTGGCTTGAATTTACATGTAGTACATCAAAAGGAAATAAAACAACAAAAGTCTATCCGTCTGTAGCCTCCCAAGCCATGTCCTTGGAGGTGGCATGCTACCTGTACCTGAAAATGATGTTCCCATATAGGGTGAGCCACAGCCCAATAGAAACATACTAAACCGACTATGAACAATGCCTAAAAGATTAGTAACTGATAGATGGTCAATACTTACACTTCCATTTACATCTTATTACAATTCCATGACAGCCAAGTCTATTCTACAATTCACTTCCCATTTCTTATTCAACTTTGAGTTTGAAAACAAGGCTCAGTACTCTGGCCAAAACATTTGATGAGATTATAGTTCATCACTAGGACACTTTCGAAATTCAAGGTGGATACACATTTTGGTGTTGTATCAATAACACATAAACTACTTCCATACTTCGCAAATGATGATGATATACATTTTAATGTTATATCAAATTAAACAAACTTTTCAATAGATAAGCATATGAGCTATATCACTACTACAACAGATAAGCATATGAGCTATATCAATACTTCAACAGATGAGCATATGAGCTATATCAATACTTCAACAGATAAGCATATGACCTATATCAAGACTACAACATATAAGCATATGAGCCATATCAATACTTCAACAGATAAGCATATGAGCTATATCAATACTTCAACAGATAAGCATATGAGCTATATCAAGACTACAACAGATAAGCATATGAGCTATATCAATACTTCAACAGATAAGCATATGAGCTGTATCAGCATTCCAATAGATAAGCATATGAGCTGTATCAACACTTCAACTAGATAAGCATATGAGCTGTATCAACACTTCAACTAGATAAGCATATGAGTTGTATCAATACTTCAATGGGAGAGCACATGAGCTGCATCCTCGGGTCCATCCCCCATCTTCCCTCAACCATTAACCGGTTTAGAGGTACATCTCCCATCTTCCCCTAAACCGTGGAGTACATCTCCCATCTCCTCCCATACACAAGCAATGCATATAAACACAGAATCATATATATTCGATCAATACATAAAGTTAATGCATTTTATCAACCGTCTACACATATGTAACAAGCCCGCGGGGGACCTCGCTACAGCTCGGACTCGACTTTTCATAGTCACGGTTCTAAGTCTGAACCAAAGAGTCCAAATCTGGCAAATTGTTTTGAGAAACAGATTTTTGAAAAAGTAGTGCCAAACATGGACTGCTTTGCCAGATACAGAGTCGCCACCTAAATATTTTATTTGGGAAATTTAGGAAACCCTGACTCGGTGCCAAAAGGCCACGTGTCCGTCATCACCAAAGTTGCCTCGGCTCGGGAACTTGGGTACGATTGGGGAAGGTCACTTCGTGAGCACCCCCGCTCGCCCGGTCATAGACCGGCCTCTACTAACCATGATATCAATTTTTGAAAACATTGTGAGTTCTTATACCGGTTATTAGCCTAGGTTACTATGTGATGCGCACAGCATACAAGTATAGACCGGGTCGTCCGAATTGGAACAAAACATTTCATGCTTGTTTTTGAAAATGGTTTGCTACCCACAAGTAGGCTTGAAGCATTTGATGTTTTACTCCAATTCAGAAAACACAGCCTCCACCCACAGGCATTCAGGCAGTTAAATCATGTAAGCACATAGCCTCATGGTAAGCATGCTATTCATGGCATTCACTCACACGCATGCAAGGATGCTAAAGCATAAAACTTACCGAGTACTCCAAGCCAAAACAGAAGTTTATTAGAAATCATGCATGATCCTAAGTCTACAGAAATGCCTAATGCAACACATGCAAAAATGCAACTATAGCAGGCTTGGCTATTCTAAACATGGCATATGGAATGCTACAGCTAACATGTATTCAACTTGTAATTGAAATACAAATGTAGTTAGTATGATGCGCCGAGCCCGGTGCATGCAAAACGGATGAATGATGCAAACATGCTGTCATACTGTATGCTAATTGAAATATGCCCTAATCTAACCATCATAAGCGGATAAATAAAAGAGAGAAAGACGTAGGGTTGGAAGACATACAACACACACACGCACACTTATTACAGTTGTGCCCTCGCGCAGAGGGTCCGAATAAATATACAGTCCAAATATTACAGTCCCGAATAAAAGAATATTACAGTCCAAAATATTACAAAATCCTAATTAATTAATCAAATTAACTAAGAAAGCTGTAAAACTGGCGTGCAAGCCAGGGACTGCCTTGCTCCTGATGAATGATGCATGTCTGGGCTGCCTTGCGCGGAAATCCACCGGAATGCCCCAATTAGCCTCTGTTTACACTTGTTCTTGAAATGCGTGCCAAGTCCCAAAAGTTGCTGATCCTTCGTTTTGCTGTAACAGAGAGCAGGAAAGGGGCATAGCAATGTATTTGCACAGATGTATGCATGTCTCGATCCTCGTGCCACCAATCACGCATACCGAGGCATGATGGCCGAGGAGTCGAAATACACAACTCAATATAGGATGAATGCACATGAAACTACAGCTAAAACCTAACTCCATCATGGATAATCCGGAGTGTCGGTGACTGGGGGAATTGAGACACATTCCGTCACTCGGAGTACGAAATGTACCTCGTTTCCCGTGCCCGGGCTAACTCCTATTCCGGACACGATGCAATATGCATGATATGCATGAAATGCAACTAAGATATAGTCCTAACATACACAGAATGCTATGAAAATGAAATGCCTCGAAGTGCGCGCACACGGGCACGCAAACCGAGGAAATGATATGTGTCTCGAAATGCGTGCACACGGGCACGCAAACCGAGGCGATGATAAGTGTCTCGAAATGCGTACACACGGGCATGCAAATCGAGGCGATGATATGTGTCTCAAAGTGCGTGCACGCGGGCACGCAAACCGAGGCGATGATATGTGTCTCGAAGTGCGTGCACACGGGCACGCAAACCGAGGCGATGATATGTGTCTCGAAGTGCGTGCACACGGGCACGCAAACCGAGGCGATGATGAAATGCGATGAAATGACATGGAAATGATAAATGGGCTTATACCAACATGAGTGAGCCTCAACCACACTCACATCGGATGCCGGCGGATAAAAAGAGATGCCTCGAAATGCGTGCACACGGGCACGCAAACCGAGGCAATGGCAAAATGCGATAAAAAAAGGAGTGCCTCGAAATGCGTGCACACGGGCACGCAAACCGAGGCAATGGAAAAATGTGATGGAATGGCATAGAAATGATAAATGGGCTTATACCAACATGAGTGAGCCTCAGCCACACTCACATCGGATGCCAGCGGATAAAAAAATGAGTGCCTCGAAATGCGTGCACACGGGCACGCAAACCGAGGCAATGGCAAAATGCGATGAAACATGGCAAAATGATATGCAAGCATACTAACAAAATTTCAGCAACAAAATATGGGGGAAAACAGTCCCGAAATGTAGCGAAATGATACCAAATGCATGAAATTGTCCCGAAATGCAACATTAGGCACCCGAAATGGCCTATAGCTATGCTAAACATGCACAATATGGACATGCAATGCAAAGACAGAAGCTAGACAGTCCCAAAAGATGCACTTTCACAGTTATAAACATGGCCAAACAGCAAGCATAGGTAAGGGAAAAAAAAGCATGCAAGAATAGAGGCCAAAAGAGGGGTAATGAAGCAAGTGATATAAGGAAAACCCAAAATGAAAAATTTCCTTCTACAACACTGAAGATGGACCAAAAATATGAACATTTACAGTATATGGCAGCCTCAAAATCAGTATACAAACATGCTAAAAATGTGATGCAAAACAAGGCTCAAAAGGTGCTATAACATGAAGTATACAAAATAATCACCAAATGGAAAAAAAGTGTGAGTGAAACATGAAGTATAGGCCAAAATAAGACCACTTTCAGTTCGGACCAAGGTCCAAAAACAGAAACAAAGAGGGCTACCAATTTATGCAAAAATGGGGCCAAATAAGGGATTGAACTACAAGTGACACATGGAGACACCAAACAATGTTGAGCCCTTCTCCAATGTTGAAGAGGGGCTCAAAATAAGCCTTATATCAGTTTACAACATGCTCGAAAATAAATTTCTCATGGGTCAAAAATAGCATGCAAAACTATGACATACAAGATGATCAATGAAGCAAGTGTATTATGGAGGGCTCAAACAGGGTTGACCCCTTGATGAGAAGTGAAGATGAGCTCAAAAGATGGCCCTTTTCAGTTAGGGCCGGAGCTTGAAACAAAAAGGAAGTGGGGCTTAGAAATAGATCAAGAAAAAGGGTCAAAAGGGTAAAAGTGTTACTTACCCTTGAAGATTCAAACTTTTGTTGCTTCTTGGATGGATTTGCAGCTTCTTTAGCCTTCAAGAATCCTTCCTTGTTGCTGGAAATGAGATGGTGGTGGTAGAGCTTGGTAGTGTAGAAGGAATGATGGTTAGGGACTTAGGGTTTTTTCAAGAATTGAGAGGGAAGAAGATGGAGTTGGCTATGGAGACTTGAAGAGTAAATTTTCTAACCCTTACAAAGGAGGCCATCAGCTGGTTATAAGGGTTCAAAATGGGGTGTAAAGGTGGGGGAGAAGGAGAGTAAAACTCCCCCACAAAATATCCCCCGGATACAGAAAATATCTGGGGGATATTGCCCCACAGCTGTAAAGTGCACAGTGCAAGGAACACGGCCGGCCTAACACTTTTGCTGGAGGTGGCCGGCCGGCCACACCCCCTAGCCGGCCGGCTAGGGGTCAAAAGGGTCAATGTGATTTTCTGGCCGGCCAGATACTGGAGAGGTACCCCTATGTGTGTACAACACAACCATGTGGTTAAAAGTCCAAGAAAGTGGGTCCAAGGGGTTCAACATTAGCTCGGAAAGAGGGGTTCAAAAGGGTCAGGTAACCTTAATGGCCGGCCATGAACTTTTAGTGGCCTCTCATGTGTGTAGATCACAGATATGTGGTTGAAAGTTCAAGAAAAAAAGTCCAAGGGGTTCAACATTAGCCCGAAAGAAAGGGGTCAAAAGGGTCAGGTGACCTTAATGGCCGGCCACCAACTTTTAGTGGCCTCTCAGATGTGTAGATCACAGATATGTGGTTGAAAGTTGGCAACACCAACCCTAGGGTGTTCAACATTAGCCCGGAAGTTGGAAAAACGGGCGCCGGGAGGCTCCGGAGGAGAGATAACTGGCTGTTGCAACATTTACTAGCCTCCCACCCTTCAGTGACCTTCCTCGTGATAAAACAGAGGTACCTGCCAAAAATGAACGAAAATCGATGCAAAACGAATGTTCCGGGGCCAAAACACGCAGTTTGGGGTCCCGAAAATGGGCTGTTAAGCACCGAAAGTGGCATTCGGCCACGAAGTGGGTTTCTCAGACCCCAGTGTCCCTCAAAAGGGAGCAAATAAGATGTATGCCAAAAATCAGAGCAATAGGAGATGGTTAAGCGGTCCCGAACCGAGGCAAACGGCCAACGGTTTCGAAAACCGGGAACCGGACTCCGAAATGGGAAAAATGGCCTACGGCCACCAAACGTAGCCTACGGACATTGAGAGATGGTCTACGGGACCTCTCCCTCCCCTCAGGAAAAGAAACAGAGAAAACCGAGTCTGGTTCGCAAACCGAGACAAGGCACAGAAAAGGGTTCGGGAGTCCGGAGGCAGGGCTCATGGCCGCAACTCCGAAACTTCTGAACAAGCACACTATGCAACATCACCAAGTGCTCAATCGGTGACGTCTAAGTCTTAAGGTCGGTCAAAAATGGGGTGTCTACAACATAATGCATATAAACACAATGGTCATATACACAATCAATCAATACATAAAGTTAATGTATTCTATCAACCGTCTACACATAATGCATATAAACACATTGGTCATATACACAATCAACCAATACATAAAGTTAATGTATTCTATCAACCGTCATACTCTATGACACATCCGATTGATTAGTTTTAGTTTGCCTAATCATCATGCATTGTCTACAACAATCAATACTACCCTCCACCGGTAGCCCAAAGCAATTATTTCTAAACAGGAAATAAATGCACAAATGGATAATATATCAACATTTCAATTAGGTGAACAATAAATAATTTAACTACACCCTTTAGTCCCATACATTCCCAATTTCAACATTTCCAATTCGATTCCTCATTTCCTTTAATCAATTATATACATTAATTAATTAAAACAATTAGGGCAAATTACCTTAATTAACAAAACAACTCTAAGGTTTCATTTTCATCCACTATCCATCATCCAACTCATTTTCTTTCATACCAAACTTGCATATAGGTCTATTTCAAACAAAACCCCAACTTTTGTAAAATTACACAAAAGACCCAAAACCTTCTCAAATCTACCCAACAACACCCAACATATCAAAATGCTAAAATTTAAAGACAAAATCCATAAGGAAGAGTAGGATATCCCTACCTCAAAAGATGACACTCAACGGAGAAGACGAAGAAACTCAACGTGCTCCGAAACTCAATATTTTCAGATCAAAAGATAACCCGTGACGATCAACCCAACTTTTACAAAAACCAAAGGTAAGGAGAACACCCTAGCTAGATCAAACCCTAGAGAGAAGGGAGATTCTAGATAGAGGAGCTCTCAAAAATGGGTTTTTGAAAAAGTAGGAGAGAGAAAAAAAAGTGAAAAGTGATTTAAAATCACCCAGCGGATAACTCATATACGCACGACCCGCTCGAGCTGAGAATAGAACGCTCGAGCGTCAGGCACAAATATCTGGTACCGCTCGAGCGTAAGGATGACCACTCGAGTGCCAAGAAACAAAAGCAAAACACATCCGCTCGAGCGTGAAGAACCAGTCTGCTCGAGCGCAGATTTTCATCTCCCAAAACTTATCAGAAAAAGAACTACCCGTTCGAACGCCAACAATCCCGCTCGAGCGCGACTCGCTCGAGCGCAATAAACCCGCTCGAGCGTAGAAAACACACCTGCAGAAGTTTTGCAAGGCCACGAAATACTGGAAGTGTGTAAACCCCGCTCGAGCTCAAGAAGACCCACTCGAGCGGACAACCAAAAACCAAACTACGCTCGAGCGCAGAATGACCCGCTCGAGCGGAATACCAAAATCTTGGGCAACAACACTAGAGATCAAAACTCAATCTACCTGTTCGAAACATGCCCAACACATCCTAAAACTCAAACACTAAGAGTAAAGGATAGAAACGAGAATAAGACAACAACACAACCACAGAACTGAGTCCGGATTACAGTTAAACAACCAAGGGAAAAACCGAGATCGCTATAACCCCCAAATGAGATTGCAAGTTTACAGACATAATTGGGGTTTCTTGTGAAAGAGCTTAGGCTTTTGTCTATTTATTGTTTTTCTTTTCAGTTTCTATCTTGTACTCTTTCTCTTTGAATCAAAAAAAAAAAGAGGGTAATCGGCATCAACAATTTCATCCCCAAGTAAACTAAAATATAAACATTATAATATTCAGACATAGCGTGGTGAAGAAATACAAGAAATTTGAAAACTATTATAAATAAATAATTAAAAACGATAAATTACACTTTTATCCCCTAAACTATGCACGCTTTATCTTTTTGGTCCCTTAACTATTGTTTATGTTTCTGTAGTCCCTAAACTTTAATAATTCGTGTCTGTCAAGTCCAATTTGTGTTTGCCATCCAAATCATTAACAGAATAGCGTTGCACGTGCATTCCACGTGATACAAAAGGCTAATACGAAAGTCAAAATGGGCATTTCATCCTCAACCGCATGTGCCATACATGTGAGGCGAATTGGGGTAAAAAAAATGGCGGGTTTGTGGTTTTCAGAACTTCAATTGAGTCTTCAGAACTTCGATTGAGGCTAGGGTTTATGGTTTTCTTGAAGAATTGAAGGGTTTTGTAACATTATTGGTGTTGATTGAGGTCGGATGGCTATGGTGAAGTATTTATGAGTCAAGATAGTTATATACCAAAATGTAAGTATAATTCTTTTAGTTTTTGGTTAAGATTTTGCATGGTTATGATTTTTTGAGCATTTTCGGTCAGTTTTGTATATTTTTGGTTAATTTTTTATTTGTTGAATCTTTCTTGTTTACTGTGTTGTTTTGAAGAAAGTAAATTCTGAAGTGTATGTACTAGTCCAAAAAGTGAAGTTTTTTTTGCATCTTTTTGTCTGATTGTCCCCTGTCTTTTAGTGCGTGTTTTTTTTTTTTTCGAGTGTGTTTCCATGCTTTGTTTGTGAATGATACTATGGTTCCATGAATTTGCATATGTTCCTCAATTTTTTGTTTTTTCATGTTATACTGGTCCAATGCCCATGTAGACATCAATGCTGATCACTTTACCATTAAAGTGAATCATGATGGTCAATTTAGGACAAAAAAATGGAAAGAGGTCGTATGTTGGGGGGCAAGTATATTACATTGACTACAATGATAGGGAGAGGATGTCAATGATATGGAGACGATGTCATTGCCCAAATGGTACGATATAGTAATTTTGTTGGATTTGATTACAGAGTCAGTGAGAATCAGAGCTTGGATGGAGGATTTAGATTTATTAGTTCTGATGAGGACGTGTATGAAATGATGAAATTTATAGTGGTAGGTGTATTGGAACATTATATTGAGGAACCTATCCCTGTTCCACTGAGTTTTGATGAATATTTCCAGGATGTCAATGTAGAGGAATGGGACTAGGAATGTAACACAACAGAAGGTAGTATTTATGAACACAATGTTGATGGAGATGAGCATAGTTCAAATTCTGCTTCGGAGGTTGAATATGAAGTATTTGTTGACAATGATTACAGCTTGAATAAGGAGCCAATGGCAGGAGTGGACCAACATGCAAGTAAGCCACTAGAACATAGTCATGTTCAAGATTTTTTTGAACCACAAAGTGAGGAATGAGATTCCTCAGATGGGTTTGCTAGCCTTAAAGAATCAGAAGATGGGGGTGATGGGTTGCCAAGGACCAAGTACAAAGAGTTCAAATCTGTTTCTAGAAAAGAGAACCCTATTTTTGAGTTAGGAATGATTTTTAAAAGAAGGGCTCAATTTGCTAGAGCTATCAGGCATCATGCCATCCTCAATGGTAAAGACATTAGGTTTAAAAAGAATGAGGGGTATAGAGTCAGAGAAAATTGTAGAGAAGGATGCCCTTGGACTATTTTTGCATCTCTGAGAAGTGGACATAAGAAAACACTTCAAGTAATGACATACAACCCTAAGCACACTTGTGGTAGGGTTTGGGTAAATAGGCTTGTCAATTCTAGTTGGTTGGCAATGGTGTATTTGGATGAATTTAGAATAAATCCAACATGCTTTGTTTCTGAACTCATGGAAAGGGTAAGGAAAGATTTTAACATTAAGGTTTCCCCTAGTCAGCTTTACAGAGCAAGGAGGAAGGCTCTAGCAAAGCTAAGAGGAAGTGTTACTGAACAATTTGCAAAGTGGTGGGACTATTGCAAAGGAAGGCAGCCTGGAAGGCCAAGGAAGGCAAGAATGAGGGAACCAGATGAGGGACCTAAAGGTCAAAAGCCTACAAAGCTAAGGAGATTTAAAAAGAATTTGAGTTTTAGAAAATGTGGACAGAAGGACCACAACACCAAGACTTGCAAATTAGAGCTTCAAACCTTTGTAAGTAAAGCCCACAACATTTGTTTGTTTTCATTTACTTGGTGATCAATAACTATGATACATCTTGTGCTTTCCAGCAGGATAATACAACAGCAGGTGAAAGTGATGATGGAACTTTTGCAAGTCAAGGGCCAATGCCAAGGAGGCCACCACCTACTGCTTCAACTTTTGTAAGTCAAGGGCCAATGCTAAGAAGGCCACCACCTGCTGCTGCAACTTTTGCAAATCAACCTCCACTGCCTATAAGACCAACACCACCTGCTGCTACAACCTCTATCACTCAAGCCTCAAGACTGAAAATGAGGGCAGCACCAGCCAAGGAAGGCACATCCAAGAAGAGAGGGCGAACGCAACAGTAATGTGGGATTGTTTTTGGTGTTTGCAATTAACTTCATGTCAACTATTTAGTAATGTAGGATTGTTTCTTGTGTTTGTAATGACAATGAACTTAAAACTTTCATGAATGGAAATGATGATGATGTTTTTCTTTAAATGGGGAGAGGGGAGGCTAAAATGTTATTCTTCCTTTTCTTTTCTTTTTTTTTTTTTTGTTAAACACAATCAACCATTATAGAAGATTTGGGCACACAATTTTCCATACAAACCTTCCATTCATTACATATCCAATAACTTACATAACAAATATATTACATAGGAAACCCAAAGTATCTTCTACAACAACAATACCAAGGTGATAAGCCAAGACACAACCAAATAAACCCAGAGTATCTTCTCCTTCCTTTTCAACTCTCATATTTGCTCCTCCATCTTAGTAATCCTTCATAGGAGTCCTGGTATAACTTGCTTTGACCGACCACACATAGGTACATCAAACCACTAGAAAAATCCACATCGTCCCCCATTGAACCCATATCCTTTGCAGCATAAGAATCATCTTCCCGGGTTCAAGTTTGTCCAAGATGTCTTCATCACAGCAGCTCTGCCACATGAGCAACACATTGCATCTATCCGGTACATTGTTCTTCCTTTTTCTACTCTCCTTCCTTTTTCTCTTCTTTGTGTTCTTGATGCTTTGTTTTTTTTTCCATACACGACCGTGTATATATATATGGGTATATATCTGAGGACTAGCGGAAACATTCCCTCCAGTTTTATGTGTGTGTAAAATGTCCCTTTTGTCCTCCACTAACACTATTCCGTTAATGATCTGGACGGCAGACGCAAATTGGACTTGACAGACACGAATTATTAAAGTTTAGGGACTACAGAAACACAAACAATAGTTAAGGGACCAAATAGAAAAAGCGCGTATAATTTAAGGGGTAAAAGTGTAATTTACCCACAAACAAAAAAAAAAACCATTGACTTCCTTGAAATTTGCCAGCTTGAAGATTTAGAAAAAGACATTATTCAAATTTTGAATCAAACTATCAAAATCTTAAGCTCATCCAAATATCTCAACAAAAAAAAAAAAAAAAAGATGTCCTTGGAAGAACTAAATCCTCAACTCATTAAAAAAATTAGAGATCTACCCTTAAAACTTTGGGGAAAAGGTAAAGCAAGATGTAAGTTAGAATTACCAGACCCACTAAGAATAATCAAGGTAAGATTTATCTCAACTCATAAAAAGATCTCAGAGTTCAACCCTTAAAGCACTAGAAAAATATAAAGTTAAATGTGGAACTGGGGTGCCTGTTGTACATCATGGGCCCATTTTGATTATTTGAATCATTCACCTTTTAGTGTACATCACGTAGAATATACTTGCAAAAAAATTAAGTTCATCAGACATTGATTGCCCTTTTATCGAATTGTATTTATATTCTGTTTTATACTTCAAGTCACGTTCAACATTCATTTTTCTAGACACGAATGTAATTCAGTGGAAGGGTTATCAATACCCGATGTACGGGAAAGAAATATACCTTCTCGTATAATCCTGTTGACCAAGTCTACGCTCCTCCGTACGTTGTCGCTTTTTCACCTGAAAACACAAACGTGAGCTAGCCGGCGGGTTGTGCCGGAAACCTCTCCGATGCCTAAGTCAGTAAACTTGACAAATAGACAAAAGCTCTGTGTATTCAGAAAACAAAGTTGTGTGTTACCTCTCCCAAGGTGATGTTTATGAGCTTTTATAGATTTTGCGTGGCACAATCCTAGTAGGACTTCTACTCCTCCATGCAGAGTCCTCCTAGGATTCATACTCCTGAAAGATAATGCTTATCCTTCAACACCCCCCTCACTGCTTAAACCAAGTGAGATGGTTGTATCATGGCCGAACTCCAATACGACCGAAGTAAACTCGACTAAGCATAGCCGTAGAATGAGCCGAACTAGTTCTTCCTTTTACTTCTCCTATGTCGGCTTCTCATGCACTGTAAATGGCACGGTTTAGACCGAACTAACGATTCACGACCGGTATAACTCCAAGACCGGTCTAACTCAAAGGTACCGTTAGACCGATCTAACTTCGTTCTTACGTCGGACCGGACTATCTCCGCAGTCTTACGACCGGACTAACTCCAAAATATCGCACGACCGGAGTATCTTCCATGCCCATTTCACTTCGGCCCTTTATACTGAGGCCATAATGTCCATCTCATAACTCGGCCCAATTTTCACCAAAATTACCCTCTCACCCGATAAACATGATATTTTGCATGTAGTTTCTACTTAATGTACTCTAAAAATTGAATGATTTGGTTCATCAAAATGAACCATGTTAACTGTATTAACAGTGGCTAATATGCCCTCCAAAGAGTAGCCATCCCAGTTTCCAAGATGTAAGTTACAATTCCCAATCACACTAGCAATAATTAGGGTAAGACCTATGATTTGTTCCCCTGACAATTATCAAGAGTTTAGAAAACAAGTAGATGAACTCTTAGAAATAGGCATAATTCGCAAAAGTAGAAGCCAGCGTTTGAGCCCAACATTTATGGTTAGAAATTCTATTGAAAAAATCAAAGGTTTTATGGTCATAAACTATCACCAAAAAAAAAAAAAAACTATATGAGTTGACTATTGATGATAGATACTATATTCCTGTAAAGGAAGTTCTCATTAACAGAATTCATGATTGTAAAGTTTTCAATAAGTTGATTGCAAATAAGGATACTAGCAGATTAAAATGAACATAGTATTTCATAGTGAATATAGTAGCAAAAAGAAAAAGAGAAAATTCATACAGAATTTTAATATATAATAATATGGCTCAATCTGCATGGTATTAAACAAAACACTCAAAAAGATGAATTTATTTACAAGAATTATATTAGCACATCATTTTTGTAAAAGTTTTTCTTATGAATTTTATGTATGAATAGAGTTTTCCTATTTCATACATTGCATGTAGTACGCCATAAGGTCAATATGAATGGTTAGTCATTATCTTTGGGCTATAATGTTCCTAACATATTTTATTGAAGAATGATTAAACTTTTTAGTCAATACTCGGATTTCTATTTAGTTTATATTTATATTGGCGATAGACTTGTCTTCTCTAAAGACAATAATCAACATTTGGAGCATCTAGTCAATATTATCCAGGTTATGGGAAAATAGGGAATCATAGTCAATAAAAAGAAAATAATTCCAGAAACCGTAGGTCTATCAATTGATAAAAGAGAAATCCGCTTACAAACCATATGTTCAGGAAAAACTAATAAAGTTCCCTAATAAAAATGAAGACTCTAAACAGCTTCAAAGATTCTTGGCACGCATTAATTATATGCATGATTATCTTACCAACATAGCTCAACATATGTTAGATAAAATCTTGTTTGAACTGTCTGCAAAACACAAATAATTGTACCAAACACATTATCAAATTATGCAGAAAATATAACCAGAGACAATGTGTCGGACCATTTTCATATCTTCTATTTTTTTTTCTTTTTTTTTTTTTTGGGTGACCTTTTGTTTTGTTCATGAATGGAGATTAATTGGAAGGTCATGGGCTTAGTGGTGAGTTAACATTTGGAGGTTTCAGGACTCTCCCTTTTCTCTAGCATTATTTTTTGGTGTAATTTGTAAGGTCCTAGTGGCCTATAAATTATTCCTCTCATCTACTTTTTTCTAGACCAATTATTTTTTATCCTTGAGACATTATTAGCTAAAGAATGATGTTTTTTCTTGGTGGAACTTTGAGTTCACCATCTTGTGCAAAGTTGGCCTGAACCATACGACAAGTGGTGTTGTATCTTGGAGGGGACAAGTCATAGTTTAGTGACGGCTGCATCGGTATTTGTGTTCTTCTTACCGCAGTGGGCTTGATCTCTTTAAAGAAAATGAGATATCCATGCCTCAGCCTGATTTATTTGTATATCATTTTCTTTGCATTATTTATCAATAAAATATAATTCTTCTGGTATTTTCACCAACAATTTTAAGGAGATCAAGATGGAACAAGTACTAGAAAAAATCAATGGCAGAATCATTTTAAGAGGTGGAAAAGAAAAGTTCTTTTTTACGTCAGCCTTTTGAAAGTTGCTTATGTTCTTACCAAGACGAACCCAAACAAAATCCTAACCGAGGAGATGAATGATGAAGACTATAGCGATCCCGGGTTTACCCTTGTTGAATAGTGATCCGGACATGTGTCCGTGGATGTTAGTTGTGGTTTATTATCTTGTTTGCATCCTCTTTACTTCATATTTGAGTTATGGGATGTGTTGGGTGGGTTTGTTTCAGGTTGGTTGAGTTTAGAAACCAAAACTAGTTGCCCAGATTTTTGGCCTGTCCGCTCGAGCGGAGATGTTGGCGCTCGAGCGGGGAATACACCCATCCAGTATTTGTTGTGCAGTGTTGTACGCTCGAGCGTAGGGTTGGGAGCTCGAGCGGAGGTCTGGTTCTGCAAAAGTGCTGAGCGAGTGCATTCTGCGCTCGAGCGGGAGGTTAGCCGCTCGAGCGGAAGTCTGTGAGTGGCCGCTCGAGCGGGGTGTTTTACGCTAGAGCGGAGACCTGGGTTAAAGTCCCGAATTTGTGACTCTTCAAATCACTTTTTCACTTTCTCTTCTCTCTCTTACTTTTCCAAAATCACCATTGTTGAGCCTCTCACTCTAGACTCTACCTTCTCTCTAGGTTTTGATCTAGTAGGAGTGATTTGCTCATCTTTGGCCTTTACAAAAAAGTTGTTGATCGTCGAGAGCTTCATTTTAATCTGAAAATCTCGGGTTTTGGAGCACGTTGGGTTTTGTCATCTTCTCCTTTGGGGCTCCGAATTTGAGGTAGGGATATCCTACTCCTCTCTATGGATTTTGTCTTTAAATTTTGGTATTTTGAGATGTTGGGGTTGGTTTAGTAATCTTGTGAAAGTTTGGGGCTTTTGTGTAATTTTACAAAAGTTGGGGTTTTATTCATAATAAACCTAGATGCATGTTTGGCATAGAGAAATGAAATAAATGTTGAATCATTGATGAAAATGGGACCTAAGGGTTGAAATGTTAATTATGGGATTTGACCTAATTACATTGTTTAATTAATTGGGATAATTAATTGAGAAGAATGAGGAAATGAAATGTTGATTGAATATCCATTGTGCATTTATTTTCTGTTTAGAAATAACTGCTTTGGGCTATCGGTGGAGGATAGTCGTGATTGTTGTAGACAATGCATGATGATTAGGCAAACGGAAACTAATCATTGGAATGTGTCATGGAATTTGACGGTTGATAGAATACATTAATTTTATGTATTGAGTGATTGTATATAGAACCAATGTGTTTGTATACGTTATGTGTAGAGGAGGAGATGGGGGATGTACTCCGCGGTTTAGGGGAAGATAGGGGATGTACCTCTAAACCGGATAGTGTTGGGAGAAGATAGGGGATGAACTCCGTAGGCACAGCTCATATGCTTGTCTAGAGAAGTGAAGATAGAGCTTACATGCTTATCTTTGTGATGTGGGGATACAGCTTTTATGCTTATCTGTGGATATTGTGGTTATGCATATCTGTTGTAGAATGTGGATATAGCTTATATGCTTATCTGAATGTAGGATATAGTTTTTATACATATCTGTGGAAATGATGATAGAGCTAGCATGCTTATCTGTTGAAAAAGGGAAAATGAAAGGAAACTTGGACTCATAAGTCGTATGACATAAATATGTGATTTATGTGATTGTATCAGTGTTGGCCATCTATCAATTGCTAATCTTTTAGTCATTGTTCATGGTTGGTTTAGTGTATTTCTACTGGGCTGTGGCTCACCCTATATGGGAATATCATTTTCAGGTGCAGGAAGCATGCCACCTCCAAGGACATAGCTGGGAGGCTAGAGGCGGACATATTTTTGTCGCTTAACTTTTGATGTATTACATGTAACTTCAAGCCAAGGGCTTAATGTGTAAACGAGTTAGTACCCTTTTGTTGTAACCAAGTGTTAACTTGGGAAGCTGTAAGCCCGTAGGGCATTTTGTTTGATGTTCACATGTATTACATATGTATATGGAACTCTAATGAATAAAGGAATATGGTTGGTTTGTATGTAAACGCATGTCTTATCTGATAGGTTAATGTTGTTATTTTGAGGGCGTTACAACTTGGTATCAGAGCGTACCGGGTTCGAATACTTTGGGTACGTGGGAAGTGATTAGGATCACAATGGGTTTGTCTCGCTTGATAGAGACTTAGGTGTAGTATCATATGCTATGTGCTTAATTGATAACATGCTTATGTGACTATGTGGGTATGGGATTTAATTTCTGGGATGTTGATTGGATCCTTGAGTTTCTGGGAGTCTTGTTGGAAAAGCACTTGATCAATGCTGTTTCTAACCGGAACTCTAGTAACGCCTCGGGACTATCATTATCCGGAAATGAAATTCGTAAGTGCTTATGTGTTTATGTGCTTATGTGGAGTGAATTACAGTTGTCCATGCATTAGGACGTGAGTGTTTAGTCTCGGCACAGTTGTGAATGTGCTAATGTTCTGTGTTACCTTTATTAGGATGTCAGGACGAGGAAGAGGTGCTAGGCGTGGTAGACCTGCGAGGCAGGAAGTACCGTTACAGGGTGGGATTCCGGCAGTGCAGGAGGGAGTTGGTCAGGCCAATGTGGCTGAGCCAGTAGGTCAGCAAGCCATGGGTGCCTTGGCTAGGGAGATAGCAGGAGCATTGGGTATTCTTAGAGCTGGGAATCAGGCCGCTGAGGCAGGGCCTTCTTTCTTGAAGAGGGAGTTCTTCCGGTCTAATCCGGATGAGTTTGTCGGGGATCCGAAGGAGCCACTGAAGGCTGATGAGTGGCTAGAGCAAATGAGTAAGACGTTCGAGATGCTTGGCATCGAGGACGGAGCACTGAAAGTGACCTTGGCATCCTTCCAACTGAAGGGAGATGCGGGTCAGTGGTGGAAGTACGAGAAGGCTCGTGTTGGAGGTACTTGGGAGGCGTTTGTAAATGCTTTTCAGGAGAGGTTTTTGTCTGCAGCAGCTAGGGAGAAGCTGAGGGATCAGTTTAGCCGGCTTAATCAGCAGGGCTTGTCAGTGGCCGAATTTGAGGCTACCTTTACTAGTTTGTCCAGGTTTGCACCCGAACTGGTGGCGTCTGAGGAACGCCGTTGCTATGAGTTTGAGCGGAAGTTGAGGTGGGGCCTCAAGTTGAGGGTTGGTGGGTCTTAC
Source organism: Camellia sinensis (assembly GCF_055761805.1). Classification (NCBI taxonomy): domain Eukaryota; kingdom Viridiplantae; phylum Streptophyta; class Magnoliopsida; order Ericales; family Theaceae; genus Camellia; species Camellia sinensis. Next base: position 124,132,512 of record NC_138970.1, read on the forward strand.
ATCCGAGAGTATAGACACCTAGTAGACGCTGCAGCTCATATGGAGCTCATGATGCAGGAGGAGGATGAGGGGCAGAGAGGCTCCAAGAGGAGCCAGGATAGTCAGGGTGATGGTAAGAGGCAGAGGGGTTCTAACCCTCAGCAGTCGCAGGGTGGTGTTGCTAGATCGACCTTCCCAGTGCCGAGTGCAGGCTCCGGGAGAGGTGGTCAGGGGGATTTCACCTGTTACAAGTGTGGCCAGCTGGGTCACAAGGTTTCCGTTTGCCCGCAGAAGGGTGGGGGTCAGAGAGCTGCTTCTTCTTCAGCTAGGCCGCAGAGTCAGAGTTCGGGCAGGGGGCAGCCCTTGTCTTGTTATCAGTGTGGACAGCCTAGGCACCTGAAGAGGTTTTGCCCGCAGTTGAGTGCCACTTCGGGAGCGTCTGGTTCTAGGCAGACGCAGGGTTTTCAGCCAGCTCGGTCTGTGCAGGCCTCGAGGGCCAATCCGGGAGCTTCGTCTTCCCAGTCTGTGCAGCAGTCTTTTGCTCCGAGAGGTGAGCAGGTAGACCAGGGGCCTACGGGGCGCGTGTATGCTGTTACCGCGCAGGATTTAGTACCAGCTCCATCAGTAGTGAGAGGTACTTTTCTGTTTTGCAACTCGGTTGCTAATGTGTTGATAGACACGGGTGCATCTCATTCTTTTGTATCTGCTGCATTTGCATTTGTTTTGGAATTGGAGTTAGCACAGTTGGCATCTCCTATTTGTGTGGTATCGCCTTTGGGTGGTGAGTTGATCCTGAAACAGGGTGTTAGAGGATGTGATATAGAGGTCGCCGATTATAGGCTTCCTTTTCCGTTTGTTGTCATGCCCATGAAGGGTTTTGATGTTATTTTGGGTATGGACTGGCTATCGTCATACCGGGCTGTTATTGATTGCTACCGCCAGAGGGTCACGTTATGTACCTTAAGCGGGGAGTGGTTCCATTTCTTGGGAGACCGGGTTGGTAGTGTTTTGCCACCGGGGTATGATTCGCGAGGGCGAAGTGAGCTTAGTAGTCTACTTGCTAGCTTTGAGAGTAGTGAGTGTGATGAGACACAGATTGTGTTGCCGAGGGTGGTTTGTGAGTATTCGGATGTCTTTCCCGAAGATCTTGTTAGTTTGCCACCTCACCGAGAGATAGAGTTCTCTATTGATTTAGTGCCCGGCACGGCGCCGATTTCTATGGCACCTTACCGTTTTGCTCCAGCAGAGTTGGTTGAGTTGAAAGTTCAGCTCCAGGAATTGCTAGATAAGGGCTTTGTTCACCCTAGTGTTTCGCCGTGGGGAGCACCGGCCCTCTTTGTTAAAAAGAAAGATGGTGCCTTGAGATTGTGTATTAACTACCGGAAGTTGAATCGGGCTACGGTTAAGAATAAGTACCCTATGCCCCGTATAGATGATTTATTTGACCAGTTGAAGGGTTCCCGTTGTTTCTCTAAGATAGACTTGAGATCGGGTTACCACCAGTTGAGGGTCAGGGAAGGGGATATTCCGAAGACGGCATTCCGTACGCGGTATGGCCATTATGAGTTTCTGGTGATGCCATTCGGGCTTACCAATGCACCGGCAGTCTTTATGGACTTGATGAACCGGATTTTCCGGGAGTTCTTAGACCGATTTGTGGTCGTCTTTGTGGACGACATCCTTATCTATTCGCCTTCTGAGGAGGAGCACGAGGAACACTTGAGAGTGGTGCTTGAGTTACTTAGAGCCCATAGGCTGTATGCCAAGTTTGGGAAGTGTGAGTTCTGGCTGAGGGAAGTCAAATTCTTAGGCCACGTGGTATCCGGGGAAGGGGTGTCTGTTGATACATCCAAGGTTGAGGCAGTACAAGATTGGGCACAGCTTAAGAGTGTGTTCGAGATCCGCAGTTTTCTGGGATTAGCTGGGTATTACCGTCGGTTTATGAAAGATTTCTCCAGGTTAGCGTCACCGTTGACTAGACTGACTAGGAAGGGAGTCAAGTTTGTGTGGAGTGAGACTTGTGAAAAGTCGTTCCAAGAGCTGAAAGTTAGATTGACCACCGCTCCGGTGTTAATTATTCCGGAGAGAGGGTTGGGTTATGCGGTTTATTGTGATGCCTCACGAGAGGGTTTGGGTTGTGTGTTGATGCAAGAGGGGAAAATGGTAGCTTATGGCTCACGTCAGTTGAAAATACATGAGAAGAATTACCCCACACACGATCTAGAGTTAGCGGCTGTGATCTTTGCCTTGAAAATCTGGAGGCATTACCTTTATGGTGAGAAGTTCGAGGTGTTCTCGGACCACAAGAGTTTGAAGTATCTGTTTACACAGAGAGACTTGAATTTGAGGCAGAGGAGGTGGATGGAGTTCATCGAGGATTATGATTTTGAGTTGCATTATCATCCGGGAAAGGCCAATGTTGTGGCCGATGCCCTTAGTAGGAAGACCATTAGTGATGTAGCTTGTATAGCCATCCGGGAATGGGAGATGTTGGGAGCACTTGGCGAGTTTGATTTGCTACTGGGCGAATCTGTTGAGGCTGCGGCCTTGTTTTCTGTTGTTGCGCAGCCTACACTTGTGACTAGAGTGTTAGAGGCACAGAGAGGTGACCTTGAGATAGAATCTCTCCGAGAGAAGATCTCCAGTGGGAAAGTTGAGAAGGGTTTGGCGGTGTATTCTGACCAGAGTGTGAGATACCGTGATCGTTTGTTTGTACCGGAGTCTTGTCGTGAGGAAGTACTCCGAGAGTTTCATCATTCGCGCTTTGCGGTGCATCCGGGAGGTACTAAGATGTATCAAGATTTGGGTCGCCAGTTTTGGTGGCAGGGTATGAAGAGAGATGTGGCTGTTTTCGTATCGAAGTGCCTTACTTGCCAGCAAGTGAAGGCCGAGCATCAGAGGCCAGCGGGTTTGTTGCAACCCTTGCCTATTGCCGAGTGGAAGTGGGAGCATGTCACTATGGACTTCGTTGTGGGTCTTCCGAGGACTCAGCGGGGTAGCGATGCTATTTGGGTGGTTGTAGACCGGTTGACTAAGTCGGCGCACTTTATTCCTATGCGCGTGAGAGATTCGGTGGATCATCTTGCCGATTTGTATATTCGGGACGTAGTGAGATTGCACGGGGTCCCAGTGACGATTGTCTCAGATAGAGATCCTCGTTTTACTGCTAGGTTGTGGCAGAGTTTGCAGAGTGCCTTGGGCACTAAGTTGACTTTTAGTACGGCTTATCATCCTCAGACTGACGGGCAGTCCGAGCGTACTATTCAGATCCTCGAGGATATGCATCGGGGTTGTGTCCTGGACTTCAGTGGGACGTGGGAGAGGCACTTGCCCTTGGTAGAGTTTACCTACAACAACAGTTTTCAGTCTAGCATCGGTATGGCACCGTTTGAGGCCTTGTATGGCCGACCGTGTAGGTCTCCAGTTTGTTGGGCCGAGGTGGATGATGCACCTTTGTTGGGTCCAGAGTTGGTTAGGGAGACGACGGAGAAAGTTGAGCTTATCCGTATGAGGCTTGTTACAGCCCAGAGTCGGCAGAAATCTTATGCTGACCGTAGGAGGAGGCCTTTGGCGTTTGAGGTAGGTGATCATGTCTTTCTGAAGATATCACCTAGGCGAGGTTTGATGAGATTTGGGAAGAGTGGGAAGTTATCCCCTCGGTTTATTGGCCCTTTTGAGATCCTTGAGAGGATTGGTGAGGTTGCTTATCGGTTAGCCTTACCGCCGCAGTTGTCCGGGGTGCATGACGTGTTTCATGTGTGTATGCTTCGGAAGTATGAGCCAGATCCATCACATGTGTTGGATTGGACCGATTTAGAGGTAGTTGAGGATGCCTCGTATGAGGAGAGACTGGTTCGGGTCTTGGATAGGCGGGATCAGGTCTTGCGTGGCAAGACCATTCCTTTGGTGAAAGTCTTGTGGAAACATCACGGAGTGGAGGAAGCCACTTGGGAACGTGGGTTGGAAGTCCGCGAGAAATATCCGGACTTGTTTGTTGATATGTAATCTTGTATTTAGATTTGAAATTTTGTTGAACTTAAGAGCTTTTATATATGTCTTAAGTTGTGAAACATTGAAAATGTTTTGGTTATTGGAAGTATGTTTTGGAACTTGCCTCATATGGAAGTTGAATGTAACATTGTATATGTTGAATATATTGTTGAAATTGGAAAGTTGGTGCATAATGTTGATGCATGTTGGAAGTACATATGTTGTTTACATATTGTGAAATGTCTCTTGTTAAAGGGATAGAATGACCGGTAATGGGTCGAATTGTTGAATGTTAAAGTGTAACATTGTTTAAAATGGAGGAAAACCTGTTTTTGAAAACTTGTGCCTAATTTCGGGGACGAAATTCTTTAAGGGGGGGAGGTTATAGCGATCCCGGGTTTACCCTTGTTGAATAGTGATCCGGACATGTGTCCGTGGATGTTAGTTGTGGTTTATTATCTTGTTTGCATCCTCTTTACTTCATATTTGAGTTATGGGATGTGTTGGGTGGGTTTGTTTCAGGTTGGTTGAGTTTAGAAACCAAAACTAGTTGCCCAGATTTTTGGCCTGTCCGCTCGAGCGGAGATGTTGGCGCTCGAGCGGGGAATACACCCATCCAGTATTTGTTGTGCAGTGTTGTACGCTCGAGCGTAGGGTTGGGAGCTCGAGCGGAGGTCTGGTTCTGCAAAAGTGCTGAGCGAGTGCATTCTGCGCTCGAGCGGGAGGTTAGCCGCTCGAGCGGAAGTCTGTGAGTGGCCGCTCGAGCGGGGTGTTTTACGCTAGAGCGGAGACCTGGGTTAAAGTCCCGAATTTGTGACTCTTCAAATCACTTTTTCACTTTCTCTTCTCTCTCTTACTTTTCCAAAATCACCATTGTTGAGCCTCTCACTCTAGACTCTACCTTCTCTCTAGGTTTTGATCTAGTAGGAGTGATTTGCTCATCTTTGGCCTTTACAAAAAAGTTGTTGATCGTCGAGAGCTTCATTTTAATCTGAAAATCTCGAGTTTTGGAGCACGTTGGGTTTTGTCATCTTCTCCTTTGGGGCTCCGAATTTGAGGTAGGGATATCCTACTCCTCTCTATGGATTTTGTCTTTAAATTTTGGTATTTTGAGATGTTGGGGTTGGTTTAGTAATCTTGTGAAAGTTTGGGGCTTTTGTATAATTTTACAAAAGTTGGGGTTTTATTCATAATAAACCTAGATGCATGTTTGGCATAGAGAAATGAAATAAATGTTGAATCATTGATGAAAATGGGACCTAAGGGTTGAAATGTTAATTATGGGATTTGACCTAATTACATTGTTTAATTAATTGGGATAATTAATTGAGAAGAATGAGGAAATGAAATGTTGATTGAATATCCATTGTGCATTTATTTTCTGTTTAGAAATAACTGCTTTGGGCTATCGGTGGAGGATAGTCGTGATTGTTGTAGACAATGCATGATGATTAGGCAAACGGAAACTAATCATTGGAATGTGTCATGGAATTTGACGGTTGATAGAATACATTAATTTTATGTATTGAGTGATTGTATATAGAACCAATGTGTTTGTATACGTTATGTGTAGAGGAGGAGATGGGGGATGTACTCCGCGGTTTAGGGGAAGATAGGGGATGTACCTCTAAACCGGATAGTGTTGGGAGAAGATAGGGGATGAACTCCGTAGGCACAGCTCATATGCTTGTCTAGAGAAGTGAAGATAGAGCTTACATGCTTATCTTTGTGATGTGGGGATACAGCTTTTATGCTTATCTGTGGATATTGTGGTTATGCATATCTGTTGTAGAATGTGGATATAGCTTATATGCTTATCTGAATGTAGGATATAGTTTTTATACATATCTGTGGAAATGATGATAGAGCTAGCATGCTTATCTGTTGAAAAAGGGAAAATGAAAGGAAACTTGGACTCATAAGTCGTATGACATAAATATGTGATTTATGTGATTGTATCAGTGTTGGCCATCTATCAATTGCTAATCTTTTAGTCATTGTTCATGGTTGGTTTAGTGTATTTCTACTGGGCTGTGGCTCACCCTATATGGGAATATCATTTTCAGGTGCAGGAAGCATGCCACCTCCAAGGACATAGCTGGGAGGCTAGAGGCGGACATATTTTTGTCGCTTAACTTTTGATGTATTACATGTAACTTCAAGCCAAGGGCTTAATGTGTAAACGAGTTAGTACCCTTTTGTTGTAACCAAGTGTTAACTTGGGAAGCTGTAAGCCCGTAGGGCATTTTGTTTGATGTTCACATGTATTACATATGTATATGGAACTCTAATGAATAAAGGAATATGGTTGGTTTGTATGTAAACGCATGTCTTATCTGATAGGTTAATGTTGTTATTTTGAGGGCGTTACAACTTGGTATCAGAGCGTACCGGGTTCGAATACTTTGGGTACGTGGGAAGTGATTAGGATCACAATGGGTTTGTCTCGCTTGATAGAGACTTAGGTGTAGTATCATATGCTATGTGCTTAATTGATAACATGCTTATGTGACTATGTGGGTATGGGATTTAATTTCTGGGATGTTGATTGGATCCTTGAGTTTCTGGGAGTCTTGTTGGAAAAGCACTTGATCAATGCTGTTTCTAACCGGAACTCTAGTAACGCCTCGGGACTATCATTATCCGGAAATGAAATTCGTAAGTGCTTATGTGTTTATGTGCTTATGTGGAGTGAATTACAGTTGTCCATGCATTAGGACGTGAGTGTTTAGTCTCGGCACAGTTGTGAATGTGCTAATGTTCTGTGTTACCTTTATTAGGATGTCAGGACGAGGAAGAGGTGCTAGGCGTGGTAGACCTGCGAGGCAGGAAGTACCGTTACAGGGTGGGATTCCGGCAGTGCAGGAGGGAGTTGGTCAGGCCAATGTGGCTGAGCCAGTAGGTCAGCAAGCCATGGGTGCCTTGGCTAGGGAGATAGCAGGAGCATTGGGTATTCTTAGAGCTGGGAATCAGGCCGCTGAGGCAGGGCCTTCTTTCTTGAAGAGGGAGTTCTTCCGGTCTAATCCGGATGAGTTTGTCGGGGATCCGAAGGAGCCACTGAAGGCTGATGAGTGGCTAGAGCAAATGAGTAAGACGTTCGAGATGCTTGGCATCGAGGACGGAGCACTGAAAGTGACCTTGGCATCCTTCCAACTGAAGGGAGATGCGGGTCAGTGGTGGAAGTACGAGAAGGCTCGTGTTGGAGGTACTTGGGAGGCGTTTGTAAATGCTTTTCAGGAGAGGTTTTTGTCTGCAGCAGCTAGGGAGAAGCTGAGGGATCAGTTTAGCCGGCTTAATCAGCAGGGCTTGTCAGTGGCCGAATTTGAGGCTACCTTTACTAGTTTGTCCAGGTTTGCACCCGAACTGGTGGCGTCTGAGGAACGCCGTTGCTATGAGTTTGAGCGGAAGTTGAGGTGGGGCCTCAAGTTGAGGGTTGGTGGGTCTTACATCCGAGAGTATAGACACCTAGTAGACGCTGCAGCTCATATGGAGCTCATGATGCAGGAGGAGGATGAGGGGCAGAGAGGCTCCAAGAGGAGCCAGGATAGTCAGGGTGATGGTAAGAGGCAGAGGGGTTCTAACCCTCAGCAGTCGCAGGGTGGTGTTGCTAGATCGACCTTCCCAGTGCCGAGTGCAGGCTCCGGGAGAGGTGGTCAGGGGGATTTCACCTGTTACAAGTGTGGCCAGCTGGGTCACAAGGTTTCCGTTTGCCCGCAGAAGGGTGGGGGTCAGAGAGCTGCTTCTTCTTCAGCTAGGCCGCAGAGTCAGAGTTCGGGCAGGGGGCAGCCCTTGTCTTGTTATCAGTGTGGACAGCCTAGGCACCTGAAGAGGTTTTGCCCGCAGTTGAGTGCCACTTCGGGAGCGTCTGGTTCTAGGCAGACGCAGGGTTTTCAGCCAGCTCGGTCTGTGCAGGCCTCGAGGGCCAATCCGGGAGCTTCGTCTTCCCAGTCTGTGCAGCAGTCTTTTGCTCCGAGAGGTGAGCAGGTAGACCAGGGGCCTACGGGGCGCGTGTATGCTGTTACCGCGCAGGATTTAGTACCAGCTCCATCAGTAGTGAGAGGTACTTTTCTGTTTTGCAACTCGGTTGCTAATGTGTTGATAGACACGGGTGCATCTCATTCTTTTGTATCTGCTGCATTTGCATTTGTTTTGGAATTGGAGTTAGCACAGTTGGCATCTCCTATTTGTGTGGTATCGCCTTTGGGTGGTGAGTTGATCCTGAAACAGGGTGTTAGAGGATGTGATATAGAGGTCGCCGATTATAGGCTTCCTTTTCCGTTTGTTGTCATGCCCATGAAGGGTTTTGATGTTATTTTGGGTATGGACTGGCTATCGTCATACCGGGCTGTTATTGATTGCTACCGCCAGAGGGTCACGTTATGTACCTTAAGCGGGGAGTGGTTCCATTTCTTGGGAGACCGGGTTGGTAGTGTTTTGCCACCGGGGTATGATTCGCGAGGGCGAAGTGAGCTTAGTAGTCTACTTGCTAGCTTTGAGAGTAGTGAGTGTGATGAGACACAGATTGTGTTGCCGAGGGTGGTTTGTGAGTATTCGGATGTCTTTCCCGAAGATCTTGTTAGTTTGCCACCTCACCGAGAGATAGAGTTCTCTATTGATTTAGTGCCCGGCACGGCGCCGATTTCTATGGCACCTTACCGTTTTGCTCCAGCAGAGTTGGTTGAGTTGAAAGTTCAGCTCCAGGAATTGCTAGATAAGGGCTTTGTTCGCCCTAGTGTTTCGCCGTGGGGAGCACCGGCCCTCTTTGTTAAAAAGAAAGATGGTGCCTTGAGATTGTGTATTAACTACCGGAAGTTGAATCGGGCTACGGTTAAGAATAAGTACCCTATGCCCCGTATAGATGATTTATTTGACCAGTTGAAGGGTTCCCGTTGTTTCTCTAAGATAGACTTGAGATCGGGTTACCACCAGTTGAGGGTCAGGGAAGGGGATATTCCGAAGACGGCATTCCGTACGCGGTATGGCCATTATGAGTTTCTGGTGATGCCATTCGGGCTTACCAATGCACCGGCAGTCTTTATGGACTTGATGAACCGGATTTTCCGGGAGTTCTTAGACCGATTTGTGGTCGTCTTTGTGGACGACATCCTTATCTATTCGCCTTCTGAGGAGGAGCACGAGGAACACTTGAGAGTGGTGCTTGAGTTACTTAGAGCCCATAGGCTGTATGCCAAGTTTGGGAAGTGTGAGTTCTGGCTGAGGGAAGTCAAATTCTTAGGCCACGTGGTATCCGGGGAAGGGGTGTCTGTTGATACATCCAAGGTTGAGGCAGTACAAGATTGGGCACAGCTTAAGAGTGTGTTCGAGATCCGCAGTTTTCTGGGATTAGCTGGGTATTACCGTCGGTTTATGAAAGATTTCTCCAGGTTAGCGTCACCGTTGACTAGACTGACTAGGAAGGGAGTCAAGTTTGTGTGGAGTGAGACTTGTGAAAAGTCGTTCCAAGAGCTGAAAGTTAGATTGACCACCGCTCCGGTGTTAATTATTCCGGAGAGAGGGTTGGGTTATGCGGTTTATTGTGATGCCTCACGAGAGGGTTTGGGTTGTGTGTTGATGCAAGAGGGGAAAATGGTAGCTTATGGCTCACGTCAGTTGAAAATACATGAGAAGAATTACCCCACACACGATCTAGAGTTAGCGGCTGTGATCTTTGCCTTGAAAATCTGGAGGCATTACCTTTATGGTGAGAAGTTCGAGGTGTTCTCGGACCACAAGAGTTTGAAGTATCTGTTTACACAGAGAGACTTGAATTTGAGGCAGAGGAGGTGGATGGAGTTCATCGAGGATTATGATTTTGAGTTGCATTATCATCCGGGAAAGGCCAATGTTGTGGCCGATGCCCTTAGTAGGAAGACCATTAGTGATGTAGCTTGTATAGCCATCCGGGAATGGGAGATGTTGGGAGCACTTGGCGAGTTTGATTTGCTACTGGGCGAATCTGTTGAGGCTGCGGCCTTGTTTTCTGTTGTTGCGCAGCCTACACTTGTGACTAGAGTGTTAGAGGCACAGAGAGGTGACCTTGAGATAGAATCTCTCCGAGAGAAGATCTCCAGTGGGAAAGTTAAGAAGGGTTTGGCGGTGTATTCTGACCAGAGTGTGAGATACCGTGATCGTTTGTTTGTACCGGAGTCTTGTCGTGAGGAAGTACTCCGAGAGTTTCATCATTCGCGCTTTGCGGTGCATCCGGGAGGTACTAAGATGTATCAAGATTTGGGTCGCCAGTTTTGGTGGCAGGGTATGAAGAGAGATGTGGCTGTTTTCGTATCGAAGTGCCTTACTTGCCAGCAAGTGAAGGCCGAGCATCAGAGGCCAGCGGGTTTGTTGCAACCCTTGCCTATTGCCGAGTGGAAGTGGGAGCATGTCACTATGGACTTCGTTGTGGGTCTTCCGAGGACTCAGCGGGGTAGCGATGCTATTTGGGTGGTTGTAGACCGGTTGACTAAGTCGGCGCACTTTATTCCTATGCGCGTGAGAGATTCGGTGGATCATCTTGCCGATTTGTATATTCGGGACGTAGTGAGATTGCACGGGGTCCCAGTGACGATTGTCTCAGATAGAGATCCTCGTTTTACTGCTAGGTTGTGGCAGAGTTTGCAGAGTGCCTTGGGCACTAAGTTGACTTTTAGTACGGCTTATCATCCTCAGACTGACGGGCAGTCCGAGCGTACTATTCAGATCCTCGAGGATATGCATCGGGGTTGTGTCCTGGACTTCAGTGGGACGTGGGAGAGGCACTTGCCCTTGGTAGAGTTTACCTACAACAACAGTTTTCAGTCTAGCATCGGTATGGCACCGTTTGAGGCCTTGTATGGCCGACCGTGTAGGTCTCCAGTTTGTTGGGCCGAGGTGGATGATGCACCTTTGTTGGGTCCAGAGTTGGTTAGGGAGACGACGGAGAAAGTTGAGCTTATCCGTATGAGGCTTGTTACAGCCCAGAGTCGGCAGAAATCTTATGCTGACCGTAGGAGGAGGCCTTTGGCGTTTGAGGTAGGTGATCATGTCTTTCTGAAGATATCACCTAGGCGAGGTTTGATGAGATTTGGGAAGAGTGGGAAGTTATCCCCTCGGTTTATTGGCCCTTTTGAGATCCTTGAGAGGATTGGTGAGGTTGCTTATCGGTTAGCCTTACCGCCGCAGTTGTCCGGGGTGCATGACGTGTTTCATGTGTGTATGCTTCGGAAGTATGAGCCAGATCCATCACATGTGTTGGATTGGACCGATTTAGAGGTAGTTGAGGATGCCTCGTATGAGGAGAGACCGGTTCGGGTCTTGGATAGGCGGGATCAGGTCTTGCGTGGCAAGACCATTCCTTTGGTGAAAGTCTTGTGGAAACATCACGGAGTGGAGGAAGCCACTTGGGAACGTGGGTTGGAAGTCCGCGAGAAATATCCGGACTTGTTTGTTGATATGTAATCTTGTATTTAGATTTGAAATTTTGTTGAACTTAAGAGCTTTTATATATGTCTTAAGTTGTGAAACATTGAAAATGTTTTGGTTATTGGAAGTATGTTTTGGAACTTGCCTCATATGGAAGTTGAATGTAACATTGTATATGTTGAATATATTGTTGAAATTGGAAAGTTGGTGCATAATGTTGATGCATGTTGGAAGTACATATGTTGTTTACATATTGTGAAATGTCTCTTGTTAAAGGGATAGAATGACCGGTAATGGGTCAAATTGTTGAATGTTAAAGTGTAACATTGTTTAAAATGGAGGAAAACCTGTTTTTGAAAACTTGTGCCTAATTTCGGGGACGAAATTCTTTAAGGGGGGGAGGTTATAGCGATCCCGGGTTTACCCTTGTTGAATAGTGATCCGGACATGTGTCCGTGGATGTTAGTTGTGGTTTATTATCTTGTTTGCATCCTCTTTACTTCATATTTGAGTTATGGGATGTGTTGGGTGGGTTTGTTTCAGGTTGGTTGAGTTTAGAAACCAAAACTAGTTGCCCAGATTTTTGGCCTGTCCGCTCGAGCGGAGATGTTGGCGCTCGAGCGGGGAATACACCCATCCAGTATTTGTTGTGCAGTGTTGTACGCTCGAGCGTAGGGTTGGGAGCTCGAGCGGAGGTCTGGTTCTGCAAAAGTGCTGAGCGAGTGCATTCTGCGCTCGAGCGGGAGGTTAGCCGCTCGAGCGGAAGTCTGTGAGTGGCCGCTCGAGCGGGGTGTTTTACGCTAGAGCGGAGACCTGGGTTAAAGTCCCGAATTTGTGACTCTTCAAATCACTTTTTCACTTTCTCTTCTCTCTCTTACTTTTCCAAAATCACCATTGTTGAGCCTCTCACTCTAGACTCTACCTTCTCTCTAGGTTTTGATCTAGTAGGAGTGATTTGCTCATCTTTGGCCTTTACAAAAAAGTTGTTGATCGTCGAGAGCTTCATTTTAATCTGAAAATCTCGGGTTTTGGAGCACGTTGGGTTTTGTCATCTTCTCCTTTGGGGCTCCGAATTTGAGGTAGGGATATCCTACTCCTCTCTATGGATTTTGTCTTTAAATTTTGGTATTTTGAGATGTTGGGGTTGGTTTAGTAATCTTGTGAAAGTTTGGGGCTTTTGTATAATTTTACAAAAGTTGGGGTTTTATTCATAATAAACCTAGATGCATGTTTGGCATAGAGAAATGAAATAAATGTTGAATCATTGATGAAAATGGGACCTAAGGGTTGAAATGTTAATTATGGGATTTGACCTAATTACATTGTTTAATTAATTGGGATAATTAATTGAGAAGAATGAGGAAATGAAATGTTGATTGAATATCCATTGTGCATTTATTTTCTGTTTAGAAATAACTGCTTTGGGCTATCGGTGGAGGATAGTCGTGATTGTTGTAGACAATGCATGATGATTAGGCAAACGGAAACTAATCATTGGAATGTGTCATGGAATTTGACGGTTGATAGAATACATTAATTTTATGTATTGAGTGATTGTATATAGAGCCAATGTGTTTGTATACGTTATGTGTAGAGGAGGAGATGGAGGATGTACTCCGCGGTTTAGGGGAAGATAGGGGATGTACCTCTAAACCGGATAGTGTTGGGAGAAGATAGGGGATGAACTCCGTAGGCACAGCTCATATGCTTGTCTAGAGAAGTGAAGATAGAGCTTACATGCTTATCTTTGTGATGTGGGGATACAGCTTTTATGCTTATCTGTGGATATTGTGGTTATGCATATCTGTTGTAGAATGTGGATATAGCTTATATGCTTATCTGAATGTAGGATATAGTTTTTATACATATCTGTGGAAATGATGATAGAGCTAGCATGCTTATCTGTTGAAAAAGGGAAAATGAAAGGAAACTTGGACTCATAAGTCGTATGACATAAATATGTGATTTATGTGATTGTATCAGTGTTGGCCATCTATCAATTGCTAATCTTTTAGTCATTGTTCATGGTTGGTTTAGTGTATTTCTACTGGGCTGTGGCTCACCCTATATGGGAATATCATTTTCAGGTGCAGGAAGCATGCCACCTCCAAGGACATAGCTGGGAGGCTAGAGGCGGACATATTTTTGTCGCTTAACTTTTGATGTATTACATGTAACTTCAAGCCAAGGGCTTAATGTGTAAACGAGTTAGTACCCTTTTGTTGTAACCAAGTGTTAACTTGGGAAGCTGTAAGCCCGTAGGGCATTTTGTTTGATGTTCACATGTATTACATATGTATATGGAACTCTAATGAATAAAGGAATATGGTTGGTTTGTATGTAAACGCATGTCTTATCTGATAGGTTAATGTTGTTATTTTGAGGGCGTTACAAAGACTATAAAGCACATGAAGCAAAAGTGGCTTCATAGAGTACAAATGTCGATTTTATCTCTTAAATTGCCTTGTTGATCAATTTTATGATTACTATGACACCACTTACACTTACGCAAAGAAAATTTAGAAAGCTTTATGAACTAAGTATGATACTGAAGAGGCAAGAGTAAAAAAGTATGCAGCTGGTGGATGGAAAATTTGTTGTGGAGCAAACACAAGATTTCCAAATGATAGTTGCAGAAGTAAGATCTTAAAGCATCAAGATTGGTGACAACTTCGTAGTTGCAGGACTTGTTGACAAGTTACCGCCATCTTGGAGAGAATTTCAAAAGAGCATGCACCACAAACAAAAGGAGATTTCCTTAGAGGCGTTGATCACTTGCATCCGAGTTGAAGAGGAGGCTAGAGGCAAATATGCATTAATAACACAAGAGGGTAATGACAATTCCACTATAAAGGTAAATTTTGTTTCAGAAAATAACAACTTACCCAAAGGTCACAATTCTAAGAATGCTTATTTGAAGCCTTATAAAAAGAATATGAAGAATTATGGTATACCTCACAATAAATCGATTAATCCAAATAAGAACCAAGGTCCACCACCTCCACAAAATTTTACATGTTTTGCCTGTGGCAAAAGTGGGCATATTGCTCAAACTTGCAAATTCCGAAAACGTGCACCTGCCCCAAAGGCTAACGTTATCAATGAGTCATTTGTGGCGATGATTACAGACATTTTCATGATTAATTATGTGGACGGTTGGTGGGCAAATTCTGGTACTAATAGACATGTTTGTTATGATAAAGCTTGGTTCAAGGTGTATACTCCCTTTGATAATGAGAAAACAATTATGCTTGATGACTCTAGTCAAACCAAGATACTTGGGAGTGGTGAGGTTGACCTTAAGTTCACCTCTGGACGTATGCTTACTTTAAAAGATGTGCTCTATACACCGTCCATAAGGAAGAGTTTGATGTCAAGTTATTTGTTGAATAAGGTTGGTTTTAAGCAAACTATGAAATTTGATCAATATGTGATTACCAATAAGGGTATTTTTGTGGGTAAGGGTTATATTTGTGATGGGATGTTCAAACTGAATGTTGAGATTAATAAACCATCTACCAATTCAGTTTATATGTTGTCTTCTATTAATTTTTGGCATGCTCCCTTGTGTCATATTAACAGTAAATATATGGAAATCATGAGTAATTTAGGATTAATTCCTAAAGTGACAAAAATAATTTGGGAAATGTGAAGTTTGTAGTAAAGCAAAAATTACCAAAAGGCCTTATAAAAGTGTTGAGAAAAATACCGAATTACTAGAATTATTTCATACTGATTTGTGTGAGTTTAAAGGAATTTTAACTCATGATGGTTTTCAAAATACACAAACGTATAGTTATTAAAAAATAAAAGTGATGCTTTTGAGAAATTTAAAGAATTTCTTCTTGAAGTGGAAAATCAATTCGGTAAAAAGATTAAGAGAATTAGAAGTGATAGAGGCTAGGAGTATGAATCTCTTAGATTCAACTCTTTTGCTCAATCATTAGGAATTATTCATGAGACTACTCCACCATATTCACCTTCATCTAATGGCGTAGCTAAAAGAAAAATAGAATGTTAATTGACTTGACGAATGCTATGCTTATTGATTCAGGTGCTCCCTCAAATCTTTGGGGCGAGGCTATTTCGACAGCTTGCTATGTGATAAATATAGTGCCACACAAAAAGACTAAATTATACCTTATGACTTGTGGTGGGGGCATAAACCAAATCTAGGTTATTTGATGGTTTGGGGTTGTTTAGCTTGTGTGAGGCTTGCAGATCCTAAACGACTTAAATTGGGTGAACGAGTTAACACTTGTGTTTTTCTTGGGTATGCGTTGCATAATACAGCTTATAGATTTTTTGATATGAAAAATAATATTATTTTTGAATCAGGTGATGCAATTTTTCATGAAAATAAATTCCTTCAAATCTAGAAATAGTGGAGGTCAAATAATTTCTGAAAATATTTTATCCATATCTAGCTCTTCTACTGCATCTCAAGTTTTTCAAGAACAAGAAAATTCTCAAATCCAACCAGGGAGGAGTAAACGAGCTAGAGTTGAAAAAGATTTTGGGTTTGACTATTATCTTTACAATGTGGAAGAAATTCCTCTTACGGTGCAAGAAGCTTTATCATCACCTGATGTTATTTTCTGGAGAGAGGCTGTAAATGATGAGATAAATTCACTACTTTCAAATAAAACATGGAAGCTAGTGGATTTATCTCCAGGTTGTAAAACTACTAGGTGTAAATGGGTCCTTCGTAAAAAACTTAAACCGGATGGAACTATAGGTAAATATAAAACGAGGCTTGTCGCTAAAGGTTTTAAGCAACAAGTTGATCTTGATTTCTTTGATACTTTTTCTCTAGTTAATAGAGTTACATCCATTAGACTGTTGATAGCAATGGCTGCAATTCATGATTTAAAAATTTATCAAATGGATGTGAAAATAACATTTTTAAATGGAGATCTAAATAAGGAGATTTACATAGACCAACCCGAGGGCTTTGTGGAGCCTGGCCAAGAAGCAAGGTGTGTAAGCTAACTAAATCTCTTTATGGTTTAAAACAAGCTCCTAAATAGTAGCATAAGAAATTTGATTCATGCATGCTTGAGAATGGCTATAAGACTAATAAATGTGATAAGTGCATATATTATAAAACTTCTGAGAATGCACATGTGATTATTAGCCTATATGTGGATAATATACTTATCTTTGGCTCTAATTTGCATATTATAAATGAGACTAAAAATATGCTTAATAGCCACTTTGATATGAAAGATCTTCGTAAAGCTAATTTTATTTTGGGAATTAAAATTACCAAGACTAATGATGGCATTTTTCTTGAATAGTCGCATTATGTTGAGAAAATTTTAAAGAAATATAACTTTCTAGACTGTAAACATATTGCTACTCCTTTTGATGCAAGCATGCATTTATCTGTTGTAGCAAATGAAAAAGAAGTGATTAATTGGTAGTTTGAGATATGCTACTGACTGCACTAGACTTGACATTGCATATGTTGTTGGAGTACTTAGCAGATTTACCAGCAAGCCAAGTCGAGATCACTGGCTAGCCATGGGAAGAATTATGAAATATTTATCTGGTATCAAAAATTATGGTCTGTTTTATAACAAGTATTGTAACAACCCCAACCCATGATTAACATTAATCCATAATTTCATATGACTAATAAGTTATTAAGATCAAATTCTGAATTAATTACATGTGTGTTGCATTATTTGTGTTTATATCTATTTAACGTAGGAAAATCTATTCATGTTTCTGCTTTGATTTGCGAGTTGAAGGCCCTATCGGCATCCGATTCAGAAATTGACTTGATTTATGTGTTATTTGGAATTTTTAGAACATTATGGTAGGTTTAATTAAAATTCAATTCTGAACGATTTAATTAGAATAATTTAATGTCTAATTGAGTATTTTGACCAACCACTTAATTAAACCATTACTTTAGCCTATATAAGGCATTGATAGACCCTCATTCATACCTTTACACTCTCATATTTTCATTCTTAGTGATGAAAACGTGAGAGAAGAAAAGTAAAGAGGAGACTTGAGCTCAACTAGGGTGATTGCTAGAGAATTTAGAGGAATTGACTTGAACATGAGCTAGAATTTGAGTCATTAGGAAGAATCACTCAAGAACTCAAAGAATTGAGACTTGTAGGTAAAGAATTCAACCTTTGAATTGTGTAATTACCTCATTTAAGTTGTGAGTTCAGAGGAAATGAAAGATTAGTGCATGAAACGAACTAAGGAAGTGAGAAAAAGAAGAGTAGAGCTTGCATGTGCATTTCATGGTGATTTTTAAAGTTGATTTCAAGTAAATTCTCCATGTATGTCATATTCTCAACTTAATTATGAAACTTCATCTTGTTTTCCATCAATTTGCCTCAATTGATCATGTTTTGGAAGCTTTGAAGTCAAAAAAGTTCTTGCATGTAAGTCCATGTATTGTTTTATAAGTTTCAAGTTTGATTTTACTCAATTGACTTACTCTTAGGCCTTGATTTTGTGAAATGATCGTTAATTCTTAATGTTTTTAAAGTTTAAACTTGTTTTCTCAAGTTTTAGGGCCAAGAGTTGTGTTTTGATAGGTTAGATTCGAGTTTTGAGCAAGGAAGAGCAAACTGGAAATTCCATAATTTTGTTCTCCGCTCGAGTATGAGATTTTGCGCTCGAGCGACCACCTTTGTTTTTGCAACTTCACTTGAGCGACCAGAAGTTCGCTCGAGCGTGAAATGCATGCTCTCAGAAGTTTCATGTTTTTGCAGACCGCTCGAGCGACGAGGGTTGTTCTCGAGTGGGGGCATAAGTCTCACGCTCGAGCGACCATCGAGCGTTTGTCGAGCGTGAAAATCACTTAATCAGTACTTTTTCAAAGTTTACAAAACGCTTGAGCGGAGGAAGTTACGCTCGAGCTTCCCCTCACATTTTGGCATGTCCGCTCGAGCGAAGAAAGCTACGCTCGAGCGGGGACCCTGTTTTCAGAAAATTCGATCAAGTGTTTTCAAATGTATTTTTGCATTCTCATTTCAACCTAGGCATTCCTAGGCCAAGATTAAGGCATACTAATGAGGGCAAAATGTAAAAACACACTATGAATAGAACGTAATGAGTTAGATATATTCCAACGTGTGTTTCAAATGTAAATTTGTTATGTGTTAATGTAGGTCACGTGCCATAAACCGTTTGATTACTCTGCTATGTCTGTTTGCACCCGAAGCCCACTATGAGTAATAACTTAGTAAAGCTATATTCAACTTTATTTATTTTCTGTATGATGAATTAAGATCTGTTTTCTGAAATGATATGTTCTGTACAATGAATGATTGTCCAATTTCTGACAATGTATTCATGGCATCCTTAGCATTATGTGAGATCTGTCAGCTATTACCCAGTATCGGAGGTTCCATTATGGAACTTAATATGTTTGTCATCTGTTACCCATACCAGAGGCTCCGTCATGGAGCTCAACATGTATATTCTCTGTTACTCGGATCCGGAGGTTCCTTTATGGAACTGGTTATTCATAACCACCATATGTTCTGCATATGTTCTGTATCTGTTCTGTTAGCGCTAATGGATGTACCACGTACGATTAAACATGAACTCTGATTTCTGTATATGATTTGAACAAGAATATGAATATGAATATGAATTATGATTTCTGAATCTGGTATGGAAATCATTCATTAAAACCCCTTACTTTGTTATTATTCACTGGGCTTCCGCTTACTATTTATATTATGTATGTAGGTGGCCAGGCACGTGATCAGGGCCAGAGTTGATGACCTAGGATTCTGTTTTGTCAGCCACCCTTTGCGCCTCCCGAGGAGGTTTCGGACAAAGTCAAGTTATGTGGCCATGCCTTTTTGAACGTTCAACACTATGTTTTCCCTTGTTATTGAACAGTTTGCTTTTGGTTATCTGTACATGGGTGACGTGTAATTACTGTACCTATGTGATGTCATGAGTATTTTTATAAAGTTTAAAATTATTTTGTCTCATGTATGTCTGCATAGCTCAATGGACGTTGTATTTTGTATATTTGCTTCCGCAACCCCTTGATTATGCGTTATTCTGTTCAGAGGCCTTTGGTAACCCAATGATTGCTAGCCGGTTACAATGCTAAACCTATAAGAGCGGGTTTGGGTTGTGACAAGTGTCCTGCAGTACTTAAGGGATATAGTGAGGCCGATTGGAACACTTTGTTAGGTGATTCTCTCTCTATCTCGGGTTTTATTTTTACCTTGGGTGGTGGTGCTATATGTTAGAAGTCTAAAAAACAAGCTATAATTGCTAATTCTACAGTGGAAACTGTGCTTATACCATTAGCTTCAGCATGTGAGGAAGCGAATTGGTTGAGATTTGTTACATGAAATCCCTTTTTGGGAAAAACCAATTCCTCCTGTGTTAATTCATTGTGATAGCACTGCTGCTATTGGTAGAGTGAAAAACCATTTTTATAATGGTAAATCTAGACCTATTCGAAGGAAACACAGTAATGTAAGATCCTATTTGAGTAATGGCATCATAACTGTGAATTATGTAAAATCTTGTGACAATCTTGTGGATCCGTTAACCAAGGCCTTGGCGAGAGATAGCGTCTGGAATACATCAAGGGGGATGGGTTTGAAGCCTATAAAATCATAAACTATATAGGAGGACACCCAACCTGGGGACCAGAGATCCTGTAACTAGGTTCAATGGGAAGAAAGAATTATATGGTGGTTGTAAAAAAATTCACTCCTTAATATTTTGTTGTCCATTCCTATGATGTAAGTGCATTTGTCTTGTAATGTTGGAGGGTTGAGTTTTTATACTCTTAATGAAATTCTGTAGCTCTTATTGAGTGGGGTGTATAAATTATAGGAACATCCTTGATAGATTTCACCTATGTGAGCATGGAAGTGGGGCCGCTTTCTATGAGAACAAGGCTTATTCTCAAATATGCTCATAAAAACTGGGATAGGCACAAGGCTGTAATGTGCTGGCTATTAAAAGCTCATGTCGACAGCTGGATCATTATGTGTGAGCAGTAATACTTTATTTCCCCTAAGTCATAGTTCAAGTTTGAGACTACTACTGATTCTGGAGTAGAGGTTGTTGTTTCACTAATAAAGGTTCAATGCAAAACACATCTTCATGATGCATACTAGTCTATCTTTGTTTGGTAATCTCTCTTGTCCTTGTTGATATTAAAATGAGTAGGGGCTTGTTGGACCATTTTAATATCTTTTATTTATTTATTTATTTATTATTATTCTTATCATTATTATTTTCATTTTTTTTTTTTTTTTGTGACCTTATGTTTTGTTCATGAATAGAGATTAATTGGAAGGTCACGGGCTTGGTGGTAAGTTAATATTTGAAGGTTTTGGGACTCTCCCTTTTCTCTAGTTATATGGTCTTTTTTTTTTTTTTTTTTTTTGGTATAATTTGTAAGGTCCTAGTGGCTTGTAAATTTTTTCTCTCATCTACTCTTTTCTAAACCAACTATTTTTTACCCTTGAGAGATTACTAGCCAAAGAATGGTGCTTTTTCTTGGTGAAATTTTGGGTTCACCATCTTATGCAAAGTTAGCCTGAACCATACGACAAATGGTCGAGCTGTTATATCTTGGAGGGGACAAGTCATAGTTTAGTGACTGCTACATTGGTATTTGGATTCTTCCTACCGCAGTGGGCTTAATCTCCTTAAAGAAAACGAGATATCCGTGCCTCAGCCTGATTTATTTGCATCTTGTTTTCTTTACATTATTTATCAATAAAATATAATTCTTCTGGTATTTTTACCAACACAATGTAATTCATTTAAATAAAACCAAACCCAAACATATATAGAGAAAAAAGAAACTTAAAAATTGATTTGTATCAATACGGTGCCAAACCTGCTGTGTAGAATTCTCTTATAGAAAATGATAGAGTGCCTAAAGGAAAGAAACACAAGATAAAGCCCATGATTATGAATGCAATAGGGGGCCTGTTTATATAGACAAATTGGTGACTCTTCGAATGGCCAAGATGACTTTTCAATGAAGAGGTGCAACTCTTCCATAGAATAGATGTAATAGAATGGATATGATTGTTCTCACAAATGGGTCTGAATTTTGTATCGTATCCGGTTCAATTTTGACCCAAATAAATAATGGATTTATTTTTTAAATAAATTTAATTTAAAATTAAAAAAAAAATTGCCTTAAAACCATATTCAAATAGTACACTTTGGAGTTAATTTTTCATTCACTTATTAATGGTTTCAAAACCATTTTTCCACAATCTCCCATATGAATGAAATGATGAAAAAGTATGCAAGACTCAATATAGACTCGAAAAGAATTCAATTGGAAATATCCTGTATGGGGATAAGTAGTTTTTGGTTTTGAATCTTTCTTAGTGAAATACTATCAGACTTACTATCTAATTAGTGGGCACAATGTCTTGAATTGTTCAACCATTTAAGATAATAGAATTCACACATAATATATCTGGATACTGTTTGGTTCTCACAGTTGTGCCCGTTTTGGCCTTGGGCATGTCTTGGTTTTCATGAGTGCTTAAGAGAATTTAGCATTATCAATTTTCATAGAAATGGCCCCTTCACACTTATAAATGTGATCCTTAATTCAAGTCTCTTAAAGACTTCTCTTGGAAGATACTCTTCTAGCTTTTCTAAGTTATAAGTGATAATTAAAAGCATAGCTTATCCCAAATCTCCTACATACAACACATGTTGCATATTTCACTCTCATCATAGGAATAGGTAAGAGATAGACTCCATTAGTGATTTCTGGTGAGTCATCCATAATTTGATTATCCCTTTGAAGCCTAAATCTTGAGATTTCTAGTTAGCTAGGTTGGGTTGTCAGTCTAGTGACTCAGAATTAATAACCTTTGATCTCATTCCCCTAGAGGAGCTTTGCCTCATTTGCTCTCTAGTGAATCATTTTGTTAGTTGCCATTAGTTTTTGTTTGACCTTCACTTTAATATATCATTGATTAGTTAGTTGATCCACTATATTATTCCCAAACAATGCTCACAACTGAAAGCAGTTGTCTTAAGGTATTAAGTCATTGAATACGTCGAGACTTACCATTACTCTATGTCACTCCCATTTCTAAATAGACACATAGATGTTCCCTAGGAATTAACGAAATCATTTTTGTTACTCCAACTTTGTCCTAGACAAAAAATTGAGATCCATTGTGGACTTATTATCAGAACCATTAATTTAGTAAAATTCTCTGAGCACCCCCACATTTTAATTATTCTAAACAATACTATTTTTCCTTGGTGTACAGCTATGAAAAAATATTGTTACACGCCACAATTCTAATGTAAATCAAAATATATCATTTATTGCTCATTATGCTTGTAAATTGCTTTGTGAATAGCATCACCATCATGTCATTTCATATCAAAAATTAAACATATGAATAAATAAGTTCAGATTTTCTTACAAAATATGTGGAGCCTACGATCAAATAAAAAACAATTAAAAAATCATTCTAGCTCAATAAGATATTTTAATTAGGAGACACCATTACAAAATCTTCTCTCTCATTTGAGGTAGGGTATTTCTTTCTTAAATTAATGAGTTTCATGGTGTGTGTGGAATATTTTCCCTACAAATTTTGATTGAATTTTTACTCTTATTCACATGCTTAGATTGGAGAATAGAAATTGGTTGGATGAAAACTCTCTCTTACCCCCCTTTTCTTTATTTTGTAGAGATATTCAACTAAGAAATGATTTTTAAGATGAAAATCCTTAAATTTTCCCCTTTAACTCCAATTATTTTGAAATTGGAAGAGTAGTATCTACCCTTTCGAATGTGTTTTGAAAATGGAATATTGGTGGAAGTTTCAAAGGTTTAATCTCATCTCTTCTCTTAATAATCTCACAAATTGATTTTGTTAGGTCAAGGTAAACTTCATATTCCTTACTTCAAATTGTAATTATGCTTTGTAATTTTCGTTTTGAACCATAAGATGAATTGAAACGTGTTACAATTGTTTTGTTGATTGTTGTGGTTGGAAAATGGGGACTATGAATCATATGGTTGATAATTCAAAATGATTGTTGAGCTCACAATTTTAATTGAGAATCAGTAAATGGAGATTGGAATTATCAACTTTAGAAAACTTGATTGTGATAATTGAGACTTAGATAAACGAATTGGAAAAGTGATAGAGATTTGAAAAATGTTTTTGATTAAGTGGTGCAACTGGAGGAAATTTCATTTTGTCTCTCAAACTATATCTCAATAATTAATTTAATCTCTATACTTTTTATAATTTCGATTTTACACTTACACTACTTAATTTTGGATCAATTTCACCCTTGCAATCAGCTACCGTCTATAATTAGACGGCACTTGCTGCCGTCTTCATTTGAGATTTCATTTCATCCCCAAACTATCCTCAAAATCAATTAAACCCCTAAACAATACGAAGTTCGAGGGTTTTAGTGATATTTTTTAGATAGTTTGGGGGGTAAAATAAAATCTCAAACAAAATTTTGATGTCACGTCCGTACCTTATGTTTGATTATAAACAAAAGCTAATGGCAAAGATAAAATTGATTCAAAATTAAATAGTTTCGGTGTAAAATTGAAATTATAAAAAGTACAGGAATTAAATTGATCATAAAGGTATAGTTTAGGAGTAAAATAAAATTTTCTCGGTGAATCTAAGTAATGAATAGTTGAGATTATGTTAAGCTGACTTGAGGTTCTTAATAAAAGACCGAAAATCCGCACGAAATAAGTACCAATTTCCATCTTGCTTGCAACCAGTAAAGTGGGGGCAATTAGGTAGTTGTTTGACAGACCATTAGCAGATAGACAACCTAGGAATTCACCTCAGATATTGCTTGAATTGAAATGTTGTTTTGGAATGAACATAATATCGTTTAAATTTTAAGTTGTAAACATTTGTGGAAAAACATGAGGATTAAATTTATTTTATCCTTGTGGTTTAAAACTAAAACATTTTATCCTTTACCATTCAAATATAGTAAGAAAATCTGTGTGTAATTTTGAACGAAAGTGCTAGTATTAATTTTTTGGGTAAATTATGTAAATAGTCCCTATAATTTACGCGATGCGTCAATTTGGTTCCTGTAGTTTCAATTTATTCAATTTTGTCCTTAATTTAACGGATTGTGTTATTTTAGTCTAATAAATAACAGTTGCTAAGTTAATTTAACGAAAGGTCAAAAAATGTGTCAATTTAGTCCCTGTACTTTACAGGATATGTCAATTTGGTCTCTGTAATTTTAATTTTCTCGATTTTGACAGGGACTAAATTGACACATTGTGAAAAATACAGGGACCAAATTGACACATTATTTGACTTTTCGTTAAATTAACTTAACAACCGTTATTTATTGGACTAAAATGACACAATCCGTTAAATTACGGGACAAAATCGAGCAAATTAAAATTACAAGAACCAAATTGACACATCGTGTAAACTACATGAACTATTTACATAATTTTTCCTAATTTTTCCATGCAAACTAACAAAAAGTGTACTACACATTATTTTTAGAGCGGATTTTGTTTTGTGAAAAAATATAATGAAATTAATACAACAAAATAACTATTTTACCCTCATTTTCTCCAAACTTAAAATTAAATTAATATGTTAATTAAATTAAAATATAGTTAAGAATCGATCAAAATATGAAACATAATAATCAAAAATTGATTTAAATATAATGAAATAAAATAAATAATAATTAAGAATTGAATTAAATTTAGATTAATTCAATAAACTGTTGGAGTCTGGCGTAACTACGGAAATTACGCATTCCTCCTAAATGGTCCACGCTAATTTGGAAATGTTTGCATAACTACGTAGAGGAGTCCAATTAAATCCTAGCTATCCAATGTGCTTTTCATCTGGTTGGGGTGTGCGAGTCGGTTCAGATTTGCTATTGGCCCCTCAGCTGAACCGAACCTCTCGGGTTCGAAAACTTCACATCCGTTCCGGACGGCCCACTCCTTCAAAATCGATCAAAACAAATCTTTGGTTTGGCGGTCAATGTGAAAGAACAGTCAGTGGGAGTGGATGATGATTTCAAAAAAATATCCGTACACAAACAGATCTAATATATGTCAAAAGAGTTACAAGTCTAAGAGATCTTAACAAAATATTTATAGATCTGAAAGAAATCAACTCCAATAGTTACATATCTTTTTTTTTTTTTTAAAAAAAAAATCAAAGTAGTTACAAATCTAATAGAGATGTACCAAAAAATTCTCTTCCCTCTAGATGTCTGATGCTCTGCCTTTTACTTGTGTTCGTTGATGATGAATAGTGTCCGACGGTGACGAGTTTGACAAAAATATCAGCGATATTATGGCCTCGTTTGGGAAGTGGCTATTTTAGAGGCTTTTTGATTTTTTGACTATTTTAGTAGGTTATTTTAGTTTTTGTGTTTGAGAAGATGAGATAGATTTTATTTGAGTTGTTGTATTAAAAAATGTGTTGAAATGATGTTTGAAATTAAAATGACAAATTTGTCCCTAAAAATATATTTTTTTAAATTGATGTAAAGGGGTAAAATCGTAATTTACTCATTGATGGAACAATTTGTGTAGCTGACAGTGTAGGTTGTGCCTACACTAGTGCAGTCTATTTTATTTTTTTATTTTTTATTTTATTTTTATTTTTTGAAAAAGCTTTGAACAGTGAGCTTTTTAAATTTTCATTTGAGGCTATAATAGACTCAATCTACTCTTCTCAAACAGTGCCTATGAGTGTGTTTGGTTTGTATTTTGAAATATGTTTTTGGAAGAAAAGTTTCAAAAACATGGTTAGTTACAAATTTTTTCAAAAAAATTTCAAAATTACTTCTCTCTCTATTACACATCAATCAATCATTTTTTCTCTCTCCTCTCTCTTTCTCAATCACTTTTTCTCCCACACACATCTACCATATTACAACAAAATATTAAATCATTCCAAACTTCAAAATAATTTTCAAAATATACAATTAAACAAACAAAAAAAATTTATAAGCTCTCTTTTCAAAAAAAAATTTAAAAATTTATCTCAAAACACAAACCAAACGCACCCTATGACTTTAGTTAATGGAGATAATAATCAAGAGATGAGAGATTGATGAGAGGAGACAAAACCATTGTAAGAGACTTGTGATGGAAAGAGAAGTTTGGTTAAGAAATTTTGGAAGAAATTTAGAAAGAAAATAAAAAATCTATGTGAAATATAAATAAAAAATATTGAAAAGAGATGATAATACATACCTTTCATCTAGTTTTACATATTTTTTTTAATTTTTTTTAAATCTCTTCCTAAATTTCTAAGCAAACACCATGTAAGTGAGAAAAAAAAACATTGAAAGAGATGGAAAAAAAAAAAAAACAGGGGAAGAAAAATCTCAAAAACAATGAATAATTGAAGGAGATGAAGAGAGATGCATTGAATGAATGAGAGAGAAAAAGACTGTGTTGGTGGATGAGGTAGAAGGATCACCAACATATGCTAACAAGGTCATGCCGCGTGGAAAGGTAGATATATGATTTATTTATATAAAATTCGGACGGGTCGGGTTTTTCAATTTTGCAAACATTGTACCCACTACCCGAGCCGAAATGTGAACGGGTTGAGGTTTCAAAATTGCAGCAGACCTAAATCACCTTCGAAACCGTCCGTATGGCTAGTAGTTCGATCGGGTTAATCGGATTTTTACACGTTCCTAATCTCTGAAAACCATTGAACACCTATTTTTTTTTAAGTGTGTGGACTCACAATACATCTGGCGAGGATCATGGTTGGGGTTGGATTTTACACAAGGTGAACCACTTTCTTTTGAGGAGTGGTTTTCCAAATGGGTGGCAAGTATTAATGATGAGGATCTGATTGTGTTGTCAGCAATAATACTTTGGCAAATATGGAAGCAAAGGGACAAGATGATGGATACTTCCTTAAGAGTGTTGCAATCCATCCAATTATTGAAAGTTAATGGTTGTATTTTAGTCCAAAATTACGTGGGGACATATGGTTATGTTTAAAAGACAGTTAGATAAAGTGATATCAAGCCATACAATAAGGAGGTAAAATAGATTGTCCAAAATAAAAATTGGATTTGGAACTCACCATGTATATATATGTATATCATGATCACATCCATTGTAGAACACATTACTTAGTGGTGGTAAAAATTTGGTTTAAGCTCAATCGACAGTGATTAATCAATAGACTTAAATAAATTTTAAAGAAGCACAAATAAAAATTAGGCTTTGTGATTGAGTTTTATGCCTTAAACAGATTAAAAACTTCCATGAAGGTTATCAAGTAAAGAAGAATTTGAATAGAAAAGAATATGTATTTATTTAATTAAATTGTCACTTGCTACCAGTTACAAAAACTCAAATAAAAACAAAGAAAAGAATAAACACAGCAATCGACAGAACTCAAACAAGAACAAAGAAAATAATGAACATAGCAATCGATAGAAGGAAAGAAATTGGGGGTTGAAAAACTATCACTTAATCTACTCCAAACAAATGCTATGGGGGGTTGAAAAACTATCACTTAATCTACTCCAAACAATTGCTAAATTAGACTACTCCTAAATAAATATCACGAATTGTGAGTGGTTGTGTATGAATCTTCTTCTCTGTATCCAGCTCTCTTTTATACTTGACATGCCTAGCTTTCAATTCTAGTCTTTCTTGATTTTCTGCCTCTTTGCATATCTATCCCAACATTCTAGAGACTGTTCTTTTAAATTTTGATTTCTCTTTTGATTCTCTACAACCATCTTCCTCATACTTTAAAAAGAATTACATACCACATCCCCTCTTATTATGTCATGTCAGCAACTTGTGCCATATCAACCATCCTATCACGTCAGCATCCTACGGAAAGTTTCCAAATTTTAGAACCGACACTTAGGTGGAGAACTTCTCTATTTTTCGTTCATCCCTCTATTGTTATGTTCTTATCAAGTCTGGATGATGTGTCACCTCCTCTTCAGTGCTTATATAACGTGATAATGAGCTAGGATTGTTGTTTTGCTTGATTTTATTATGGGTAAGGGCCTGTATTTTTGTAAGGTCATGAGCCTAAATTTGCAAGATGGATTGCCCTCTTTTTATTGTTCAAACCCGTGAGACGTTTATTTTGTGAGAACTTAAAAACTTAATTTGAGCGAACATTAATATTGTGTTTCGGATAATGAAATAACTTGACACTTGATTCAAGGACAACAATTCAAATCTAAAATCTAACATTGTAAATACTTCAAAATTAAATTTGAAAGTTGTAGTGATAAATTCAAAATAATATAAAAAATAATTATTAGAAACCCTTGATGCTAAGGATTTTAATTTTACAAAGATCATAATAAAACACTTTGGGTTAATTACACTTAACACCCCTACACTTTCACAGTAATCTCCCTAGTCTTTTTAATTTTAATTGTGACAGTTAACCACATACACTCAAATCCTAATGTCACTCTTTTGTCCATATACCATTAATGAGATTTGACTAAAAAAAAAAAAACTAAAAAAAAGATCAAAATAAAAGTTTTAGTGAAGGTACAAAAACTATAGTGAGATTTTGATGAAAATGTAAAAATGCTAATGAGACTAGGAAAAAAAAAAAGTCACATTTCGCAATATCACAAGGTCTCCCAAGCTTATTAATGGTAGATGAATAGAGAGATGATATTGCAACTTGACTTAAAATATAAGAGATAGATTGTCACAATTAAAAGTGAAAGGAACCTACTGTAAAAGTGTAAAGGTGCTAACACAAATGCCTTCTACTATCTCTAATTTATCTTTGCCCTTTTTGTTTCTCAATCCACCTAATAAAGCTTAATCACCTAATTTCCTATATTTTTACAAAATTCAATCTCAAATTCCTTCATTTGAAAATCCATCCAAACCGAGAGGGGGTAAATTTAAACTTCTTTACCTACCCCGCCGCTGCAATATAAATAAATAAACAAAATTAATTTGCACGTAGCCTCTGAGAGCTAGCCAGTTCCACGAGTGCAAGTACTGACACTCATCTGTAACCTACAATCATGTCATAACCTACCCAAGAAATTCCTCCCATTGTTAATACAGAACTTACATTTTTAAGAAGCAGAAGTAGAAGCCGAACCGCACTTTTGAGTAGAACCAGCTCTTCACAGAGCATGTATTTTTGCCTTGTGGATTCAATGGTTGTGTTGAAGTTGCAAAACAACACTGGCCCTGAAAATCTCTCATGCCAAAGTAAACTATTACGTGACGAAGGAAGTAGAAAATCTCATGTACAGAAAAAAGAACTAACTATTCCTCCTGCTGCTGCTGCAGGTCCTCTATTACTCGAGTTACAACACCAACGGCAACAGTTCTTCCTGATGCTCTGAGGAACACCCTCCCAAGAGCCCTACATGATGAGAACTCTTCTACACAAACCGCTTCTTCAAGAGCCACCTGAAATATCAGAATAACATGACAACCCATTATATCAACCAAAGTCTTTTATTAACCTGCAAAAATAATAACTAGAATAACAAACCTCAACTACTGCACTCTGCTTCGCTAATAGACGTCGCGGTGCCTTCTTAACCACCTTCCCAGTCTTTGGATCAAGCAATAACAATATCTTTACCACTCTAGCAGCCTCCTTCGCATGGTGTATGTGAAATTCTAACTGCTCGTTTCCACAACAAATAATAAGAACCCTTCATACAAAACAAACTTACAAATACCAACAAAGATAAATGTCATCCATGGATGAGACATTCATTACCTGACACCCGATTAAAATAGGGGTTGCAACATCCAGTATGAGAATCTTCAGTTCCAAATTCTTTGCAACTGCAACTGGAAAAACAGGGTGACACAGCACACCCCCAGCCATCACACTACTTCCGTCAATGCCAAGCAAACAAACTGCCACGTTGTCTCCAGCTCTTGCAATGGCACAAGCCTCAGAGTCACGTTCCAAGGAACGCACTGTGCCCATCTTCCCTGATGGCATAACTAGAACCTATGACACATATCAGTGGACAACTATTGTTATAGTGGAAGGACTTAGCTACTCAAGAGAAGCATAAACTTGTCCTTAGTAATGACATATGATTAATTGGTTCCATGGCATCGTTTTAAATCACAGTATCGAGACATGTAGCAGTAACAGTCACGGTGTAACAATATTGATACGTATCGAGAATTGGGTGATGCGGTCATGAATTTTAAAAATCATCAGCAACCATTCTAAAACTCAATAGTACACGTGTTTTCACTATTTTAATCTTGCCATGAAATATATCAATTTTAAATGAATAAATTTACGAATTGCTAAGAAATTACTATTTTTAAAATAATGTTAGTTTTCGTTCTAAACTAAATAGTTTATTAGGCAAGTCTACAATCCCACATTGGGAAATTAACATTCGAGGTCTATTTCATGTAGTGAGCAAAAATTAACCACATTAGTAAGAAAAAGTACTATGACAAGGGAGTCATATTCATATCGTACCCGTATCGGATGCCAATACTCCTCGGATGCTCGCAGATACATATCGGATACTTCTTAAGCGTATCCGATATTTGAAATTAATTTTCTTTAATTTTGAGAAGTATCGGTTATTTTTTGGATACTCCACCAAGTCACATATCTAAACTATTGTGAAATTGAGTTTGTAATAATTTTCGCGTACCATTAGAGTGTAATTGTTAGGATAAATATACAACAATAATTTTTTAATACTTTGATTACTTGAAGAAGAAGAAAATAGTGAGATCACAATAGTACTCTACTTTTTAATGACTTATCCTTAATGTGCACGTGTACCGTATCCATGTCCATACTTTATAGAAAGTAAGAATAAATTAAAAATATAATATACTAAAATCAGATTTCAACAATTAAACAAGAATGAAAATTTTGCCTACAATATGTTTGTATATTTCACTTAAGTGTGAAAAAGACGAGCACAATAGCAATATAAATAGTTTAGGCTCTATATTTAAATGAAATTTTTACTAAGAGGAAAAAATAAAATAAAATAAAATAAAACAAAATGGCTACTAGCTCTTAATTAATACTTAATTTCGATAGAATGATTGACCACCATTCTTTGAGTTTATGTATAATACCGTACTAAAAATTATAATTTCTTTTAACAAACGTGTCCAAGCTGTACCCGTATCCAACTTTTTTAGGTTTTGTTGTATCACTGTATCTGTATCTATATCGTATCGCATCCGTATCTCATACCTGTATCTATGCTTCATAGTCAATATACAATAGTTCAAATTTTAGAGATATTATAATGGCGGAACTGGTTCAGTGCGATACACATCAATGGACTGGCTGGTTTGCATGTTATTTTTATCTAACCGCTAAACTGGTTTGTAGACCGACCAGTTCGCTACAAACCTTTGCCAGGCTGCTGCTTTAACTTTTTCAGATCTTTTTTCCCTTCCAATATAGCTCATCTTGGGAAAGATCAATCACTAACCATTAAAACCAATCATCATATTCACAAATACAAAAGAAGCAAAGTTCATTCAAACTGCTTTCGTAGAAGGGTATTGGATGGTGTAACATCCCACCTCACACCATTTCAAAAAGTGGAACAAGAAAATGACTAACAAGCCAATTAAATTGATTAGTCAACAACCTAAACCAACAAGAGGATTATGTACCTCAGATCCACTTCGAAGTGCTCCAGCCTCCAACTTCCCACATGCAGACACCTGCCCTTGTGTCTGCAATTTGATAACATCACATATGGGCATTAATAGAGGCTTTGAATAATCTCTAGCAGGTGGTTTGAGGGAATCTACTGCATCCAACAGAGGGGGTCCCTTGTACCTGCAATTGAAACATTTCAGTCAGGTTTCAGCCTCCATTATATAGCCCCCAAAAAATAAGAATTAAGGCAAGAGAATAAAAATAAAAAATAAATGAGAGAGAGAGAGCTACTTGAATTTCCTACAACAAATTTTGTAAAAACATAAACTTCCTACAAGCTATCAATGTCACCTTATAAAGTCAAACCTTTCCCTGTCAAAAATATAGTAGTTTATATAGTACCTACTAATTCTATTTTCTTCATATTACCACAATAGCATAAAACCAAACTGTCTTATTAACTTTAGAGAGCATAAGAGAAAATATGAACAAGCACAAATAGCTTATTTTCTCATGTAAATAATTAGACCAAGAAAAACAGAATATACATGAAGGTGGAGAGAATAGAAAGAAATAAAATTAAAAGATATAATATGTGAAAAGTAAATTGATACAGCGCATTCTTCATAACTATCTCCAGATTTTTTCTTCTCTTTCCTATCTCTGAGGCACAAAAAAACACTTGCCTGCATGAACAATAAGCATCATGATCATATGCAAATATGCCAAGACCAAGTATTTCCACCTTGAATAAAACACAATAAAGACAGTGGAAGCTATTCTGCACACAAAAGTCTGAATCGTAGGAAGTAGTCATTCACTGTATTCCATCTAATACTTTAAGCAACTAATAAACAGCGAAATCCAAGAGCCAAAGTCCATACTGCTGATCATTCAGGACAATAAATGAGTGATTTCATCTATTATCACTGACCATTAGGTATGTTGGAGATCAAAGCACAATGTTAGCTAGTTTTCTAGCACACACGGGATCCTAATATACCGACAACTAGGGCTGTGCACAATATCACCAAAACCGCTATTACATATATATGCGTACACAAGTTCCAAACCACGTTTCCATACTCTCGCACTCACAATCAATTCTCAATTAAACCATAACACTCCTAACATCTCGTCGTATTCAATAGATGGTAAACAACATTTGTCTCACCTCTTGCTCCTCCACCACGCCAATTGCCATCATCGTCGCCATTGCCATCACCATCGCTGTCGCCGCTGGTAGCCTTGCCAGTCGCCACCGCATCTTCTCCGCTTGTCGATTTGGTACATGATTTCTCTTTGCTCTTTTCTGCCGTCTTTTTATCTTATTCTCTGTTTTGGGTATCTTTGTAGTGTTTTCTTACGAAATGGGTCTCTAGATTTGGACCTTTTGCTTCTTGATTTGGTGTTTCTGTGTTTTCTTGGACTGGAAAGAGGATATATATTTTCCCTTGTATTGGAATGCTTTGTAATGGGCTTTCAATCTTGTTCAAATCTGAGTTTTGTAATGGGTTTTCAAGAGGTATATTCAAATCTAAGTTTTCAATCTTGTAACCAAAATTTCTGCATTTCTTATTTTCCTGCATTTCTTTTTTTTAATTATGAAAATTTCTTTCTTACTAAAATACTGAAGGGAATAAAATCTTCTCTTTTTTTCCCTTCATAAAAGCATGTGTAATATTCTGTTTTTTTAACTAAAATAAATGTCAAGATTCAAATCCATGCTTGTCCAGCTTGTATTTGCATTTCTTGTTCCTTTCATGTGTGTTTCAGACATCTATTTGCTCAGTCAGACAAGCAATGAGAATTGTTTGAAAGAGTTTAGTTATGAACATTCTATAAAAAAAGGTTCGAGTTTAGACAATGCAGTGCCTTCTACAAAAGTCAATGAATTGATATTTTGTCAGAGTTACTTTGTCAAGTTTATATTATATGTGGGATCAATCCAATGATAGATGCCGTGAAAATTTTGTTTAACTTGAATATTTGAAAGGTGAGGAGATATATTTTCAAAAGTCATTGAATATCTTGATTGTTGAAGCTGTTAATAAATTGTAATGATTATATAATGTTCTGTAACACCATTATTATTATAGGCAATGACATTTTTTTTGACTAATCATTTTTTGGTGTCTTGTATAATGAATTGTTTTATGAGGTGGGATTCCATGTTGAATAAATTTCATTGTTAATATTACAAGATGCATCATTTATTCATGCCTGTGTGTGAGTGTTTTGAACTTAATCTTCCTACCTAGATCAATCAGCTAGGAACTTTTATTTATCTATTTATTCTTTCATTCTTTTTTTCTTTTTTTTTTTCTACGTGCTGATATTTGCATCAAGTTGATACTGATTGGTGCTTCCCTTTGGCACCTAGAATAGGTAGACTTACAGAGAATTGAACATGCTGAGAATTACATCTCTTCTTGCCATTGAGGAATCTGAAACCTTTTTCTTCTATGGTATGTTCTTAACTAAACTCTTTCAAACAATTTCGGTTGTAACATGAGAACAACCCTGTGTTTTTATTTATTCTTGTTTGTTATATCTTGTTTCATGAAAGTGTGACTTAACACTTAGGTGCCTTCTTTTTATTTTTTCCTTTGAAATATTTTTACTTATCATCATTGTAAATTTGTATTTTGTAATAGATCATGGACAAGGGAATTACAGGTGATGATTGCTTTGATGGTGGTGAAAACACTCCTGCACCAGTCCAAGTCCCAACCACATAATCAACTACAGTTGCTAGGTCTGCCACTACCACAATGCCTGCAAAAAATTCTGGTAAAACTCGTCCATGCCCTACTCTTAATTTAGATAAAAAGACATCTGTGATTTGGGAACACTTCACCTTGCTTGATGATTGTGATCCTAAAAAACCTAGGGCTGGTTGTAATTATTGTGCAAGGATTATGGTGCTCGTGGAAAACAAGATGGGACTAATAATGTGGAACCACCTTAGATATCAATGTATGAAATATCCTATTAAGAGAGTGGACAAAAAACAAAAGACTCCCTTTTGTTGAAAAAAGAAAAAAGGAGAGGGGACGAAACATGATGGTTCAAGGATTGGATCTCTCAAAGCAGTGGGATATGATGAAAAAAAATTGTAGGCAAGCACTAACAGAGATTATTATAATTGATGAATTACATTTTAGGCATGTGGAGAAGGTAAGGGTTTAGAAAATTTTGTCGAGTTATGCAACCTATGTTTACTGTCCCTTGTCGCACAACTATTGCTCGTGATTGTATGAAATTATTTCTTGATGAAAAGCAAAAATTGAATAAAGTTCTTAGGAAGCAACGAGTATGCCTAACCACTAACACTTGGACATCAATTCAAAATTTGAATTATGTGTGTTGCTGGCCATTGAATTGATAATGATTGGAACTTGCACAAAAGAATTCTTAGTTTTTGTATAAGTCCTTATCATAAGGGTGAGACAATTGGCAAACAATTAGAGAAATGCTTAGAAGATTGGAGGATTGATAAGATCTTCACTATTACAGTTGATAATGCAAGTTCTAGTGATGGTGCTATCGCATATCGCATTTTTGAATAGAAGAACCAAAGATTGAGATTCCACTATATTGGCAAATGAGATTTTGCATATGAGATATTGTGCACACATTGTCAATTTAATTGTTTGTGATGGTTTAAAAGAACAAAATCACTCAATTGCCAATGTTCGAAAAGCTGTGAAATATGTTAAATCATCTCCTCCTAGCTACGAACTTTTAAAAATTGTGTGGAGCATCAAAAGATTCCTTCTAAAAGTTTGCTATGCCTTGATGTTCCCACAAGATGGAATTTCACCTATTTGATGTTGGAGGTAGCCGAGAAATTCCAAAAAGCTTTTGAGTGTTTAGAAGAGGATGACCCACAATTCAAGTTATTTTTCGTGGAGAATGATGATGAAAATGAGAACGCAAATGAGAATGATGGTGGAAGAGGCAAAGGGAAAGGAAAAAGATTCATTTCATATCCTAAAGAGGATGATTGCGATGTAGCTAGAGTCATTGTGAAGTTTTAAGACTTTGTTATAATGTGACTTTACAACTTTCAGGCCATTTTATGTGACATCTAATGCTTTTTTTCATCAACTTGTATCGATGCAATCTAAATTAATTCAATTGAGTAGAAGTGGAGATGCATTATTGAGTAAAATAGCTGATAGCATGAAATTGAAATACGACTAATATTAGGAGAATCTTGATAATATCGATTTCTTATTATATATTGCCGTTGTGCTAGACCCTCGCAACAAGTTGACATATCTTAAGTTTTCATTCAATAAAATGTATGAAAATGACAAGGAAGAAAAGATAGTAAAGAGGGTGAAGGAAACATTGGAGCGCTTATTTGAGCATTATGTTAAAAAAGACAATGTTGCTAATGTTGACCTTCAAATGCAAGTAAAGCTCCTGAAGTGATGGAAATTGATGAAGAGAAAGATCCCATGACACTCTTTACCTCTCAATATATTAGCCATTTGGAGGCAGAAAAAAGTGTGAAGAGCAAGTCAGAGTTGGAAAAGTATATTGATGATTGTGTGGACCCGAGAGCTCCAAACTTTGATATTTTGAATTGGTGGAAGGTTAATGCTAATAAATATAAGGTTCTCTCTCTAATAGCAAGAGATATGTTGGCGTTCTAGTTTCTACAGTGGCCTCCGAGTAGGAATGGCAACGGGGCGGGGCGGGGCAGAGCCGGGGATCGCCCTCCCCGTCCCCGATCCCCGACGGTGAAATTTCCCCCATCTCCGACCCCGATCCCCGACGGGGAACCTGTCACCACCCCCGCCCCCGCCCCCTAACGGGGATCGGGTTTCCCCGACCCCGAAGAGTCCCCGGCCAAAAAAAAAAAAAAAAAGAGCTTCAATAACAAATTCAACAATAGATTCAACAACACAGAACAACAATGGATTTAACAACAGATTCAACAAAAATTCAACAAATTGAGGAGTGATTTAATAACATAAATTCAAAAAATTCAACAACAGATCAACAAAAATTCAACAAATTCAACAGAACAACCCTCAGATTTAATAACAGATTCAACAAATTCATCAACAGATCTGATTCAACAAACTGATTTAATAACAGATCTGATTTAATAACAGATTAATAACAGATCTGATTTAATAACAGATTCAACAAACTCAGATTCAACAACACACCCAGATCTGATCAACAACACACCCCGTGAGCGAGGAGTGACGCCGTGAGGGAGAGAGGAGGAGCAGCCAACGCCATCGCCGTGAGCATCGCAGCAAAGAGAGAGAGAGAGAGGCCGAGAGAAGAGAGGGAGGAGTGACGCCGTGAGGGAGAGAGGAAGAGCGGCCGACGCCGACGCCGATGCCGACGCCGACGCCATGCCATCGCCTTGAGCATCGCAGATTCGCAGCAGAGAGAAGGAGAGAGAGGCCTAGAGATGAGAGAGTGTGAGTGGGAGAGAGGAGTGAAATGAGTCCTAAATAACCTAAACACATATATATGCGGTATATATTCGGGGATATATACGGGGAGTAGTCGGGCCGGGGCCGGGGCCGGGGCCAGGGCCGGGGTGGGAAAATCTATCCCCGTCCCCGGCCCAAAAATGATCGGGGGTTTATTTTTTAATACCATCCCCGGCCCGTGGGGAATTTTTTTCGGGGAAAAACCGTCCCATTCGGGGTAGGGGGGTCGGATCCCCGTCGGGCCGGTTTCAAATTGTCATCCCTACCTCGGAGTCAGCCTTTAGTACCAGTAGACGTGTACTTGATCCATTTAAGAGTTCTTAGACTCAAAAGATGGTGAAGGCTCTAATTTGTAGACAAAATTGATTATGGTCTTCATCAATTCTAATCAACCTTAGAGAATGTATGGATGATGTTGAAAAATATGAAGAAATAGAGTCAGGTAGCTTTTCATATTTATATTTATTTTAAATTAATTATTCAATATTGATTTTAACTTTTATGTAATTTTGAATAACATTACAAATATTTTTTTATTTTTTAAAATTTTTTACATCATCTACTACACAAGAAGTAACTATTGTTGAGGACTAATTTGTCTCCAAGTTAGTTTGGTTTTGAAGTTCTTAATTCTTATTCTTAAATATTATTTTGTTGTGTTAGTGTTTTTTGTTAATTATTTATATTTTCTTTGGCCTAACAACATTGAGGTTATGAGTTCAAGTCACGGGGCAACCACTTTGTGCACTATGTCAAAGATCAGGTGTGTACCCAATCTTTCCCCTCGCAAACACACATTAATGTGTACTAATTGGGTGGCATTTATTTACATTTTCTTTGCTAATGTGTACAAATTAATGAAGTTTTGGAGTTTGATTGAAGCTATTGTGAAGGATTTTGAAGCTATTGTGAAATTTGATGATCATTTAAACTTTTGAGAACTATTTTTCAAAACTATGTTGGATGTTGTTGTTATATTAACTTTGTTTGTGGAGTTTGATGGTTAGATTAACTTTTAAGAACTATTTTTAGAATTATATGTTGGAAGTTATTTTTTGCCTTGTTAGATTGTTATTGTATAATTTGTTTGGATTGTCGGATTTTTAGTTTACTAGTTTCTCAATGTGTTAGATGAATGGATATCTATTTTAGTTAATTTAAAAATTATGTTTTTTTTTTTAATCTTTGGTTCACGTTTTGTAATTTGAATTATGTTTTTTTTTTTTTTTTTTAAATAAATAGCCAATCCACCTCAACCGCCAAGTCAAAACCACTATTATTTGCCAACTGAACCGTCGGTTTTTGATAAACAAAACAGCAATTTCTAATGTCAATTTTGTCAATCCACCACCCGTCGTGTGGTTTCTATTTTACCCCTAAACTGCACTGACCCGCACCCTGCACACCCCTACTGACAACTATGCGTCTGAACGTATTATCATCATCATTATCAGCTGCAAGCTGCCATCATAAAATTTTCTAGCAACCAAGAACAATCAACAGTCTAAACCCTGAAGTGTTCAAGTCTCAACAAGCTCAAGAAAATCTGCTAGATCAAGCTCAAAACAGCTATGCATCTGAATCCAAACTTGTTTATGCACCAAACTACAGAAAATTTTTGGAATCCTTGTGTGTTTTGATTCATATTACTATTTGAACAGCAATAGCAACTTCCCATTTGGATAGAAATTTATCATAAACAAAGGATGAAATTCTCCAACAGAACTGTGAGGACTTAAAAATGATGAATGCAGTATAACTAACCAGGACACCAATCGTGCATCAGAAGCAGCCTCCATCAAATTTTGGTTTTCAATAGCACTCAAAGGGACCCATGACAGAGTAGAATCCTTGAAACCACATGAGCGGAGAAATGTTCCAAGTTGCAGTTTAATTGTATCAAAACGTTCCTTGGAGTATTCCACAACATCCATTTTGTTAATTGCAACAATAACTTGATCAGCACCAAAACTTCTAATGAGTTGTGCATGCTCCCTTGTTTGCCCCCCAGTGCTGTCCATGCCTGCTTCAAATGAACCGATCGAGGCATCTATAACAAGAATTGCAGCATCCGCTTGTGTTGCCCCAGATATCATGTTTGGCACAAAGTCTTTATGGCCTGGAGAGTCAAGCAGCACAACGTGATACCTTTTGGAGTCAAAATAGGCAACTGCCACTGTCATTGTTATTCCCCTCTCCCTTTCTTCAGCACTCTCATCTAAAGCCCATGCAAAAGCAAAGGAGCCCTTTCCCTGATAGATTGACAAAGAACTCATAAATCCAACCAACCAAGCTTTAACAACACAAAAGCTCACATAAACAGAAATGTAGTGAAGTTACTTGTAGGTTAGCCTCCTTTTCATATTTGTGCATTTCCTTTTGGGATATTCGGCCCGAAAGGTACAGCAGCTTTCCCGACAGTGTTGATTTTCCAGAATCAACATGGCCGACCTAAGATGATAAATTAAAACATATGATATTTCAAACATGCTAAAAATAAATAAATAAATAAATAAATAATTATAAAAGAGTTAACTGCATGAAGACAAACAATGTAACTTGTGGATGACCAATGTTAGATGGTTGACTTACAATGGCAAGATTCAGTTGTGTCAATCTATCTTCTGCATGGTCAGGTAGCATCCATTTCTCAGGTTTATATTGAGCATGTGACACAGCTCTTCTAGCACTGACATTCTTTGAGGATCCAGATTTGACAGTATTCAGACTACTTGAAAGACTTTGTGACTGAACCTCATTCGACAGAGAATGAGTATCCTCCCCTATGCTACCATGTCTGTTATCTGATATAAATGCTGAAGAGGTATCAAAGCTTTTAGCATCTGATCGCAATTCAACTGCAATTTTCTTCTCTGTGACACTTGAAGGGACATCCGAAGAAGATAATTTGTTGACGTTGGCTGCAACATTAAGGTAGGATTGTAATACAAGGATGTTAAACTCTAAATGAGGAATATAACAACGAAAAAAACCAACCCAAGCATGGGGAGACCCCGAAAGAGGATAAAGAAAACACAAAATACCACAAACTGAAACATGCTTACAAGAAGGAAAGCATACATCAAAATCACCACAATTGAATAGAATTAGAATACAGTTTTTTCTATGACGAGGAACCCCTCCAAGGCTGGGTCATTTTTTACCCCCATCCCTATAGGCAAACCCCATTTTTTTTTTTTTTTTTTTTGGGTGAATAACAAACCCCAATTCCTACAGGCTACAACCACCAACAATACAATAGAAATCATGTAAGACTAAAGTAATCAATGCTGATGAGCATAGACAAATAAAAGTTTATGAAGCACCTGACATCACAAGTTCATGTGTTCAAAAAAAAATTAAAAACTAAGGAGGGGGAGGGCTAGGAGAAGACAATTTTTGGAAGTTCACATAGAGCCCACTTTGAATGGTTATTAATTTGTTTAGGGTTAATTTGAGTCTCTTTCATGTATTTCACGAGTTAAAACATAGCTAGAAAGATTTTATAAGGTACCATTAGGTTTTGGTAGTGGGAGGCCTACCAGTTTTGAGGCTAGAGAATCCTCCAACTATGAAAGACAGCTTCATTTTGATGTCCCTTCGATGTTGACACAAAAAGAAGATGGGGGAGGAGGGCCTAAGGCACAAGGTGGTAAGTTCTCTTCTTGGAGGCCTCTTCAGCTCAACACTATCAGGGGGGGAGCTAATGACACGAACAAATGGAGATCATCGAGGAAAGGAGGGGGATTGTGCGACTTGTGGAGTACTTCCTCCTATGCCTTGGGGGTAGGGTTGTTGCTGAACATACTGATATTGGGGATAGGCATAAGCAAGAAGAGATGGTAGGAATGTGTCATTTGTTGGAGCTATGGGTGAAGGTGGGAGGCTTTGAGGTTTGGAAACTGAGGTAGCTAGAGGGATGTGGAAGGAGATAGGAGTTAGCTGCCGGTGAGTACAGTCCTAGGGAAGGGTGCTTGTGCTGACTATTCAGGGGGTGCAGGTGGGGGTTGGTGGAGCTATGTACTGTGGAGTGCTCAGACACAGGCAATGAGGATTTGGTGCCTTGAATCTTGCTCAGTGCACTTCTGTGGCAATTATAGGGCCGGAACAGGCATGGACAGATATAGAGTTGTTGGAGGAAGAGGCATCACAGGCTGAAAATCCAACAACCTACTCCTTTGAAATTCAAGTCAAAGCTCACCCTTTTTGGGTCTAGAAACCCTATAAGCCTTCTTCTACCTTTCAAAACACTTAGAAGCTTTCCTAGACTTCAAATTCATCACAAAACCTAATTATAGGCATCATTAAGTAAGTTTTTTCAACTTTCCTACATCGGCTTCCCAGTGACCCATTCCATGCCATCACAATTCCTTAATGTTGTTTAAGGCACAAAATTCTAAAAAAATAATGACAATAAAATTCACAAATCGAAATTAAGGAACAGGGGCCATCTTCTCTTCCTCATAACTTATTGAGAGTAAACTTACAAGGAGCACGGACACGCAGCAGAGGAAAAAAAAACAGAGAAAAAATAACTTGCTAACCACTAAAGACCAAATGTGGCCTCCACAAAACTCATGAATCAAGAAATAACAATTGAAATGTTTTATCACATCTCTTCAATTCTTAAGGCACTAAACTCTGACTGCTTTCATTATCTTCTTCACTGCAAAGTCAAATAAATCAACAAAAGAAAATGGGATGAAGAACCAAATAACATAGATTTCCTACTTCAAGCTGGCCACATGCCAAATTTTTATCTGGCCATTTGGGAAATAGTCAAATATATAATTATAGCATTAAAACACCAAATGCTATACTCTGGATGTTATCTGACTTCTAGGTCAAAATGAGAAAATGTGTGTCTTGCTTCATTAAACTTTCTCTAAGTAAGCGGTACAAACACAAAGGGAGAGAGATCTTACGATATGGATATAGAAGACAGACACATTATGACATGGGACACACTGGCATAGGAAATCCCAAAACTAAGACACAAATATAGCAAGGACGCAACGTAATTTATTCTAAATTTCTATATTAAGAATTTTATGAAGTGGAAGGTGCAGCTCAAAAAGTTCATTTCAATTATTATGTATATTACTATTGCATTCTTACTATAATTTTGGTTTAACAATTGTGTTCCTACCTATATTCAAGCATTAATTGGATGCTTGGCTTGTCATTACAACGTGTGAACTATCTAATTTTCAGAAAAGGAAAATAATATTGAACATTTAAGATTGTTTGGAGTTTGAGATGTGTTAGCAAAGTTTTCAAAGCAAAGTAATTTAATTTTGATGCATGGACATTTCCACAAGGTATCAGATGTGTGTCAACAGTGTCCACAAGGTGTTGGTGTTTGACACGTGCACAACAATTGTGAAAGTGCCTGAGTTCTCTCTAATTCCATATCATTGTAATTAGAGTTCGTTGAGCATTTAGCGACTGCTCAAAAGCCTTCATCCAAAAGCTATGCAACAATGTCACTGGTCCACTCACTGCTAACCAAGTAAAATGCCCACTCAACAATCATCATG
Source organism: Camellia sinensis (assembly GCF_055761805.1). NCBI lineage: Eukaryota > Viridiplantae > Streptophyta > Magnoliopsida > Ericales > Theaceae > Camellia > Camellia sinensis. The sequence continues at coordinate 124,175,535 of NC_138970.1, forward strand.
AGAGTGCTTGACCCATTGCTGTATAACCACCAGGCACATCCCCAGGGGACAACAAACATTAATCTCACTATGGTGAATTGTAGAGGCTGGGGCCCCATAATTTCATGGAGATTCCACCTCTCTCCATTTGATGCCTTTCCATAAAAAGTGTAGGGGGAATAAATTCATCACCCCTAATACTTTTAAACCTCTAGATTCTACAGTACTTGGCAGGATGAAAAAGATGGAAAAAGGAGGTTGGGGCCAAGGGCTGTGCTAAACAAATTGAGAAACACTATATACATTACTCAGAAGCTGAGATAGTTCCGTCTAAGTAAGAAGCCAGCCACAAACTCAAGATTAAAACATTAAAATGATATACCTTTTGAACCCACTTTGGACGAACGCAATCCTTTTGATACCAAATCATCTGGAGATGGTACATCAAACTTGAAAGGCCCTGTATCATCAACAGAGGTAAGGTTAGAAAATGATTACAGAAAAAGACTAGATAAAATAGAGAAATTATGTACTTCTAGGTCATGAAACGTTCTTTAATATAAGCACATTGATATTTTATCTCTACATATCAGCATCCTGTGTCAGAATATGTGCAGACCTATATGTTTTCGTAAGCTAAAAGCCCTATGCAATTCATTAGAATGTCCTTGGATATTGCCAAGCTTACAGAAGCTATTGCACTCTTCCATCAAAAAATTGTCATTCCGTAGCTGAAAAGTTTCAGGCTTGTTAGGTATCAGGCGCGGCAATGATGCAAAAAGAGACCTGGCCATTATGGATGCTCCAGAATCTTTGCGCATGCCATCAACTGCATGAAAAAGATCTACTCTATAAAGGGCCCATGTACATGAGACGAAACCTATATTACAAGGATGCATCATGCAACTAAGGAGTCCACGCCTAAAATAGATGTGAGCTGCCTGTATTAAAAAAGTGGGTGGGAAATGAAACATGACTAACACATGTATTAATGTGATGTAACTGACACGGTGGAAAATGCAAAGAGAAGAGTGCCCGTCACATAAAATATAGAGAAGGGGCAATCCATGAAGCAGCTAACCTCACCAAATTTAAGAAACTATAAATCAAAATAGTGATAGAAAAGTAACAAGATAACTCCTACCTGTGTTCTTATTTCCATTGCTGCAAGCATTACCCAAAGGATTACGAAGAACCCCGCAAATATCACATGCAGACATACCCTCTTCATTATCAAATGTACAAATGGGGCAACGCCAAATGCCCAGCGTTATGTTTTCCTGTTTTGTCTCAGGTGCTTCAACTGTTGCAATGAAGTACCCATCAAGCAGTCAATATAAAAGATGCAAAACGCTTCACAAGCCAAAGAGCCTTTTTAGTGAGATAACTCAATAGATATATTGGCATGGATTTCGCACCTCATCATATCAACAGAACACTACTTCTCTACATGCAGCTAGGTTTCAAGCTATCTTTGTTGACATTGTTCCTCAAAACATAAAGTTTTAAGCTTAACAAAAAACAGTACAAACATATATTAAGTGACATTGATTTTAAAATAAAGAGCAAGAAGTTGTCATACATCAACTAAATGACAGAAACCAAATAACATTACGGAGAAATGGAGAGTGCAAACATGGTATTCAAGAGACAGAAGAACTGAAGAACATATCAATAAATGGATGGTCAAAGTGATGGTTTTCATGAATCAATTCCAAGCCCACATTTCCAGGATAATACAAAAGACCTTCCAGCCCATGTTTTAACACATGTAGTATTGATTCATGAACTTAGCTTACGGTGGTTTATTGTGGGTTAAATAAGCCAATAAGCTTCGCTTTTTAGCTGCCAAATGAAGCCTTAGAGCATCTCCAATGCTAATTGTTAAATCTGACATGCCATTGTCAAAATTTGGCGATGCTACATTACAAAAAAAGTCAAATTTTGACAAACTTGCTCCAATGCTACAAGTGCTATATTTTGGCACAACAACCTTTTTCTCCATATTTTCTCATTTTAACCACTATTTTAATTCATCTCATAAAATTGGACTGATTGAACACTATGAAATTGAACAATTGCTATTGGACGGTTGCTTTAAAAGAATTAAAAAAAATAAAAATGAAGACTTATTTCTTCAAGAAGGAGCTTTGCTTAAGATAATCATAAAAAATAAATTTAAAAGAGAGAGAGAAAGAGAGAGAGACTATTACACTGTTACGTGCAAGAAGGATCTAGAACTCTTTGTCACATATTCTACCTATCTATTATCACACCAGCAATCAAAATAAAATTCGATTTATGGATTTACACCACATCCCAAATCTCCCATCCCATTGCCACAACTCATCCCTTTCCAATCCCTCATCCTTGGAACACCCTTCCAATCTCGCATAGATCTAAGAAATCAGTGTGGTTTGGCGATGGTCAATGGTTGACAGTGCGATGGTCAATGGTTGACAGTGCAATGGTCAACGGTGGTCAATGGCAGTGATCCTCGATGATGGTGGTCCAGTGTTTGGCTGGTAAATGTGAGTACTCTCTCATTTTTTTCTCTCCTCTTTCCCTCTCTCAGGTTTGCAAGTATGAATACATGAATTATATATGTATACATATCTTCATATATATGTTTCTTTGTGTATGTCTATATATGTGTGCATAGTAAATATTGTGTTCCTCTTTTTTTTTTTTTTCCCCAAGACGAATAGATGAATAGTGATTGGTTGATGAGTGGGCAGATTACAAGATATAGCAATGCCAAAATTTGACAGCTTGAATGGCACTACATTGGAGCTCTGTTTTTCCAACAAATATGACTAGATATTAAACTTAAGAACCTAAAACAAATATAAAAATATTTTCCAAACCATAGTAACAATGTAATTTGCGTGAAGCCCAAAAGCGTTAGTGTTTGATGACCCCTTCTAAGTGCCAAAAACTAAAAACCTAAGCATGTTTGGTACAAAAGAATGGAATGAAGTGGGAATGAAATGAGAGTGAAAAATGGAATACAAGGTTGAATGAAATGGAATGTCTATTCTCATCCCATTGTTTGGTTGCCAACATGGAATAACATAGGAATATTATAATAATTTTCATTCTCATGCTTGGTTATGCCTATTAAACTAATGAAATGGAATAAGCTTTTATTTATTATTTATTTTTTTAATAAGCCAATAATACCAAACAAGTTAAAAATTCATATAGATCATGATAGTGTTGATAATTGTGGAAATGATGGAGTGAGTCATGGTAGTGGCGGCGGTGGCATTGGTGGTTGTGATAGAAGTGGTAATAGAATGATGGTATGGCAATAGGTCGTTGTGGCAGTGGTGGTGGCGGTGATGGTAAGGTGGTGTTGTGGTGGCGATAGTAGTGGTGGTGGTGTGGTTTTTTGTGAAGGTAGTAGTAGTAGTGATAAGGTAGTGGCTATGGCAGCAAGAGGCAGTAGTAGTGATAGTGGTGGTGGTTGTGGCAGTCGTGGTGGTGGTAGTGGTTGCGGTTGTAGTGGTGGTGGTGGTAGTTGTGGTTGTAGTGGTAGTGGCAACAGCGATAGTAGGGTGGTCGTGGTATGGTGGTTGTGGATAGGTGTTATCACCTTCTACTTGAAGGCTGCAAGCTCGGCATTGGCAACACCTTGCGCCAATGTCCAGCCAAGGCAATGGCATGATGGTGGCATGCCAAAACAGCAAGATGAAAAGTTGGCTAAGTGTTGAGGCAGCAGCACACAACCCTTGGCTAAAGTATGGGCAGCAGTTGCACAAATGCAAGGCATTAACATGACCCGAATGTGGGTTGCAGCATACTTGGCGGTTCAAAGCAATCAATAGGCAAAACTTGGTCTGGGGGCCAAGACAACCAAATTCGTGGCAGACTTGATAAGGCAAACAACATAGCAGTTATTGGCAGTTATGCTTGTCTGTTGGCAGCAGTTACCCATGTTGGGCAGAGACAAGGCAAGGCTAGAAATCAGGAACCAAGGCTTGAAGATAGCAGCAGTTAATAACAGTTATGTCCCAGAAATATTCCTAAGTCCCTAGGCAGTTGGGGGTGTCAACTGCCATGCCACTTGGCATGCTTTCCTTGTGATGCTGGTTATAAGTTTGTAACTGATTGTAAGCCTGTTTTAGGCATAGCCATGGAACTCAAAAATTAACTAAGTGTTTGTAAGAGTTGCCATAGGCCTCCTTTGTATTGTTGGTGCAATTAATAAAGATTGGAAATTTTCCTGCAATCTCTTATTGCCTATTCTCTTACTTGGTATAACGCTTTGTGTGTGTGTATTCATAATTGGCTGAGACTAAGTGTCCAACCTAGTTCCATTACAGGCTGGAAATTTGAAACAAAAATTGACCCTGTAACAATAGGGATGGAAAAATATCCCGATCCGCTGGGTCCCTAACTCTCCCCGACTATAATGGGATGGGTTCGAGGGTAATTAAATAGGGTTTGGCACGGATTTGAGAAAACTTTTGAAAAACCTGATTGGATTCGGGTCGGGGGCGGGGAGAGTATTTTTCTACCTAAATCCTACCCAGCCCACAACAAATAAATAATAATATTATATATATAATGTGTAAAATACATTGTTGAATTTTTATAGAATATATTGTAAGTTTAGAAAAGAGAAAGATATAGGAAATGAGTGAGACCTCATCCCTTTTTGTATTAATAATAAAGTATAATTACAGGAGTGCCATAAGGCATAAATTACGGGCCAGCCCGTTAAATCAATCAAGGAATTAAACAAATCATAATAAAATATATGAATATAATTTCCTTATTCTAACACTCCCCCTCAAGCTGATGCGAAGATATCTCTCATGCCCAACTTGTTGAGAATGTCATGAAATGGTTTGCTCCCCATTCCTTTGGTGAAACATGCTTGGTTCTGTCATGTTGAATTGGGTTATGAGCTATGTTGATCGCTGCCTTCTTGTCACAGTACAATCTCTTGGAATCGGTCTGATGGATCCCCAAATCTCCCAACAATAGTCTAATCCATAGCAACTCACATACACCTTATGCCATAATCCTGAATTCTACCTCAGCACTAGATCTAGCAACCACATTTTGTTTCCTACTTTGCCATGTGACAAAGGTTGCCACCAACAAATGTGCAATATCCAAAGGTTGATCGTCTATCAGTGACTGATCCAGCCTAATTCGCATCAGTAAATGCCTCCATACCGAGATGCCCATGTTTCGAGAAATAGAGACCCTTTACAGGAGAAGTCTTCAAGTACCTCAGAATTCTCATAACTGCCTCTAGGTGGGAAGTTCTAGAAGCTTGCATAAATTGACTAACCATGCTTACTGCAATGTCAATGTTTGGACGCGAGTGGGATAAGTATATGAGCTTGCCCACCAGCCTCTAGTATCTCCCCTTGTCCACTGGCTCTCCCTCTTGATCCTCACTTAGTTTCTGGCCCGATTCTAAAGGTGTATGACATAGTCTACCCCGAGGCATCCCAGTTTCCTTTAGCAAGTCAAGTACATACTTCCTTCGGCATATGAAGATGCCATCCTTGGGCCGAGCTACTTCAATGCCCAAGAAATACTTCAAAAACTCCTTGACTAAGTATTCCTTCAACCGAGGGATCTTCTCAATATCATCCCCTGTCAAAACAATATCATCAACATAAACAATAAGAGCTGTGATCTTACCATGAGGAGAGTGTTTCACAAATAACGTGTGATCTGCTTGACTTTGCTTGAACCCATATATCAGCATAGCTCGAGCAAACCTTTCAAACCAAGCCCTAGGAAACTGTTTTAGCCCATAAAGTAACTTCCGGAGCCTGCACACTTTACCTTTGGACTTGGCATCCGCAAAACCAAGACGAATATCCATATAGACCTCTTCTTCGAGGTCTCCATGAAGAAAAGCATTCTTCACATCAAACTGATGAAGTGGCCAATCCGAATTTGCTGCAAGAGAGAGTAGTATTCTCACAGAATTTATCTTAGCAACCGGCGCAAATGTCTCCTGGTAATCTACCCCATAAGTCTGAGTGAAGCCCTTAGCAACTAGTCTTGCTTTGTACCATTCTATGGAACCGTCTGCTTTGTGTTTTACAGTGTACCCCCACTTACACCCAACTGGATTTTTGCCTCTAGGTAACTCTACTAACTCCTAAGCGTTATTCTGACTGAGAGCTCTCATCTCCTGTTTCATGGCATGTTTCCATTCAGGAATAGAGAGAGCATCTTGAAAATTGTCAAGTAGACTCACAGAAGAAATCTTAGACAGAAGGGCCTTATATGAGGGGGACAGATTAGAATAAGAAACGTGATTAGTAATAGGATGATGAGTACATGACCTAACTCCCTTCCTATTAGTAATTGGAAAATCAATATCTGAAAACTCAAGGATAGAAGCATTAGAATTACCTGGACTCTCAAGAGAGGGTGTTGACTCTGGACACTCATCCGAAGAAGAAGTTGGCAGTAGAGGGAAGGAAGTAGTCTCTTGCATCTAGGTGACTTTCTGTCTATCCTTGTCTCTGACATAAACTTTGCTTGCTTCCTTTTCCACAACAACAGCAGACTTATCATCCTCTATCTGTTCAACCACTGGCGGTAGTGGAACGGGAATCTCATCACACCAAAGCCCCCCTGAAGGGATGACTGTGACACTAGGGAGGATAGAAAGTAAGACTGAGACTCAAAGAATCCATGGAGACGAACCATTTGCGAATGGGAAGATGATAACGCTTATAATCCTTTTGAGAATAACTGAGAACAACACACTTAAGAGACTTAGGATCCAATTTACCATGGTAAGGTGAAGGATTATGGACAAAACAAACACATCCAAAGGTCTTAGGTGGAATGGAGAACCCAGAAGAGGTGGACCTAGACAAAACTTGAAGAGGGGTTAGTTTTTGAAGGACTTGGGTAGGAAGACTAAGTTGCAGTGAGAACCGCTTCCCCCCAATAGGATCGAGGAACACGCATTTCAAAGGATAGACAACAGGCCACATCAAGGAGGTGGCGATTTTTTCGTTCGGCAACATCATTTTGTTAAGGGGTGTTAGTGCAAGAAGTTTGATGAACAATGCCATGAGTTGTGAAATAACTGCAAGACCAGCGTCAATATATTCCCCAAACGCAAAATTTTGACAATCGCTCCAAACTGAGTGCACACCATTTTATGAAAGTTTTGAAATACAGAAAACACCTCACTGTTATCTTTCATCAGATATACCCAAGTGGCCCTAGAACAGTCATCTATGAAAGTAACAAACCATTTTTGACCTTTTAAAGACACAAAACGTGAGGGACCCCATACATCAGAATGAATCAAAGCAAATGGAATTGAACTTTTTTTAATAGGAGGAGCAAAAGAAGCTCTATGCTGTTTTCTAAGTTGACAAGGCACTAAAAATCAGACACATTATTTTTCTCAAAACCAGAAGGAAATAAATGCTTAAGTAGTAAAAAGGAGAGATGTCCTAAACGACAGTGCCACAGCCAAAGGTCTTCCTTAGTAGATTGTAACTGAAAAGATGAATGAGCCAGCTTGTCTGTCTGATCCAAAATGTAGAGATCATGTTCCACTGTACCACTTTCAATCCTCTTCCTCATAATAAGATTCTGAAAAAAACAATGATCAGGAAAAAACGTCACGCTACAATCCAATTCATGATTAATATGACTCGAAGATAAAAGATTAACACTAAAATAGGAAACATGGAGGACAGGGGATAAAAGAAGGGAAGAGATGGCATGAATTAAACATTTCCCTGACACAGACAAAATGGTACCATCAACAATACACACTTTTTCTTGACTTGAGAAGGGGTTATACTCTAACAAATGAGATGAACCAGGCACATGGTCGAAAGCACCAGAATCAATACTCCATGACACAGTTTTTTGAAATAGCAATGCACATGAGGATGAAGAAAAGTTACCTGAATTGGCAAAGGAAGAAGAGGATGCGCATGTGGTGGAAGTGGAGGCTCGACGGTCTAGCAAGTGGCCAAGAACAATCTCAAAATATGAGGCAAATAACCCCGAAACATCAGCAGCAAGTGAGACAACTTGAGATGAAGATGATGGCTCAACAGTGTCTGAAAGATGTGCCCGGGCATTGGCCCCTCGGCCTCTAGACTGACCAAACCTACCCCCTCGAGTACCAGGACGATCTCCTCAACCACCAGAAGGAGTCCCATGTAGCTTCCAACAAGTCTCTCTTATGTGTCAAGGTCTACGACAGTAGTCACGGAAAAGATTATCCTTCTCAGAGGAAGAACGAGAACCACGAGTCACACGTTCTCCATCGCAAGGGGTGCAAAAACCAAGGCCGAGCAATCAATAGTGGCAGAAGGAAGCATCGCAAAATGGCGATTCTTCTCATTCTGCACAAAAGCGAAGGCTTCCTAGAGCAAAGGAAGCACGTATATGCCAAGTACTCTACTCTGAATTGGATCATACTCCACATTGAGGCCTTCCAAGAACTTGAAGACCCACTCTTGTGCCACAAACTTCCCGTAACCAGCAAAATCAGTGGGACAAACAGGCTTGTAATCCTGAAGCTGATCAAGATGCTTCTACCCATTGCTAAGGAAGGTAAAATACTAGAGAATAGTCATCTCACCTGATACCGACCTTTCAATGGAGCGACGTAACTCAAAAGCCTATGAGAAGTTTCCCTTCCTGGAATAAGTAGTAGCTACAACCTCCCAAATATCTTAGATAGTGTCCATAGACAAGTAGCCCTCTCCAATCTCGGGTACCATAGAATGTATCAACCAACCCATGCTGAGAGAGTTGGTGATCTCCTACTGGTCATAACTAGGATCCGTGGTACTGGGTGTCTATATCCTTCCATCAACATACCTCATCCTCCCTCTGCTCTTCAAAAAGATAGTCAGACTCTGCGACCAGGCTAGATAATTCTGACCATTGAATAGAGAGGTGGTGGTTTTTAGGCCAGAGTTGAGGTTATCAGTCATAGTAAGAGATATAATGGAACTCTTGCTCTTAGGTGGCTGAGAAGTAGTGAACTTACTAAGGGAACCTGCCCTGGATACTCTCCTATGTAACTTTTAAACACAATGCCAATTACAAACCCGAAAGATAATAGTGGAATGAAAGACACAACTACCACTATGAAAGCATAACAAACTAGGAATTCATAAAGATTTTTTTTTTTTTTTTAAGAGAAAAAAAACAGAGAAAAAGTTTTTATAGATGTATGTACCACAACAAGAGCTCAATCCATTCGTTAGACACCAGTCGACCAACCAAGAGACAAAGAAGCTAGTGGGTTGAACCATGGGTTGACTGGAAGTGGTCTACAAAGGCCCTGTTTGGTAGAGCTGTGGGAAAGTACTTATAGCTTATGCCTAAACAGCTTATAGCTTATAACTATGAACATAAGCTGATTTCCGACTTATAAATTAAGCATCTCCTGCCCCACTCAAAGAATAAGCTGATTTCTGACTTCCAAAAAGTTATAAGCTATAAGCTATAAGCTAAACCAAACACATCAAAATAGCTTAAATTAAGCTGAAAGCTGAGATAAGCAGCTTTTAAGCTACACCAAATAGGCACAAAGCCTCCAAGAGTGCCGATAGACCTATAAGGACAGGCTAGGGCAGCCAACAGGCCTAGAGGAGGGTAGAGGAGGCTTCAGCTGCCCTGGTAGAGAGCCGACTGACCTTCGGCTAAGCTAGGTGGGGGGTCGACTGTCCCAGACAAGGGTTTGGGTGGCCTAGTCAGTCTAGGGTTTGGGTTTGGATGGCTTTCGGTGGAAGCAAGGTGGCTGTGATTTGTGTTAGGTTTCTCCTATTGTGGCTCTGATATTGGAATGGAAACGCCTATTCTAACTTTAGATTCCCTTGCCCTTGTTTGGTACAACTTGTCTAAGTGGGAGTAGTCATTCCAATGGAATGGCTATGCCAATAAAATATGGGAATGTCTCTATTCCATTACATCATAGAATCACTATAAAAATTATCAACTAGCTACCACCACCATTTCCTTTTGCTACCACCCCCTTCCACCACCGCTATGACCATCGCCAACCACGACCACCACCCTATTGCCATCACAACCACTACCACCACAACCACTGCATTATAACCACCACCACCACCACAACAACCATCACCACCTCCACCATCGTACAAAATGTGCTCTAATAATGGTTTGTTGTTGGTAGCAGATCCAAAATTTCATAACGACATTGAATAATAATACCACATTTAAGTTGAATATATAACATGCCTTCTTCATAGAAAAGTGATCAAGCACGTCCCAACTATGAAGCACTAACACTCCAAAATAAGTTTCATAGCAATGTCAGACACAGGGACACAACTAGGACACGGGAGTGCACCACACAACATGTCCCTTTATCTAATTAATTTGTTTGCAAGGGACACATCAGGGACACACTAACTAGTTTTCTCCCCCTCTTCTTTAGTGCTTTTGATGGATGTTTGATATTGAATGTTTATTATTTTTTGCTTAGATTTAAATTATTAATAGATCATTCACAAAAATGACATAAACGATGAGTTAACTTAAGAGTGAGTTTTTCTTATTATATTGACATAAACTCTGCCGGGATAGTTTGACAACTCCGTCAGTCCCAAGCCCGAGCAAAGGAGGAGGGTTGTGTGTTAGGTAGCCGATAGCCAACACGTAAAAAAGGCCACTCGGATCCCTTATGAAAATGAATCCTACTTTGAATCAATTAGGTCGTTCCCCTTAAATGACGTGTTACGCCTACCTTATAGTGTTTCGAAAAGTGAGCAAGGGGCATCGCATCGACACCTAGGTGCGGTGAAAAATGAGCAAAGGTTTCTGCGTTTTTATGGACGAGCACGGAGCACGGATAAAGAAGCTAGTCCAAAATTATACATTTACAGTAGCCACAGGGAATGTAAGAACTTAAATTAGTAAGACTATGGAATTGGTAGATCCCATGATTAGGAGGAGAGTTAATATAGCTCGCATACAAGAAACTAAGTGGACGGATGAGAAAGCTAGAGAAGTAAATAATATCAGTTTTAAACTATATTATAATAGTAAGGATAGAAACAGAAATAGGATAGGAATAATAGTTGTCAAGGGTCTTGTAGAAAATATAGTTGCAATCATTAGGAAAGGTGATAGAATTATATTAGTTAAACTAGTTATTGTAGAGAATATTGAAATTATTAGTGCATACCAAAGAAGCATGGACACAGACACGTGACACGACACGGATACGACACGGACACGCAGACACGGCAATTTTTGAAAAATGTAGGACACGACACGTGGGGGACACGGACAAAATATATAATTTTATATATTTATTATATGTCATATATATGAACATGTCATTCTAAGACAATAAATAAATACATTATAACACTAATTTCTATAAATTAACGTTATTTTTCCTTTATCATCTTATTCTAAGTTATTTTATTCAAACTTATAATTAGTTTCGTGTGTCTAGTCGATGGACACGCATGTCCTTCAAGTGTCCGAAGAGTGTCTAAGTTTTAAATTCTTTATAAAAAATCAAGACACTTTTGGATGAGTGTCGGACACGTGTCGGGAGAGTGTCTGATAAGTGTCGGTGTCCGACATGGACACGACACGGATACGCCACCTTTTTAGAAGTGTCCGTGCTTCTTAGGTGCATACGCCCCCCAAGTAGGATTAGATGATCAGACTACAAGAGATTTTTAGCGCCAAATGGATAAGGTATTATAGGAGAGAACCTACCTATAGGTGGAGATTTCAACAGTCATGTAGGAATCAATAAACTAGGTTATTGCATGGTGGGTATGGTTTTGGTGATAGAAATGAGGCTAGAGAGAGTATTTTAGATTTTGTGTTGGCTTTTGATCTGATGGTGGCCAATACTATATATAAGAAGAGAGAGGAGCATTTGATAACCTTTAAGAGTGGATCAATTAGGAGCCAAATAGATTACTTTCAAATAAGAAATGTAGACCGTCTAAAATGCAGTGGCTGTAAGGTGATTCCTGGAAAGAACATGACGTCTTAACATAAGATTTTGATATTGGATTTATGCTTTAAAGGGCAATACCAAGCTAGGAATAAAGTATAAATATTTAAGAATAGAATGGATACAGAAGATACTTGAGACTTGGAAGATGATGCTAACACTATATGGAACTCGATGGCCAATTGTATGAGGAGAATCTCAAGAGAAGTCCTTAGAGAATCGAAAGGAAAGGGACCCAACTCTAAGGAAACTTAGTGATGGAGAGAGGAGATTCAAGTAGTAGTAAAGACGAAAAAATAGTGCTTTAAAAAGTAGTAAAAGAATAGAATTAAAAAAAAAAAAAACTTAAGAGCTACAGATTGGCTAATAAGGAAGTCAAAAAAGTAGTGAGAGAGGCTAAATTGAAAGCCTATGATGACCTATACACTAGACTAAATAGTAAGGAGGGAGAGTAAAGAATATACAAACTTGCTAAGATAAGAGAGGGGAAAACAAGAGATTTTAATTGGGTTAAGTGTATCAAGAGTGATGACTCTAAGGTGTTGGTGAAGGATAAAGAGATTAAGGAGAGGTAGAAGAACTATTTTGAGAAGTTGTTAAATGAAGAAGATGAAGGAAGGTCAAAAGGAGAAGTAGCTAGTAATAAGGAAAACCAAGACTACAGGTTCTATCGCATGATTAGGAACTTTGAAGTGGAGATTGCACTTAAAAATATGAAATCGAATAAAGCTTTACAACCCGATGATATCCCTATTGAAGCTTGGAAATGTTTGGATAAAAAACAGGTTACTTGGTTAATATAGCAAGATTTTGTTGACTAGGAAAATGCCAGAGAAGAAGAAAAGTATTTTAGTGCCAATCTATAAGAATAAAGGAGATGTCCAGAATTGCAACTATAGAGGAATTAAGCTGATGCGTCATATAATGAAAGTGTGGGAGAGAGTGATGGAACGTCGATTGCGAGATATAAAAGAGGTGTAAGAGAATCAATTTAGATTTATCTTGGGTAGGTCAACAACGTAAGCGATCTATCTTTTGAGGAGAGTAATAAAAAAGAATAGTGAAAAGAAAAGAGACATTCATATGATTTTTATCGATCTTGAGAGAGTATATGATAGAGTGTCTCGAGATATAATCTGGTGGGTGTTAGAGAAGTAAGGGGCGACAAAAGATTACATTGATGTGATTAGGGAAATATATGAAGGTGTGGTGACCACTATTAGATCACCTACTGGAGAGACAAGTGAATTTCCAATTACTGTAGGGTTACACCAAGGATTAACCTTAAGTACTTATCTTTTCGCTTTAATTACGAATGAATTGACGAGAAATATTCAGGATGACGTGTCATGGTGTATGTTTTTTGCAGATGATATCGTGTTAGTGAATAAGACTAGAGAAGGAGCACTAAGTTGGAGATTTGAAAAAAAGAACTTGAATCTAAAGGATTTAGGATAAACAAAACTAAGACAGAATCCATGAAGTGTAATTTAGTAACAGTAACAATGGCAACAGAGGAAAAGTGAAGATTGAGAACCAAAAACAACCTAAGAGTGGACATTTTCATTATTTAGGATCGATTATCATAACGGCTGGGGAGATTGGAGCAAATGTGGTCCATAAAATTAAGGCAGGATGACTTAAGTGGAGGAATGCGTCTGGGGTACTGTGTGATAAACGAGTATCCGCTAAACTGAAAAGAAAGTTCTATAGAACTGCTATTAGACCAGCAATGCATGGAACAGAATGTTAGGCAACTAAGAAACATGTAGATAAAATGAGTATTGCTGAGATGATGATGCTAAAATGGATGCGTGACAAGACTAGAAAAAACAGAATTAGAAATGAGTATGTCCGTAAATGGGTAGAAATAGCACCGATAGAATATAAGTTGAGAGAGAATAGATTGAGATGGTTTGATCATATACAACGTAGACCAACAGAGACAGTAATAAAGAGATGCGATACAATAACGGTAGATAGAAGTGTTAAGAGAGGGGCAGACCTAAATTGAAGTGGACAAGTGTAGTAAATAGAGATATGAATCTCCTTAATTTGACTAACCAAATGGCCGTAGATAGAATCGAGTGGAGAAGAATGATTCATGTAACCGACCCCAATTGATGGGTATTAAGGCTTGGTTTGGTTTGGTTTGATTTGGTTTGGTTTATTGATTAGTAATAGGGGTGGGGGCAGGTCGGTTGCGGCCACGGAACTTCCAATCCGTCATCCGTCCGCTAGATTGGCGGATTGGAGAAAATCAATCCGCATCCGTCCGCCAATCCGACGAATGTGAATTAAGCGGATTGGCAGTTTGGCGGATGGATGCGAATCGATTTGGTGGTTTAAAATTTTATAAATTTTCAACATAATTTAACTTGTGCACTTTCTCAAAAAAAAAAAAAAGAAGAAGAAGAAGAAAGTATTACAATTAATGACTTAAAAAAATATTACAATCACTGCATGCCTCATCCAAAGTAAGAAAATTTGAAACTTTAAAATATCACAATCACTGCATGTCTCATCCTCATAAAGTATAACAATATGTGATTCTTAAAATATAAAAACAATTCAAACCACCAAAACCATGAACGGAGCAGTAATAGAGATTGTATGTCTCTGTATTATTACATTTATATCTGTTTTTAAAAACAAAAACCAATCAGCATATATCATATTTTCTATTTATTATTTTTAGAGATAGATTTAAAAACCAAAAAATATAGATAAACAATACGTTTATTTTTTTCAATTCAAAAAAGATATTCAAGTTGAAAACTTTTTTTAATAGAATATTTAAACTCTTTTTTAATTGAAAACGCAAACAGAATATTTAAACAAATTGAAAACATAATCTTATAAATTACTAAGAGTGTTCGCGGTTTAGCGGTTCGGTTGCAGCCAAAGGAATCTCAAATCCGCCATCCGTCCGCCAGATTGACGAATTGGAGAAAATCAATCTGCAACCGTCCGCTCATCATCACGCATCCGTCCAAAATGCGGCGGATCGGATCGGTTCGGTTCGGTTCGGTCGGTTTTGGCGGATCGGTATATCCGCTGCTCACCCCTAATTAGTAATAGTTTTTGTTAATTTTGATTTTTTGTGGGTCTAAGATTAATAGCAAAATAAAAATAAAAAATCATTGTCATGTCCTCTCATTGTGACTGTGTCTCTATTTTTTTCAAATCATCATGTCCCATATCCCTGTCCGCATCTATATCTGTGTTCATGTACTTGCTTCTTAGCATCCCAATCATGGAACTGGCTAATTGGAACATCCATAGACTACACAAAAGGGCACTATAAATATTTAATATCTATCTCTATGTAAATTTCAATCTAGTTATGGTTTCATTAGGTATTTACAACTAGAGTACCTCTTATTCTATGAAGAGAGTTTGATAAGGCATTATCGATACCACCTCAGATATATATTTTATGTTAGTTAATAAGGGGCTTAATGTTCTGATAAGGGGGGTTTGAATTTCAAATAAAAAAGGCTACTTTCCGTTTATCACAAAAAAAAAAAAAAAAACAACAACCACCACCACCACCACCACCACAAGGCAGTCATCAAATTTGAATTGATAAAATTATCACTATGCATTAATTAACCAACTTTAAACATTCAGATCTGTTTATTCAATACTGCCATTTTAGTGTCATCAAACAGTCATAACTTTCAGTTCCAAAAAAGGTATGTCAACTCCAAACAAAAAATGAGACAAGGGAGATTGAAAAGGACGGAGAAGGAAAATGAGAAAGAAAGACAGAAAATTAATTTTACAGATGTTTTCAGCTTCAATTTATGCTCCAATTCTTCCCTTTTCACCTTTCCTTTTAACCTATGATTCTATTTTAGTTAGAGCGGCCTTCAGAATCTTAATAATATGTTATCACCATATAAAGAACTCATTATCAGCAAGCCAGCAAGGTCTTAACTCAAGCTCAATGATTTCATCCTACAATCCTGAAAACATCTTAACATAGAAAATGTAGAAAGAGTCCATGCTTTTTAGCTTATGTAGTTATGTAAAATAGTAAAACAGCAAAGCAATATATTATTAATCACATACTCAATGCCCAGAACCTAGCTTTATAACCATCTCAAAGCACAGAGTAATAAGGAATGCTCCAATTGAAGTAAAATGTGATGACCATTGAGACAATGAAGTGGAAAGTCATAACTAACAGAGTCACTTACAGTTTTCTTGTACATCAAAATCATAATCATAATCTTCATAGACATCATAATCTTCATCATAATCAATTCCATAATTTACTTTACGAGGCATGGTCCTAATCTCTATCAAATCTGAAACGAAAGACGCTCAATTAGAAATGCATTCGTTAGGCAAGCTAAATCTTAGTTCAAAATAAAACAACATATATATGTAAGACAGAAGCTATCTCAACTGCCAAATAACACACAGTGAGTATGTTTATTAAATAGAAAAAGTTGCATCCAACCAGCTACTATCAAGCTGATGAGGACACCACCACTACAAGAACATGATTTTACATCTAAAGACCTTGCACTAGGGAATCCTTTCATGGGGTTGATTAATTCATCTTGGCATCCAAAGAAATTCTTAGTTATTTAGGTACCAACACTGATGAAAGGCTGGGGGCTGTCACACAAGTACAGTTAATAGCAGGGAAATATTATAGACTTGTCATCTATGAAGCACAGATACAGATATTGATATGGGATACACAATAAGGGATATGAATATGAAGATGGAAAAGAAGCAATACAACAAAACCCCAAAAAATATGGATGCAGGTACGGCCAAGATAAGTTAGAAAATTTTATAATTTTTAATATTATATAATACACAAACACAAAAAATGTTCAGACTGATTCTACAAGAATTAGCTGTTATTAGGTATTAATTTAGTCAAATTTTTTCGGTGGGTCCCATAAAAATTTCAATTTAATATCAAGTTTAAACTATTTATATTGTCCATGTGCATTTTACTTTCACCCTTAAAAGTGTTATATGTAAAAATATTATATGCAAATTTACTTCCTTATTTAATTATTGAAATCTAAGTTTAGTATCATTACATTTGCTTTATCCTTATTTTATACAAAGTACGGATATAGATATAGGACACGTGTATGACACATTAGGCATATGTTAATTCGATAAATTTTGAAAAACTAAGGTACCAGTGTAATCTCACTTGTTTCTTCAACCATAAGAAATAAGAAACATATTGGAAAAAAAAATATTCTTATATTTATCATAATAATTCTACAAGTTTGGTTAGGAGATTTGGAAAGGGATTTGAAAAAATAAAGAAAAAAGGTACATGAAACTATGTGAAATATAAGTATATTTTATTCACATTTCACTACATTTTTTCTTTCCCTTTCCAAATCCCTTTTCAAATCTCCTAACCAAACACAGCGTAATGCAATGCAACAATTATTACAATCTCAATTTCATAAATCATAATAGCTCAGAAACGTGACCTACAAATTAAACAAAATTATTATCAAGTATCCTAGTATAACCAAAAAGGTATCCAACCCTTGTCAAAATTTTAAAAAATAATTTCAAGTATAGAAGAATATCAAAAGTTGCACACAACACAACCAAAGATTTAATTCAGGTTTTATATAAAGTTTCCTTTACATTTATGCTCTTTCACATTGACAACAAACGTAAGCTGCATCATCACTCTCTCTCTCTCTCTCTCTCTCAGTAACTGGGGAAAAAATAAATTCTTATAAAGCAATTTGAAAAGTTTCAGTGGATCTGATACTCACTAAATGCATTTGATAATACAAAATTAGGCAACAATTAAAATTATAGAAGAATATCAATTATTAAGTGAAAATGAGATGAAATTGAACGCGGAACATGATTTCTATTTCTATTTCTATTTGTATATAATAATTGATGTAATCGCAAGTGTTTCAGAAATACCCCAGTTTCTGAATCGGGATTCGCTCTCTTCTTCTTCTTCTTCTTCTACTTTTGTATTTCTACACCGTTTAGAATCAGACCGATCTGAGAGCACAGGCAACGATAACGCAACACATCACTGCCATCGCCGACCACTCTTGTCGAGTTCTTTCAACGGAACTGCTGTTGTGTTGCAGGAACCCTAGCCTTCGAACGATCGTCGCTTGCGAAGAAAAATCTGCAAATTAAACCAAAAAAAGAAAAAAAGAGAAAGGGAATCATAATATCGCTTGTACCCGACCCATTGCGTATTGAACCAGGAGCATTTTTGTAACACCGACGCAGCTTAGAGTTTATCTCCAGTAGTTGTCCAATATCCTCCTTCCTTCAAAATTACTCAACCAAAATTACGAAGAGAATACTTTTTCTTCTAAATTAATATGCAAAAATTAATTTGGTATTCAAATATTTTGTCTTATTTTAATTTGATATTGGATCAATTCACTCTCATCGATTGATTCTATTTACAATCAAACAGGATGCGGTGACGTGATATCAAATTTTATTTACAATTTCATTTTACTCCTAAACTATATCTGAGAGGGTAATTTGTGTAGCTAAATTGGGCCGAGCTAGGTTGGAGTGGCGGTCAAAGATGTTTTTAGGATTTAACTACGAGACCTAGCTATAGAACCTAGCTATAGGACCTAGTTACGGGACTTAGCTATGGGACCTAGCTATAGGACCTAACTACAGAACCAAGTTATTGGACCTAGCTACAGGACCTAACTACAAGACCGAGCTACAAGACCTAGCTACGGGACCAAGTTATTGGACCTAGCTACGCGGCCTAGCTATGAGAACTAGCCACGGGACCTAGCTACGAGACTTAACTACTTCCTAGTGGGGGTCAACACTATGGCCGAGCTACCAAGCAAGGCAGTCAAACGGAGAGAAGAGCCGAAGTAACTTGGTTGACCGCAATGTTAGACGAGATAAAGATATCAGCCGAGGTAAAGGGGTCAGCCGAGGTAAAGGTGTCAGCCGCGGTAAAAAGAGCTTAGCAAGTGGATCACAAGTGTTAGCTCGGTCCAAGTGTAATGACGGTCACCGCGGTCGTAGCGCGCCATTGTTAGCTTGGTTGTAGTATTTGGAGCCAAGGTATGATGGCTTCTCATGGTGGACCTCGCTTTGGTTAGTGCGGTCTTATCGCGCCATAGTTAGTTCGGTCTAAGTATGAAAAGGGATTGGCAAGTGTTACCACGGTCCAAGTGTGACTAAAGTCACCAGATGGAGTAAAGGTAGTTATCTCGGTCATGGTATTCAGAACCAAGGTATTTGGGCTTCTTGCGGTGGACCTAGCTATCGTTAGCTTGGTCGGGGGTTTACTACGGTTAGCACGGTAGTAAGTAAACACCACAGTTGGAGTATGTCAAACCGCGGTACACGCAGTGAAAGGAAGAACCGAGCTAGCTGGAGCTCGGTCTAGTCTGCGGCTTTAGCATGGTCATGTTAGTTCGGTCGTATTGGAATCCGACCATGGTAAAACCATCTCACTTGGTTTAAGCAGTGAAGGGGGTGTTGAAGGATAAGCATTATCTTTCAGGAATGTGATTCCTAGGAGGACTCTACATGGAGGAGTAAGAGTCCTACTAAGATTGTGTCACGCGGAACCTATAAAAGCTCATAACATCACCTATGGAGAGATAACACAACTTTGATTCCCGAACACACAGAGTTTTTTGTCTATTTGTCTATTTTGCTGACTTAGGCATCGGAGAGGTATCCGGCACACACCCGCCGGCTAGCTCACGTTTGTATTTTCAGGGAGTAAAGCGGCGACGTACGGAGGAGCACAGACTTGATCAACAGAATTATACGAGAAGGTTTATTTCTTTCCTGTACAATATCCTTTACAATTTCATTTTACTCATAAACTATATACTTCAAAAATCAATTACCCCAAATATAAAAATTAAATTTAAATATTTAGGGTCTGTTTGGTAACCATTTCATTTTAGAAAAATTATTCATAAATCTCATTTAAGGGAATGTTAGTCCATTTAGTCCTGCATGTTTTTTTATAAACCAATTGGTCTTTTTTATTTGTAGTTGTTGGTGAAAATACAAAAAAAAAAATTATATTTAAGAGATAAATGATGCAAAGAAAATGAGATACAAATAGATCAGGCTGAGGCATGGATATCTCGTTTTCTTTAAGGAGATCAAGCCCACTGCGGTAGGAAGAATCCAAATACCGATGCAGCAATCACAATACTATGACTTGTCCCCTCTATGATACAATAGTCCAACCACTTGTCATATGATTCAGGCCAACTCTACACAAGATGGTGAACCCAAAGCTTCACTAAGAAAAACACCCTTCTTTGCTAGTAATCTCTCTTGTAAATAAAATAGTTTGTGTGTTGGTTTAGAAAAGAGTAGATGAGAGTGATTATTTATAGGCCACTGGGACCTTACAAATTACACCAAAAAATAATGACTGTTAAACAAGAGAAAATGGAGAGACTCCAAATAATAAAGAGAAAATTGAGAGACTCCAAATAATAACTCACCACCAAGTTCATGAATTCTAATTAACTTCCATTCATGAACAATATAAGATTCATGAACAAAATATATAAATAAACAAATAAATAAATAAATGATATTAAAATGGTCCAATAATCCCCCATTCATTTTAATATCAACAAGGACAAGAGAGATTACCAAACAAAAATAGACTAGTATGCATCATGAAGGTGTACTCTGCATTGAACCTTTATTAGTGAAACAGCAACCTCTACTCCAGAGTCAGTAGTGGTCTCAGACTTGAACTATGACTGCTTAGGGGAAATAAAGTATCACTGCTCACACATAATAATCCAAGTGTTGGCATGAGCTTTTAATAGCCGGCACATTACGGCCTTGTGCTTATCCCAGTTTTCATGAGCATATTTGAGAATAAGTCTTGTTCTCATAGAAAGCGGCCCCACTTTCATGTTCACATAGGTGAAATCTGTCAATGATGTTCCTGTAATTGACACACCCCACTCAACAAGAGCTACAGAATTTCATAAAGAGAATAAAAACTCAACCCTCCAACATTACAGGACAAATGCACTTACATCATAGGAATGGACAACAAAATATTAAGGAGTGCATTTTCTTACAACCACCATATAATTCGTTCTTTCCATTGAACCTAGTTACAGGATCTCTGGTCCCTAGGTTGGGTATCCTCATACATGGGTATCCTCATACATGGTTTATGATTTTATAGGCTTCAAACCCATCTCCCTCGATGTATTCCAGACCCTATCTCTCGGTAAGGCCTTGGTTACTGGATCTGCAAGATTATCACAAGATCTTACATAATTCACAGTTATGATGTCATTACTCAAATAGGATCTCACATTACTGTGTTTCCTTCAAATAGGTCTGGATTTACCATTATAAAAATGATTGTTCACTCTACCAATAGCAGCAATGCTATCACAATGAATTAACACAGGAGAAATTGGTTTTTCCCAAAAAAGGATTTCATGTAACAAATCTTTCAACCAATTCGCTTCCTCATATGCTGAAGCTAACGTTATAAGCTTAGTTTCCATTGTAGAATTAGCAATTATAGTCTGTTTTTTAGACTTCCAACATATAGCACCGCCACGCAAAATAAAAATAAAACCCGAGGTAGAGAGTGAATCACCTGACAAAGTGTTCCAATCGGTATCACTATATCCCTCAAGTACCGCAGGATACTTGTTATAAAACAAACCAGAATTTTTGGTCCCAGATAAATATCTCATAATTCTTCCCATGGCTAGCCAATGATCTCGACTTGGTTTGCTAGTAAACCTACTAAGTACTCCAACGGCATATGCAATGTCAGGTCTAGTACAGTCAGTAGCATATCTCAAACTACCAATCATGCTAGCATATTCCTTTTGATTAATCACTTCTTTTTCATTTGTTACAACAGATAAATGTATGTTTGCATCAAAAGGAGTAGCAACATGTTTACAGTCTAGAAAATTATATTTCTTTAAAATTTTCTCAACATAATGCGACTGATCAAGAAAAATACCATCATTAGTCTTGGTAATTTTAATTCCCAAAATAAAATTGGCTTCACTAAGATCCTTCATAGCATAGTGGTTATTAAGCATATTTTTAATCTCATTTATAATATGTAAATTAGAATCAAAGATAAGTAGATCATTCACATATAGGCTAATAATCACATGTGCATTCTCACAAGTTTTATAATATATGCACTTATCACATTCATCAGTCTTATAGCCATCCTCAAACATGCATGAATCAAATTTCTCATGCCACTGTTTAGGAGCTTGTTTTAAACCATAAAGGGATTTAGTTACCTTACACACCTTGCTTACACACCTTCCATTTAAAAATGCTGTTTTTATATCCATTTGATGAATTTTTAAATCATGAATTGCAGTCACTGCAATCAATAGTCTAATGGATGTAACTCTAGTAACCAGAGAAAAAGTATCAAAGAAATCAAAATCAACTTGTTGCTTAAAATCTTTAGCGACAAGCCTCGCTTTATATTTATCTACAATTCTATCCAGTTTAAGTTTTTTACAAATGACCCATTTACACCCAATAGTTTTACAACCTAGAGGTAAATCCACTAGCTTCCATGTTTTATTTGAAAATAGTGAATCTATCTCATCATTTACAGCCTCTCTCCAGAAAATAGCATCAGGTTATGATAAAGTTTCTTGTACCGTAAGAGGAATTTCTTCCACATTGTAAAGATAATAGTCAGGACCAAAATCTTTTTCAACTCTAGCTCATTTAATCCTCCTTGGTTGGATTTGAGAATATTCTTGTTCTTGAAAAACTTGAGATGGAATAGAAGAGCTAGGCATGGATAAAATATTTTCAGAAATTATTTGACCCCCACTATTTCTAGATTTGAAAGGAAATTTATTTTCATGAAAAATAGCATCACCTGATTCAAAAATAATATTATTTTCCATATCACAAAATCTATAGGTTATACTATGCAATGCATACTCAAGAAAAGCACAAGTAGTAGCTTGTTCACCCAATTTAGATCGTTTAGGATCTGCAAGCCTCACAAAAGCTAAACAACCCAAAACTCACAAATAACCTAGATTTGGTTTATGCCCCCGCCACAACTCATAAGGTACAATTTTACTTTTTTGTGTGGCACTCTATTTATCACATGGCAAGCTGTCAAAATAGCCTCGCCCCAAAGATTTGAGAGAGCACTTGAATCAATAAGCATAGCATTCGTCAAGTCAATTAATGTTCTATTTTTTCTTTCAGCTATGCCATTAGATGAAGGTGAATATGGTGGAGCAGTCTCATGAATAATTCCCAATGACTGAACAAAAGAGTTGAATCCAAGAGATTCATACTCTCAGCCTCTATCACTTCTAATTCTCTTAATCTTTTTACCGAATTGATTTTCCACTTCAAGAAGGAATTCTTTAAATTTCTCAAAAGCATCACTTTTATTTTTTAATAAATATACGTTTGTGTATTTTGAAAAATCATCAATAAAAGTGATAAAATATCAGTTGCCGCCATGAGTTAAAATTCCTTCAAACTCACACAAATCAGTATGAAATAATTCTAGCAATTCAGTATTTTTTTCAACACTTTTATGAGGCCTCTTGGTAATTTTTGCTTTACTGCAAACTTCACATTTCTCAAAATTTTTTGTCACTTTAGGAATTAATCCTAAACTACTCATGATTCCCACATATTTACTGTTAATATGACACAAGCGAGCATGCCAAAAATTAATAGAAGACAACATGTAAACCGAATTGGTAGATGGTTTATTAATCTCAACATTCAATTTGAACATCGCATCACAAGCATAACCCTTACCCACAAAAATACCCTTCTTGGTAATCACATATTGATCAGATTCCATAGTTTGCTCAAAACTAACCTTATTTAACAAATAACTTGACATCAAATTCTTCCTCATGGACGGTGTGTAAAGCACATCTTTTAAAGTAAGCACACGTCTAGAGGTGAACTTAAGGTCAACCTCACCACTCCCAAGTATCTTGGTTTGACTAGAGTCACCAAGCATAATTGTTTTCTCATCATCAAAAGGAGTATACTCCTTGTACCAAGCTTGATCATAACAAGCATGTCTATTGGCACCAGAATCGGCCCACCAACCGTCCACATAATTAACCATGCAAATGTCTATAATCATCGCCACAAATGGCTCCTCGATAACGTTAGCCTTTGGGACAAGTGCACGTTTTCGGAATTTGCAAGTTCGAGCAATATGCCCACTTTTGCCACAGACAAAGCATGTAAAATTTTGTGGAGTTGATGGACCTTGGTTCTTATTTGGATTAATCCATTTATTGTGAGGTTTACCATAATTCTTCATATTATTTTTATAAGGCTTCAAATAAGCATTCTTGGAATTGTGACCTTTGGGTAAGTTATTATTCGTTGAAACAAAGTTTACCTTTGTGGTAGAATTGCCATTACCCGCTTGTGTTATTAATGCATCTTGGCCTCTAGCCTCCTCTTCAACTCGGATGCGAGTGATCAATTCCTCTAAGGAAGTCTCCTTTTGTTTATGGCGCATGCTCTTTTGGAATTCTCTCTAAGATGGCAGTAGCTTGTCAACAAGTCTTGCAACTACCAAGTTGTCACCAATCTTGATGCATTCAGATCTTACTTCTGCAACTATCATTTGGAAATCTTGTGCTTGCTCCACAGCAGATTTTCCATCCACCATTTGGAAGCGAAAAAAGCGATTAGCTGCATACTTTTTTGCTCCTGCCTCTTCAGTATCATACTTAGTCTGTAAAGCTTTCCAAATTTTCTTTGCGGAAGTGTAAGTGGTGTCATAGTAATCATAAAATTGATCAGCAAGGCAATTTAAGAGATAAAAGCGACATTTATACTCATCTGTATTATAGGAAGCCACTTTTGTTTCATGTGCCTCGTAGTCTTCATCATTCATCTCCTCGGTTGGGATTTTGTTTGGGTTCTTCTTGGTAAGAACATATACAACTTTCAAAAGGCTAAGGTAAAAAAGAACTTTTCCTTTCCACCTCTTAAAATGAACTCCCTTGAACTTGAAAGGCTTGTTGAGATCTCCAATTCCATCATTGGATTTTTCTGGCACTTGTTCCATGATTGATCTCTTTAAAATTGTTGGTGAAAATACCAGAAAAAATTATATTTAAGAAATAAATTATGCAAAGAAAATGAGATACAAATAGATCAGGCTGAGGCACGAATATCTCGTTTTCTTTAAGGAGATCAAGCCCACTGCGGTAGGAAGAACCCAAATACCGATGCAGCAATTACAATACTATGACTTGTCCCCACCAGGATACAACAGTTCGACCACTTGTTGTATGATTCAGGCCAACTCTGCACAAGATGGTGAACCCAAAGCTCCACCAAGAAAAACACCCTTCTTTGCTAGTAATCTCTCTTGTAAAGAAAATAGTTGGTGTGTTGGTTTAGAAAAGAGTAGATGAGAGGGACTATTTATAGGCCACTGGGACCTTACAAATTACACCAAAAAATAATGACCATTAAACAAGAGAAAATGGAGAGACTCCAAATAATAACTCACCACCAAGTTCAATTAACCTCCATTCATGAACAATATGAGATTCATGAACAAAACATATAAATAAATAAATAAATGATATTAAAATGATCCAACAGTAGTATATATTATTGATTTGATTTAGTAATATTAGAGTTTACTTGTTTGCCCTTAATTAAGATTTGGTGTTGATGTTTTGTTGGGATCTTTGTAGTTTTGGGTAAGGTATGGTGTAATATTTTTCATTTTTTTAGGGGATTTTGTGGAGTGATTGGAGGGATGGGTGATGATGCCTTACATGGTGTTACATTTGTTGATGTTATTTCGATTTGAGGGTTCATCAAGAGGATGTGGGTTATTGTTCGTTTGTTGCGGGGTCATTCTGATTAACAAAGATAGGTGTTGTACATTTGCCCAGGTTTGTTGTTGTTATTGTGGAGTTGTTTGTTTTTAATGTGTTCGTATAGTTTTGTGTATTAGTTGTTTGTGTGTTATTATGATGTCTATTTGGTGGAAACCCACGTAGTTTATGTCGGGTGTTGGCATGGTGATAGTGAACATTTACTTCGGATTTTTAATACATTGTTTGGTACAATGTTGCTGGTAATCTATATGATGTTTTACTTATAATTTTTGTATGGTTTGGTATGTTTACGTCTAGCGAAGGTGTATAATGTTATGCCATGGTGGGTTTTTTGTTTTTGTTCCAGGAATGGAGTGTGTCATTTTGCTGTTGTGTATATTTGGCTAGACAAATGCGGTTGCTCGTCTTCACCAAAATTCCACATTTGAACAATTGGTTGATGGTGTTTGCGGCAAGTTCGATGGGTTGTTGCCAGGGCTAGTGTTTTTCTTGTTCAACATTCCAGGGTATAACAAGTTTAAGGTTGATTCTGATGACGATGTGAACAATATGTTTTCATTAACGAAGTCATTCAGGTTGGAACATATTGACGCGCTTGTTCAAACAAGATGTTACGGGTCAATCATTGATGGCTGCGTTGTGGATTCTTGTATTGATGAGGTTGGTGATAACAATGACGGTAATAATTTTGATATGGAAGACCGGACAGATTTGTTGCCTTTGTATTGTACTCATAAATCGAAGACGTTCTTGTCCGTGGAGTATGCATTTGGTATTACACATGTTGGACAATATTTCAGTGGCGCGGCTAATGAATTTCGGATGATATTATGCAAATATGTGGTTGAATGCAGGTTTCAATTTAAGTACATTAAAAATAATTCAGTGCGAATCACAGTAGTGTGTAAGTTCGCAACGTCAACTGTCTGTCCTTGGTTGGTTCACACCCAGGTGTCCGCATCCTACGGGATTTTGTGTTTGAAGAGGTTTAACAACTTACATTTGTGTGGTGCTATTGTGAGGACGTACAGGAACCCCCAGACTGGGTCGGATTTGGTGGCTGATGTCATTGCCGACTGTGTGCGTGAACAACCGCTTACCCGGCCGACGGACGTGGTGTTTGATATGAAAGACAAGTATGGATTGGACGTCAGTTATCGTGTAGCATGGTTAGGGGTGGAAAAAGCATGATCGGCAATTTATGGCGATCATGCAATGTTGTTTGACCAACTTAGGTGGTATAGTGACGCGGTCATGGAAAACAACCCACACAGTTTAATTAATTTGGATTTCGAACAAGAAACAGAGAGGTTCGTACGGTATTTTATAGCCTTTCGCACATGCATGGATGGGTTCAAACATTACCGTCCATTTTTATTCCTCGACGGGACATTCCTAAAAGGGAGGTTCAAAGGAACTTTGCTTGCAACCACTGCCAAGGATGGCAACCAAAGTATGTGTGTTTTATGCTACATTATTGTAGCACACGTGCACACTTCAATGTCACTACTGAAGGTCAAAAACCAAGTCACTAGTTTACTAGTTTTTTTCGAAATTTGTGGTCCCAAACATAACATGTTACCCATATGTTGTGCTAATGTTAATTCACAGGATTATTCCCAGTTGCCTTTGCTGTTGTTAATGCCGAGAATGCATCTAATTAGGAGTGGCTTTTGCGTCAATTGGCCGAAGTTGTGGATGGTAGTAAGACGTTGACGTTTGTGTCTGATCGCAATGTCGGTTTGCTCCACGCGATGCCTACCACCTACCGCCTTCCTGATGGCACACCACGCACTCTGTTTGTTACATCTTCAAATGAACTTGAGAGATCGTATGAAATACGTAAACGCTGAACATAAACTCAGGCTTATGTGCAAGTTACGAGAATGTGCCTATGAACCCACAGTGGCTTCATTCAACCACAACATTAAGCTATTGAAACAATATAACCCAACTGTTGTTGGTAATTTCTTGAAAGATTTGCATCCACAACATTGGTCAAATGCACATTTCAAGTAACGTTTCGTAATGACCCCCCGCACAATTTTTTTCATTGAATATTGTCTTCGCACACCAACAGTATTTTTGTACATTTTGTCAGGGGCCCCATGTAACAATCCAGATTTTTAATTATTCTGTAGAATTTATACTAATATTATTTAATCACAGTTAGGGAAAATATATAATTTATTATATATTATTATGTGTAATTTTATAAAATAATATAATTATTAAAAGTTTAGGGGTCAAAATATAAATGATAATAATAATAATGGACATAATAATAAAATAAATAATTAATTTTCTGTTAGTATGTGATAATGTGTAATTTAATTAAGAATTAATTAATTTATATAATTATATTAAAATATTGGGTCAAAGGGTAATTATCTTAAATATTTATTTAGGATAAGATTGAATCTATATATATTTATGACGAACCTGGAGGGAGAGAGATGCTCGGCCACGTGTTGGCCAAGGAGTGGCGTCACCTCCCTATAAATAGGGAGAGTGATCAATCTGGAAGAGAGAAAGAAAAGAAAAGGAAAGAAAGAAGAAAAGAAAGAGAGAAAGAAGGAAAGGAAAGGAAAGAAAAGGATAAGAGGAAAGGAAGGAAAAGTAGTGGAAGTTAAGAAGATCTTCGATAAGTGAAAAGAAAGAGTAAGGTATTAAAGTTAGGGTGAGTTATATTATACTTTGAGTTATTAAAATGTACTTTACTTATGTTTTGACTTACCAAAATTCATTTTATACAAGTTATGTTTTATTAGTATATTTATAAAAGTTATGTTTTAAAAAGGTTTCAATCACGTGGTTTTATTTCTGAAGGAAACCCATGGATATGTCTGTTTTACTTTTAAAGAATATTTGGCTATGACCTTATATGAAAATATGTTTTGTAAGTACCACCACGGGAGTCCCACGCCTTGGGGGACTTAAATAACCATTGGCTAGTGAGTCCCATGCCTTGGGGGACTTAAATAACCATTGGCTTAGTGATTGACCACTTTGTGGTCTAGTGTTTGTCGTGGATCCATTAACCAGTGTAGTGCTTGGCACTTAGTGATGTAGCGTGGTTATGGTTGTATAGTGATTTCCGTATTACATGTTATACGTCAAATGATTTCCGTATTATGTATGCTATGTATCAAGCTCTTTTTGGCCCAACTAATTATTCATGGTGAATTTTATGCCTTATACTTTTAGTATAATATTTCTCACTCTGCCATGAGCTTATAGTTTTTTACCACTTTCAGGTGACATGTCAGGATCAGCGTGTGGGGTAGGCACAAAGCACTTTTATTGATGTATTTTTTTTATGTAAATATTGGCCTTTTTGGTTAATACATTTTGTAATAAAAATAGAAGCTCCAATGATTATTTTAGTGCCCTTATTTAAATATTTCTTCCGCTTGCGTTTATTAATTTGTTTAAAGATTTGGCCGGAGGTAACCTCGGTTACTGGCCATCACGATGCTTAACCCTTGGGTACGGGGAGCGGGTCGCGACAAATGGTATCAGAGCAATGGTTTATAAAAAAAAAAAAAACATTATTGGAGCATAGGACACATGCACATTTAAGAAGTGCAATAGCGGGTAATTAGTACCTAAGGCCTCGTTTGGGAACAGGCTAATTTAGTAACTTTTTGGCTAATTGGCTAAAAAGTTAGGTAAAAAAAACTTGTATGTTTGGGATGACTTTTTGACTAATTACGAAAAACTGTGCAAAAAGTAGAGAGAAGCCGTAATTGTTGACTTTTTGGTATGACTAATTGGCTAATTGGCTAATTTAGTAAATTTTTGGCTAATTGGCTAAAAAGGTAGCATCCCAAACGAGGCCTAAATATTATATTTAGTTTGTCGATTTAATTATATTATAATTTTCTATGATTTTCTATATATATATATTAATTTTTTTTTTGGTGCATAATTTGTGAAGGATATTAGATATAATTTAAGAATGGAAAGAAACAAAAGATGTCAAGCACCCACAAAAAATTATAATATAATTAAATACATATAATTTTCAGTTCAGTATTCAAAAAAAAAAAATTTATTTTGATGTTTTTGAAAATGGGTTCAAATTATAAAGATACTAATTTTGAAACTACTTCCTATCAATGAAAAGTTCATCTCAAATTTTTTCAATCCTTACATATAATTCTGTTATTGTGTTCTCATTTTTATCTATTTTTATCGTAAACAAAATGAGTGAAAAGTTTTAAAGTCACCAATTATTTCTTATTTTCACCCAAAACAAATTTTGACAACTAGACAGTGTGCTATTTTTGGTAAATTTTTTTTTTTTTGAGGTGCTATTTCTATCAGATTAATCATCTAATACATATTTATCAGAGTGCGCAGTGGATAGTTTGTACATATAACAAATTTCGAGGACGAAATTTTAAAAGGAGGGAAGATTGTAACAATCCAGATTTTTAATTATTTTGTAGAATTTATACTAATATTATTTAATCACAGTTAGGGAAAATAAATAATTTATTATATATTATTATGTGTAATTTTATAAAATAATATAATTATTAAAAATTTAGGAGTCAAAATATAAATAATAATAATAATAATAATGGACATAATAATAAAATAAATAATTAATTTTCTGTTAGTATGTGATAATGTGTAATTTAATTAAGAATTAATTAATTTATATAATTATATTAAAATATTGAGTCAAAGGATAATTATCTTAAATATTTATTTAGAATAAGATTGAATCTATATATATTTATGACGAATCTGGATGGAGAGAGATGCTCGGCCACGTGTTGGCCAAGGAGTGGCGTCACCTCCCTATAAATAGGGAGATCACCTCCCTATAAATAGGGAGAGTGATCAATCTGGAAGAGAGAAAGAAAAGAAAAGGAAAGAAAGAAGAAAAGAAAGAGAGAAAGAAGGAAAGGAAAGGAAAGAAAAGGATAAGAGGAAAGGAAGGAAAAGTAGTAGAAGTTAAGAAGATGTGAAAATAAAGAGTAAGGTATTAAAGTTAAGGTGAGTTATATTATACCTTGAGGTACCAAAATGTATTTTATTTATGTTTTGACTTACCAAAATCTATTTTATACAAGTTATGTTTTATTAGTATATTTATAAAAGTTATGTTTTAAAAAGGTTTCAGTTACGTGGTTTTATTTCTGAACCCTATTTGCTTAAAAGGAAATCCATGGATATGTCTGTTTTGCTTTTAAAGAATATTTGGCTATGACCTTATATGAAAATATGTTTTGTAAGTACCATCACGGGAGTCCCACGCCTTGGAGGACTTAAATAACCATTGGCTAGTGAGTCCCATACCTTGGGAGACTGAAATAACCATTGGCTTAGTGATTGACCACTTTGTGGTCCAGTGTTTGTCGTGGATCCATTGACCAGTGTAGTGCTTGGCACTTAGTAATGTACCGTGGTTATGGTTGTATGGTGATTTCCGTATTACATGTTAAATGATCTGAAGTATATGTTAAATGATTTCTGTATTATATGTTATGCATTTAATATCCAACTATTTTTGGCCCAACTAATTATCCATGGTGAATTTTATGCCTTATACTCTTAGTATAATATTTCTCACTCTGCCATGGACTTATAGTTTTTTACCACTTTCAGGTGACATGTCAGGATCAGCGTGTGGGGTAGGCACAAAGCACTTTTATTGATGTATTTTTTTTTATGTAAATATCGGCCTTTTTGGTCAATACATTTTGTAATAAAAATAAAAGCTCCAATGATTATTTTAGTACCCTTATTTAAATATTTCTTCCGCTTGCGTTTATTAATTTGTTTAAAGATTTGGCTGGAGGTAACCTCGGTTACTGGCCATCACGATGCTTAACCCTTGGGTATGGGGAGCGGGTCGTGACACCCCAAGTATGGTGAGATGTGCTCAAACGCTGCCGAATCATTCAACAACTAGGTTTAGAAGGCTCGGTATCTATCCATTACTCAGTTGGTGAATGCGATTAGGGGCCAAATCATGGAGCAGAGGTCTAAACGTAAAGTTAAATCCAGTGATTGGACCGGGGAGCTCTGCCCGAAGATGGAAAAGGTTTTGGAATCGGAGGACAACGACAGTAAGTCGTGGATTGTTAGTCAGTCTGATGACAACGTGTTTGAGGTCTATTCACACCCATCGGTGTTGATCGATTTTGGGACACGTATATGTTCATGTTTCAAGTGGCAATTAAATGGATTCCCATGCTCACATACGGTTGTAGCTTTCCGGAATAGTGGTAAGAACATATCTGACTTCATTGATTCATTTTACCATGTGCACGAGTTTAAGGCGACGTTTTCCAGGGCTATTCACCCAATTCCTACAATGGGAAAACCAAATTTGACAACAATGGATTACCTTATCACACCACCTATTTATAAACGCCTACCTGGAAGGCCCAAACGGAAACGGATCCCATCCAAAAGTGAGGTGGTTAAATGGATTCGGTGCGGGCGTTGCGGCAAAATGGGTCACAATAGGAAAACATGCAAGGAACCAATGTAGTATGGTGGACATGTATGGCGATTATACTTCGCTGCCAAACTATCTTAGCTAATTCACGTCCCTTTATTTTCCATTTGCATTCAAATTTATGTTCATGTTATTAAATCACATACGTTAATTCACAACTACATTACATTTGCGTTATTTCCCAATTCACAACGTCGTCTCTATAAAATAAATGTGGGTTTCCCAATGTTTTTTTTTTTTTTTGTGTATCAGCTTATCATGTTCGTACCCTACAATTTACCGCATTCTTAACGTGAATGTTATCCATTTGTTTCTCGCATGACACTTGGTTTTGCATGTTGCGGCAAAATGTTTTACAACATTATGAAAACATCCACCGAACCAATGTAGCATGGTGGACATGTATGGTGGTTCTATTTCGCTGACAAGTTATCATAGCTAATTCATATACCTTACTTTCCGATTGTTTGCACATTTGTGTACATGTTATTATATCATACATGCTACTTCAAAATTCTAATACTATTGTTTTATTTCATAATTCGCATCGTTCACGCCATATACATATATTTTTTCTCCCAAATGGTTTCTGTTTGCCTATCAGCTTACCATGTCCATACCATACTAATTATTTTATTAAGTTTGCAATGTACTAATTGCATTTTTCGATGCGAGTGTTGTGAGATTTTGCATCATTTTAAAATAAACCAACTTTGGGTTTTGATGCACATTCGACTTCCGGTCACAAATTCAAGTCAATCAGACTACATACTAGCATTGCTTTTTCCCAATACGGCATTAGGTGTGACACCAACGGGTACTAATGCTTACCGTCCGGTGTTTTCCTGCTCACATTACCCTATGATGTCTTTGACACACAATACAATGTTGGGTTGGACGTGAAATGTAGCAACTAAACTTCAATTTCCATTGGGGCAAAATGTTTAACCAAATTAGGGAAACATGCAACGAAACCAATGTGTCGTGCTGGCCATGTATGCTGTTCTACCCAATCAATATTCATACCATTCACCTAAGAATATTGACACAACAAATACGCAAACCGATATCATTTCATAATGGCATTACACCTAATAATTAATAAAATACCGTTCCCAAGTATTGGCTGAACTTCAAAACACTATTTAAGCAAAATAACTTATCCATCTCCAAAACAATACTACCAAAAAATAATCCCAATCGTTCACCACTCAAAAAACTGCCTAAACAAATCAACAACCAAACATCTGGATATTGTTACCATTCAAACATAAATCATAATAAGTGTCACCACTAACACTAAAATACTGAGTCTTGGGTAGGGCCAAACACATTACTTGATTCGTGCACGCAACCCACTTGTCGGGTCATTGATAAACGTCCTCACCATCATTGTGCGCATTGCATTTGGGGTTAGTCCGTCCATCGAAGTGTTAACTTGAATGCCTTGACCATGTTGCCGAATGATCAACCAAACTATAATTGCACAGTTCGACCTGCACCGCAAAACAATTGTCAACGTGCATAATTTAAGGCAGTCCAACACAAATCGTACTACACATCAAAATCAGTAAATCATAAATGCCATCCACAAATCTTATGTGTCCGAACCCTGCTGCGGACAATCCAATACTGTTACCAGCGGTCCATCATAATTTCCATTTTTAGCTCTGTCATTTGCCACCCTCCGGCTATAAAACCTATTGTGGTGGTCAGCCACCCACTGTTTCTGTCAACATCACACGGCAACCATTTAACAAATTACTACGTGCTATTCCTAACATAACGTTACCAACAGCGCATAAAACATTACTAATCCAACACCAACAACATCCATGAAATAGAACACACTAAATAATTACACTGCACACAACCTCAACTAACATTCAAATACTACTTACCACTTTTAACGCCTAATTATAATGTTCATCTCGCATGGCTCATCTCTGTTTCAATGAATTGTAATGCTTCCACGTTCCAGCCTCCACGTTGTGCACCATCACAGTCTAATGCTTCGTATGATATATTGGGTAATGTATGTATCTGTGTCCTTTGGCAGCTTTGATGTGCACATTTAGATATTTTGTCCTCGAAATTGCACTAGGATTGCGCATCATGTCCTGCAAACCATGCTAAAATGTGAGTTCAAATTACACACTTCAACTGTGACTAGGGGTTGTTTAAAGGGATGTGAGTATGTTACAAAGACAATTCGACATACTGAACATACGGTACTGTACACGTACGACGTGTCCCGTGTCTTGCCTTTAACTGCCAACTCCTTCTGTATATCCATCATCACACAACCATACCCGTTGATCACCTGCACCATACCATTTATCATAAATAATGAAGTTCACCATCAGAAACTATAACATCAAATGACCTACAACATCAACCTACTCAACTAACCCATAATGTAAAACTTTGACTCCAAAACAAA
The DNA here is from genome assembly GCF_055761805.1 of Camellia sinensis. Lineage (NCBI taxonomy): Eukaryota > Viridiplantae > Streptophyta > Magnoliopsida > Ericales > Theaceae > Camellia > Camellia sinensis. The sequence continues at coordinate 124,210,307 of NC_138970.1, forward strand.
CTTACGTTCTCGTGTATTGAGCTATGTTTGACCAAATCTCAAATGTCTGTAAAAAGGACTTGGATTCCATTATCCACACCGTCCCAAATTACACCGCTAGAAACAAGTGATCACCATTACTTTCATTTCTACAGTATGACAGTTCTAACACATTACCAATCATACATTAAAAAAAAATCAAACACCACAACTCACCTATCATCGTCAAAGCCGTATGCATTTTCGACCAACTTCCTTTCATCATCGCTCAACAAATTCCGAACTTCATGTTTTCTGTTCATACCAAACCCATTCCATGTCTTCCATTCCATGTCCACATCATCCATGTTGTATATTACTCCAGCTTCAATACCTTTACTAATCGACGGCCTTGCATTATGTTTGTTACGCTAAAATATCCCTATGTACTCATAATCATACAGTTTGAATTCTCGCCTCGGGTTGTTCTTCACCCGCTTCACCAACGATGTAATCATCGGTTCGGCTCTGCATTGCACTTTTGCCCCACTGCCTCCACTTACTACACAGTCAACACCACCATCTTCGCCTAACACCGGATGTGTGACAGTGGGGTGTTCCGTTTTACCCGATGATACACCAAATCTGCATCCAGCAGCACTCCTCATATCAACATCGTCCACAACTTCCACCTCTTCCACGACTGCACCATGTTCGTTTTCCATGTCCTTCCTAACTCACTGTGTGACTTCATGCACCTTACGATCGTCAACGTGATCTTCCAAATTTCTAATTGTTTCTTTCTACTAACCTACCATTGTGTTCAGACATGCGATTTTAGCGTCCTTGGCAACTATAACACTTTTGAATCCAATTAACAGATTTGTAAACTACGCACCAAGCATCCTTTCCATCCACTCCACCCTGCCCTCCAACTCACGGACAAGTTCAGACTTGCCTCTCGATTCGTTTTCTAGCTTTTCAGTTTGACACAATGCCGTGCTAAGTTGCTCGTTGGCTCCATTTCTATCATTGCAAACTGCGTTACCAATAGGTGTGCTTGATAGGTGCAGAAGGTCTGGGAACAATACTAGCCACGTTTCCCCTGATGCTAGCATCTCATTGAACTCCTTCATCTCATAATCAGGCAATCCACTTCGTTTAACATCCGAGCTGTTAACTGACTTACCATTCGTCACGTTATCCAGTTTCAATTCAACATTCCTTCCAAATGGCGAATCAGGTTGCCAACAGTCAAAACTTGGTTCTACGTCATTTCCCCCTTCAATACGCACATCAGCCCTACCACTAGGCCACGAACTCATTGGATCAACCTCCAATATTACTACCTCATCCTTGTTTGGCGTATCTATGGCCGTCATCGACTTAACAAAATAACGTTCCACGACCGTCGTAGCAAGTTTACCACAATTCACCTACAACAGACCCCATACGTCACAACAACATTTAATGAAATACGTATGGACTAAGCATAATAATCCAATGTTTCATACCTCGATGCAGCCCTCCACTGCTAAATCAATGGATTTAAGCTTGACAACTAGAGTTGCGATGTTCCATCTGCAAAATTGTGGCGACACATTACGCCGTTCCGGTTAAAGTAAAGTGTGTGTTCGCAAATGAGAAACTACAACCATTAAACACAAATACATGCAGTTACACAAAACAATCAATAACTACATAGTGTACGCATGCAAAACATTAAAAGAATAGAGTTTTGCAGTGTCGTACCAGCAATGCCATAACACATCCAGTAACCTTTTCTGGTTTGTTGTGCAACTCATTCAACGAACCAACCAAAGCATTACGTATTGCTGCTACCCAATCGTACGAACGCCATGTCTCCAGCTTGTTAATTACACAGACAAATGACTAGCCAATGGGCTCACTCGTGTTAGCAAAAAATAGTTTCGCACATATATATAGACAAAGTAATTTTGCAACATCTTCCTCGTCTTGTTCAGTCTTGCCATGCACTACTCTAGTAATAAATCTTTTATCACTTTTGAAGAAATCCCGACTAACATTGGGGCAACGACGCTGAATAAAATTAGATGGCGCCTTCACACCCGGCGAAAAATCCAGCGTCTCCTTTCTACATTGAATCCCAAACAGTAATTGAATGTCGCTGTTCTGTACCGGCAGACCAACCCCCCCAACGCAGAATTTCTCATCTACAGGATTGTACGTCAGGATTACACAAACACCGTTGCATCACATTTTTTAAATGCCTTCGGATTGAGTTTGTGCACACGGATTCTTTCTATTATCAACCAAAATGGCATCTTCTGCAGTTGTCGAATATGTCCCGCACTAAACTCCAACTCTAGAACAGTTTCAATCACATCCACAACATTCAACTGGTACATAAGCTTAGACATATCGACTTCATTTTTCCTCCCACAGACGACACTCACCTTCTTCTTCTTGAATGGCAGTTGTGCTTGTCTTCTTAGCGCCATTCTAGTTGACGTTTGCACCGACAACGATGAACGCCATGCACGCCACCCACACCGGCGTGGCAAACCTTCCTGTCCCAGCGTTACCTGCCACATCAATCACAACACCACATTTACAAAAAAAGTCAATCCATCATCTGGATTTTCTCAACCCACTACACAACATAATTAATCCAACTAATCTACATAACATAATGACAAACAAAGATACGACACATTAGGCACCTACATCCCGTGACATTCCCCAAAAAACACAATGTACTCCCACAATGTAAACTCAACATTTCGAAACTTACATGACCCAACTGCACCCTAACATGTTGACGCATGTGCGCAAGTAAATCATGGACATTCAAAATAGTAAACCAACCAAACTAATGGACAGAAACAATTAATTACTCAAATGATTAACATTAACACAACAGTTTCACATACAACTTCACAAATTACATTATGTCGATCACTTATCGCACACATAACACAAATGTACGACACTGCTATTTTGTGCAACACAATTATTGCACATTGTAACATTCACAAAGCCCCAGAACCCCAAGCCATCAAATGTTGTTACAACCTTGTATCACCATACCCCTGCAACATTTGCAAGCATACATCCTTCCTCTGCCCCCCAACAATACTAACATTAAAACATATTAACCCAACACTCACAAAATCAAAAATGTTAACAAAGCGTAAGCTTATTTACATATGTACAACATCACATTCTTAATCACTGGTACCCCCACCTCAATTAATAACACAAACATTAACTATAACACTAACTAAAACACCATGCATCCACAACTCTATACACACGCATAACATTACAAATGGGAACAATGTTCACAACACCACCTAATGTCCACAACAAACAGCATTTCAACAACATTGAATTTCCAATAATTGACTTTGATGGCCTATTTTTCCACAAATGTTCAACGTAACATCGAAAATGACTAATACCTGTTGCCATCGCACCATCACACGGTCAACGATGCCTCTGACGGCCTGCTCTAACGTTTCCAGTGTTTCACTGACAACGTCAATCGCACGCCAAAAAACACCACCTCCCACATCGTTTCGCAGATGCAGCGTTTGTAGGAAGGGTTTTTCAAAAGTTAGGGTTTTGATTGTGTTCTATAATGTTATTTATGGGAATGAACTTGAAGAAAGGCAACGTTGTCAAATCAAACACCCAAATTCAAACAGGAATGAATATCAACAATGAAACATCCCCTACAAAAACATTGTCGTTCCAACTTTTCACCTCCCGCATTGTTTACAATGGAGGAAAAAAGGGAAAAAGCCTATAGTAATCTTCGGGTATTTTGGTTAATGCAACATCAACAAACCCCTTATTTACCCCTTCCAAACAACATTATCTCACTTGCCGTTCGAGGGCTACAACGAAAATTCCATTCACTTGGGACCTTTCAATCTTTCAAAAAAAATGCAGGGCCATATTGTTCAAACTATAAGTTAGGATTTATTGGTTTTTTTTCCTTTTTCATTTTTAGTTTTCAGTTTATATTTACAAAAATTTAAAAAGTTGTCAAAAAAACTTATTTGATAATTTTTTTGATTTATAAATAGTTGTCTCAGTTTATAAATTTGAGGAAAAAACATAAACTCAAAAAATGAGTTTACGTTGGTTTTTAAACAGAAATTTTAAAATTTGTTTAAATAATTTGACTAACAATTTTTTTTTTTCAATTAATTTTTTTTTCAATTATTTTTTTTTTCACATAATTTTTTTTTCAAATAATTTTCTTTCAATATTATTTTTTTTTAATTATAATGTGTATGATCCCATTGTCATAAATAATAAAAAATAAATATAAATATTTTAGATTTGAATAAACATATTTTTTAGTTTATGTTTTTAAATTTTTTTAAATATTTTGTTCAAACCAAATGCCTTTGTAGTTTATGTTTTTCTAAAAATAAATAAAAACCAGTTTATAAAATTTTTGTAAAGATAAATAAAAAAACGTAAATGTTACCAAACGCTACCTTAATAAATAATTTTTTTATCTCAATAATGAAAAAATTAAATTTCGAATAATATACTTTGGAAAAAAATAATTAAAAAAACTATAAAAATCCTTATTTAGAGCAACTCCAATGGTTTGCCATTAGAGAACCATTGGAGCTGCCATTGCTATAATATAACAGCAATGGTTGAAAAGTGGTGCTCCAATGGTTGAATATAGCAAATGCCAAAACTTGTACCAAATTTCACACAAGTTTTGACAACTGTCGTATGTCTCAACTCAGCCAAAACAAATAAATTATTGCAAAACCAAATTTTTGCAAAACCAAACACAAAAACTATTAAAGAATTAGTGGGTTGCACATGCATTGCATGTGTAATTCAAAAAAAAAAAAGAAGAAGTAATAGTATAAGAATAATGATAAAAGAAATATGTACATATAATATTTGTTGCTCAAGTTGTAAGGGCTTGTTTGGCCAAACTCATGATCTTGGCTTCAAGTTTTATCCTTTTTCTTTTTACATTAATATCAACTACAGAGATATTTAGGGAAAACCCAAAATATGAGTCACAAATGTGCCAACAAAACAAGGAACATTCACTTTATATATGAGAATAGATATTAGGTGTTGTTTGATAAAATTGAAAATTAAGTAAAAAAATTGTTGAATTTTTTAATCTAAAAAACTGTTTGCTATGTAATGAAATTTAAGTATTGATTTAATTAAGCTGTTTGATCTATACAAGTAGCAGAAGTCTGAAAAATAATTAAAATTTTTATTTTGTTTTTTTACCTTTTACATTGAAATTTTTCATTAAATTATTTTATCACACTAATATAATTGCTAAAAAAAATAATATCGCTTATACCCCTAAATTATACCTTAAAACTAAGCAAAAATCACAAAACGGAACCAAAAAAGAAAAAAAGGGAAGGGGATTGATGATATCGCTTGTAACAGACACATTGAGTTGAGTATTGAACCAGGAACATTTTATAGTAACACTGGCGTAGGTTAGAGTTTAAATACTTATCTCAACTAGTTGTCCAATGTCCTCCTTTTTCCAAAATTACTCAAACCAAAATTACTGAGATTTAGTTTGGTTAGATAGATAATACAAGAAAGTAAAAAAAAAAAAAAAAGAAAAAGAAAAAAAAATTATGTATTTGTTTAGATAGAGAGTTAATGGAAACTAATGTGCTTGGTAAAGCTTTCAAAACTCAATTCCACCTCTTGGTTTGAGTGTGGTATTTGGTTGCAGTTTTCAAAAATTGATTCTACACCCATTTTTGAAAATACGTCTATCCGGTCATCCTTCCGGACGTCCCCCAATTGACCGGAACAGTGTTCGTGTCTTTTTTTTTTAATATTTTAAATAAAAAATATTTTTGAAATTTTTTTTATGAGGTTTGAATAGAATTTTGGGTTGTGTGTTTGGTTATGAGTTATAAGTTTTTGAATCAAATATCATATGTCATATCAAAAATTTCAAACTCAATTCAAAACTGTTTTCAAAACTTATAACCAAACAAATTTTCCACACTTAAATCATAATTCCAAAACTCACAAACTTAAAATAAAACTTTATTATCAAATCATAATTCTAAAATTCTACCAAACGCTACCTAAAGTTTCTTGTACAACTCAAACTAGCATATTAGTTAGGCTAATAATTTCTTGCAAAATATACAGGGAAATTTATTTTTTTCTTACAAATCTTGACAAGGTTTATTTTATTTTCCTTTTTGCTCATATTTCTTCCCTACAATTCCTTGTTATGCTGTGATTATTATTTTTTCCCATCATTTTCTTACAAAATTTTTCATCTAGTCAAATGCATGCAAGAAAATAAATTTTCATTTGTCTTCCTTTCTTTCACTTCACTTTCTGCTATTTTCATTTTCTACCATCCATTTCTTTCTAAACAAACGGAGCCTAAGAGAAATATTATTTTTCCCTCTAAATTATTATGCAAAAATTAATTTTGTATTCAAATTTTGTCTTATTTTAATTTGATATTTAAATTTTTTGAAATTTGATCAATTTACTCCCATCGGTTGATTGTAGATCGTTTGATTCCATCTACATTCAAACGGAATGTGCTGACGTGACACTAAATTTCATTTGGAACTTTATTTTACCTCCTAAATTACACCTTAAAAATCAATTAGCCCCCAAATATTAAAAAAATTAAATTAAAATATTTAATAAATAATTTTTTATGTCAATAATGAAAAAATTAAATTTCAAATAATATACTTTGTAAAAAAAATATTAAAATCCTCATTTAGAATTGTTTTTTTAAGTCTCAAATTATCTCAAATCGATCATGGAGAAACTCTTTGAGCCGAAATTTCTTGGCTACTCTATATGTGTGCGCATGTGCAATTATAACTAGTTTATTCTCCGAATTAATTTCAATAAAATTGATCGACTAATAGTAATTTCATAATTGAGCGAGTAAAAATTTAGATCACCCTTACTATGAGAGTATCTTCTTTTGAAATTAGAAAATTTATATTGAACAATAAAAATGAATATGTCGAGATTTACCTATAAAATCGAGATTACCTACTCAATCGTATCATCGATTGAATGACAATTTAACGTAAAAGTTACTAATTATCATCTAAAGAATACTCAACAAGACAACACTCAATTTTTATTTAAAATTTAATTTTTTTTAATTTTTGAGATAAATAATTATTAATTAAATATTAAATTTTTTTAAAAAAAAATATTTGGAGGGCTAATTGATTTTTAACGTATAGTTTAACGGGTAAAATGAAATTCCGAATGAAATTTGATGTCACGTTAACACATTCCATTTGATTGTAGACAGAATCAAACGGCGGAGGATAAATTGATCAAATTTTAAAAAATTTCGGTGTCAAATTAAAATAAGACGAAATTTGGGTGCTAAATTGCTTTTTGCACAATAATTTGGGAGACAAAATGATATTTCCACAATTACTAAACTATATAAGCAAAGCGTCCAAATAGAAGTGCACAAACAAAGCTCTAAAACTATTAAAGAATTAGTGAGCTGCACACGCAATGTGTGCACAATTAAAAAAAAAATGTAATACTATAAGAATAATGATAAAAGAAATATGTACATATAATATTTGTTACTCAAGTTGTAAGGGCTTGCTTCACCAAACCCATGATATTTGTTTCAAGTCTTGTCCTTACAAAGGTATTTTGAAAAAAAACCCAAAATATGAGTCACAAATGTACCAACACCACAAGGAACCTTCACTATATATATTAGAATAGATAGAGGTATTTTGGAAAAACCCAAAATATGAGTCACAAATACACGAACACCACAAGGAACCTTCACTTTATATATTAAAATAGATATTAGGTATTGTTTGATAAAACTGAAAACTAAAAATTAAGTACAAAAAACTGAATGCTAAATTTTTTAATCTAAAAAGCTATTTGCTATGTATTAAAATTTAAGTGTTGATTCAATTAAGCTATTTAATCTATACAAGTAGTTGAAGTTTGAAAAATAATTAAAATTTGTATTTTGTCTTTTTACCATTTACATTGAAATATTTCTTTAAATTATTTCATCACACTAATATAATTGGTAAAAAAAATATTATAATCGTAATTATAACATTATATTTCAAAATTTTAAAAGATTATGATTATTAGGAATTTTCTTTCTTATATAGGTACTAAATCATTCATGCAATAAAATAATAATTGCAAAGATAATTAATTAAAACTTATTTCTTATTTCATCATTTTGCTCATATATCACCAATATCAAATATCCATGGAATCCTTTCACATGTAGGAACCATAAAATTTATCAAACATTACCTTAGAAAATTGGAGACAAAAAAAAAAAAAAAATGTTCTTCAATTTCTACTAATAACTAAAAAATTGTCAATGTGAAAATATGATAATTATATTTATAACTCGCATAGGTTGAGCATTGCAATTTGCTCATGTAAGTTGAGTATAAAATTTTGATCAGCTTGTGTCGATCTCTCTCCTATTTCTAAGCTTTATAAATTCTTCCCATGTTGGAGGTTGTTGCCATGGCCATTCACATTGTTGAGCTCTTCAAAAAATCTGTCTGTAATGCACATTCTCCTAAGAAAATTGTGTATGGTTACACAAGCAATTACAATATTCCTTTGCGTAGTAAACGTATATGTAGGCATCTTCTTTAATATTGGAAAACAAGTCTTCAATACTCCAAAAGCACGTTCAATCACATTCCTTAATTTAGTATGTGATTGGTTGAATCGCTCTTCTTTTGTTCTAGGACAACAATTATTTCAAAATTCAAATAACCAATATCGCACGTTACGACAAGGTGTCATAAATCCACAAGTATGTGTATACGTTGCATCACATAAAAAGAACCTTCTCTGTACAAAAGAATAAAAAATTATCATAATATATAAAATGAGAAATTAATATAAAATAATCACTTAACCTAGAGGAAGAATCGGAAAGTTGTTAGTTGGATCACTCATGGTCTCTTTTAACACTCTTAGAGTCATGTGCTATCCCTTCCCAACTAGTCCAAACATATGTGAACACCATATCAAAATCACATATAGCAAGAACATTTTGGTAACAATCGCTCCTTCCCCTTCCCTTATAAGGAGCTTGTTGGTCAAGTGGTATAGCAGCAGAAATAAATATTCCATCAGGTGCACCCATTGCACCCTTTAAAAGCATAAATTTATCAATGTAAAAAACTTTAAAATTTCTAATAACTTAAGAGAGAATTACATATTTTATATAATTTTAATAAATGAAAATTTTCGTAACTAAAACTTATAATATTACCTTAAATATTTCTCTTACACAACGATTACACTGAATGTAATTTGTAAGGGAATTATATGAAGTGGGAACAATAATTTCTTTTGAGAAATTGAGCATCACATAACACTTCATAGAATTACTGATGTATTGTTTGTGTTGAATGGTTGAATCTTTGCTTAACAAAACGATTTCGTATATTTTGACTCAATACTACGAGAAACATAGCCACATTTTCTTCTACAGATATATAATGATTATCTTCAAGCCACCCTCTAGCCCAAAAATGACCACATATATGTACAAATGCTTACTTTTTCATCCTTAGCATTTCTTGACAATGTGATTCATTTCCATCAAGAATTTCTTTCAAATATGTAGCTCCTCTCCACAAAGAATCAGCATATGACCTCCTTTCTCCCCTCCTAGTACATTTTTTCTCAATATTTTTATTATAAAAATAATCGCAATAATCTTTAATGCACTCTTCTGCTTCTCAGACAACATCTTCCTGATATTTTAATAATATCGAAATTAGATTAACATAAAACAAAATATCAATTTAAAATACACATCCAAATTAAAACATTGCAAATGTCCTCAAAAAAAAAAAAAAAAAAAAACATTGCAAACAAATCCATCAATGATAAATATATTAATTGAAAAATAAAGTTCCAACCAAATTATTATAAAAACAACCCTAAACAATGTATTCAAAATTCTCTAAGCATTTCGTATTCATAAATTCAAAATAGTCCTATTTTTAACTATTTCTAGTTTCTGACGTAGCAACATCCATTGCTCTCTATGTGCCTTACTCTCACAAAAAATACTACACGCAATTATATATAATGGGTTAGTCATTTCACAAAGTTGTATCTCATCCAAAATCTAATTGCATTCTTCTATACTAGGCCCTTTAGAAATCTGCAATATTTCAAGCGTTTCAAGTAGTTGTTCATCAAGATCACCATATTTGTTTTTTTTTTTTTTTTTTGACGTTTATTTGCAAATTTTGCCACATCCTTTGGTGAAGGTGTCTCAATAAATTCATCATCACGATTAATCGGTAGGTAACCCTTCTTTCAATGGGCCCCATGAAAATTTTCCAGTTGCTCTAATACCATCAAATAATGCTTTTAGCTCATTTGTACGTTATAAACCAACATATCAAAATTGTTTTGCCTTAGGCAAATAGGTGAAAGAGCTACTGAACGTCCTCTAAGACTATCGAACTACTCCTCGGCAGTCAACGGGTTAAACGCCTTACTCACTCACCTATGGGATGGAGACAATCATTCCCTTAGAAGTTGGCCTTCCTACCATCCGTTCTGAGATCTTTGAGCCAATAAACAACAACGAAGCCATTGCCTAAGCTCAAGACATAGTCGAAGAGCGCAGGGAAGTTGTTCTCATTCGATTAGCTTGCTTTTCGTGTTCCTTTCGGATACGATAGCCCTACAGTTCGGACTCCCGTGGTTCTAAATCTAATTTCACAAGTGCAATGTGAAATAGATAAATACAAATGAGTCCAAATCTGACAATTCTTTTGAAAAATCGATTTTGAATCAAAATGCCAAAAATGGACTGCTTTGCCAGATTACAGAGTCACCACCTAAATATTTTTTTTGAAAAATTTAGGAAACCCGAGGCTCATGCCAAAGGCCACTTATCCGTCATCACCAAAGTGTCTCGGCTCGAGAACTTAGATACGAGAGGGGAAGGTTATGATTTGAGCACCTTACTCGCCCGATCAAAGATCGGCCTCTACTAATCATGATGTGATTCTTATTTACATTATATGCTCTTGTTCCGATTTATTAGACTATTTTTACTATATGTTGCACACAAGTATAGAATAATTTACAAAAGTTGAAACATTTTGATTTTATGTTTGTTTTGAAAAATTGTTTTGAATATGTGCCATTTGAAAAAATGATCTCATATGTACATTAATCAATCTATCTCAAGTTAAGCAATTAGCCTTCATCCACAGGCATTCGAACAAGTATATTACTTAAGCATTTAGCCTCATGGTATTATGCTTGACATGACAACAATCACACTCATGCAACGTGCTAAAGCAAAAAATGCTTACCTAGTACTCCAAGGCAAGCCAAAAGAGAGCAAAATAGTTAGAAAAAAATGCATGATCCTAACTAATGCAACTTGACTAAGGCAACACAGACAAAATACAATTAATAGGCTCGACTACTAATATGGCATGTGAGACAATTTGATAACATGCAGTTAAACACGTATTCAAGTAAGAATTTTGAAACTTGACATCATTTTGCATGATGAGCTAAACCTTTATGTATTTAAAACAAATGGATGCAAATCATGAAAAATGCTAAAGAAAACATGATGGTACATGCAATCCATCATAAGCAAGTAAACAAAAAGGAGAAAGAAATGGGGGTTGAAAGACATACACAATATTACATATTTGCCCTCGCACAAGAGGATCCGAATAAATGTCCTAGCTAATTACTACGAACTAACTAACTATTACAATACCAAAAATAAATGAATCAACTATTTTAGCTAATTATTTACAAGTGAGAACCAATTAAGTACAAGACAAAATTAATTAACTAAGCTATTACAAATAATTACACTGAATTAATTACAAGATAGTAATTAACAAGCCACAGGAAGGAAGTGCTTATGCATGAAATACGGATTTGCCACCCAAAAATACCCCTGTTTAGCTGCCAGAATGATGCTGTTTTGTAGTTAGAAAATTGCACTGTTCACCTCAGCCTTAACTCTGTTCTGCAGGGAAACAAAAAAGACACTGCCTGGCTGAAAAAGGTAGTTGGCCGGCCAGAAGAAGTGGTCGTCCATACAGTAAAGTGGCTAGCCGGCTACTAATGTTTGGTACTGCTCTGCTGCAACAGACATGAAACAGAGTATTTCAGGGGATGTTTGTCCACCCTACCCCTCCTTATCATCAAACAGATCAAAGAATAGGTAGGCTTGATTCGCAAGCCATCAATTGACGCAAATTCATTGCGTGGTGACTTACGAACCAAGGGATACAATCTCAATAAATGACAATGAAAGACTCGCAAAACCTCCTCCCTATCATAGAATTGATCAAGGGAAGTGGTTGACATTGACTCTTGAACCATTTTCATCACGAACAAGTATGAAACGACTCAAGACTCAAGGGGTTCAATTGACGTACGATTGAACCCAAGTTGATTTCATTATCTTGTTTTATTTTAGCCCCAATTTTATTACATGTTTTAATTACCTTTCCATTCATTAGTCATTTTAGTCCAATAATAAAGATTAAGTCCACTAATGGAGAGGAGTGTCAAACAAAGGATTGTTTTGGACATGAGAGAGAGGTCATGCCTTTGGTAATGAATCTCCGAAGAGATTAAACCATTAAGCACGGATTTCTCTTTCTCAAACTTAAACAATACTTATTTGAAACAACTCTCAAAGTAATAGAAAAGCCAAGAAAAGAGGGAGAGTGCAGAGGTGATTAGAGGTGAACACTAGTATGGAAAGCTTGAAATAAAGGCTATCAACTCAAATAGGTTGGTGTCTAATGCCTAAAACACCAAACCTATGAGGACCACTATACTACATGCCTACTATACAAAGCATAAATGAAATAAACAACATAAAATAGTCCTAGAATAGCTAAAAACAGTGCTGAAATTCTAAGAGAAAAGCTTGAAAAAGTTAGCTAAAATAACAAGGACATGAAGCTAGTAAACAAGCACGAGGAGGGGAGGTTAACCCCTCCATTTTTGGGACTTTAAAACTACATTTTTGGCCACTGAAAGCCCCTAAAATTCAGTGGCAAAAAGCTCAAAAAAAAAAAAAAAAAAAGTTGATGAAGAGATGGGAAACACAAGGGCAAAAGCTTGGGATACAAGGTACAAAAAAGGGTGGTCCACCCCTCTACTTTGGATAGCTTTTAACCACAAGTTTCAGCCCATAAAAACAGTTGAAAAATAATTCAAAAACAGCAAATAAAGATAGGAAATAAATAAGGAAAAGAAGCTAGAAGTATGTCTCTCGAAGAGGAGTAACCCCTTGGAGTTATAAACCACCAATTTCTCACCTTCAAGAACTAATATTCAAGCTCAATAACCTCAACAAAGAACCCTTAAAATTTGGTTTAGGAAGTCTAGGTGAGGTGTGTGTAGGTTGCAAGGAAGATAGATATTTTTTCCAAGAATTTGGCTTCACCAAAATTTTCTAACCTAATTTTATGAGAGGGGGTCAAGTATATATAGAAAATTATGTTACTCCCTCGGAAATATCAGTATAGAAACAGTTGGTGTAGTGCATGCACTTGTGGAAACAGTTGGCAAAAATATCTGTTTTTACTGACACAAGTGACCGACCGGCCACTAAGGGGATGGCCGTACACTCATTTGTGGCCAGCCGGCCACTAAGTGGTCTGTAGGCCTCTGGGTGGTCAGGCTTGGAAAAAAACTGTTTTTGTCCAAGAGTGGTGCAAGGTTTGTAGACTTTTGAGGCTCAAAACCGAGACTTTCTCCTGAGAAAGTCGAGCGTTTGACAAGCGTGAAACTTCATCATTGGGTGATCAATCGGTGGCGCCCAAGTCTTAAAGGCAGTAAAAAACGGGGTGTCTACAATGTGCGCCCAAGACAATTCCTACTAGGTGAATTGGGCCTCAGGAAGGTGATGGATCACACGAAAGTTCCTAGAGAAGGGAAACTCAATATGGAAAAGGCCTTACAAAGTTACCTCAGCCATCGGCAATAGAGCTTACTACCTAGCTGACTTAGCACGGAAGGCAATCCCATGACCATGGAATGTTGCTAACCTAAAGAAGTACTTCCAGTAATGTAATTCTCATAACGCACCTTGATGTAATCACAAGCTTCTAAGTATCAATGAATGTAAATTCTCTCTACAAATTGTCTTTATTTACTTATGTGTTGTACATTTGTGCTCGGTGGAGCAGACTGGCCACGGGTCTTAACTCGAGCCAAGCCTAGATGCTCGGCCCTTTGATAGAATGGGCAAATACAATTAAAAGTAGCAAATTTGGATTGGACTTAGCCATAGAACCACAACCTTTATTGGATAAAGAAATGTTTTCATAAAAAAATCTCTATTTTCACCTTCTTTCTTTCTCTATTCTTATTAAATTATTTTAAAATTAAATTCTTACTCTAGTAGCAATAGAACAAAGGACAAGATGTCCATATATAACTCTGAAACAATGGTGTTCTCTCCCATTGCTCTTTAGTGAGAAACACTCATCGGTCCTGTGGTCCATGTTCGAATTTGTGCAACAACTCTAACCATAGTTACTACTTAATTTAGATAGAATTCTAATTAAAAATCAATTGACAAACAATGTAGACAAACACAACAATCTGCAATCAGAGAAGAAACAAAACTTGAATTCAGGACTTGTTGAAAATTAGAGCTCACACCATATTAAAGTCACTCTAATATATATATATATATATATCAATTTCCAACAAGGTGAGAGAAACGAGTACATGAAAACTCACAACGCAAACCCGTCAAACAATTAATATTGTTATGATGATCATATTTTATTACCGTGTTTTTGAGATGGCAATTGAGAATACTACACATCTATAATACGTCCTAGTTCCTGCTCCAAGTCCAGTCCTAGCCCCTCTTCCAGTCCTAGTCCCTCCAAGCTTGTAAACAAATTGAGCATTGCGGTTGTAATTTTTTTGTAATGCCATTGGCTAAGATGACGAAAAATCAAGTCCCATGTCACTAGACCCACAACAATGACAATGAAAACGAGCCAAATCATGTAGGAAGCCAATAGAGCCGATTTGGGACGAAGACAGAGACAAGGGACATTGCAGAAAGAAGCCTTGAGATCAGAACAAGATGGCTAAAGAATCAAGAATAGTTCAAACAAAGCTGAGCCAACTGGAACAAAGCTGCCAAGCCATAAATGCATATTGCTATCAGAAAAATCCCATGTTCTTCGAGTGAGTTTGGAATAGAGAGTCATGTCTGTTTTGATACTCGATTTGAATTAAGCCAATCACCAATATAAGAAAAGCTATAAATGTAGCATGGCATGCAACAACCTGGAAGAAAGTGAATTCTCTTGTTCTAGCAATAGCAAGAATCAAAGATAAAAAATATGTATTAGAATCATCATAGGATTCGAAAGAAGTACCATTTTAGTTTTTATTTATTTTTAAATGTAAAACCAACTTTGTTCTCAATTGTAAAACTTTGGCCGGATTATTTAAAACGGTAGTCGAAAGCTGGAACCATTTAGGTAAGAGATTGAAAATTAAAAGATAAAATAATAAAAATAGAATGTGCAAATACATGTAAAAAATAACAAATTGGGATTGCATTAGCCAAAGAACCCACTTGTTTATTTTTTTGGATTCGAAAGGAATTGGAGTGGTTTAGTTGAATCAAACTAACATTTATAAACATGTTAGCAACTAATGTCATCTTACAAAATCAACCATTTAAATCATCAAAATGAGATTTGTGATAGACTGTACGGGGTCCGGACAACACGGTCAAGTTAAAAAATACTACAAACTTTACATATAGTACGTGGGGCCTATGTGTTATCTAAACTTTGACATAAAATAGGCTAATAAAAATTGAAGGATATATCCTCTGTTTTCCAAACTTTGATAGATTCTGAGCCACTATCACCATTTTTGTCAAATCTGGAGTTTTACGTAATCATTTCCCTTAAAAGCAATGGGGTTGAAAACTAGACTCATAAATCAATTCTGGAAACTCTTACAACCCACATACTATATTTAAAGTTTGTAGTATTTTTCAACTTGACCGTATTGTCTGGACCCGTACAGTCTATTACAAATCTCATTTTGATGATTTAAATGGTTGATTTTGTAAGATGACATTAGTTGCTACCATGTTTATAAATGTTAGTTTGATTCAACTAAACCACTCCAATTCCTTTCGAATCTAAAAAAAAACAAGTGGGTTCTTTGGCTAATGCAATCCCAATTTGTTATTTTTTACATGTATTTGCACATTCTATTTTTATTATTTTATCTTTTAATTTTCAATCTCTTACCTAAATGGTTCCAGCTTTCGACTACCGTTTTAAATAATCCAGACAAAGTTTTACAATTGAGAACAAAGTTGGTTTTACATTTAAAAATAAATAAATACTAAAATGGTACTTCTTTTGAATCCTATGATGATTCTAATACATATTTTTTATCTTTGATTCTTGCTGCTGCTAGAACAAGAGAATTCACTTTCTCCCAGGTTGTTGCACGCCATGCTAAATTTATAGCTTTGCTTATATTGGTGATTGGCTTAATTCAAATCGAGTATCAAAACAGACATGACTATTCATTCCAAACTCACTCGAAGAACATGGGGATTTTTCTGATAGCAATATGCATTTATGGCTTGGCAGCTTTGTTCCAGTTGGCTCAGCTTTGTTTGAACTATTCTCGATTCTTTAGCCATCTTGTTCTGATCTCAAGGCTTCTTTCTGCAATGTCCCTTGTCTCTGTCTTCGTCCCAAATCGGCTCTATTGGCTTCCCTACATGATTTGGCTCTTTTTCATTGTCACTGTTGTGGGTCTAGTGACATGGGACTTGATTTTTCGTCATCTCAGCCAATGGCATTACAAAAAAATTACAACCGCAATGTTCAATTTGTTTACAAGCTTGGAGGGACTAGGACTGGACTTGGAGCAGGAACTGGGACGTATTATAGATTTATAATATTCTCAATTGCCATTGCAAAAACACAGTAACAAAATATGATCATCATAACAATATTAATTGTTTGACGGGTTTGCGTTGTAAGTTTTCATGTTGATCTTCATGTACTCGTTTCTCTCACCTTGTTGGCAATTGATATATATTAGAATGACTTTAATATGGTGTGAGCTCTAATTTTCAACAAGTCCTGAATTCAAGTTTTGTTTCTTCTGTGATTGCAGATTGTTGAGTTGTCTACATTGATTGTCAATTGATTTTTAATTAGAATTCTATCTGAATTAAGTAGTAACTATGGCTAGAGTTGTTGCACAAATTCAAACATGGACCACATGACAGATGAGTGTTTCTTAGTAAAGAGCAATGGGAGAGAACATTGTTTCAGAGTTATATATGGACATCTTGTCCTTTGTTCTATATTGCTACTAGAGTAGAATTTAAATTTAAAACAATTTAATAAGAATAAAGAAAGAAAGAAGGTGAAAAGAGAGATTTTTTTATGAAAACATTTCTTTATCCAATAATGGTTGTGGTTCTATGCCTAAGCGAGCCGAGCTTTAGTCTTATTGGACTCCACTCGTTTGGTAAACGAGCTTAGGATTGGAGCTCGAGCTTGTTCATTAGCTAAACAAACCAAGCTTGAACGAGTCTTAGACGAGACAAGTCTTACACAAGCTGAGCTCAAGTTGTTCATGAACAACTCGGTTCATTTGCAGCCCTATCGGGAAGGTGAGTGACAAGTTGGAAGTCCAACGACCGAGCTTTAAGATAATAGGTTTTACTACCTTTGTTGTGCAACAAAGAATAGCAATGAAGATAACCAAATACCCAAATCCAAGTCTAAGAGGCCATTCAAGACTAATACTCCACTTATCACTCTAAATGTGTTATTGATATTTGCATTGGTGTAAGTCCAAAATAAGAAAAGAATTGACGCAACAATGGATCCAACGGAAACATAACACTTCCTCTCTATAATGGAGGCAACTGGGAAGGGCACTGTGGTGCTTGTATATGACCAATCCGCGTCCATCACCGCCAATGTGAACATGACATCGTTGGGAATGTGATATTTCCTACATAACTCATCCATTCTCGCTAGAGTGCTCACTAAGTTACGAAACTTACCCATGAGAGTGGCGACCAACCAAACAACCGAAGTGAAGACTATTGGAGATTAAAAATACAAACAGTTGCTAAGGCCGACCAAGCAACCTAGTGATGAACGACTACAACCGATCAACGAAAATTGAACAATTATGTGCTAGACAACTCTCAATATTGAATGTGATATCCCTGTTCCGTAATATATTAATTGGTCCTTAACATGAATGTAATTATGTGTTTCATATGATTTTGTGTGCCATTATGTGAAAATATGTGGTTTTGAATTTCTATCTGTTCATCGTAGGAATATCTGTTTGATTGTCTGCTTTGGAAATTAAATTGAAGGCCCTATCGGCCACCAAAACCGAAATTGGTCGTGCCATTGTGATTGGCATAATTTTTAGAGCCTACGGTGAAGTTTAATTGAAAAATTGATTCAGATCAGAATTAATTGATTTAATTGATGAATTAGTGCCCAATTATTTATTATTATTAAATTAGAATTAGTGGGGCTTTATATAAAGGGCCATATACACTCTCATGGTTTCTTTTTGAGCTCAAAATCTGAGTTATACATTTGAGAGGGTGAGAAGGCCGGCTATAGAGAGAGAGAGAGGGGAGAATTGTGCAATTTTGGCCTTGAAGCTTGATAACTTTGGAGCTATACTCACGAATTTGCTATTGATTGGAGAAATTGAGCCTTTAGGTAGGTAATTGATCTTGAATTCAAGTTTGAATAATGGTCAAGAGCATGAATTAGTTTCATTATAAGGAAATTGAGTTGATTTTGTTGTATTTGAAGTCATGGAATGCATGCATGTGCATAATAGCCATGAATTTGTATAGTTGAGCATGAAAAATATGATCCATGTAGAATTATGGCTAGAATCCATGCTTGTGACCACCATTTGTACAATTTGAGTTGAAATGGAAGTTATATCTCACATGCATATACCATTCATAAGAAGTATGAGCTTGAATGCATGAAATTGTTATGTTGAAAGTGAATTTGGTATATATTGGGACATGCATGTGATTAATTTGTGAAATTGAGCTCCATTGTGTTGTAATTTGGTGTTGGTGCCATGTTAGTATATGATTATGTGAAGTTTGAGCCAAAAGCATGCATCTAGAACCATTGAATGTCGAATTGGAGCTCAAGAACATGTTCTGGAAAACCCAGAAAATTTGATGTCCGCTTGAGCTGGGAAACCACTGCTCGAGCGTGACTTTCGTGCTCCCAGTATTTTTTTGCAGACTTGGATGTCTGCTCGAGCAGGGAAGTTCATGCTCAAGCGGGTAGCTATGTAGACAGACCTTCAGCTCGAGCACCAGACTTTACGCTCGAGCGTAATTTTGATGCATCCAGTATTTTTGCAGGCCTCTTGGGTCCGCTCGAGCGGGGAAGTTCACGCTTGAGCGAGGACCCTGTTTTCTGAAATTTTGAAAAGGCATTCTGAGTTTCGTTTTCCGTCCTCTTTCACTTCTAAGTACTCTTAGGCATGCATTGCGCATTGTAATTGAGTTAAAGAGATAAGAATAAAGCCTAAAGAGGAAAATGTGAATTTAGAACGGATTGAATTGTTTGTGACCCTTTTGTGTTCATGGAATGTGTAGGGTCGAGCTCCAAGGCAAACTAACCAACCGATCACTGTGAGTAATATCTTAACAAAGATATCTGAAATATGTTGTTGTCCAAATTACTTACTTCTATGTAAGTTTTATAAGTTTGTTGATTCGATTGGTGGACAATGTTGCTATGCCAAATGACACGAATGAATGAATGGGCCCGATGCCGTTTCGACACGAATGAATGAATGGGCCAAAGGCCAGTTTGATATGAATAAATAAATGGGCTAAAGGCCAGTTGACATAAATGAAAATATGAATTGGGCCCAAGGCCGTTTGAAGTATGTTGTTCTACATATCGTTTGTATAACTTCTTTATTTGATATTATTCACTGGGCTATCGCTCACGCTCATTCATGTGTTTGTAGGTGAGCCATGAGAAGTCCAGACCCAGCCCTAGTGATGTCTGTGTGGAACAACAAAGGTTTTGAAGAGTCAGCTCTTGCGTCTCACGCATGAGACCCGCCTTCGCCTTTTGTCATTCTATTTTATTTTGTCATGTGGGCGAAGTCTTTGAATATGTTGTATATAGTTTTCTTGGGTTGACTTAGACTTATATGATCCTGTATGTACAGAACCTTGTGTAGTACATATTTTGTTGTGAGTTATTAATATGCATATGTATGGTTTGTTATGACGTGCCATGTAAGCACAGCTTTATGGACAAAGTTTTAAACTGCTTCCGTTTGGCCCCCATTAACTCTGTTAACATACATTTGGTTTGGTTTGAGGTCGTAGGTAATCTCATGATTACTGGCCGGTTATACTCTCAACCCACGAGGGTGGGTTCGGGTCATGACATTGAAGGTTAGGGTTGACCAAGCAATTTAGTGATGGACAACTACTGAAATCATAGCGACCAAGCGTGTGTTAGACAACTCTCAACTATATGATACACTACTTGCAACGTACTATAACCAGCTAAAGTCAACAATATCGAATGCAAGTTTGCCAAATAAACAGTGGGCCAGCCCAAAAATGAGGGAAAATAGTGGGCCTGCCCAAAAATTGAAATTAAAGTTATTGTAGCAAAAATCAAAGTCAAAACTCAACAGATCGAAGAAGAAGGTTGTGGACCAGCCGAAAACAAGTACTTGACTGGAAACAATGGTGTAACAACCAAAATCAACAACAATGGCAAGTAACAACTAAAACGAGAAGAAAAATAGCAGCAAAGCTAAGAACTTACAGCGCCGAAGTCGATGGTGAATGCCAACAACAATGAAACCAATCTGCCAGTGTTGAAACACCGGAAATAAAGAAACAATGTCGGAAATTGGTGACGAAATGTCGCCCACTGTGGAAACCAACACCGGCGAAGCACTTTGTAAATCAGCAGTACAACGCAGCGGAATAAAAATTATGGTCATTCCTTTCCTGCAGAGTCTGAATAGAAAGGATCTCGTGGGTAAATCACGTGCTTCCTGAATCTGATCAGTCAACCCAGCAGTGAGATGATATTACAACAGTGAATATCACCCACATAAATCACAGTGCAAACGACTTTGATCGTTGTTTTTGGGAGAGTCAGAATATGGGAAATTTCTGTGTCTCTTAGACTTGACAGGAGGGTTTCAATTTATACATGTATAGGGGAGAGAGGAAAAACCTCTAGCCTTTATGGCTGGTCATTAATGCACCATTAACCTCTACAATAAAGGCAGGAGTTACAAACCCCATTAATGCAGGAGTTACAGTTATAAATTCAAAGCATTGAAATAGTCATGCCACATGGGCGCCCATTTCTAACATCTCCCACTCGCACATGAGTTGGCATGACACTGCCATATCTCTATCTCAATCTCCCCAAAAAATGAACAATCTCATACTAGCCAATGCACCGTGCGACCGCTGAGAACACCTGCAAGTGGGAGCTCTATACTAGAAACTCAATATGAGTCAGTATAGAGACATCAACCCAAAAAGAACAGAAATAGTGTCTCATATACCCCAGACCCATCTAATTACACCGGTCCAAAAAACATCTCTAATCCCTCAAAAAGAGCATGTTTGACCCTCTCAATTCTTGCAATATATTTACACTCAATTCGCCTCTCATACAGAGCGATGTGAGTTGCCGGCAATGAATATACAACAGTGGTGTAATACTAGATGATTTTCCCTTTGCCCTCATGCCATTTAGTTTAGGATTGATCGCTTTCCCAGTGATGTCCCTTAAGGCCGAATCATACATGACCGTAGGCAACATACCAAAGTAGCAGAACATCAATCCCTTACCTTATGACATAGTCAAAAATCACAAAAGGGTACATAAATGAAAGTCATATCAATAATGACACGTAAGACTCATACGGTGAGGAAACAAGGATCCATTCTCTCACTTCATTACTCAGTCGCTAAGCACATATAGTATGAATACATGTTATGGTGGAGTAACTCTTCCAAAAGAGTGACGTCATCCTCGATACACCGTACAAATATAAGTCTAGTCGCTTTCTAGCGCCTAACCCGAATTCTCTATTTGCTCGCCTTCTAGGCGCCAAATGAGATCTCGCATCTGGCTAATCATAACAGGCACAACATGGAAAGTGGGTATTAATATCCATGTTTGATCCTTAACACGACCTCATCTTGGTTGTAACCAAGGCGACATATATAGTGGATTATTTAAGCCTCTCTTGGCTCCAAATAAAAATAAACCACTAGTCTCATCCTTGCTCGCTCCCAAGCGCCAAGGGCGATTGCTTGTGTGAGTGAGCCAATCTTGCCTGCTGACATCATCATCTGCTAATCATTATGACACAAACCATAATAGTGTCAACATCCCATCATCTCAAAATAAGTGATCGATTTAAAAAAAAATTGACCACAGCTTGCGCAATTATAGATTCCAAACATAAGCCTTATCAGCACCTCTTGCAATAAATATATACAACGGAATCCACCATGTGCGCCTCACATGAAGCGATTCAAGATCACAATTCTAGATTCCAAACATAAGCCTTATCAGCACCTCTTGCGATAAGTATATACAACGGAATCCACCATGTGTGCCTCACATGAAGTGATTTAAGATCACTACCTCTTGCGCAGTAACCTCTCTAAAGATATTTTGGTGACCAATTTGCGTTCATTCTTAATGCGCCCAACTAGCGCATTGAATCTTACAAGGAGCAAATTAATATGCTACTAGTAAAGCATTTTATCCACAGTCTAATGAGCAAGGTCAATGTCTAAACAACTCAGTTGACCATTTACCAAAGATAACACTTATCATGCCGAATATGCCCACATAGCGTACTTTAGGCTCCCGCAACAAAGAAAAATCAAGGAATATAGGTCATCTGTTTTTCCCAAAGACAATCCGAGGATTCACTCAATAGCTAAGGCTCTGGCTTTTACCGATAGGTAAGTCAATGGGTTTGCAATTTTGCATCTAGAATCATTCTAGGATATTCCTTATGTAAGTCATCGAAGACAAACCAAAAATTTTCCCAAAACAATCCCTAAGGATCGTACATTCGAGCATATAAATTACATCACCCGTGTCCATTATATCTAAAATAGAGGACTGGCCACCCTAGGTGGCGACAACCTTATAAATTCCTGGCTCATAATGACTAAGTAAGGAAAAACTTCTTTTGGACCATTGATCATGCCTCAGTGGTCTTCATCGATCATCGTTGGCCTATCATGGCTTGACGAAATCTAAGAACCACTATTTGGATAACTGTTTTAGGCTGTAAAAGATTTATTGGAACTAGCAACCTTTTTGCGCTCCTAACTTTTCACCATAAAAGCAGAAGGTAAATCTCTACGGATTTACTTATCCAATTCTCCAACGAGAAGTTGGGTCACAATGTCCACAAATTAATATTCCGAACTTATGTCAATCATAGCCTTAGTCGAAATAACCTCACTCCTAAAGAGGAAGTCTTCTCATAGTCTACACTTTCCTTAATGGTGCGACTTTTCGGTATCTAGCGAGCCTTATGCCTCAACAATGACTATCCAAATTACGCATAATTTTAGAACAGTTTCGCGTCATAATGGAAAGTCAACCAAATTATAGAAATGGTCAAAGACTTTGTCCTAAACTGCGAAACATTAATCCACTTTCTAAAAACAAGGGACTAGAGCCTTTGGTATTATCCTAGACTCTTTATCATCTTGCGGAGCAATCATGAATGTTTCTCTCTCAATCACCCAGTGATGACGTGGAAAATTTTCACGTTCGCTGCCACGCAACTAAGAATGTAGAGTATTCTTCTCTAATGGAGTAATCCATTAGTAGGCACATCGCTCCCACTGTCCCTAGGATATTGGAAATTTATTTCCATTCTCAATTAGGCTACATAGAGCGCTATGCTTAGAATTCTCTATCTTATAGAGTTCCAAAACTCTATTCACGTCACCTTTACTAAGAAAACTTTATGTGACTTAGTTACACTACCACAAAGCTGCTTACCAATATGCACATGATCCAAAGGGTTTTCATGACCGCATACAATAATGCGCCACACGACCTTATGTGTTTACAAGATAGCATGCAATAATGCGCTATTGAACCCTAGGTCTTAACTTCGCAATCTTATGAGAAGTAAAATAAAGATAAGCTGCTTAATGATTACAGATCGCCCATAGATGGCTCTCTGCTAACCCATTACTCAAATGGAGTGTAAAATCTGATATGGAGGGCACTTAGTTAGGCATATAGGCAACAAACTAGTGCAATTTCCAATTGGGAAACATTTTGCGCCATTATCCACCTAACATCAACAATACTTAATTTGCTTATCTCTACTACACCATTGTGTTGTTGAGTACTAGGAATAATCAATTTTCTAAGCATCCATCTCTCTTCACAGAGTTTTCTAAAAATAACTCAAATAGATACTCGCCACCTTGGTCAAAACTAAAAGCACAAAAGCTCTTATCTAATTGATCTCGACCTCATATGTGCAATGTCAAAAATCATCTCAAAACTTTTGACTTATGGAAGATCAAATAGTCTTGACTCAGATGCATATCGTAATCTATAAATGTGTCGAAAGTGAGGCTTAGCTATCATACCCTCACACATATCTAGTCACAAATATCATAGTGGACTAAATGCGCCAAAACAAATGACCTTTTACGGCTTTCCTACTTACTTGTGCACACCCATTGCGAACAAAGTTACACATTCACATGAGAGCAGGACGTCATAAGCGAGTGGGCCCGAGAAGGCCTACTCAAACCATCGTGTCATCATCTCATTAATGTGATTAAGTATAATAAGCCACTGGTTCATGACCAATGTCATAAACTAATTCCAATCATCTTAATGTGTGAGTTCTCAAAGACAAGTTTTAAAGGTTTAGGCCAACTAGGTAATGACTCACGAATAATTCATATTCACTAGATCATAAAAGGATGTCATGGAGATATCAAGTGCGCCTAAGTCGCAAATTTAACTAGCAAGTGTTAATCCCCTGCACCTTCAAGTCAATTTTATTCGCCATACACTTTAATGCATCTAGTTGAAAGATGACAATACTCCTCTTGTCATATCTATTTCTCGCTTCATAGTTACTTGCAATTAATTCTACTATCCACAAGAAGGAGAGAATAAGCTATCAATCTATGACAGCTCTTGAAGTAACTTAAGCGCGAATTAGGCTAAAGAGTCTAATTCAACACAATGTTCTCACAAGCGATGCGTCAAATTCTTAGAGTCATAACAATCTTGTCGGCCTTGACCTTTTCATTACTATGCTGCAACGTTTGCGCTTAGTGGTAAACATTTTTTAAAAAAATGTTAGCCTAGCTAAGGAATCATACAAAGGAGCCCCTCCTTATGTCTCACACTCAAGTGTGGAAACAGTAAGTGTCCAGACTTAGACAAGTTGGCAATGCTAATAGATTTTGCAGCCACTAAGCGCTAATATTTTCACATAGTGTTAATAGATTTCGCAGCTTCTAAGCGCTAATCTTTTAACTTCACGTGATATTTCAATGCACACTATTATAGTGCATGAAATTTTGCTCCATCCACTCCCAATAATTGGGTAGAGAGCAAAACACTGCTCATACTGGCTACTCGTCTTACACTTAATGACTAATTTATTTAAGCTTGCATCTCTTGGATGACGTGACTCTTGAATGTTACTTCATCCAATGATGCAACATTATTTACAAGTCAAATTACAAAGTCAATCTGCGTAGCTCAATAGTCAAGATCGTATACAGATCTATTGAGGGCTTTCTAATTTCATAACTCCAAAACTCGCCAACCAAAACTACGTAGCGTGCCGCTAACCATAGCGCACACATTAGTTTTTATTATGCCAAACAAGGCAACAAAACCACGGCGATTTTAAGTCATGTTTCCTTACTTTGGCTCAATTAAGACTTGACCTAAAGTCTCCAAGACTTTTGCTCATCTAAAGAATGGGATTACATTGTTCACATTTGAACATCTTTACTAAGTCTAGGTCAACCAATTAACTTCCATAAGCTAAGTCAATTTAGAGAGAAATTCGCATTGGGATTAATTTGATTAGCATAATATAATTTTGCCACAAAAAATCTAAATTAAATAGTGACAATATTACACAAGTCGCAAGATCGAAAATCCGCTATACTCGTAATCATCTCTTGCGCCACACGTGACAATTATCTAAAATTTAATTTAATTTATACGCAAAATATTGGTTTTCGGGAGTTAATCTACAAAGATTTCTTTCAACCGAATAACCTCCCACTGACTATGGCATGTCTAAAAGCATGATAAAAAATTCTAATTCCATCCAATAGCATCATAATGTAGATTCACAATCAATACATTCTATGTTACATTTAATAACGGAATTAAAATAAAAACAATTAATCATGCTATTCTAATCACAACATATTACAAACTCTAAAAAAAAATAATATGCTGTATTTAATATTCAAATTATGCCATAACAGAAACTGTATCACTTCTGAAAATTTCTGGAATTTTTCTGAAATTTTCTAGAATTTTAAATAACTAATAAACACACATAAAATTAGAAATAAAAAATCCAGAAACTGATAAACTGAAACAATAATATCAGTAAATAGTATAACTTTTCAAAAGTCTATAATAAAAATTTCAACCCCAGAAAATTATTTATGCATATAATGTCATTTTTGAGACTATAAAAATGAGATGTATCACATTCTCAATCTAATTTTTATGCATATAATGTGTATGTATATTTGTATAAAATTATACACATTTTATCGCATACAAATAAGCACGAAAATACCCATATTCTGCTTTGATACCAATGTAAATCAGCAGTACAATGCAGCGGAATAAAAATTATGGTCATACCTTTCCTGCAGAGTCTGAATAGAAAGGATCTTGTGGGTAAATCACGTGCTTCCTGAATCTGATCAGTCAACCCAGCAGTGGGGTGATATTACAACAGTGAATATCACCCACACAAATCACAGTGCAAACGGCTTTGATCGTTGTTTTTGGGAGAGAGTCAGAATATGGGAAATTTTTGTGTCTCTTAGACTTGACAGGAGAGTCTCAATTTATACATGTATAGGGGAGAGAGGAAAAACCTCCAGCCTTTATGGCTGGTCATTAATGCACCATTAACCTCTGCAATAAAGGCAGGAGTTACAAACTCCATTAATGCAGGAGTTACAAACCCCATTAATGCAGGAGTTACAGTTATAAATTCAAAGCATTGAAATGGTCATGCCACATGGGCGCCCATTTCTAACACACTTTATGCCGGAAAACAGACTGCTGAAAGGGAAAGAAATAAGACCAGCAAACAAATCCAACTGTGAGCAAGGAAATGCCAGTGGAATTGCCGTCAGAAAGAGAAAGCACGGTGGCGATGTGATACGGTGTCAACAGATGAGTCGTGACGGCGAAGTCCACTTAACACCGTCAAAGAAAGATGAAACGGAATAGAAAATCGGCAACGAAGCTTTCTGGTTTTTGAGAAAAATCTGTGTTTCTAGAGTAAAATGAGAAGACCATGGCGTCAAACCAAGCTCTCAAGTTTTGGAAATTTGAGTACTAGAGTGAGAAATATGAATAAGGAAAGTTTGAAGCCAATTTCTGCAAATCCTATGTTGAAACAGCACTCAACCCATCATTTCAAGCATCCGACGACCAACCAAAGGAGGCCGCGTGCCCACTTGATAGGCGACATCACATCTGGGTCAGAACCAAGCAGTAACCAAGATGTTCCTTAGGCAAAACAAACCGAGCAGAACAATCTCGAGAAAGGGAAAGGCTGTGGGCCCATCTAATAAGAAATAACTGAGCAATCCTAGTCTTGCGTGAATCAAGGCCGAGCAACGTCAAGAGCTAGAGTTGGCCGAGCTATGGAATGTCAACGACGAGCAACAGAGCTCATTCATTGACGACCATGAATCAAGCCAAATGGTGATCAAGTTGCGAATTCGATGGGCTGCTCCTCTAAGGTCGAGCAACGGTCCAACCGAGCACCGCCAACGCCGAGATATTCACAGAATAAGTCAAGCAAAACCGGACAAGGTGATGGGTTTGATTTTTGCAAGAGCTTCAGAAGAGGACTGACTGAGCTGCTTTATTGCTAGTCGACCGAAACGGAGGTGATTCCTAACTGAACAACGCAAGTACGACTGAATTCAAGATTGACCAAGCAACATGAAGCGCAAGTCAGACCAAGCAAGGCCACACAGTGAGCAGCCCAACCTAGCTTTTAAGTTAGCAACGACGAGCGATTTACGACGTCCTCCGAAGGGCCAAGCAGACCTGAAGACCCCATTTTACACCAAGCATGGCAATCAAGTCCTGGCCCACCGAGCACTCCCATTAACAATGAGCAAAGCAAAAGAGCTCTGGGGGGTCAACCAAGCTATTTCCTTATTCTAGAGAGAGATGTGTAATGAGGCAAAGTGGCGGATCTGTCACGCATAAATTAATGAAGCCCTAAGAAGACAAGAGTTGATCGGCCCATCAAGTGTCAAGAAGAGGCGTGACCAAACAACAACAACAACACAACCAAACAGTGACTAAGCTTGGGCCCACCCAGTTGTTTCCTGTATAGCATTACCAAGCAAAAATATGTAATCAACCATTTTGTCTTTGGCTCACAGCAAGCTAAATCAAAACTTACAAACATGTGGGGTCCATCCATCTGCAAACAACACCAAGCAAACAAACATGCATGTCATGAACAAGCATGGCCAACCAAGATCAGAAGTGGGGTCCACGAACCAATGGGAACTGTTGAAAAAAAAAAAAAAATCAATTCACATGCAAACTGTTCTGAATCAAAGAATGCCAAGCTCAGTCGACCGAGCAACTCATCAGCAACAATGATGGACCAAACTAAATTTTGCATGGGTGGAACCAACAATCCGTGGAGCTCAACCAAGTTGTGACCGAGTTGCGAAACTATTTTCTATCGAGCCAAGTTGCAATAAACCAAACTTCAAAATCGATGACAGAGTTGGCTTCTACTTCGTTTAAGGTAAGTGTAACTTGGCCCAACACTAGACCCACATTGATGTGGGGCAAGCTTGGAGCTCGGCCCAATGACCAAACACTTGCTCCAAAGCAAGGTAGCTCGGCCAATGTTGGGCCCACTCCAAAGTGGGCAAGCTACGAAGCTCGGCCTAAAATGCAAGGCCTGCACTAAAGCAAGTCGAGCAACAAGTGGGCTTCTCTAACTAGAAGTCCAACTCGACAAGAATATTTGTTGAGCCTACAAAGACAAATATCTCCACTCCACTCTATCTATCTGAACAGAACGTGGAGACATGAAGGCACAAAGGGATTAGGCGCGCACACGATAGACCTACACCCGAGTGTCAGGCGGAGTGGTCGTCCTCTTCCAATGAAAAATGATCACGAATAAGACAAACATGACAAATGGGGGAGAGAGAAGATCTTGGAGGAAAAGCAGCCTTCTCCTATTAAAGGTAAGCACTATTCACTCTAAAGGGATCCAAAATCGAGACACTCAATATATACTCTTTGTCGTTCAAAAAAAAAATATATACACTCTTTGCATCGTCTCTTCTTCTTCTTTTTCCTTAGTCCCGGCTTTACCATTGGAGGGGTTTCCGACCAAACCCGATTAGGCAGCCTCACCGTTTTTACTTATGCAGACTTTTCTCCTCAAAATACATTGTTCTTCCACAAAGTTCTACCCTTCATCATGGTGTGGAAATCACCCCCGCACAACGGCGATTCAAAAAAATAGGGGCACGAACACAGCAGGGGACACGACAAATTTTTATTTTATATATATGTATGTGTGTGTGTATTTGCAATGTAGATTAATATCATGTTTCCAAACAATTAAAATTAATAAAAACTAACATAATTCCTATAAATTATAACCATTATAAATTTATTATACAATATATAAATTTGCAAAGAACTTTTTTTTTTTTTTTTAAAAAAAAACGTACAATATATAATTATTATACATAAATAGAGTATAATTAGAAGGAAATAAATAAATAAGGAAGAGATCATGAAAACCTGAGAGAGATAGCGACAGAGTGAAAATGAGAGAAACGATAGGCAGATGAGAGACAGACGAGAGAGAAGAGAGACAAGGGGCGAGCCAGAGACTGAGAGACTTACCAAGTGGAGATCGAATAGAGATGGAGGTCGATGAAGGTCGATTGAGATGGAGCAGGTTCGATTGTCTTCGTCCGAATGGAGATCTACAATTGACTTTGCTAGTCCATGAACAAGAAGTTTGATTCTCTTCTCTCCCTTTTTTTTTCTCATTTGTTAGATTTAGGACCCACCGTGTCCCCAGCCATGTCCCATATCAAAAAAAAAAAAAAAAAAAAAAAAAAAAAAAGAAATGGAACAAGCCAAAATGGTGTCTCCCATACGTGTCCCCATATACGACACCACTACAGGGCCTATTTTGAAGTGTTCGTGCTTCATAGGCTTGATCCACTACTATCTAACCACCAGGCACATCCCTAGGGGACGAACAAATCAATCTCGCTATGGCGAATTGTAGATAGGGATGACAATGGGGGTTAATGGGGTGGATATTAATTCCCCATCCCCATATAATAAATTTTCCCCATTCTCCATTCCCCATTCCCCATGGGTACCACCCTCCCTATTTCTTAATGGGTTTGGATTTTTTCCAACCCACTTTAATCCCCATTTTTATTTTATTTTTATTTTACATATTTAATGTTAACAACCACTTTTTTATTTATTTATTTATTTATTTTTTATTTTTTTTTTAAGGTTCACAACAAAAACTAAATATACCTTCAATCTTTTTTTTTTAATATATTTAATGTTAAAACTTTTTTTTTTTTTTTTTTTTAAAGGTTCACAACAAAAGCTAAATATACCTTTAATCTTTTTTCTTTCTTTTTTAATATATTTAATGTTAACAACTCTTTTTTTTTTTTTTTCTTTCTTTTTTTTAAGGTTTTAGCTAAATATACCTTCAATCTTTTTTCTTTCTTTTTTAATATATTTAATGTTAACAACTTATTTTTTATTTTTTTTTAAGGTTCACAACAAAAGCTAAATATACATTCAATCTTATTTTATTTTATTTGGTTCAACAACAAAATCAAATACACATTAATTAATTAATTAAAAAGTTTGTTTTTTAATGATCAAATATATAATTTTGAAACAATCAAATAAGTTTTAGTAATTGAAAAAAAAAAATGTGGAAGAATGTGGAAGATTAAAAAAAAAAATTACAACCATCTCTCTCTCTCACTCTCACTCTCACTCTCTCCCCTACATATTATAAGAACCTATTTACAATGTTATAAAGGCCTGTTTGAAGAAATAAAATGTGAAAGAACCTGTTTGAAGAAAGTGTTATAAGACCCATATTAAATTGCATTAGGGCATAAACAAGGAATTGTTTGTTGATCTTTTAGCCACTGACATTTTAGACATTAAACCATCTTTCCTTAGCAAATTTGAACCATTCATTTTAATTTATCCAAAATCTAATTATACCTTTTAACAAATCTGAACCACTCCTTTTAAGATATCTATGCCTTACCACACCCAATCCATCCTCCATCTTCTTCCTTTAGTCCTCCACGCATTTTGTTGTTTGTTACTTTTAAAAAACAAAAAATATTTTTTCAATTAAATTTTTACTAATTTCACAACGCCATCACCACTATTCTCACCTTCACTATCACACTACCATCACCATAGCCACTACCATCATCATTGCCGCCATCACCCCACCACTATGTCACAATCTCTACTTTCACCTTCGTTCCATCACCACCACCACCAAATATAAAAATATATATTTTTAATTTTTTTTTATAAAAAATAATTTTCATTAAAAAATATTTTATATCTAAATAAATGAAGCATAACATTGGGAAACAAGCTGATTTCAATTAAATCTGTTCATAACTAAGAAAAATTCTTTTATTTTAAAAAAAATTATTTAGTAAGACTTTGTATCCCCTTTTTGTTTTTCCAGCAAATAAATCTTTGTACCTATGCTTTCTAACCAATCACAACTCATG